>NC_062213.1:97510468-98110468 GCF_902686445.1 Sciurus carolinensis
GGTGGCACAGGCCTATGATCCTAGGGCCTCAGCAACATAGTGAGACCCAGTCTCAAAGTTAAAAATCAAAAGGACTGGGGATGTGTCTCGATGATAAAGGGTTTCTGGGTTCAATCCCCATTTTAAAAAAAACAGGCTCAGGCCTGGGAGTCCGACCATGCCCAAGCTAGTTAGAGTGTGTCATTGGGCAAGTCCTTTCTGTGCTTCACTTTTTGCATTTGTTAAAAATGTTGCACTAAATCTCAAGTTCATCAGCCAGTCCCAAACATTAGTTAGAAACCCCACAATATGTATAATCAGAAAAATAAGAGATTACACTCCATTTATGTATGATCAATCAAAATGTATAAATGTATTCTACTGATATGTACAACAAATTAGAACAAATTTTTAAAAAAATTTTTTAAAGAATTCCTGAACTTCAGAACAGAAGGTCAACTCACTGCCTGCAGAAAGACTGAGTAAGATCCAGAGCAGGAAAATGATTTGCTCACAGTCACCATGCCCTAGAGGGGTAGCGCCAAGCTGGCTCCCTGAGCACAGGATACCTCAGCTGATTCAGTTTTCCAACACCAGGAGCACATTCAGGTTGTGGGTCCATAAATCTAAATGGAACACAGTCCAAAAGACAAGAAGTGGTATCAAGAAAACAGCTTCACAAATCCACCTTTTCCTCCCAGCCCAACCACCCGCTGGGAGAAATCATGCTGAGTCAGTGACAGCACCCAGGATGCAGTCCCAGGATTTTGACAGACCCATTGAAGATGCCAGTGCCCTGACTAGTGCCCCCTGATCAAAGCCTTCAAAGAGGGCAGGTGGAGGCCAGTTTTCCAAAGCCAATCAGAATCACCTTGTAATTAAATCTGATACCCGTTCTACTTGCCCTGCTGATCCACACGACAGCACCCACTACTTTGTCAATCCTGATGCTGATTACTCATGGAGTGTAGTTAAGTCCAGGATTCTATTAATTAACAGAAAACCGCCCTTATAGCCCATCTCCCCGCAGAAATGCGGCTGTGTCTCATCCAGCCGAGAAGACTGCTTCAGCACCATTTTCATATCATCCTGCCTGACACTTGTTCTTCTGGTTTTCAGAGTTTCAGGACCCACCCTCCACTGCAATGCTGAGGGAGGACCAGCTCCCTCAAAAGGATGGGAAGTAGACCTCAAAGGATTCAGAGAAACCTTTATTCATTCACGGACTTGGGCACTGTTGGGGCTCATTTTCCAGATGGAAAAATGACCGTCAGTTACAGAGGGGATTTGTTTTATAGGGTACAATGAGGATGATGTAATCATTGGAAGCTGTGCATGTGCAGTTTTGAACCTCAGAGGCTAGTTGTACAGGTTAAAACCAGACCCCAAGGGATGAGTACTCAAATCTTGCCCATTATTATTCACTGTAGTTCCTTTTAAGACTAAATTGCCATGGTCAAGGTTTAGGGCCCAGCATTCAGTATCTGCCCCTTTCCCCCAGGGCCCATTACTATCAGGAAAGAGTGCTCTGGGAGGGGTTTAATGTTTGGGCAATTTCCCCTCCTTCTTCCTGAGCCACACGTCCCTCCATTTTTCTTGGGGAGCTGTCTTGTAGGAATATTATTTTCCATAACCCTTCATTGTGCTCTCACCAAAGTCGCCAACCCCGATGCTCCTGCTGAGGGGATGATGTTTATGGACACTTGTGTACGAAACAAATCCTCTCACTTCTCAAAGGGCCTAAATTCTATCCCTGCCTGGAGCTCAATCTTGAGGAAGCCATAGAGAGGAAACATATTCATCTACATTTTGGAGTTGCCTTTGCTGAGTTACGTAATAAAGTCACATCCTCAATATTTTATACCCATTGAAAAGCACTTTCCCATTCACATTCTCAACATTGGTCAAAACTGCAAGAAATAGACATGTGAAATTCACTACTGCTTTGGTTGGCAAAACATTGCGGAGAACTCTGTCCATTGTATCTTGAGATACCTGCTTTTATGAAGTCCCACAAAAGATATTTTTTTTAGAATTCGATTCTAAGAAATACTCTCTTTCCCTGGGAAAACAACAATTCCTTTGCTTTCTGATCACAAAGACCATATAACTGATGGTGTTTTCTTTGGGGAACTACTGTCAGAAAACTGAGCCAAGAAGAAAGTGTAATAACATAAATTATGGTGATCCACCATGGTTGGCAAATTTGGTTTCTTTGCCTTTCTAATTCTTTTCTTATTATACTGTTATTGTCTGTATATTTTTTGGTAATCAGCTTCAAATCTATCTAAATAGGCTAGAAATAAATACATTAAAAAGGACATATCAATTTTGTCAAAGGACATTTTGTAAATAGTAGATAAAGGCATACTTTGGTTTATGTACAGTGATACTGTTTGCACTTACTCTTAATAACAGGAATATGTTATCAGACACTAGATTAAGGTGTCAAAAGAGCCATGGATGTTCAGACACCAATCAGAAATTCACACCCCTGCAAGCAGGACCCTGCATAAAGGAACAAATGCAACATCCAACCACCAAATCCACTCTGTCCTTAGGGTCAATTTGACCCCATCAAAAGTTGTCATCCCTGATCCATCAGTCAATAATTAGTTATTGACCACCATTAGCAATCTTTCCTTTCTTTCTTTTTTTCTTTTGCCTTTCTTTCTTTTCTTTTTTTTCTTTTTCTTTTTCTTTTTTTTTTTTTTGGTGGCAGGGGGCATGGACATGATAGTGTATGGATCAACAATTATTAATAGCAACTAGAACCACTTCAAGTGCTAAGTAATTAAGAAGAATAAAATTTGATCTCTATCCCCAAGCATCTCACAATATAACTGAGGAACTGAGATGTACTCATGAACAACTGAAGGATATGCAGGTCAGTGATGGAGACATAAGTAGGTGCCAAGTACCTTGGTACAGGCCTGGCTGGGTGTGACACTGACAATCAGTGTGGGGACTGCCAAACTGGGCAAGATTAAGATAATAAGAGTCATTGATTTATTTGCTCAACGAATATTTGGCTACTACCTGGTAGATATTTTCTAGGCATTGGGAATAAAGTAGTGAACAAAACAGACCAAGTCCCTGTCTTATGGAGCTACAGTCTAGTGGAGAAAATAGAAAATAAACAGATAAACAAACAACTGTGTAATGTGTCAGATAAGATCAATATTAGGGACAGCAAAAAGAGTGAGAGTGCAGGGAGGGAGTTGGGGGACTTAAGAATGTTTAAGCGATGGATGTCTGATGACACCTGAGCAGAGACCTGAGATGAGGAAGGAACTATGCAGTGGTTACAAGGGAGAGAGCATGCCGGCAGAGGGAACAACAGATGCTAAAGCCCTGAGGTCAGCATGCCTAGCAAGTTCAAGGAGCAATGAGGAAGGCTATAAGGCAGGAACATAATGAGCAATGCTGGGGACAGTAGGAGATAAGATGAGAGGCAGTGAGAACCCAACCAAGTTACAAGGTGTTATGGTTTGGATGTGGTTTGAGTGCCACAGAACTTGATGTGGTAGAAGCTTGGTCCCCTGTGTTGGTGGTGAGAAGTGGTAAAACCGATGAGAGGTAGGACTCAGTGCAAAATCACTGGGGGCATCACCCTCGGGAGAGATTAATACAGTTCTCGTCAGATCAGGCTAGTTCCTGTGAGAGTGAGTTGTTAAAAAGAGTAAACCTGGCCCGGGACTCTCGCTTGCTGCCTGTCTGGCCATGTGATCTCTCCCTCTCAGAAAAATTCCCACCATGAGGCCCTCATCAGAACTAAGCAGATGCTGGCACCATGCTCTTGAATGTCCAGAACTGTAATCTAAATAAATCTCTTTTCTTTATAAAATACACAGCCTCAGGTATTTTGATATAAGAACAGAACAGACTAATAGTAGGAAAGGCTCCCAGGAGAAGATGATGCTTGGTTAGAAAGGAATGTGGCTGGTTCCCCTCAGGTCAAAGGGGATGCTGTGAACACTGACACAGAGTCAGAGAAGAACACAGGAAGGATACAGTGCCTAAGAGACTAGAGAACGAAACCAATCTGATTCCAGGTGTGGACAAACACCAAAGAAGCCTGGTTGGTGAGGAGGGTCCTATAATGCCATCTTATTCAGTCTCATTCAGACACCTTATTTCTCCAGGTCTTCTCAGAAATCACTTGGGTGGTAATAGTAACCCCAATACTTTGCTTTCCACAGGGACTCACATGAGGCACCATTTTAATAAAAGTGGGAAAATAGAGAGTAGAATTTGATGAAAAGATAGAATTCAGCTCCAGGTACTAATCTAGTTCTTATACTGACTAGTTCCTAATCTTATCTGACCACTTGCAGTGATTCTACCTTTGCTCTCAGTTCAGCCTCCTAAACACCTGTGGCCACCTTAACCCTTTCTTAGCCTTTTTGTAACCTATATACATCATCATGTAAAGTGTAATATGTAACTTGAGTGTTACAGATATTAGAAATAAGGATTGGATTGGAATAAAAGAACATGTGATTGCCTGACTTATGACTATCAGGTGAGTGGCAAGTACTTGGTGAATGGCAACTGATGAAAGAGCTATAGCTTGTGAGTTTATCCTTATTCAATAAATTCTAACATTGTGGAAATAAACAAATGTGTTTGGTCTCTGTTATTGTCATAGCTGGCTCATGACCATTCTTCCATCATTATTGACATGGGGCTGGGTGCATATGTTACCTGAAGGGGCAATCACAGCTCAGGAGCACTTTAAAGGTGTTCTAAGAACTTCCAGGAAACATCACAAACATTTCTTTCTGCCCTCTATTAACCAGTGAAGGAGAAATCAGGGAAGATTTCAGAGCCTACACTGAGGTTAGCTGATGACACAGCCACCCATGAAGGGGTCTCCGTGACAATGAAGCACTAGAGTTGTCTTTCGGATCTGCTTCTGATGAAGCAGAACATGAGGAGTACACCTGGAGGCCAAGACACCACAGAGACTCCCCCCAGCACTGCTGCCGCTCTTTGAAGAGAGCCCAGACAAATGCTGAGCCTTTGTATTAAGTTTAAAGCTCTAGGCCTTGTTATGGACCCATAAGAGAATGTTCTGGTTTCTATGGGTAAGATGGTGACTTTGAAACCCAGAAGCAGAAACTGTTCCTAGCCAAGCCACTAACTCTACTTGTGTAAAATGCTATTCAATAATTTCTCTCCAACAAGTTCTAGCTAACTATTGCTCACCACTCCCCCCATTCCTTACCATTCTATGCCAGGCTTTGGAGTAGGCCTGGTAGGGTGGAATCAGATCAAGGAGATGTGACTTCTGGTCAAAAAATATTCAATCTGAAAGAGAAGACAGGGCTATGGGAAAACTTATGGAGACTTGTGTACCATGGCCACCTTGATTTTCTCTACCTACAAAAACTAAAAGGTAAAGAAAGATCTGGAATAAAACACCAAGTGATAATGGTCATTGCCTCTGAAAAGAAAAAAAGGGAGACTCTAGTATTCCCATAACTTGGGCATGTAATAAATTTTGTGTGTACTTTTTCCTGTACAGAGAGAGAGAGAAAGGACTGGAGGTGACAGTAGTAGTCAAAGAAGTCTTTGATTTTATCTGTAATGTTTTAATATTTTTAAGGATTGGAAATTTATAGACTGTGTGTAAATTAAAATTTCACACAAATAAAATTTTCAATCACAAAAATGTAAACCATGCCCAATACTGATTTGGGTCTTATTTAAAAACCTTAACAATCATAGTTTTAGAAATAAGTCCTGATACATTAAGGAAGTTGGTTAAATGTCCCTATTCTTTGGCCACAGAGTTTAATATTTTCTTCCAAGAAAGATAGAAGGATAAGCATTTCAGGGGACAAGGGGAGTTCCATTTTTTAATCAAGGAAAGCTTGAGCAAGCTGAAGAAGGGCATTGTAAGAAATGGAATCTGCCTCATACTGCAGTTTGTTCAGTCATGCCCTTTCCTAATGGTGAACATATTTGGGGGTGTCTTACAGTTCTGTAATTACACGAGCATATTTAAGGAGCCTCATTCAGATGGAACAAATGTTTCATATTTAATCATGCTGAATCCCATAATATACGGATGAGCTTAAAACATACCACAATACAATGTTTCCTTGAGCCACTCAGTATCCTGGTGAGACATCCAGGAGGTGGCACACACCCAAACTTGCTACTGAGGCTCAGAGAGATTTCATAAAGTGCCTGAGACTGCACAGCTGCAGAGTCCAAAAGGGCACCCAGGATAGCCACATCCATCAGTGACCCCCAATCACTAAGCTTCTCCCATAGACGATTTAATGCATTCAAGTGATCCTCTCATGAGATGAGATGCAGTCCCCTCTCATCTTGGCCATGACTATGGACACTCCCCAGGGAGCTTCTCCCAGTCAGGACTAAGACCTCAATACTGAGGGGTGAAGATGACATCACCAGAAGGTTGTCACACAGTAGAAATCACTCTAATGCCATTTGGTCCTGGGCCCTGGTGAAAAAATGTCCTCTTCATACAAACATGTGGGTGGGACAGTGGAAAAAGCATGAAACGCACCTGGGTTGATACCAGTGTCCCTACTGTGCAACTGGCAGCATCTCATTCCCCTGGAGTGAGTAGAGCTTATGCTCAAAACATGTCACTTGCCCTTCTCATAGCAAGAACTGAACATTTACATTCCAATGTACTTTGTTTTGTCTTCCCTCATAGAAAATAATAAATTTTTAATCAAGAGAACAAAAGAGAAGACCCAAATGAATGGAGATTCCAGATATTCTAGAATGAACTGTGTCAGAGTGGCCAACAGGAGGCATGGGGGAGGGAGGGGGTCAGTAGAAGAGACAGAGGTTAAAAAAGTCATGGAAGGAAAGGGCAAGGAGAAACAGAAAGGGGCTCAAAGGCTGAAAGGAGAGAAAGACAGAAGGAAGAGAGTCAAGAAAATAGATCAAAACAATAAGAAAATGAGAAAGAGTGAGAAGAGAAAAGCAAGGAGACCCCAGGAATTAGAAAAGCCAAACTCAAAACAGCAGGTACTCCAGGTGTGGTGACATGTAATCCCAGTGACCAGGGAGGCTGAGGCAGGAGAATCACATATTTAAGGTCAGCCTGGGCAATAGGGAGATCCTGTCTTAAAATAAAAATATAAAGGGTTGGAGATGTAGCTCATAGGCAGAGCACCCCTAGGTTTAATCCCCAGTACCAAAAAAAGAAAAAAAAAAAAAAAAAAAAAGTCCACAGCATCAGTCACCAGCAACTATGTGCAAAACCAGAGATGGCAGATCCGGCAGCCCATGACTGACTTACCAAAGGGTGGGGAGATATTTACACATGGATAATTCCTGTCAAAAGAAAGGTTTTTCAAAGCAAGAATTATAATTACTTGTAAATTACTTGTATTACTGTTATTAATCTTACCCCAACAATGGCCATAAGTACCACTGGGGCCCCTCCCTTGACACTGGACTCTTCCAGAGTGACATGGGGTGGGGAGCCAGGTCTTCCCTCTTCCTTCAGTAGCAGAAAACATTTCAGCTCATACCTGGAGCCCTCCCAATATGGGCAGGAAAGAGTTTCCTATACAAATTCACAAATAATGAAATACTATTTAGTCAAGTATTCAGAATACTTCCTTTAAAAAAGCTCTTTTTGTTTTGTTTTGGGGAGGCTTTTGTTGTTGGTTGGTTGGTTGGTTGTTGTTGTTGTTTGGAACCAGGGATTGAACTCAGGGGCACTCAACAACTGAGCCACATCCCCAGTCCTATTTTGTATTTTATTTAGAGACAGGGCCTCACTGAGTTTCTCAGGGTCTCACTGTTGCTGAGGAAGGCTGGCATTGAACTCTCAATCCTCCTGCCTCAGCCTCCCAAGCCGCTGGGATTACAGGAGTACACCACCGCGCCCAGCCTCTTTTGGCTTTGTTTTGTTTAATTAATATACTTTGTGAATTCTGTGGAAATAAATCTTCCAGTGTAATGTGCATGTTCAGAAGGAAAACAACAGTAACATAGGAGACTCAGAAACAAACAAACAACTAACTACACTGGAGGCAAAAAGATTTAGAATCCAGGCCTGTGTTTTGGGAAATAGCCTCCTGGCCTCAGTTGCCATGTTATGGGTGGAGATGAAAGTGTGTGGTTGTAGAGCGGGTCTCAGAATCAGCGCCACAGGCAAAAGCCTCACAAGAGAAATTCACCTGTGTTCACTTCGACTGACTTTATATTTCTTCCAACTTGCCACAGCCACAAGGCCATCTGAGATTTTTCCAATCCCATTCACCTCAAAACCATTAACAAGATCATAAGACTAGCTTTCTCTACAAGATGTTCACAGAATTTCTGCAATAAAGGTAAGTGGAAATCATTTTTATTATCATAAAAGATCCTGAGAGTGTATCACCCATCATAATTCATTTAGAAACTTAGGACTAATTTATAGACTGGTGTGATTTTTTAAATAATGGGGGGAAAAACTTGCTTCTAAGACCATGATAATTAAGATGAATAAAACCAAATGAAAGGCCCTAGGTTGACAAGATTCTATTAAAGCAGGGGAATTTCAACAGATCACCAATTATACAGCACATAGATCCTTTCCTAAGTTCAACATTTTGCATCAAAGAAGAGAAGCCTGATGACCTGCTATTATCTTGAATGTAGTGCAAACATCTTTCGCTGTGACAGCAGATGGGCTCAGGGAGGGGGTCCTGAGGCACAGAGGTGCTAGCCTGGGAGAGGCCAGATGGACTCTGAGACAGATTCACATTTGGGTTCATCATCACATTAGCAACCATATAATGTTATCAGATCCAAACAAGATGTGCCATCACAAACTGTGACAGCAATCTTATTTGTAACTATATTGTAGTTTCAGGAGATGAGGCCACTTTTAGTTCTCCGGGTTTTTCTTGAGAATGCTTCAGAACAAAGTCAACACATTCTGGTGGTACAATGACCTTACGAAGGCATGAGACATAGCTGCCCCTCAGGGGCCAGGTTGAAGACATCGGATGAATGCAAAACAGGAACAGCTTTCAAGGAAATCCTGAGTTTAAAAGTACAGTGGAGAAGAAATGGGTGGAATGAGGTTTAGTTGGCAATGAATCAGTCCATCAAACACCAAGGGTGTTGTCTGCAAAGATATCTGGTTAAAGGGTATAATTAAAATCCCTATATAAGTCCCAAGATCTCCACACCCAGCATTTGATGAGCTCTCAGCTCTGAGTCCTACATTTCTCCTAGCAACCTAGGTAAGTCTATTCTATTCCTGTTTTTATAAATGTTTCTCTTTCATGGTATTTTTACATAGACAAATAGACTGCAGATATGTTTCTGACTTTCTGGAGGATTCTGACATTCCCAAAACTGACAAGTTCTTATTAAAATGAGAGGAGCAAAATCCTAGTGGACATTGCCTGTTTTAGTCAGCTTTTTTCACTGCTGTGACTAAATGATCTGACCAGCACAATTGTAGAGGAGAAAAGTTTTATTTGAGGGCTCACGGTTTCAGAGGTCTTAGTCCATAGAAGGCCGACTCCATTCCTCAGGGCTCAAAGGTGAGGTTGAACATCATTTCAGGAGAGGGTGATGGAGGGAAGCAGTTTTCCTGATGGTCAGGAAGCAGAGAGAGTCTCCACTCTCCAAATATAAAATATATATCTCATGACTATGCCCCAGTTCCTACCTCCTCCAACCACACCCTACCACTTCAATTAATCCCACCAGAGATTAATTCACTAATTGGGTTAAGACTCTTACAACCCAATCATTTCTTCTCTGAATCTTCCTGCATTGTCTCACATGTGAGCTTTTGGGGGATACCTCACATGCAAACCATAACATTGCCCAAATGCTAAGAGTTTTGAAATACTTCTCTGTCATCTTCAAGAACAATATCTGAAGAACGCTGCCTGTCTTGGTCCCCAGTTGTTGCTCTGTGTCCATTAAGGGACTTCACTGAGAGAACTCAGCATCTCCTCCTTCCGACTGTTAGTTCTTTGAGAAAAAGAACTGATTCTGTTCATCTTCCACTCCCAGGACACTCACACAAAGCCATCACATAAAGGAAATCACTAACAAATGCTCCTTTATTCAGTTAATTTATTACTATTGCCATCACAATAGTAGCAGCAAAGGATCTTGAAGTCATGTGGCCAGTGTTGCTTAAGGCTGTGTAGGAATCAGGCAGGAACTTTTTAAATGCAGAGTCCAGGGTCCCTCCATGAAACTGTTGAATCAGTATCTCTGAAGGTGGAGTCTGGAGGCTTCTACTATGTTCTAGGCACTAGGAGAAATAAAAAAATAGATAAGAAATTGTCCTAATACTCTAAAGACATCAGATAAGAAACAAGTAACTAATATACATTGTGATTTGTGTCATAACAAGGGGTAAATATGAAGAAAAAGATAATTTGATGCAAATGAATCTCTAAATCTACTCTTTACTTGCTGTGTCAGGCAATCTAGCATAGAGAGCCTCCTGGAATCTTTCATCAGCACTGTCCATTAGGGACATTTCAGATGTAGAAGAGGCCACATTGTCCTCATTGCAGATGAGGATTCCATGGTGAATTCTATCTGGTGCATTCATGGCTACAAGGCCTGTTCAGTTTATGCCCTTTTCTTTGGAAGGATTGTAGTCAGACACTACCATTGGAAGCAAAAAATAAGGCAAAATTTCAAAATCCCAACTAGGTATCTAGCATTTCAAATAAGTCATATCCTTACATTATAGTGTAAGTTCCACAATGGCCCACATAGCAATGGCTGGGGAACCAAGACAGGAAATATTCTCCAGTTGTTGCTCTTCTTGGAGATCAAGGAATAGCTTTCTTGAAGAACTTTTCTAAGTTGTTAAAAGAAATGGAGAACTCAGCCTGAGTCCTATAAGAGGTAGAAGAAGAAAGAATGATATAAATTCAGGAAAATGAAACAAGTGGGATATTCTTGGTTGTGTTCCAGGTATGCTCTAGTTGGAAAGACAAGATGCCCCAGTGTCTTCTGAGGAGCACCATCAGTATCATTAATGTATTCCACAAGCATGCAAAGAATGATGGAGGCCAGAGGCTGAGCAGGACAGAACTCAAGACACTTCTCAAAGAAGAGTTGGAAGTAACCCTGGAGGTATAGAGGACTGGAGCTCCTTTTCTCTCCCTGCCCATTTACTATGTTGCTTAGGACTGTCTTCTTGGCTCCGGTGATACTCCACACTTCTGATTTTCTTCCTAGATCTCTAGAAACTTCCTCTGAAAGTCATTTCAAGTTCCTCTTCCTCTGTCCATCACTTAAGGATTGATAGTCTCTGGAATCTTCTCCTCACTCTATGCATTTCCTCTGGTGACTTCACTGACACTTTTTTACTACAACCACTTTGTATGCCAAAGCTATCAGAATCACCTCATCAGCCAGGTCACTATTTTGCACTTCAGACACATGGAGCATTTCAATTAGATATCACACAAGCATCTCAAATTCAACCTGTGCAAAAATGACCACTAAACCTAATCCTCCTTCCACATCCTATATCTCAAAAAACACAGCAGCATTACCCACTCATTTGCCTCAGCCACAAACTTGGGCACTAGTCTTGACACTTCCATCTTTGTTACCTCTCACATCTAATTCAGTCACCAAGTCCTGCTGATTCTGACTTCTAAATAAATGTCTCTCAGACTTCTCCTGATCACTGCCCCTGCAGTGGTCCAGGACACCAGCATCTCTTACTTGAATTGTTATAACAACCTCCTAATTGGTCTCTCCATCTCTATTTTTGCTCCTCCCTATCACCACTACCATAATCTATTACCTAACTGCAGGCGAAGTGATATTGTTCAGGTGTTTGTCTTACAAGTTCAGCTTATCACAGTGTGTTATTTAGGACAGGACAGGGGATGGGTTGTACATTTTTGTTTAGTTTTGGTTTTGGTCCTAGGGATTGAACCCAGGGGGCACTGTTCCTCATCCCCAGCCCTTTTTTATGTTTTATGTTGAGACAGGGTGTTGCTAAGTTACTTAGGGCCTCCATAAATTGCCAAGGCTGCCCTTGAACTTGTGTTCCTCCTGCCTCAGACTCTCGAGTCACTGGGATTACCACCACATCCAACTATCACAGTGCGTTATAATGACTTGTCTGTGAATGCAGTGACCATGTCAGTTGTTTTCCTTCTCATCTCCAGCACCTGGCACCATTCCTGGCACACATTCATTTATTTACTCTATATTTAACTTAGCCTCGGTTGTGTGCCAGGTATCTTCTAGGTTTTGGGGAGTATTTGCAGACAAAACAGACCATGTTCATTACAACATACAGTTAAATATGATGATAAATGTTATGTTCTATTAGAGAGTCAAAGAAGGTTCTTTGAGGAAGAGAACATTGAAGTCAAGACTTGAATGATACATATAGAAGTTGGCTGGGTGAGACATACAAAGAAGAATGGGAAGGGGAGAAGAACACGAAGTAAGTCCCAGAGTTGGAAACAGCTGCTGGTGCTCAAGGAACTGGAATAAGGCTGGTATGGACATGAAGAATGACAGGAGATGAAAGTGGAGAGCCAGGCAGGGACTAAATCATATAGGACTTTTGAGACCATGTTAAGGAGTTTGGACATTTTTCCAAATAACAAAAGTCATTAAAGAATTCTGAACAGAGGAATAACACGATTCAATTCACAGTTTTTTAAATTTCTTTGATATCTTGGAGGATAACAGATTGTGAAGCAACAAAAGAAGAAACAAAGACACCAATTAGAAGACTACTGCCACAACAGACAGAAGATGACAATGACCTGGATGGGTGGCACACTCCTGTAATCCCAGCAAGTCGGAAAGCTGAGGCAGGAGGATCACAAGTTCAAGGACGGCCTTAGCAACTTAGCAAGGCTCTAAGCAACTTAGTGAGACCCTGTCTCAAAATAAAAAATAAAAAGGACTGGGGATGTAACTCAGTGGTAAAGCACATTTGGGTTCAATCCCCAGTATCAAAAAAAAAAAAAAAAATGACAATAGCTTGCAGTGGGGACCAAGAAGTGAAGAAGAAAATAAGTGAGTAGATTCATAATATAATATGTTTCAAAGACAGAAACAAATTGCTTTACTAGGGAATGGATTGGAGGAGTAAATCAGTGCAAAATAACAAAAATAGCTACCAAGCTTCTGACTTGAGAAACTGGAAGGAGGTACCATTTAATAAGACAAGGTAAGAAAAAGCCATAGAATGAGAATGTCTTTGATTTATTTTACTTGTGATATATCACAAGGAATATATCCAAAGCAGTTGAACATATAGGTTTGGAACTCAAAAGAGAAATCTTATCCAAAGTCAAAGATCTGATTATCATCTGATAATTGATTATATAAAGTGGTAAGAATGAATGAAAAGGTAAAAATATAGAACAAGAATGGTGTCCAAGACTAAATATTGAATAACTCCAATATTTAAAGTTCAGGTAGAAGAGGAGAAATAAGGATAGAAAATTGAAAAACGGGGCCAGAGATTAAGGAAGAAAACCAGGAGAGTGAAATGTCGTAGTATACAAGAGAAGAAAATGTTCTGAAAGAAATATTACCCAGTTGTGTCAATTAAAACTGAAAGGTGGAATAAAGGGAGGATTATGCCCATTGTATTTGGCATTAAGGAAGCCATTTGTGGTAAATATGGATGCCAGAAAAACATGCATTAATGTGAGGATGGGGGGTACATACGTGAAGACATTTACAACTCTTTCGACTCTTCCAAGAATCTTGGCAATAAAGGGTAAGAGAGAGATGTGGTGGTATAAATAAGGAGAGGTAAGATGTGACCACATGATGAAGAGGAAGACTTTTTAAATATGATAACTGATAAAGTATACTGTTACTCTTTTAGGAATGACCCATTGGGAACTAAAATATCCAAGAATCCAGAAAAAGTAGGATTATCAAAAGCAACTTAAAGAGAATGAAATTCAGAGCACAGAGAGAGAGATTTTCCTTTGATAGCAACAGATGAATTTCCTCTATTATCTTATGAAAAAGAATATACATCAAGAAAGCTTCATTTCTTTGCATGGATAGATGACAGAGTTCTAGTTTAGTGGTTTGTATTTTATTTTTGACACATGAAACAGTTGTCAATGAGAGTTGGAGAAGGAGAAGGGGTATTAATGAGTAATAAATATTTAATGAAACAATGATATATTTTAGTAACACTTGTTAGGAATAAGCCTTTCATTTGCTGTGATCTCAAAGTATAAAAATATAAATAATATTGCTATAGAAAATATTATCCAAAGAGGTAACTAACAATAAGAACTAAAAATAGAACTTTTAAATTCCCCTAAGAAATTTTCTAGGAAACAAAGAAGACATAAGAGAAAGAAAAAAATAACAAATGATTTTCACAGTATTTCTTTTCTTGATTTTTTTCTCTCATAGAAAACAAATAATTCTGAGACAATAAAAAAAATCCTCCAACAACTGGATCAAGATGCTGACAAAACTGTTGATTTTAATGAATTTGTTTTACTGGTTTTCAGAGTGACAAAAGCCTATTATGCCAGCCTAAAACCTCTTCTCTACCCTGAATTAAAAGTAAGGGAGAGAATATATGAAATTCAAGGACATCAAGCTACAGAGCTAAAAAACAAGCAACTAGAAGAAAAACTCCAAGAAAGAGACCAGAACCAAGGTCCCCAAGATATTCAGAGACAGAAAGTTAGAGACCAGATCCCAACACCCAGTGAGGAGAGTGAAGGAGTGAAAGACCAGAACCTAGAATCACAACATGTTAGAAGACACCAAGTGAGAGACCAGAGCCCTGAACCACAAGCTATTAGAAGACACCATCTGAAAGACCAAACTCAAATACCAAGGGGTAATAGAAGGTATCAAGAGAGTTACCAGAACCTAAGATACCAGGATGCTGGGACACACCAAGGGAGAGACCAGATGCCAATGCTGAAGGATAATGGATGTCATGTAGTGCAAGATCAGAACCTAGATTCTCAGGATGTTAGGAGATATCAGGAGAGAGATGATATCACAACATTGACAGATGATGGGAGTCATCAGTTTAGAGATCACAGGCAACAATCACAGAATGTTCCACAACATGAAGCAAGAAATCTGAATCCTGAACCCTCGGATGGTGAAAAACACCAAATGAGTAGATTGATCCCAATACCAAAGCACAATAAGAGGCCTCAAGTGATAGACTTCAGCGTAGAATCCCCGGATATGAGAAAACTCCAAGTAAGAGACATTAGTCCTAAACCTCAGGATTTTAGGAAACACCACACAAGAGACCTACACCCTGATGTTTGTGATCTTAGAAGAAATCAAGTGGAAAACCAGATCCCAACACCAAGGAATGAAGGCAATCTTAACATGGAAGATCAAAGGCAAGATTCCCAGGATATGCAAAATTACTTACTGAGAAACCAAATTTCAATAGCAAATGATGATGAACAACAAGTAAGGGATCCAAATCTAGAGTCCCAAGACTCTGAGAGATGCCCAGAAAGATACCAGATTCCACCACAAAGTGAATATCGAAGTCTTCAAGTAAGAGACCAGAGGTTAGAACACCAAGATTATGCAAGACAACCTGGTAGGGAGCAGATCTTAGATTCAAGGGTTGATGAACATCACCAAGTAAGAACCCAGAACACAGCAGAAAAGGATATTTGGAGTGCCCAAGTAAGAGAAGACAAATCTCTAATATCTCAGGATTTGGAGAGTCAACAAGACAGAAAACAGGTTTTAGCTCCAAGCAAGTATGAGAAACATCAAGGACCAGATCACAGACCAGAACCACAAAATCAAGCAAGGCAACAAGATGGTGTGCAAACAATACAACTAAGAGTTGATAAGGGTAACCAAGGGGGAAATCAGATCCCAACATCAGTAGATGAGATAATCTATCAAATGAGGGACAAAGTTACAACACCAAAGGACGTTGAAAGGTATCACAGGAGATACCAGAGCCAAGAATTTAAGTATAATACAAGGCAACAAAATGGAGAACAGATCCCAACACCAAAAACTGGGGAGTACCACCAAGTTAGAAATCAGAACCCAGAACTAAGTAACAGTGAAATGCAAATTGGAGAACAGAGACCTTCACCAAGAAAGAATGAGATACAGCAAGTTAGTTATCAGACCACAGCACCAAGAAATGATGACAGAAGATACCCAATGAGAGAATTGAGTCTGCAGTCCAAAGGTGATGAGGCACAACAAATTATAAAACAAAGACCAGAAGCAAAGGATGATGAGAAACAACAGAAGCATGCTCAGACCTCAGCCCCAACAGATGAAGAGAAACATCCATTAAGAAAGCTGAATTCAGAAATTTCAAATAATAGGAGATGGCAAATTAGAGAGCAGAGATCATTTCCAAGAGAGGATCAAATACTGGGAGTTAGTGATAAGACCCCAATACCACAAAAAAACAGGAAATACAAGGTGACAATTCATACTCTCGTAACAAAGAATGATGAGAAATACCAAGTGAGAGACCTAAGCCCAGAACACAGGGACGATGAGAGACACCAACTTAGGGAGCAAAGACCAGCTCCAAAACAACGTGAAAGACTCAAAGATAGGGACCTAACCCTGACACCAAAGGATGATGAGAAACATCAAGTAAGAGACTTGAACTCACAACAAATGAATGATGAAATATACCAAGTTAGGGAACAGAGAGCATCTTCAACAGAAGATGAGAGACACCAAATGAGAGATAAAACCCAAGTATCAAGGGATGATGGGAGATATCAAGTAAGAGACCTAAGACCAAAGCCCAGGAATGATCAGAGACACCATGCTAGAGAGCAGAGATCAGCTCCAACAGAAGGTGACAGGCACCAAGTAAATGAAGAACACCTTGCATCCAAGGATAATGGGAGAAGTCAACTTAGGGAACAGAGACTAGTCCCACAAATATATGAAAGACTACAATACAGAGACCCTATATCCACACAAAGAGAAGGTGAGAGTAACCAAATGAGAAACCTGAACTCTAAACCTAAGAATGATGGGAGATGCCGTGTGAAAGACCAAGACCAAGAACTCAGTAGTGATAGTGAACATGTTCTGAACAAGAGACCAGCTCCAAAAGAAAATCGGAGACATCAAGTGAGAGAAATAAACTCAGCACAAGATGATGGAAGAGGTCAAGAGAGAGACCTGAGCTCTGAACCTCAGGATGATGGAGGACATCAAGTGAGACAACACAGACCAGCTGCAAGACAGTTTGAAAGATTCAAACATAGAAACCAGTTCTCTGCACTAAAGGATGATGAGAGAAACCAAATGAGACACCTAATCCTTGAGCCTAGGAATGATGAAGAACACCAAGTTAGGGAGAAGAGACCAGAACCCAGAAATGAAGACAGACAACTAGATAGAGGGCAGAGACAAACTTCAACAGAAAATGAGAGCTACTGTGTGAGAAATGAAAATCCAGCATCAAGGGATGGTGGGAGAAACCAAGTGAGAGACCTGAGTCCTGCACCCAGAAATGATGGGAGACACACAGTTAGGGAACAGAAACCAGCTCCACAACATTATGAAAGATTCCAACATAAAGACCAGATCCCAACACCAAGGGACGATGAGAGAATCCATGAGGGAGATCTAAGCACCAAATTCAGCAATGATAGAAGGTACCAAGTGAGAGCCCTGAGATCAGAACTTGAGAGTGATGGGAGAATTCAAGTTAGGAAACAGAGAACAACTCCAAGACAATATGAAAGATTCCAACATACAGACCAGATCTCTGCAGTAAGGGATGATGAGAGAAGTCAATGGAGAGACCTGAGCCCTAAACCCAGCAGTGATGAGAGAGACTACATTACAGATTATAGACCAGCTTTAAGACATTATGAAGGATTCCAACATAGAGACCAAATCCTCACATGGGAGGATGATGAGAGAAGCCAAGTGAGAGACCTAAGCCCTGAGTTTAGGAATGAGAGGAAATACCAAGTGAGAGATGTGAAACCAGAACCCAGGTATGATAGGAGAAGTCAAGTTAGGGAGCAGAGCTCAACTCCAAGACAACACGAAAAACTCCACCAAAGAGAACAGATCTCTGCACTAAGGGATGATGAGAAATGCCAAGCGAGAGACTCGAGCCCACTTCTAAGGAATGATAGAAGAAACCAAGAGAGAGGCCTGAGCCCAGAACTCAGGAAGAAGAAGAACCAGAACTTTGGAAGACACCAAGTAAGGGACATGAAACCTAAGAATGATGGGAGGCAAGAAATTAGAGAGCAAAGGCCACCTTCAAGAAAGGATGAGGGTCATCTTAGGGGCAACAATGAGAAAAACTCTGGAAGAGGTATATCTCTGAGAGAACCTAACCATGAAATACAAGAGCAACTGTGGAAAGAACAAGAGCAGAAGCATCTTCCCAAGCAGGAGGATGTTGTGCTTGGGGATCAAGATCCTCAGGAACCAGCATCCACCAGAAAAATTGGACCAATAACCTGTGAGGTATATTTTTTTCCCAAAGAGAAAGGTAACTGGTTATGCTATTACTTACACAACCAATTGGAAACAACAAACACAAAAGATGGGCTCAGTGAGACAGGTTTGGGGATGTTTAAGAAGCACAAGAGTAGAGGAAGTTACAGCTACTGCCCAGCTGGGGATCCAGAAGAAGACTATTTGTACCAGGATGAGAAAGAAAGATGGGAATATGATGGTGATGATCAGCAGGACAGTTTCTGTCATGTTTGGAAATCTGGCAATTGCACCAGCTCTTCTGAGGATGAGTTCTAAAGTCACTGCCAAATGTCTTAAGAAATTCTGCCTCCCCGGTTGGTTGAGTTGATTGATTTAGGCATTCTTGGTTCTTTTTAATTTTTTCTCTGTAAACCTCAGATATCTAGCTCTAACCTAAAATTGGTACAATTCTTCAACTTTTGGTGTTGGGGCCTCAAACATTTTTTAGGAATATCATAGTGAAAAGAAGAATCAAATGTTGTATGATACCATCCAATAACCTTATGATTTTAACATTATAACTCTCTCAAGGCTAATCTGAAGGACTTGTGTATTCAAAGGATAAACCTTACAAAAACTAACAATAAATAATTGGCAAGCATTAATTTCTCTTTGGATTTATTTTATGCTCATATTGAAAACTGCGATGAAGCATCATAGTCATGATCTGTAGAACAGGGCTTCTTTTTCACTCATAAATCAAATATTCTTTCATCTATTCAAATGACATTCATATTCTCATTCCCCGATTTGTGTCCAAAAAATACAAAAAACAAAAGCAAGTCCTGTTTTATGCTGCTATGAAAAATACCTCTTGGGAAAAAACAACTCTCCATTCAAAAGATAAAGGAGATAAATGCAAACAAAGCAGATATTGCAGGGTAAGATTAGATCAGTAAAATTCAACATAAAAAACAACATGAATCCATTTTTATCATTGAAGAATACAATCCAACATGAAGACATAACTGTCATTCAATGATCCAACACCTATTTATTGAACAACTACTGTGTACTGGGCACTATCCTACATATTAAAGATAAACTGCAAATGAAACAAACCCTCCCACCATAGAGTTGACAGCTAGTGGGGAAAATCATGTGTCAGATATTCCCATCAATGTGGCATCCAAATGTGTTATGGTTTGGATGTGAGGTGTCCCCAAAAAAACTCACATGTGAGACAATGCAAGAAGGTTCAAAGAAGAAATGATTGGGTAGTGAGAATCTTACCCAATCAGTGAATTAATCCCCTGAGAGGGATTAACTGAGTGGTAACTGAAGTGGTGGGGTGTGGTTGGAGAAGGCGGGAATTGGGCGTGGCTTTGGGGTATATATTTGTATCTGGCAAGTGGAGACCTCTCGCTCTGCTTTCTGATCATGATGTGAGCTGCCACTCTCTCCCACCATGATGTTCAGCCTAGAGGAAGGGAGCTGGCCCTCTATGGACTAAGACCTCTGAAACCATGAGCTCTCAAATTAACTTTTCCTCCTCTACAATTCTGTTGGGTCTTTTAGTTGCAGTAGTGAAAAAGCTGACTAAAACAAAATGCAAAGAAAAACCAGCTGGAGATATAAGGTGAAGTGGACAAGGACACAATCAGTATGAACACACTTCTCTATCTTTAGCAGGAGAATAAAAAAATAAGTTTGTAGAAAACTTGTTTAAAATAGCATGGGCTTTGTGGGCAAGCCAACCCAATTTGGATTTGTGGCTCCATCATACCACCTTCATGATGTTGTGCACTAAAACCTCTTTAAATCTTAGTGTCCTCATCTGTAAAATGGAAGTGATGAAAATAACATTATCTATTAAAATGTTTCATATTGTACCTGATGTATAGAAATGTGTAGTAGATGTTAATACCTTTCTTTTATATTTATCTAATAACTATATATATGAACTCTATATACTTTAGAAGATACATATATTTTAAGCACCATGAAAGATTTATAAAAACCAATGAGAACACAATTAAAACTTCAATAAATAACAAAAAGTATAAATAATGTAGGTCATATATTTGATGAATGCAATAAAACTAAACATTAATAGTCGATAAATATATTTAAAACCCTTGAAATTTAAAAAGCACTTCTCTTAAAAAAAAAACTCAGATTAATCTAGGTGTGGGGGCACACATCACTGTAATCCCCACTACTTTTGAGGCTGAGGCAGGAGGATGGTAAGTTCTAGGTGCCTGGGTAACTCATCAAGACCCTGTGTCAAAATAAAATAGAAAAGGTTGGGGGATGGGGTAACTCAGTGGTAAAGCGCTTGCCTAGCATGCACAGGCCCTGGTTCAGTGCCCAGTACCATAGAGAGAGAAAGAGAGAAAGGGAAAGGAGAGAAAGAGAGAGAGAGAGAGAGAGAGAGAGAGAGAGAGAGAGAGAGAGAATAGGTTAAATAAGCAAATCATTTTAAAATAACAATAAAAAGTCGCTAAATATTAAATATTACAAGAAAGAGTAAATAAGGAATAAACTAAGTATTTGATAAAATAAGGTAGAAAAATAAGACACAAAACAGACCTTTAAAAAAGCAGAAAATAGAATAATTTTCAACCCTAAAAAAATTTTGCCATTTGCAACACCATACTGTGTTATGCAAAGGGAAGTGAGCCAATTACAAAGGGACAGAGTGTTTGCTTCCATTTACATGAAGTCAAACACTCAGACTCATACAAGCAGAGAACAGAGTGGTGGGTGGGAACAGCTAGCAGGAGGGAGAGA
The DNA here is from genome assembly GCF_902686445.1 of Sciurus carolinensis. Lineage (NCBI taxonomy): Eukaryota > Metazoa > Chordata > Mammalia > Rodentia > Sciuridae > Sciurus > Sciurus carolinensis. The sequence goes on from NC_062213.1 coordinate 97,531,655, forward strand.
TGGGAAATTGTTTTTCAGAGTATATTGTTTCTGTTATGCAAACTTTAGAGTTCTAGGTACAATATAATACCTGTAGTTAATATGGTGTGATGCACTTTAAAATATGTTAAAAGAATAGAATTCACATTATGTGTTCATATCACAAACAAATCACAAAAGAACACAGGGACATTTTAGAGATGATGAATATGTTTAGTTCCCTGATTGTGGTGATGGTATCAAGTATACATAGATATTCACACTCATCAAGATGTGATGTGTACATTAAATGTGTACAATTTTGTATATTAATAATTTTTAAAAGGAAAATGGAAAATATTTTTTAAAGTAGAGATTCTTGAATTCCATGAATAACCATGGAACTGATTAATAAACCAAAGAACTCAAGACATTTGGTAAATAATTAAGAGAGAAAAACACAAAGATAGATAGGTATAGAGATGCATAGATGCCATAAATATTTAGCTACAGATTCAGAAAAATAGAGTTGTAATAATTCCACTCTTAGAAAGAGAGAAAAGGAAGAAGGGAAGGGGAAAGTCTGGAGGAAAAAATGAAGGATTTTTCCAGAAAAACTGATTCCAAGAAAGATATGGCCATAACCATTGGAGGAAAATGAGAAGTTCATCAAATAACTACCTTCTCAAAACTTTAGGTAAGCCTGTTTCACAGATGAATGTTTTTCAAACATTCCTGGAACAAATCAATCCTCTGCCATTTAAACCACATCAAAGAATATAAAAAACACTTTACGAGGTTCTTTTCAAAGGTAGCATAACCCTAATTTCAAAATTCCAAGTTTCCCCAAAACTACAGATCAATCCTGTTGGGGCTTGGGATCTGAAATGCTCCCCCAAAGTTTTGTGTAAAAGTGTGGTCCCTAGGGCTGGGGAGATAGCTCAGTTGGTAGAGTACTTGCCTTGTAAGCACAAGGCCCTGGGTTCAATCCCCCGCACCACACACACAAAAAAAAGTGTGGTCTCTAATGAAACAAGGTTCAGAGGAGGGGCTTTAGATAATGATTGGATCATGAGTGCTCTGACCTTATTTGTGAATCAATCCTATCCATTTGTCCTTGTCAGGTATTTTGGTTGCAGCAATGAAAAACTAACACAAATCCTTATACAAATATAGATGAAAATCCCTAAACCCAACAGTAGCTAAGAGCAGTTTTTCTTCACATTTGGGTGCCATCAAAGATACCAAAAGTTCCCTTCACTAAGGAGATGAGTTCATGCAGCTCCTCCTAAACCTCAGAGAAGAGAAAACCTGGGTGACTATCTCTCTGGAGATGTGAACTTTTTAAAATCCATTTCTAATTCAAAATTCTGAAAAGGAAAACCTGTCTTATATCAACAAGCCAGCATCATATTTAACCAGGAAACACAGCACTGCTTTTAGAATAAGGAAATATGTTTACACAACACCTACTATGTGACAAGTAGTGGTGGGGCACAGTCACACAGTGATAAAACACCTTTGCAGCTCAGAGCCTACTACTATTAAAATTTACAGTATTAAAAGATCTATGCAGAGGGTGGGGGTGTGGGGAGTGAGAGAAGAATGGGGGAACTTTAGATTTTGTAGAAGGAAATGAGAGGGAGGGGAGGTATGAATAATCATGGAATGAGACAGACATCATTACCCTATGTACATGTATGATTACATGAATGGTATGAATCTAATCATGTACAACCATAGAAACGAAATGATGTACCCAATTTGTGTACAATGAATCAAAATGCAGTCTGCAAAAAATAAATAAATAAATAATTTTTTAAAAAAGAAAGTCTATTATGAGACCTATAATAGAGCAGTGCAGATATGAGAAACCTCATTAAGATGAGGAAGTATATGAAGGGATAGATTATTGTTAATTACTGATGTAATTATAGACATCCAGTATCTTATTTGGTTTCAAAGTGGTTACTACTTTACAGTGTAGCAGGAATATATGTAGTATTATATTAAGATAAATTTTTTCTTAAAAATTAAAAATTTCAAATGTCTGAAGTAAAAAAAAAAGATCTATGCAGAAAAGAGTGGGCATTATAAAATAGAAAAGAGAAAGAAGAAAATGCAGAACAGAAAGGGAGTAAAAGAAAGCCCATCCAAGGAACTGATATAAGAACAAGGATGTGTTCCCGTGCCCAGAAGATTTTGCACTAACTCAAAGAAATAAGAAAAGAACTGAGCACCCAAATTGGAAAAGAAGAAGCAATATGATCATTATTCAAGATAGCAGTATTTCTACTAAGGACATCTAAGGAATTGACTAAAAATTATTAGATATAGAAAGTTTAATAGCATGTAGTTATAGAATAAACATACCCCACAAAAAACAATTAGTTTCTTATATATATATATATATATATATATATATATATATATATCTACAAACCCTTAAATAAACAGCAGGGGAGAAAATATGTTTATAATAATAATAATAATAAGCATAATGTACCTAGGAGTGATTTGTGTGAAATGTGCCTATGCTATAAAAGTGACCTAAAGAACATAAAAGAAACTCCAATACACAGCTCCCCTTGTTCTTGTGCAGAAGGATTCACAATAATGAAGCTGTCAGCTACCCCCTTTACTAGACTACACCTTGAAAAAGAAAAGTATAGAAGTGATTCAGTTCTTGAACTGTATAAAAATGAGTCTAAATATTATCAGGAAGACTACATAGACGAGAGTTTTCAGAAAAATTTGGGGAAAGGCATCATTAAGAAAGGACTTAATTGCATATTAAAAGGAAAACATCATGATGGTGTAGGTAATAAAAATGAGAGAAAAGCCAATTGGACATAATGAAAAGTCCAGAAATATATTCAAGTATAACTGTATTTAGTATTTTATGAAGAAGATATTTTCAAATCCAGATGCTCATTCTTTCCAGGAGCTTGTCTCAGATAGAAATGGAATATAGATAAACAGATGGGAGTCAAGAGAGGACTGCATGGCCATTTGGTTTAAGATTGTTTATTTGGTAAGAAGGTAGAAATTGCAGGAAAGGGAGACAGACTTAATGAAATGAAGACTGAGGAGATGGACAGGCAGTAGGGGACCCAGGGCAGTGAGGAGTATCACTTGTCCCCTAGAGGTAAGGAAGTGCCAATGATTAAGACGCAGGTCAGGCTGGATCAACGTTGGGGCTGGGGGCAGGGAAGAGTTGAAGGATTCTGTGGCTAACAGCTCTGTTTCTCCAGGGTACAAGAAATGAGCTAGGCATGGTGGCACAGGCCTATAATCCCAGAGGCTCAAGAGGCTGAGGCAGAAGGATCTCGAGTTCAAAGCCAGCCTTAGCAACTTAGTGAAGCATTAAGCAATTTAGAGAGACTGTTTCAAAATTAAAATTTTATGAAAAGGGCTGGGGATGGGGATGTGGTTCAGTGGTAAAGCACCCCTGGGTTCAATCTCCAGTACAAAAAAAAAGCAAAAACAGAAAACAAGAAATAAGGCCATCTGTCAGAACACAGCAGCAAGTAACACTGAACAATGAGATGGGGGGAAAAAACTGGTCACTTGGGACCTAAACCTAACCAGATGCAGCTTCATTCCCTACTCTCTCAGTCCTCTCATGTCACCCCCTGAGAAATAGACTCAGTCCCAGGCTTTCTGGTGCCCTTCCAGTCACATGTGTGACTAGACATGAGATCAAATTGCTTTTTATGAAGCCAAAGTACAAGGATCTATTCTGTCCCTGCTGTTGCAATAATCTATAGAAGCTGAGTGAATTATGTTAAATCTCATCTCAATTAAGGTGTTTCTAAACTAACCTTTCAGTTTTATCTTATTCTGAACTGTATTACCTACCTTTAGCCAGTTGTAGGCATAGACACAACTCTAATGAATGAATCCTGACTTCTCTATCTTTGCTATGCAAACACTTCTCCAGCTGTCTTACAGAGTCTGTCCTGAGCAGACTCAGCCAGCTCACCCACAGAGCATGTAGCCACTCAACTGTCCACTAATGGTCATCCAGAATCCTGGAGTTGTGAGGGTGTCACACATTAGGACCAGGGCTTGTGCACCACCTTGTGGTGACTGACTGAAATGTCCTGCATAAACCCTTCACTTAGGGGAGTCAATGGAGAAAGGACCTCATTTCACCTTGCTGGTCCTGGTGTTCCTTCTTGGAAATTCAAATGGATAGGAGACCTCTTCTCATGTTCTGTAACTTATATTGTATGGCAACAAGTGCTTCACTGTTCTCCTAAACCCAGCTCCTTTGGAGTAGGTAGTGATATTCTGTTTCCTTTCTTCTAAAACACTGAATTATAAAAGGCATCATCAACTAAAAGGGGGCATTTGGGTGCAGTGGCTTAACATTATATTAAATGTAAGCTTCAATTTTAAGATACTTTTGGACTCTTTCATTAAACAGACTGGGGTGATCTAAAAAATGGTTCACTACTCTTTTGACCCAGAAACCTGAACAAAATCATGCAAATCAAAAGATTCTAATTCACTTTAAGAACACCCAGGAAAGTGTCCAGAACATTAGGAGTGTGTGTATCTGAAAACTTTCACTTTAAAGAAGCAGTGTGTGCCATTCCAGAATTACAATGGAAGAAATGGTAGATGTGACCAGGTCAAATTGGGGTTGTACACAGGGTTAGTGGCCAAAAAAAGATGATTAATAAACTGCTAATCATGGGCAGAGAGGAATCTGGGTTGCTCCAAGAAAGAATGGAGAGGTTTCCACAAGTGGTGGAAGACTGTGTGAGGCAAGATGAAACTCTGCTCAGGATTCCCAAATCTTAAAAAACACAAACATACACACACACTCATTCACCTATAATGGAAATGTGGATGCTTGCTTTAGTTATTTTTGCCTCTGCACATTTTCTACATTTTGCAGCATGCACACAAGTACGTGTGTAAACTGTGATCTTTACGAGATCAAGGACTTTTTTAATCCCTGTTGAATCCCTACTCCCTAGAAGAGGGTCTGGCAAAGGTAGGTTCTCAATAAATACATACTTAATGTGTTAACTTGCCAATATTATGACAAAATACCTGAAAAAATCAACTTAGAGAAGGAAAGAATTATTTTGGCTCACAGTTTGAGAAGTTTCAGTCCCTAGTTGCTTGATCCCATCACTTCTAGGCACGCATATGTACGACATCATGAAAGAGAGGGTGTGGCAAAACAAAGCTACTCACCTTGAGAGTCAGGAAGTAGAGAGAGAGAGAAACAGCCAGGGACAAAAAATATACTCTTCAAAGTCATGCCTCCAGTGACCAATTAGTTTTCACCACCTCCCAATAGTCCATTCATCTATGAATCCATCAGTGTGATCCACTGATGTGATCAGAGTCCTCATGATCCAATGATGTCCCAAAAGTCCCACTTCTGAACTTTGCTGCACTGAGAACCAAGCCTTCAACACATGAATCTTTGGTGACATTTCAGATCCCAAACCGTAACATTCTACCACTGGCCCCCACAGGATCATGTTCATCTCATAATGCAAAGTATATTTAAACCATTTCCAAGCGTCTCCATGGTCTCAATAGTTCCAGCCTTGCTCAAAAGTCCAAGTCTGAAGTCTTCTCTGAGACTCAAGGCAAACTCTTAACTGTGAGCTCCCATAAATTTTTTTTTAAGTTACATATTCCAACATGAAATGGTGGGACATACACAGGATAAACATTCCCATTACCCACCAATTTCCACCACTCTCAATAGTGCCACCGTCTGATAACCAAACCTTTAACACATGATCTTTGGAGGATACTGAAGATCCAAAACATAACACCGAATAAAAAAAAGTAATAAAGATGTTTTAGTCCACTCTATGCTGCTATAAAGAATACCAAACACTGGTTAATTCATAAAGAACAGAAATTTATTTCTTACAGTTCTGGAGGCTCGGAAGTCCAAGAGCAAGGCACTGGCATCTGGTGTGTACCTTCTTATTGCATCCCCACATGTGGAAGGCAGAAGGGCAAGAAGGGAACTCTATACTCACATGATAGAAGAGCAGCCTTTTTCATTCTGGGATTAATGTATTATGAGGGCAGAGCCTCGTGGCCTAAACACCTCCCATTAGGCCCCACCTCCAGCACAGTTGCACTGGGGATCAATTTTCCAATATATTAATTTGGGGAGCACATTCAGACCATACCAAAAGGGAAATTAACTTTTTAAAATCTATTCTAGCAGGGCACATTGACATGTGCCTATAATTCCAGCTCCTCAGGAACAATGCAGGAGGATCACAAGTTCAAGGCCAGCCTGGGCAACTTAATGAGGTTCTGTCTCAAAATAAAATTTTTAAAAAAGGGCTGGGGATGTGGCTCATTGTTTGAGGCTCTGGGTTTAATCCTCAATACTGCAAAACAAAATAATAAATTAATAATAAGTTAAATAGAACCTAGCTTATTGTATCCTGGGCACAGGTATGCTCCCTAATAAGAATTTACTGTAATATAAAATGGTTGGGTTAAGGGTACTTGATGTCTACTGAGTTCACAAAGCTAACCTTAAACAGTAAGGATTTTGCTTTTATGTTTATAGTTGAGCCTTTAATCCCCAACAATCTATACAATAATACTAAAGAGCATTTGGCATTGATCATTTCACCCAACATCTGTGAACCACCCCTTACTATACAAAAGTGTAAGAATAGTTTTACTCTGAAGAACATCAGCCATGACAAAACAAAGTGAGAGTTACCCAGTAATTCACAAGAGAAAATAATCCAAAGGGTGTCCAGTAAAATACTTGGGACTCTGAATGCTGGTACGGGAATTAATAAAGTGGACCTGATATTATGGCTTAAGGGGAAAATATGCTACCTTGTCCTTAGCACCTAACACATGTGTGTGGAAAATATATAGAAGGGCTTGAACAAATGCATGGTAGAATTTCCAAGACTTGGTGGGATAAGACTCTTGGTTGGAATACACAAGGGAAGGCATACCCTCACCAGAGATAAAATGAACAGAACTGCAAGGGGCATAGTGCTGGGAGGCAAGAGGTTCATGAACATCTCTAAGATTGAGGATAGACTGCTGAGGGCATTGTAGTAAGGACCGAGCACAGGGGGCCAGATGTGAGACATTATCATACTAGAGGAGTCCTGGGCCAGATGGAAAACACCCAGGAGCAGATCTTAGTGTCATGGGGGTGCAACTTAAGAACAGACCGATCACCACTGAGAAGTCCAAATTTAAGAGTCTTTATTAGCCGACCGGTTGACTGTCTCACACAATGTCCCAAAAATGGCTGTTGGGAGAATAGCCCTGACCATAGGATTGCAGGGGTTTTTATACTATAAGTCAGTACATCAATCATAAGTGTCTGTTGCTATGATTTAAAATTACAAACTAACATCATGAGATCTAAAATCATTACAGAAGGGGGAAGTGGGTCAAAATGACCTTACTTAGGTACAAATCAAAGAATGGTTACTAACATGTAGACAATCGCTATTGACATTACTGTTGACATGGTACATTGTTTAGGAAAATAGGAATCAAAAAGAGAACAATTTTTCATTACACAAGAATTGCCATTTCGTCAATGCTTAGTCAAGCTAAGCAACTATAGACAGGTACAGAGGCAGGGTGTTCTCATGGGAGAAGCTAAGCAACTATTGATGGATACGAAGGTAGGACTTTCCCATGGGAGAAGCATTTCCTATGTAACATGGAGTCTTAGAGCAAAATAGAGTCTGTTTAGTCATTGCCTATATAGTCTGGCCTATAACTTTTCCACAGAGTCAAATCTGTCAGCCCATCAAATTTAGATATCATCTCATAGCACCCATAAACTGTAATGAGACAGCACAGAGCAAGAGAAGGCATTGGAGCCAACCCCACTTCTGGCTTTGTGAGTTTTTTTGGTTTTTTTGATTTGTTTTGTTTTGTTTTAATTCATTGGCCCTTAGTTTCTTCACTTGTCAAGAGAATTATAATCCTCACCTCATAGATTTATTGTGAGAAAATGTGCATGAAATATTGATCCAGGGTTGGGATTTTCCTGGCACACCGTAAGTGTTCAATACGTAGCAGCTGATATGGATAGAGTGGTAGGACACGGCTGAAGAGGATTAGAAAGTGCATGCTTGAATGAGCATGAATGCCCTGGCTCTGCGACTTCTGCTGGGAGCCTCTGACTGCTGAAAGTACAGTATTTGAAACTGTCTTGACTTTCAGTTATAGCAGATTCATCTTCCACAATGAAGAAAGTGCTACACAGTAGATGATTTTAAAAAGAATTCACTGATGGAGCTGGGGTTGTGGCTCAGTGGTAGAACACTTGCCTGACATGTGTGAGGCACTAAGTTCGATTCTCAGCACCGCATATAAATAAATAAATAAATGTCCATCAACAACTAAAAATAAATTTTTTAAAAAAGCATATTTAAAAAAAAAAAGAATTCACCGATATTGAGAAAGTTACAGAAACCTGGAGGGAAAGTAACAATATCATCTTAAGTGTCATAAAAACAAAGAAGTGAAAGACACAAAACTGAAATTCAGGAAGGAAGACATTTGCAAAGGAAAGCCAGACAAAGTTCCATGTTGTTCTTAAACAGAAATCAGTGGGGTACCATTAATTTATTAATGCATTTATTTGATGACAGTCTATTGTATGCTCTCGTAAGCAATATGTATAGAACATATATTCCTATAAAATCCACTTGCAATGATTTTTATTAATTTCTGTATATTCAAATATTTTTAAATTTCTAAACTGTTAAAATACTTTAGAACAGAGAATGGACTTCAGTGTGGACATTTTTCTCATTGACCTCTTTCTTCAAAGACAAAATGAATGGGAAAAGAAGGATTTTGGAAGGAGATAGTGAGTTCACCTTCAGATGTTTTTAATTTGAGGTGGCTGATGGACACCCTAGTGGAAAGGTCCAGCAGGCTGTGGTATGGAGATAAATATTTGAGGTTAATTTGCTTTAGGTACTAGTTAAAACGGTAAGACAGGTGAAATCTCCTGGGGGAAAATGCACATAGGAAGAAGAGAGACCAGCTAAGGACAGATACCTGGAGAATACCAGCATTTGAGGGAAAAGCACTGGAAGGGACCGAGGAAGAAGAAGAAAAAGGAGGAGAGGGGAGGGGGGAGGAGGAGAATGAGGAGGAGGAGGAGGAGGAGGAGGAAGAGGAGGAGAAACAGGCATAGAGGGACACTGAGAGCCAGGCTATCCCTCAGAGGGATAGCAGAAGCTGGGAGTGGGGAACACATCCCCAGTGCCAAAGACCTCACTCAGAGAGGTGAGTTGGAACCAGTATAGAAATGGGTAACAGACTAGTCATTAGGAGACCTTTTCTAGAACAGTTATGGAAGCTGGAGGAATTAGTGGGAGCAGAAGAAAAATGGATGCTGAGTTGAAATTATCCAAGAAGATTGGATGAGAAGGAAAGAAAAAAGGAGAAGAGAGACAGTAGGGGGTGCCAGTTATTAAGCTAGTGTCTGTCAGCTTCAGAACTCCTCCCATGCACATGTCCTCATTCTGGGACTGGGACTCTGCAAACCCAGTTTCCCTTTTGTCAGCCAAATCACCATTTGACTCTGCCAATAGGGACTCTAGAGGAAACTGTAAAAGAAGGGACTGTTCCTTCCTGGGGCTTCTGGCTCTTACCAGCATCACCCCAGCCCCACTTCTTTACCCAGCAGGGCAGTTTCCCCACAAAAGAACACTGTCTACCCCAGCAGAGACGCTGCTAGTCATGAAGAGTATGAACTCCCTTGGATTTTGTTCCCCAAAGGCAAATGAATCCAGTTTGCCATGTTTCCAGCTCCCACAAAATCAGCCCTTAGAGGACCCCTGCACCAGTAAAAAGCACCCTTATTAGAGGCTTAAGTCAGAGCCTCTCCTCCAAGCTTCTAATCATTCCAACCTCTTCCTTTTGCTCCCCAGCCCTGGGAAAGTTGCTGCTTTCTGAGCTTGCTACTTCCAGGTACCCTAGTACCCTAATATTCCCTTTTTACCCTTTTGCTTACCCAGTTAACAATTCCTTATTAACAAGTTACCTAGATTCAGTTACCTAGTTACCAATTCCTTGGCTAACAAGTCCTTCTGTTAAATTCTCTCTGTTAAAATAACTGGTGTATTTTTGTCTCCAGCCTGATACACAGAAGAGGAAGCCTTTCTTTTACAATGGCAAGACTTGAGTGCTTTTATAGTCTGTCCAAGAAGGAACCCGTAGAAGAAAGAAATGAAGAAACAGAAGAGAGAAGAGAAAACTATGGCCAAAATCTGAGCAGATACCAAAGGGGCAGGATCAAAGGCAGGAGGCAGCACTGGCATAGAAGAGAAAGGGCACTCCAGGTCCCTGAGAAGGGAAGAAAAGAGGGAAGGATGGGTATGGGAGAAGATAAGTTTGTGGTGGTAGAAATTAGGGAAAATCATGGTCAGGAGGTTTACTGTTTTCATGAATCAGGAGGAAAGATCCTCTGTTGAGGACAGGAAGATGGGAATATAGAAGAATCATCAAAACCTGGAGCAGTCCCTGGGGAATGAAGAAATCTGCTAATCAATGACAAGTAAAAGGGACTTATGAGAGATACACAAAGTTGAAGTTGCAAAGAGCACAAATCCATGACTATGTGATCCACTCACCAAGCTAGGTCACAGATGAGGAGACACAGTATGGGTAGGGGTAAGATTTTGTTGGACAAATATGACAACAACTAATGCTATTGGCTGGATATCCAGGTGATCCACAGAGTCCAGGCTGGAGGTCAGAGGAGAAAGCTAAAGGGATTTGACAGAAAGAGAAACACAGAGATCAAGTGACTCTGGAAAGACAAAAAGAAGAGATAAGAGAAGGTGAGTCCATGTCAATTCATAGATGGTGAGGAAAGGACTCCACTCCGGTTGGGCACAATGACATACACCTGTAATCCCAGCTGCTCAGGAGGCTGAGGCCAGGAGGATCACAAGTTTGAGGCCAGTGTGGGCAACTTAACAAGACCCTGTCTCAAAATAAAAAGTAGATAGGGATGGGGATGTAGCTCAGTGGTAAAGCAGCCCTAGGTTCAATCTCCAGTACCAAAAAAAAAAGAAAAAGGAAAAAACTCACACTTCTGGCTCTGAACTAATGATATCTGCCACTCTGGAAACAGACAATATTAATTCTACTTACATGTCTAGTCCCTTCCCTCACAACCTCCAGATGTGGAGAGAAAAAAGGGAAATTATGATGTCGAACACTAGCTTTCATTGTAAGCTTTAAAAGGAACACATATTGTTTGAATTTCCTTTTTGAGCAGTTCGTAAGGATTTGTATTTCTTCTATTTATATATACTTCTATTTTTACATATGTCTATTCTTTCTTAGAGTTCTTCTGAAGAATGAAGGGAAAATTTATTTAGTTTTCAAAATAGAGCATAAAAGTCATCTGTCTCACAATTAACCATTGGATTCATAGAAGCCTTTTAGAAATTAAAGGTGTATTTGGGTGTATGAGTGGTAATGTTTTTTTCTACATCTCAAAACACAATTTTATCATCTTGGGAGTTATCATTATTATTATCAAATATACTAAAAATGAGGAAAATACTAAGAAATCAGAATCTTGCAAAAATGAAATAAATCATTATTATGACATTACCCACATCATCCTTCAGCTTTCTTATGGTGATGGCCAAAGTATTGCATTAGTTTTCAAAAAGTTACTCTTAAAAGTCTAAAGATGCCATCTTTTTGTAGGGTGTTAGTTTTGAGGTTTTATTGTTGTTGCTAATATTATTTGTTTTTGTTTTCATTTTAGCTTTCCTTGACACATTTGAGAATTTGAACTTTTCATTTTCTTCATGTAATGGCAAAAAGAAGAAAACTGACCAGAGAACACATTTCACAATTATCGGATAAATCAAAAGATAAATGCAAAGAGCCCCAATTCACCTTCTAAGAACAATGATGAAATTAATCACATAAGTGAAATCTCATACTGTTACTTCAGAGGACAATATCTTAAATGAATTTTCTCAGACTTAGGTATTGATGCAGAGGAGAGTGAAATATGATATCACTGAGATGGCATCACCTCACTCAAAAACAGAATTGACTTGGCTGATCTGGCTGGATGGATGGATGCCAGCCTTCCTGCTTCATGGCTGTCTATGTGACTCTTCCAAAGCTACTATTGAGTGCAGGAAGATGGCTGTTCCACATGGAGAAGACTGCATTTGGTCGAGGGTAGCTGTGCTACTCTCCACCCAAACTTGCAAGAATCAATTGGTGAACAGTATACTTCACCAAAAGGCCAAAAGATAAATACATATTCTCATCCCATGAGTTGTTTAAAGGAAGAACTGCATCACACAATATTTTACAAGAACCTGAATCACCCGATTTTGCTAAGAAGACATATGACATTATTCTTCATTTCTTATAAGATTTATGCACCAAGATTAACTTGATACTTTTCATAACTGGACAAATGCTAAAGACAGGTGTGTGTAACAAGTAGAAAGAAATAACTCATGAAGAAATAAAAAACTTTTATTAATTTGACCACTTGAATTGACTTTTATAAATCTAAAAGTGAAAGGTTTTGCAATTACAAAGAAGATGCCAAAATATCTTCAACAAAATTATAAGCTATCACAGTTGTTTATTAAAGAATTGCACTCTGGGCTGAGGAGTGAAACTTGGTGGTAGAAAGACTGCCTATCATACTCCAGGCCCTGGGTTCTATCCCTAACACCATAAAAAAATTAATAAAATGCATTTTAACAATGCAAGTATAAGTAGAACCAGAAGTAATGCTAAGATTGTAAGCGCAAAAGGACGGGAAGCAGATCTCAAGGGATTCAGAGAAGCCTTTATTCCTTCGCAGACTGGGACACCATTGGGGTCCACTTTCCAGAGTTACAGAGGGGATTTTGGTTTTATAGGGTGCAAGATGTAATCACTGGGAGTTGTGTACATGTAGTTTTGACGGGCTAGTTGAACAGGTTAAAACTTTAATTTAGGAAGGTAATTGTAAAAAGGTTGGAACTCAGTGTTGTCTGGGGACATAAGGGTCCAGATCCTAGGGATGAGTACTCCAAATCTTGTCCATTGGTATTTGCTGTGCTTCCCTTTAGGACTAATTTGCCATGGGGGACTGTCATGGTTTAGGGCCCAGCATTCAGTATCAGCCCCTTTCCCCCAGGGTCCCTTGTTCCTTGGCTAGTTTCCCCTCCCTCCTCCCAGCCCCACCTCTCTCCATTTTTCTTTAGGGGATATGTTGCAGGGATATTATTTTCCATAATGCTTCAAAGATAGAGCCTATAAGAGATGTACTTGACTTTGCTGTTTTGTTTTGTTTTGTGGTACTGAGGCCGAACCCAGGGGTATTCTACTACTGAGCTACAACTCTGGCCCAGCCTTTTTTATATTTTTTTATTTTGAGTCAGGATCTCCCTAAGTTTCCCAAGCTGGCCTTGAACTTGTGCTCCTCCTGCCTCCACCTCCTGAGCATCTGGGATTACAGGTGTGTGTCACTGCACCTGGCTAGAGATCTACTTGAAATTTGAAATCAGTATTAATGAGGTGGGCATGTTCCAGGTTCATGCATGAAAGTTCGTGAACAGTTAGCTACATTCAAACACACACACACACACACACACACACACACACAAATACGCACAAAATAGTGTATGTTTCCTCAAATTCTGCTATATCTAAATTTGTATTATAAACAAATGGAAAGAAGGAAAAAAGAGCCAAAGGACCAGGGTTTTTTTTTTTGTTGTTTGTTTTTTGTTTTTTGTTTTTGTTTTTGTTTTTGTTTTGGGGGGGGGGGCGGGTTGCCAGTATACGATGAGGTTAGGGCCTCACGTAATTTCTGAACCCGGCCAAGTTCCTCCTTGGTGAAGAAAACCTGAAGTTGAACAAGGGGCTCCGCCCTCCCTCCCCCAGGTCCGCCTCGCTCAAGTCCCGCCGCGAGCCCCGCCAGCTGTGGGATCCCGGCACAGGAGTTGGGGGGATGCGGCACCCCGACAGCATTTCTCTGGCAGCTTCTTGGGCCGAGCTTTCTGGCGTTTTTATTCCTCCATATGTCCGTGACAACGGTGGGGCCCGTTATCTCTAAATCGGAGTTCCGCCTGCTGAGGTCAGGAAACCCTAACAACCGTCTGGCCTCCAGCGGCTCCGAGGTGGGAGCGGCCGGGGACCCGCCCGCGAGCCCGGCAGCGACGTGAAGCCGCGCAGCTCAGACCCGCGAGTCTGAGTCACTTCCTGGGAGTGGCTCCCAGCCTCTACTCCGCTCCACGCCCCAAACCCGGCAGGAACTAGCGCATTTTTTTCCATCTAGATCATGAAAACCACTAGTTTCCTGTTCACTGCTAGATCTCTTACTGAGCTCTGGGAGAAGAGCAGAGGCCCTTCTCTGGAGGGAGTGAAATCAGAACACTGTATACAGAAGGGTTCCTACTACACTTTATAGATCTTTCGGGAGACCCCAGGCCCCCGCCTAATCCGTGCCCAAAGTACCCCTCAGTCCCAAACGTGCTTAGAACCTGGAGCCGCTAATTGTCAGCGGGTAGATGCACAATAAATATTTGCTTTATAAATCATTTTCCCGGGCCCACGTTGTGATCCTCTTCAACCTGCTTGCTTTTATGTCTTAAGTTTACCACTTAAAATTCAAACCGCCTTTGCTCTAGAAGGGCATTTGCTCTCTTCCTCTAGACAACGCCCACCAAACCACAGGGAGAGGCTACAATATGGGTAAGAGGCCTTAACAATTGATGTGTCAACCAAAAATAAAATACAACTAGAAAATAAAATAATCGGGAAATGGGAAATCGTTCTAGCAATCAGAGATTAACTGAAAAACAGGTCATTCCTGTTCACGGGGCTGGCAGTTGTTTTTCGGTTTTTTTTTTTTTTTTTTTTTTTTTTTTTTTTTTTGGTTTTTTTTTTTTGGTTTTTTGCTTTGGCTCCTCACCAAGAGATGACTAAAAACTAAGGGAATTCTGCCGAAGGCTGAGAGATTCAAAGTGGAGCAAAGAGCTCCAGAGGCCCAGCTGGGAAATGAGAACAGGGGATCTGAAGGAGCCAGCTAGAACCAAAACTGCATTCCAGGGCTGTTCGGGAACTGCCTCACATGAGGTTGAAACACAAGATCACACCTCAGCATCCAACTCGTGGGTCATTAGAAGCTTTGTGTCTCAGTTGACTCGTGGCTCGTGGACTTAAAAACCTAAAGGAGATTTGTTTTCCTTATCCCCACCCCTCAGCCAAAAAAAAAAAAAAAAAAAAAAAAAGCACAAATCCCCACTCTGTTTTTTTATGAACTGCCATATTGGTTTCCACAACAGCTGCACTATTTCACATTATTACTAACCCTGAATAATGGTTCTGTTTTCTTCACGTCCTCACCAACACTTGTCATTTTTATTGTAGTCTTTATTGTGTGAAGTGGTATCTCATTTTGATGTTGATTTCCATTTCCAAAATTATTAATATTGAGCTTCTTTTCATGTTCATTTCTCTCCCTCTCTCTCCCTGTTTCTCTGTGTGTACCAGGAATTGAACCCAGGGGTGCTTTACCAGTGAGCTACATCCCCAGTTCTTTTTATTTTTTTGGAACAGGGTCTGCTAAACTGCTAAGGTTCACCTGGAACTTGAAATTCTTCTGCCTCGGACTCGGGAGTCACTGGGATTATGTGCTTGCACCACTACATCCAGTAAAAAAAGCACTAACCTTTGAGGGGCAACTTTGCAGTGGCTGTCAAAATTTCAAATGTTCATATCCTGTTAACCATTGATTCTACTTCCAGAAGTTTTTCCTGGAATTTCTGGAACATTTCTTAGGGAGAAAAATAAAATAAAATAAAACCATCTAGTTGTCTTTAAATAAAAACCCACTATTAGACATCTGATGTGTTATCTGTATATTTAAAAATCCTATGTAGTCATTAGAATAAATAAAATGGAAATACACATTGAGATGAAAAGATATCCAAAACAGATTAACAAAAACAAATCAAGTGGCAAATGAGCATATACAGTGTGACTTTGTATCTCTGAAACAAACAATTACTGGTGTTAAGAGGAAAAACCCATAGACTCTTAAAATTTACTGGACTTTATTTCAGAAGTATAAACAGAACAGATCTGCGAATCAAGCAACCCCCAGAACAAATCAAGTTCAGAGAACTCCAACCACTGTCACCATTTGTTAGCATTTATAGGAAATGGAAGTACAATGTAGGGACAATTTAATTGTTTATGGCTTAATTGATTAACTGGTTATAGAACCTCCTGCAATTGACTGAAACTCAGTTACATTGTTAAACTCCATATTGGGTTAGTCTGTTGGTGCTTACTGCAGGAGCCCAGTGCAAATCAATGGCTTCCCACATATTTTATTTAACACTGAAAAAACCACAAGAAACTGACTACA
This sequence comes from Sciurus carolinensis, assembly GCF_902686445.1. Lineage (NCBI taxonomy): Eukaryota > Metazoa > Chordata > Mammalia > Rodentia > Sciuridae > Sciurus > Sciurus carolinensis. The sequence continues at coordinate 97,548,036 of NC_062213.1, forward strand.
AAGAAAAGTGAGCCCGGGACTAATGGATATGGAGAATAAGAAATTCCCAAAATAATGAGGCCTGAGAAAAAGAAAAGGGAGTAAAAATGAAGGCCGTGAACTGACAGCTTTCATCTCCCAAGACGAATGTTTTCCCGATGCTGGCTGCAGGCAAAGAGGATGTTCTATCATCCTCAGAAGAAAACACTCTAGGAGGAGTTATCTCCTCCAAAGCAAAATTCTTTTTAGGCACTGTCCACAGACCTTGACCAAAAGGCTCACATTGCTAAGCAAAACTGACATATGTTCACTAGACTACCCTCAAAATAGCCTGTACAAACCCAGTCCCTTTCTTTGTTCAGTGGCTCATTTTCCACCAGGAGAGTGGATCCACGGGCACCATTTGATCTCCCTGAATAAAGAGCTGAGATGACACATGAGGTTTGCATCCTGCCTGGTCCTTTTGGGCTAACAAGGACAAATAAGCTTTTGATTTTTTTTTTTTTTTTTCCTTTAAACCCTTCTGCATGGTTTGAATTTTTTCTAATAAGTCTTTTAAAATAATAACAAACCAGTCATGGTGGCGCACACTTGTAATCCCAGTGGCTCAAGAGGCTGAGGCAGGACAAGCACAAGTTCAAAGCCAGTCTCAACAACTTAGCAAGGCCCTAAGCAACTTAGCAAGACCCTGTCTCTAAATAAAAAATAAAAATGGACTGGGGATGTGGTTCAGTGCTTAAGCTCCCCTGGTTCAATCCCTAGTACCAAAAATAAATAAATAAATAAATAACCATGAGTTTAAAGAGAAAAAATTATAATTCATACACACACACAATATCTAAGGGAAGCAATATTATAAACTGTTGAAGCACTTTATCTTCCAGGTGTGATCATCAAGAGAAGGAACAGAAAGGTTGAAATTCAGTATTTTGGGAGAAAATTTTAAATTATGCACTCTTCACTTATTCAAATAGTCATTCATTTACACATTAAAGGCCAAAACTGTGTTATGTGTTGCTGGTTGGAAAAAAGAAAAGAAGAAGGAGGAAGAAAGACAAGGACAACTATGTCTTCAAGATAAATATGTGCCTGAAACTGTCAGGACATCTATCAAGGGTACTGTGTGGTGCAATAGAGTACCCAAAGTATCCCAAGCTGGACCAATTGAGATTCAAAAAAAAAGAAAAAGAAGAAGAAGCATCATGGCAGGCCCAATGGTGCATGCCTCTAGTCCTGGCTACTTTGTATCCTACCAAGAAAATAGGATCCTCCTAAAATAGTAGGATCACTTGAATGTAGGAGTTTCAGCTAGCCTGAAACAACATAACAAGACCCTATTAAAAACTTTTTTTTAAATGCCAGGATGACTAATCCAAAGCATTATTCGGGGAATTTACAGAGTAGTTTGCATGTCCTCATGATGGACATCAAGAAAACAATGTTCTACCTAGATATGACCATGGCAAGGAGGTCAGGTATGGAGTTTATAGGAGGGTTTAAAGAATTTGGCTCAGAGCCCAAGCCAGTTTCTTTCAGGGTTTTGCAACCTAAATACCTTTACAAGAGCCTGGGAATGTTCAGAACCCCAGCTTGGGCTCAAGCCTGCCAGAGAAAAACACGCAGCTGACTGGGTTACAGAGCAGTCAAGGTGAAGACACAGAAAGAAGTGGGAGGGGACTGGGGAACCTTGTGCATTGTTAATTGTTAGCTTACAAGGTGGGGAGAGGGAGAAAGGCTGAAAAGGAAAGACTCCAGATAGGAAGAACTGCTTTGCTGAGTCTTAAGATGAATGAGCATTTCCCTGAGACCAAGAACTCTAGTTGAGCCTCTCTCTGCTTCTCACCAAGTCCAGCAACCCGCCTCACTTCATCTTTATATCTGATGGAATCAGCTCCAAGATTGCAACCCATATAAAGACATTCATTAATTCACCCAACAGGTACTTTTTGAGTGTCTTGGTGGTCCTCATAACAGAAATTTTGAAATAATATAAACCCAGAGCAAGCAAAGTCACAGTGATATCTGGTCCTGTAATTCAGAAGCAACTGAAGTTATTTCCACATTTGATAATGCTGAGTCTGGAAGTTTTTTTTTCATCCTGCCAAAGGCCCAGATGTTCTACATAGGCCCAACTGCTGCCAGGCTGCAGGCAAAGGATGTACAGAGAAAGAAAATCCATTTCCAAGAATAGGCCACCTTAGCACACTTTGCAAAATGAACTCAACAGAGGGGATGAATCTCCTATGTTTCAACAATAACCAAGTCTACAACTGCAAATTTGTTGGTGAAGACAGGGCTTGCAGTTTAAACTTTAAGAAATTATAGACAGACTCTGAGACTTTTCTTCAAAACCTGTTTTGTAAAAATGTGCTTTGAATATAGAGACATGATCAACCTGAATCACAACACAGGGAAAAAGCAAGGCAGTTGCAGGGGCAGGGAACATAAAAGATTAAGAAAACAAGCAAACTAGATGACAAAGTAGAGGATCAAGACAGCGATAATTCTTTGAACCACACCTAGATAAAGAGTTTAGCCATATCTCTAAGCAGGATGGAACTTCTGCCCCATCAAAATCATACCATCTTATTGTTTTATTACTTACATGTCTATGGTGGAGTTAACACTATAAAATCCAAATATGGATTTTTTTCCTGAAGTATAAATTTCATCATTCTCTTCTTTAGCTAAAGTAAATAAGTAGATACCTTTGAGAAATATTTACTTTAATTAAGTAGAACTTTCTGACAGCCAGTTTCCAGAATAGCAAAACATATAGGAAATCCTTCTGAGAGATAAAAAACACCTTAGAAAGGTTTCCTTCTTCCAGGGTGGCCACACTTCAAATAAAAAAGATTAGATATTAATCAATTGTTTTCCTTAGATCCTAAACATCCAAATTTCAGCCAGAACCAGCCATCTTCTACTGAAACTTCTTGAGAAAGATGTGCAGAATCGTAGTTTATTATTATAATGCTTAAATCCAAACCCCATGAAGAATTTCCAGACTCAATGAATAAGATGAGCTAAACAATAAAACATCTTTTAGTCTTTAAATCTTTCCTTAAGTCCTTCATCTTATTCCTTGTCATTGATGGCTAACTAATCCAATGACAAAAAGAGTAAGTCACTAGAGACAGCTCTGAGAAAACAATGATTTCTATAGGTGGCCCCCTGTTCTACTTATCTACTGCTACATAGCAAATTGCCCCATAATCTAGTGGATTATAAAACAGCTCTCCTCAGCTTCACATGGTGTCAGCAGGGAGGGTGGCTCAACTGAGGCTAGAGGATCCATTTCCAAGATAGTTCACTAACATGGCTGGCAATTTGGTGCTGGTCATTGCTCCTCCTCCACATGGGTCAATTGACCAGGCAGCTTGAGCATCCACACAGCCTGGTGACTGTGTTTCATGAGTGAATGTCCCTAAAGGGGATCAGGAAGATGCTGTATCACCTTTTGCCATCAAGTTTCAGAAATCATGTAACCTCACTTCCAAAACAGACACAGGTCCACCCAGATTCAAGGGAAAGAAACATAGATCTCACCTCTTTTTGGAAAGAACACGAAGGTCACATAGTAAGAAGAGCATGTGGGAAATACATTATGGCCATTTGGAAAAATACAATCTACTACAGCTCCCTGCTATGGTTTGGATCTACGATGCTCCCTAAAACTCCTGCGTTGAAGACTTGATCTCCAGTGCAGCAATATCCAGATGTGGGGCTGTTAGGAAGTTACTGGATCATACAGGCTTTGACTTCATCAGTAAATTAATCCATTGATGGATTAATTGAATGGTCTGAATGGTCTCCTAGGAGGTAGGTCACTAGGGACATGGCCTTAGGGACTGTATCTTTTCTCAGGCTCCTTTCTCCTCTTTCTTTCTCTTTCCTTCCTTCCTTTCCTCTTTTTCTCCATCTCCCTATCCCTCCCTCCCTCTCTCTTCTTCCTTGCTGCCATGATCTAACAGCTTTCCTTCCCCATGCCCTTCCACCATGATGTTCTATCTCATCTTAGGCCCAAAGCATTGGAGGCACCCAACCATGGACTGAAACCTCTGAAATTGTGAGTCAAAATAAATCTTTCCTTCTCCAAGTTGTTAATGTCAAGTATTTTGATCACAGTGATAAAAAGCTAACAAACACATCCGTTCAGCCAAACAATTTTTCTTAGCTAATTAAGGCCAATGATTGGTTCAGGAATAGGCAGGCCTGAACCTTTTTGGGCAGTAAGCCTTAAAGGAAGTTTGCTCAGGACTTTTGGGAAAGAGAAGCAAGTCTTTCCCACTGAATAGGAACAAAGAAATGCATGTCCCTGGTGTGCCATTTGCTGCTGGTGGCCATCCCATGATTACAAGGGTAATATGGACTGCAGGGTAAAAATACAGAAGTCTCATATCTGGTGACATCACTGAGCCACTGAATCAAAGATCCATGGAGACTGCTCTGCCTTGGGACCTCTTTTCATGGAGATAATGAATAATAACTCAATAATTTTTAAGCCAGCTTGAGTCAAATTTCTATCACTTTCACCCAAATGCCCCCTAACATACAATTTCTTTGAAAGACTGGGAACATTGCTGAACTCACCTGCCCATCCCTAGGTCCTCTAAGAGCAGGGGGTGAGGAATATGGGAGCCAGGGAGAGGTGAAAACAGAGGAAGTCTTATTGCACAAAATGTTAAACTGACAAAAAAGACCACGAGAACCTTTAATTCTTCATTTGTCATATTAAAAGTCCTCATGTCTAATACTAACCAATCAGGCCCTTGTGCTAGACCCAAGGTATGAGCAAGGAGGACTTTGCCCTCTAGAAGGTAAATCATTCCACCAATAAGAGGTATTATAGGGATACTAGATCCTGTCTTGAAGGTACTGACAGTTTATCCAGGAAAAAAACATCAGATATTTAGCTATAATCCTAGATAGACTGTATTACATGCAACAAGAAAAGTGCAGATACAAAGCAGTGATAAATCACAGAAGAGACTTTTTTTTCAGTTAGAAGAGATAAAGGAAAGTTTCATGGAGGGTACTTTTTTAGTTTTCATATAAGTATTGCATTAGTCAACTGTTACTGGAACAAATGCCTGAGATAACAAACTTATAAAGAGAGAAGGTTTATTTTGGCTCACAGTTTTGGAGATTTCAGTCCATGTTCAGTTGGCTTTGTTGCTTTTAGGCCCGTGGCAAGGCAGTTCATTGTGTGAGGAGCACATGGCAGAGCAAAGTTTCTTAAGACCTAGATACAAAAAAAAGGGTGCGGGGAAGGGAGGGAGTGGGGAGAGGAAGGGGATCTCATAATCCCCCTTGAGAGTACATCCCTAATAACCTAAAACCTTTCACTAGGCCCCACCTCTTTAAAGTTTCCACCACCTCCCCATAATGCCAACCTGGGGACCAAATCTTTAACATATAAGCTTTGTGGGTTAAGATTTGAATTATAGCTGGTGGCATTTTAATGTGAAAAGATGGGGAGAATGTTCCAGATAGAAAGAAAGAATCACAAGAACAAAAATCATCAGGTGAAAAATTGTGGGATTCCTAAAACCTAGAAAATATTGAATATATGACCCAGGATTGACCAATCAGAACAGCAGCCAGTCAGGCTGTGGGGTTGGAGCAAGTCCTAGAGACCCTTACATATTAATGCAAGCTGCACACTAACCTTTTAAGTTAACTGATTACAAATAAAATGGCCCAAGATGGGGACTGGAGTGGATGGGGCTTCTGGTAGATGGCAGGAGTTCAAGCAAGAGGTTATTTAGCAACTGATAGAGAAGAATTTCTATATTTTAACAACTAGTGTAGTCAGGAGCCAGTGAGAACTGATTCTTAACAGTGAAAACTGACTGAAAAATCAGCCTGCCTATATGCAACAGTGAGAAATTCCACTTGACCAGAGTTCACAGTGAATGAAGAGAAATAGCAACAATGAAAAACACAGCTGGAATTAGTCCATAAAGGATCTCTTGAATTCCAAGATGAAGAAAAGGAAAAAAAAAAATAAGTAAAACAGATCTACTGAGAATATTTTGTTGACACATTCAAATCACAATGGATCTGATGTGGGTGTGACATTGCATGCCCTCCTCAGAGTCGAAATCTAACATGTATGTGACAATTTCCTGCAGGTCATTGTGAAAGAGAAAATGTCTCAATTCTGCCTTAAAACTGTTGGAGACCAAAAAGCAATGCTCAGGAAATACTTTAATGACTTCTGACCATCAGCATGAAAGACATCTAGAAGAACATGAAGAAAAAAGCATCTGCAGAGACCATGGAGGAGAGCAAACAGATAACTGCACCAGCATGCACAGGGACTCTGCTACTGATTCAAAAAAATAGGACAAATCAGAGAATTAATGAGTACCAGCAATTAGGGCAGAGGCCATAGGAAGTGAGAGGAGGGAAGGGCTTAGAGGGATAGAGGTAATGATACCCCACTTCTGCAACCACAGTTGACAAAGCACACTTTTGTTTAATCCATACAGCAATACCGTGAGTGGTGATTAACATTTGCAAAATGCTACACCATTTAAAAACCCTTTCATACTAATTATCTTAATTATTACCCCCATTTTTAGACATGATAAAACTGAATTTCGGAATTAGAGAACAGCTTATTCAATAAGAGAGAGAGCTGGAATTCAAACTCAGGCCTTTAGATTCCTTGTCCAGCCTTTTCATTTATACCAGAGTGACTTCAGAGACCCTAGGATCATTCCTTAATCTTACAAATGTGGCCTAAGTGTTCTGGGAAGTAATTGCAGGTTAGGAAAGAAACCTAAGGATCTTCCCTTCCCTCCTCATCTTCAAGAAGTAAACTTCTAGCCCAGAACTTAGAAGAGTGCTCACCCTAGAGATTGGGTCAACAACTTCAGATACAGATGATTCTATTTCTAGAACTCATTTCTGTTTTAGTAACCAAATTAGACTTGGGAATCTTCAAAGACAAAAACTATGACATTTTTTTAATCTTGTATCCTCTGACTCTGGGTATTCAAAAAATAGTTGTTGACTTACTTAATGAATAAGTAAATGAACATAAATTTAAAACCATTAGAAATACTTTGAGGTTCCACACCTCAAAAAAAAAAAAAAAAAACCCACGGACAAAGAATCAAACAATTCTTGGCACAACAAGTTATTTAACACTGTCATGAATTTTTTTAAGTCATATAGAATCCAACCAGGACATTGACCCTACTCCAAAAATTTACTATTTCATTGAGTTCCATGAACATTCATTGGGTCTTTCTATGTGCAAGTTGCTACAAATAACAAAGATGAGTAAGACAGATCCAGAATCTCAAGGAACTCACATGCTAGCTGAGAAGATAACACGAACATTTATCCCATAAATCTATAGCATAATATTATAAATCCTTCTCCCCTACATGCACAAAATAAAATCATTTTCAAAATATTGTGGGAGTACAAAAGAAAGGAAGGTAGAGGTCAGCAAAGCTTCAAAAAAAGGAGGAACCTCACTGAAGAAGCCATAGAATTTCATCAGAAATTCTGAAATTAAAGATTTTCCCAAAACTGAATGTTTGAGCCATAGCAGAGATGTAAAAGGATAGAGGATTTTTTGGTGATAATCGGTGGTCCCATTTGATTGAAACATAAGGACATGAAGGAAAATAGCAGATGACATCTTGACACCCTCTGAAACACAAACCTATCATTGTCACATGCTTGTTCCCTTCAGGCATTATAAACTGTGTCACACTCTCACAGCCCCTCTATCGAGTTCAGCATCCATGTGAGTGGCCCACCCAAGCCCCCTGCCTCACAGCTTCCTAACCTTCTTCTGGACAACTCCACTAACTGAGACCAGGTTCATGTTCACAGCCACACCTGGATTTTGGCACTATTTAATAAAAGCTCTACCTATAAAAAGATTAAACTCACTGAAAGATTAGATTACACTAATAACTTCTTGCACTGCCAGCTCTCTCCATCACATTCACTCCTTTCACACTTATTCTGTGATCTGATGGAGACTTCCTGCTTATCCACCTAATTTCCCACACCCTTGATCCTTCCGTGTTCTACAATTAATGCCCTACCAGCTGACTTCCTTTCTTGCTTACCCAAACTCCTCCACCTCCTCGTCCTTTTGATTATACCCTTCTCTACACCTCTAACCCTAAGTTCATTCTACAGACCTCTCTCTTGGATCCAGTGGCTAGACATAAGCACATCTGAAAAAAAAAAAAAACATACAGCTACACAATCACACAGTCACATAGATTGTAATCACCACCAAATTATAGCTTCCTACCTAAACATTTACACCACTCAGTCATTCCGGGTCAACTCCCCTTTCCATTTGCCTCTAAAACCACAGAACCTCCTCAAATCCTTGCTTAATGCCTGTGTTCAGAGATGTTCTCAACTCCCATTTCATGGCATCAGCAGGGGTGTAAGGAAGGATGCTTCTCAGCATCCCTCCTTGTTATGGTTTGGATATGACGTGTTTCCCAAAATCTCCTGTGTTAAGGCAGGAATATCCAGAGGTAAATGATTAGATTATGAGAGCTGTGACCTAATCAGTCCATCCTAGTTTGAATGGATTGACTGGGTGGTTACCATAGGCAAGTGGGGCATGGCAAGAAGAGATGGGTCACTGGGGGCATGCCTTAAAAGGGCGCATCTTCCCTGTGCCCCTTCCCCTGACCCTTCCTTTCTCTGCTTCCTGGCCAGCCATGAGGGGAGCAGCTTCCCTCTGCCCTGCTCTTCTCCCATGATGTTCTGCTTTACCTCAGGCTGAGAGCAATGGAGTGGGCCCTCTATGGACTGAACATCAAAAACCATGAGCCCTAAAAAACCTTTCCTCCTCTAAATTGTTCTTGTCAGGTATTTTGGTCACAGCAATAAAAAGTTGACTAAAACACTCCCAAACTTATGAACTCTTAACAGCCTCCCCTGCTCTTCTCCTTTTCTACCTCTGTGAAGTAACTCCAGTCACCCACAACTCTCTGGGACTTTGCCCTGTTGTTTATACCCTTTCAATCCTGTACATTTGATTTCTCACTCACCGGGTGCCCGTCCACCTGGTAATTTCTTGTCCATCCTTCAATAACTCCTTCTCCATGACTTGTAAACCTCTTGAGCTTCTTTTATGTTTTTCAATCCTCCCTTGGCCCTAGATTCCCTCCTGCTGCCACTGCATCCCTTCCCTCTTCATGTTCAATCTCCTCAAATGAGTAATCCACACTCCCTGGCCCCACTCTTCATCTCCCATTCTCTACTGGCCCACTGCCGCCTGTCTTCCTCCCTAACCCACACTACGACTGCTCTGGAAAGGTCTCCAAGAACATAACTGCCCCATGCAGTGGACCTGTGTCAGCCTTTATTGTTCTCTGCCTCTCCGAAGTCTTTGACCTTGTCAACCTCTTCCTCCACCTCAGAAGTCTCTCTTCATAAACTTCAGTAGGAACAGCAAGGTCTCCTTCTTCCTCGTCATTTCTCTTCTTTCTTCCAGGCTGGATCATCCTCCACTTGTGTTTGTTTTTGTTGTTGTCATTTGCTTGTTTGTTTGTTTGTTGTTTTTTGGTTTTGGTTTTGTTTCAGTACCAGGGATTGAACACAGGGATGCTTAACCACTGAGCCACATCCCTAAAACTTTTCATTTTTTATGTTGATACAGGGTCTCTCTAAATTTCTTAGAGTCTCTCTAAGTTGCTGAGGCTGACCTCAAATTTGTGATCCTCCTGCCTCAGCCTCCCAAGTGGCTGGGATTACAGGCATGTGCCACCATGCTTGCCCCCATTTGCTCTTTAAATACTGTTTATGCACCTAAGATGGGCTAGGTCAGGAACCACCAGAAACAGAGTATTTGCCTGTCTTGTTGACCACTGTTGCTCCAGTGCTTAGGCAGTTCTGCATGTTTGAAGACTCTCATTATCTAATTGCTGAATGAATGACTAAATTTTGGGAACTAGTGATCAAGGGACCATCTCTGCCCTCAAACAGTTTGCAATCCAGTGAGGAAGACAATCAAGTAGACAGAAAGTGATAGTAAAGTGTGGTAAGAATTATGACACTAGGAGCTATGGGGGACATGTGATGGAAACAGGATGTGCCTAATTCCTTCAGCATCTAATTGTCCCTTACCTCAGACTCAATAGGATCCATCTTAAACCATGATCTTGTCCTAAATCCCCTCCAAAAAAAGTATTGTTCATCTTGTACTCCCCTCTTGGAGATGGTGGCACCACCCCACTGGATACCAAGAGTCCTAGCAGTCTCCCTTAACACCTCCTTCTTTCCAACCATCCACATCCAAACAGCAGCCAAGTTAGGTTGATTTTGCTTTCTAAGTACTTGGAAATTCCCTCCCCATCTCCACGGCCATCCTACCTTGGTTATTGCAATGGTAGCCTACTACCTTGTCTGCCTCTAGTCTCTCTCCTCTCTAGTACATTTCCTACATTTCCATAACTAAAAAGGATCATGCCACTCTCTTGCTTAAAAATCTTCACTGGGGCTTGGGACACACCTCAGTGGTAAAGCCCTTGCCTAACACACATGAGGCCCTGGGTTTGATCCCCAGTTAAAAAAAAAAAATCACCAGCTCTAGATACATATAACTCTTGGGTTCCACTCCAGATTTCCAAACATGGTTCTTAACAATCTGACCCTTGTCTCTCCAGACTCAGGTCACACAGCTTCTGCCTCACATTTACCATCATCTCAGCCCCCAAAGTCCAGTACTACCAAGCCACCTGCACATACTGAGAGCACACTGTTTCACTCCTCCTTATTCTTGCACAAGCCATTATGTGAAACTTCCTCTGAAGACACTGCTAAGGCCCAAGCATTCTACACAAATTAACTCTTAATCCTCACAACGACTATTCTCTCCATTTTACAGATGAGAAAAGAACAGATGAATAACCAGCTGACTAATAAATTGTAGCACTAGGATGTGAACCCCCATCTGGTGCCAGGCTCTGTGGCCATAAACACTGAATCATGCTGCCTGGCTTCAACTTGGTTCACCACAGTGCCAGTCCACCTGGTGATTTCTTATCCATCCTTCAATATCCAACTCAGGCTTCACTTTCTCCATAACACTTTCCCTGCTGCCCCAGAGCTAACCATTCCCTTCTCAGCATTGTCACTGTACCTTGGTCACAACCCTGTCATTACATTTGTCACACTCTATTGTGTCCATTTAAGTATTACCCTGGACTATGGAAATTCCCCCATTTACTTCCGGAACAACCCCTTCACTCATCTGTACCTCATTTCTGTCTCTTGCTATCAATTTACCAGTTCTCACTCATCCTCAGCTCCTTGCCTACACTAGCCCTTCAGTTTGACTCACTGTTTACCTACTTTACCAAATCTACCTTTGCCAGTTACCTTTCCTGAACTCTACCTCCTTTGAGAATGTGGTAACAAACCCTCTTCCAAATGGCTCTGGGGAGTGGCTACCACTCAGCCCTAACTGGAGGAGGTTGATCCCCCAACCTTGCTCTAAACAATGCACACTTATTTGGTTTCTCTCTTTTCTCTGGTTTCACTCAAGTCACTTCATAGATAAGGAGTTTTTGAATGACTAAATGTCTCATAGAAAATCAGGAAAACCAAACATCTGGGTTTAAGAAGAGCAAAAACATTAATTACATTGGACTGTGGCTCTTCATTCCCAGGGTTTCACCATTTACACAACTCAGCTAATACACAAGTAACCTGTTCTTTTACTTCCAGTTAGCAATCGGCCTATTTCCCCACTGGCTCTAGTCCATGTATTCCTTCCAAATCTCATAGATTCTACTTACTTGTGGTGTCTTGGTATCTACTTCATAATTTTGATTTGTCATCCTTTCATGGTTCTCCTGAATTATTGAGTCTAAAGTACAGGTGGGGCTTTTAAATGAGTTCCTGAACAAGCAACAGAAAATGTGGGTATGGAGTAGCTGCAAGTAGTGATGAAGGTTTGGCTTTATATGCTCAGGTAACTGTGAGAGCAGGTACCAGGAAGCACTTTACAAAATGTTCTCTGTATGCAAATATTTACACAAAACTCTTCTGAATGCCTAATTCTCTATATGTTTCTAATTTCAGCTTCCCAAGAATAAAGAAATGGCCCCAGTTCTTCTTTTCATGTCATGTCATGAAACATCCACTACTAGCCATCCAACAGAGTGACAGTCTTTGAGTCCAGCATTAACCTCAATTCAGTCAGCCATGACAATAAGCACAAGGTCAAATCATGCAAAACTTGGCCACCAGCAAGAAGCTATGAATGAGGCATTTTCCCTGAAAAGGACTATGGTATAAAAGGTCCCATGATTGAGATATGGAATAATTTAGTGGTTCTTCAATAGTTTTGATCATAGATTTGTCTGATAATCAGATAAAAACCATGGATCCTTCCCTGGGGGTTGGGTGATTCTATTAGTGGAAATTTTCCTATATAACTATTAAAGAATCCTAGCTGCCATCCACGTAACACCCTCCATTGCCCCTACATAGTTCCAAAATCTATCCACAGATCTCCTCAAAAGCAGGTACTATATCATACTACTGTCTGTATCCACAATGCCCAGCTCTGAATTTGGCACTTAGTAGGCTCTCAAAAATATTCATCAAATGGATAAATTGAAAATGGAATTAATCACTTAATTACAGTTAAAGATGTTTTTCAGAGCCACATGGAGAATAAGAAGTTAGACTTTGATAGAAAGGTATTTGGGAAGCCATTTTGTTTTGTTTCTGTTGTGTTTTGATCTGAAATAGGCAGTTAATCAAGGCCGCAAAAAAGGAAAATGTGTTTTTAACAGTCAATAGAACAGACTGGAGGACAAGAGACCAGTTAGGAACTTGGAGGAAAGAGAGAATGAAAATCTACACTAGACAGTTATCTTCAGTGCGGACAAATAGATAGCCCTGGCTCCCAGGGAACCAACTTCTCTACAATCATGACCTACACTCAGTCTTAACATTCTTGTTTGTTTGTTTGTTTGTTTACTGGGGATTGAATCCAGGGCCTCATGCATATTGGGCACTGAGCTACACTCCAGTTCTTACTTGCTTTTAAAAAGAACTTTTCTGCCTATCTAACCTGAATGTGCAGAGTGAGTTTATACATGGAAAAGACCCACGTACTTGGGCAAACTTTCCAGGATTGAAGATCGCTATGCGAAACTTTTAATTCTAAAACCCGAAAATCTTAAAGGTTCACGGGACAAATGGAGAGAGTGAGGGATTGCGTAAGTCTCAGAGAGGACAATAGGTGTGAGTTTAAAGGCTTTACAGCGGAGCTGTGTTTAGCTAAGGAGGCCGGGCTGACAGGCCCAGACTTGCGGGCGGGGAGCGGCTGGGCGGGGCGTCTGAGTCAGGCTTGGGCAACCCGGTGGGCAGGGCGTGGGAGGCGGCGGGGACTAGCAGGAGCCCAGCGCCCAGCGCACCGCACTCAGGCACCGCTCCTAGCCGCAGCCGCAGTTCCTCGCTCCACTCCAACTCGGTAAGCCTAACTTTTAAATTTTTTCCTTCCTCTTAAATGAAAAGGAAAAAGAAAAGCGCTCTTTGCACCAGGCTTTCTCTTTGATTTATGTGCGAACGTGGCAGAAAACAGATCAGGAAGAATAAATGATGTGGGAGGCAATTAGGAAAAGAAGGAGCCTTAAAATTATACCTGTAATAACAGCCGACGGGTAAGAACCGGGGGTTCTTTTGTTTTCCCAGTCAAGATAGGTCTAGGGCTGGGGAAGGGGACCGCGCGAGGCCGTCCGCGGGCCGCTGGCCGCACTTGAGCTCCCGAGCCTCGCGGCAGGGGTGTGGCCACCTCGGTTCCCCGCCGCGCGTCCGCTGCTTCTGCTCCGAGTGGAGCGAATGGCCGAGATTTCACTTTTTGACCTTGTTGGACACCCCTCGCCCCTGCGCCGCCACGGCCCTCCCGGGTGACCAGGGAAGTCCGGAAGAAAAGTTAAAGCAAAGGCGGCTGGGATCCTGGGTGGCGTCACTAGGTATTTCTGTAGACCAGAAAAAAGGAACATTTTGAAACTTAGTCGCCTGAGTCCTAGGGGGAAATCAGAGTTTCAGTAAGCAATGGCAAATGACCAAGACCCAAAGAGACTGAAACTAAATCCTGTCGCAGCCAGGGGGACCACAGCCAAGGATGGGAGAAGCCCCGTCCCAACCCAGCCCCCTCCTCGGCTTTTCCTTTTGTCCCCCATCGTTTTAGGCACTCACACCATCACCTGTTTTTCTGTCCTCGGTCCCTTCCATTCTCCACGTTGAACTCTTTCTGCGTTTTCATCAATTCGCCTCCAAGATCTTCCTCTTCCTTTGTCTCTCTTAAGTGTAGGAAGTTAGCAAACTTCCGCCATGGTGCTGCCCACAAGAATGAATTTTACATTTTCAAACCGTTGAAAGACAATCAAAAGAATAGTAACTCCGGGTGCGGTGGTGGAGGCCTGTAATCCCAGATATTTAGTTAGACCCTCAGCAGTTTAGGGAGATCCTGCTTCAAAATAAAATAAGAAGGGCTAGGGGTGTAGCCCAGTGGTAAAGCTCTCCTGGGTTCAAGCTCCAGTACCAAAAAGACAAAGAAGAATGTGACGTGTGAAATTTATATGAAAATCAAATTTAAGGGTCCATAAATGAAGTTGTACTGGAACGGCCACACCCGTTATATATTGTCTGTAGTTGTTACCGGCGGCAACAGCAGAGTGACAGAGACCATGTGGACGAGAAGAGTCTAAATATTTACCAACTGACCCTTTACAAAAAAAGAGAGAAAGAGAGATTTCCAATCTCTGCTTTACTGTGTCAATCAATACTCCCTCCTACTTACTCTTTCCCGCTTCTCCTTTCCATGCAAAAGGTGAATCACACTGTAACGAAGTGGAATGACTATCCCGGGGAAGGTAGATGAGACGACGAATCTCTGAGGGGGTGGAAGAAGTGTTTTGGTTAAGAGTGAGAACTAATAATTGAGTCCTTTTTTTATACAGAGTTACTTCTCTTTATATATAATTTTTTAATTTTAATTTTAATTGTTTACTTTTTGCTTTCCTCAGATGTTGAGTGCATAGCGTGTGTGCATTTTTAAAATTCTTTCACAGTATCTGTTCATCATATTGTTTTCTCCTTGCTGTCATAGTCTCCACCAAGTAAAAACTGCAGGTACAGTGACACATTCAGAGATCTGATTCTCCTCTCCTTCAGCCTCTGACCACCTTGAGCAAAGCTTTCCCATCTCTGGGCCTCCTCAGGATCTGTCTCCACACTCCCTTGAGCTCCACAAATTGCACAATTCCATTTCTGAAACTTGATAAGTGTGTTTTGCTTGCTTTGGAGAATTACCTCTGGAGCAGGAAATGCAAAGAGGTCTTCGTTTTCTCCTGTAGCTGATGGCAACAGTTTTCAAGAGAAAAAAAAATAGTTGAAATTACTATCAACACTAATGTTCAAGAGGAAAAAAATGTAAAACAGAGAGTCACTTTGAAACTGGAAAATCAAAGTAATCTGAATTCTGCAAGGAAAGGGACAGGGAAAGCACCTGTAGATATAGAAAAGGTACAAAGACAGGATCCTCAGTCAAGAACCTGCTCCCTTCTTTCTGGTCCCCCCACCCCAGCCAACTCTTTGTGTCATCTGATATACTAGGAAGATGGTGAGATTTTAGTTCTGATAAGAAGAGTGTGTTGTGCAAACACATCTGTTTCTAAGCTGTGGTATTTTGTTTTTCCTCCAAACACTGAACCTACCAAGACTGTTCTTAAATAAAAGTTCCCTGTTTGGGGCCTTTTAGCTAGTCTGGTCAAGTGCCTAGGGAGACAGGATGGAGAATAGCCACTGTGCATCTAAGGTCTCAGGCTAGTTCGTAGCCCATGTTAATTACAGAACCTGAAAGACTTCAGCTCTGGGCTCCAGGAAGTCCATCCTAAGGACAAACTGAAGGCTAAATGCTAAGTGGCAACCATCACCATCCAAACACAAATATTGCTAATGCCAAAAGATAAAGCCTTTAAGGGAGGGTGTGGCCCTGCCAGTTCCCAGAGAGCCTTGCAGTTTCTGCTCTAATCCACTAGGGACAGCACAGCAGCTCTTCACTTCAGGTCCCTAGGTCCCAGCTGGAATGAGCCTACTCAGGCCGAAAGAATTTCCTTGAAGAATTCTGCTGTGAGGAAAGTAGAGTCCAGCATAAGAACTTCCTGCTCTTCCTGGTACAACCACAGCCTTGGTTCAGCTCTGTAATGAGAAGTCCCACCCACCATTCCTGTGGGAATTAGTGGCACCCTGGAAGTAGAAGGTGCAAAGCCAAGTTCTACAGATAGGGACCTGGAGGCCCAGATTTTAGAGGTGGCTCTGCCAAGCTTGTTCTTTTCTCATGCCTCAGTTTCCTCACATGTAAAATTAATGATTCCTCTCAAATTTTAAATTCACTTTTGAACATCTAGAATGTTCTTATCTCCTACCCCATACACAATTACAGCTATACTGTTAGTTTTGTTTTGTTTTTCAAGAAAATCCATGAATCCCAAGAATTTGATATTAACTTTCAAAAGAACTAGTATTTCATTCATCACAGTAGTCTACACAGTCTTAGAAAATGGTAAACTAATCTCTAGACAATGCTTGGTATACATGTGGATTTGTGGCTATATAGCTATGCATCTATTTACTCACATTTTCTAAAAATATCAGTAAACCCTCATCTACGGAGTCTACTGCTTCCAAACATACCCTCAATGCTGCATATATATATCCTCACTATATCTCACCTGAAATAAACACATGAGGAGGAATGAGAAGGAAACTCACAGAGTATGAATTTCTATGGCTCTCTTGACTCCCTTGGACCCCTGAAAAATGACCCAGTATTTTAGGAAGTTGCTCTCAATCAAAATGAGGAGATGAGATTCTCCAGTGTGTTCTCCACTGACCAACCCTTGACAATTTTGCCTGCATCTAAACCTTTCATTTTTTTTCTTCAAAGGCAAAAAATGTCCCACCCTACGGAGACTGAGCGATGCATCGAGTCCCTGATTGCTGTTTTCCAGAAGTATGCTGGGAAGGATGGAAACAGCTGTACTCTCTCCAAGAGGGAGTTCCTAAGCTTCATGAATACAGAACTGGCAGCCTTCACAAAGGTACTGGTCCCAGCCCCCACACCCGAATCTGCCCACAATGTGAAATAAGACCCAGAGAGAATGGCCAGGAATGAAGGACCAGCTGGCTCCCCACATTTGTGCCTCCTTCTCACTCACTCCAATCTGGTTGGTCCATGCAGCAGCCCATACTGAGCCCCTGGACCTCAGGGTGAACTCTGCATGACTGTTAAAGAACCTTTTCTTTGAAGTAAGGCGTGTTTTAAGGATCCAAGTGTGCAAACTGCATGATATAGGGAATGGTGATTTGTTTTTTGAAATCACTTCATGTTTACATGTGTTACATATTAGAGTTGCTTGCAACACTTCAAAGAAATATTCCACTGATTTTACAAAGTTCAATAACCCCTACTTTCACAGAAAGAACCCTGGACCAGGAATGGGAAAGCCTGTGTTCAAGCCCAGATTTGCCCTGAGCCATGTCCCTTCACCTCTTTGAATCTGTTTCTGCATGTGGAAAATGGGAATATTAATAACCCCTTTTCTGTTCCTGATATTCCAGTGAGAATAAAGTGTGGTGGCATATTTGAAAGCACCTCCAGAAGTGCAATATAAAGATCTTATTATTATCTTTACAGAACCAGAAGGATCCTGGTGTCCTCGACCGCATGATGAAGAAGCTAGACCTCAACAGTGACGGACAACTAGATTTCCAAGAATTTCTTAATCTTATTGGTGGCTTAGCCGTGGCTTGCCATGAGTCCTTCTTGAAATCTCCCCATTACCAGAAGCGTATCTGAGGCCCCCACGGGCCTAGCCTCAAAAACCTCTTTCTTCCCTTCAGTCACCCAGTCATTCCAGCCCACACATACCCTGAACCCAATACATCCACCACACTAGGCAGCCCACTGCCGCTGCTGGAAATAAAACAATCTTTTTTTTTTTAAACACACACTTGAGAGTCCATAAATTTGTGCAAGAGAGGGTGGAGTGTGGGAAGAAGAGTGGCTTAGATAAATGTAAGCCATTACTCCTACAAGATCAAAGTGTCACCCAGGGCTGGTGTCTCTGAGGCTTGACTAGGGAAGAATTGCTCCCAGGTTCACAGGGTTGTTGGCAAGATCCAATTCCTCGAGGGCCGTCAACCTGGAGACTTCAGCCTTTACCTGGCTGGTGCTCAGAGGCCGCCTCAGTGCCTTGCCATGCCAGCCTTTCCAGGCTTGCTTCATTCCAGTGTGAGAGCTGGGAGGGTAACAGAGAGTCTGCAAGCAAGATCATAGGCACGGTCCTACGGAACCAAGGCATGAAAGTGACAAACCATCACCTTTGCAGTATTGAACAGTTAGAAGCCAAGTTATAGCTCTAACACAAGAGTGTGAATAGGAAGATATGCAGACAAATGGGGAACTTCTTAACATTTACCCTCCACAAGCTGTATGGTGAGAATCACAGAAAGTAAGGACAGCTCTGAGAAGGGGATTGCTGACATCATTATTAGAATTGGAACCCGTTACAGGGATACTCTCCCTACCCCACATCCTACATACCCGCTTCCCATCACTTCACTAACTTTAAAAAGGGTACGCTACCTTCCTGCCTTTATTTCCTACTTTACCTTTTTAAAAATTTGTCCACCAAATTATTTTGACGCAAGTGATCTATAGACCATATTTGGGGAATTCTCTATTTATTTTCCCTGGATAACCTCCAAACTCATGGCTTTGATCTGTGACCTGCTGACTTAGAATTCTCTCTCCCCAGCTCAAATCTCTCTCTAGAATTCCCAGTTCATCTATTTAACCTAACATCTCTACCAGGTAGTCCCACAGTTAGGATTATTCTTATTGATGGAAAATTCAATTCAAATTGCTTTAAGCCAAAGCAGGAATTTATTGACTTGTGTTACTGGACAATCAGGGTAGCTTTAGCTGCAGCGGAGCTTCAGGAGCTGGCCTCTTTCTCTAAATTCTTTGGCTCTACTTCAGTGTTGACTCCATTCTCAGATCCCTTCCTGTAGTATTGAAGTGTCTAGCAGCATTTCTAGGGCTATAGTCTCTCAGATTCTAACCCACTGGGAAAAGGGAATAAAATAACCACCTACATCCTAGCACTTTCAGCAAAGGTACTGAGAGTTCCTCTATTTGAACCGAATTGTATTATGTGACTACCCCCAGGCCAATCACTGTGTCCAAAGGAATGCAGTACACTGATTAACTCAGGCTAACATGTCCTTTATTCTCAGGGCTTGGGTAACCCCTACCCAAACTACGAGAACCAAGAGGTAAGAAGAGCAGATCATGGGTTGTTTTAGAAAGAAGGGGTAATGGATGCTGCAAAAACAAGGGGCAAGCACACAGAAGGGACACACACCTCTAATACAACCCACATGTCTAAACTCTACATATTTCTCTCAGAAACCAGCCTTCTTGCTTCATTCCTGATTTCAGTGAATTGCATCATCCTCAACCTGACCTGTCCAAAGCAAGAACCTGGAAATATCCTAGATTTCCCTTCCTCCCCACAATATCCAAACGGGATAATTTCTTGAGCTTTCACCTCTTGAATCTCCTCCTTTCCACCCTCAATGCCTTATTTCAGAATCTTAACTGACCACTTAACCATCTCTCCATTCCTTCTATTTTTAAAAATTTGCTGTTGGGCACAGTGGTGTACACCTGTAATCTCTGCAACCCGAGAGAATGAGGCAAGAGGACAGCAAGTTCAAAGCTAGCCTTGGCAACTTAGCAAGACCCTCTCTCAAATTTTTTAACATAATTTTTTTAAAAATAAGGCTGTGGATGTGACTCCATGGTAGAACACTAGGTCCAGTCCCCTAGAAAAAACAAAAACAAAAACATAGAACCACAGTCATCCAAGGCAAAAGTATAACTCTAGTAACCCATATATTTGTGTGCCATTCCCCAGTGGAACTAGGTGTTCCAACAGAATATTCGTTATTGGTCCCAAACCTGTTTAAATCAGTTGTACTTATTCTTAAGACATGTAATTTAAATATTCCAAAATTTAATAGCAAATGAGTACAGAGAGTTGTTGTCTTTATGAAAGCCAAACTGAATTCTTTCCAAATACTTGATTAAATAAAGTCACTAAAGAGGTGTGCAGTTGACATAGGTATGACCGAAGCAACTAAATACTGAAAAAAACAACTCATAGGATGGTGAGTTCAGAGCCAGCCTCAGCAAAAGTGAGATGCTAAGCAACTCAGTGAGATCCTGTCTCTAAATAAAATACAAAATAGGGCTGGGGTTGTGGCTCAGTGATAGAGTGCCCTGAGTTCAATCCCCAGTACCCACCCCCCAAAAATCTAAAAGTGACTTTCACTCAGATTACTTTCCAAGTGTCTCTAAATTCTCCACTTATTAAAAGGGAACTGAAAATAACTACAAGTGTGATTTGTGCAAGAAAGGTAATATAGCAAATATTGGTAAATGTACATGCTTTAACTTGAAGTAACTATTTCAAATATTTTAATTTTTATGAATACCCATTTTAATCAATTTTCGTAAAATTAACCAAACCAACTCCTGATTCCCTCCCTTCAGAAAAGAGGGCTTCTACCATTTTGCAAGAAGTTCTTACTCTTCTCACTGTCTCCAGCTTGACCTCTTCCATTCCTTTCTCCACCCTGTGACTAAAGAGCAGGCTCTTTCTGCAGTTCCTCCTAACATGCAGAATGGAGCCCACGTTCCTGGGGGCCCTCAAGAGCCTTTGTGGTGTACTCCCTGCCCACTTCTCCTGCCTCACTTTTTGCGTTCACCAGAACAGCTTCTTCTCTCTATCTTAATTGTTTGTTTCCTGTTGCCAATAGCACAATAACACAGACAGGGTGAGTGATAAAGGAAGGAGATTTATTTTGGCTCATGATTCTGATTCAAGATCTAGGAGTCACATCTGGTGATGGCCTTCTTGCTGGCAGAGTCCCAAGGTAGCACAGAGCATCCCAAGGCAAAAGACAGGAGGATGTGTGTGCTGGCATGTGTGTGTGTGTATGTGTGTGTTGTGTGTTCTGGACTCTCCTCTTATAAAAACACCAGGGATTTAATCATGGGGGTTCTGCCCTGGTGACATTATCTAATCCTAATCATAAACCCCAAAGACTGCACCTCTAAACACCACAGTTGGATTAATTTCCACCCTCTTAATACCTCATAATGGCAATCAAATGTCAACACGTGAAATCCTGAGGGATGCACTCAAACGGTATTCAAACCACAGGACCAGCCTCAAACTCATGTTGCAGTGCCATGCCTCTGTGCCTTTGTGCACATTCTGGCTGTCCTCAGCGCCCTTTGCCTCCTTTCCACTTGTTCCTATCTGTCCATAGAGCAACACCAGTGTCATCTCCCAGGAAGACTTCCATGACACCCCTTATCCAAAGCTGATTTTATGCCCATATTCTGCACTCCCACTGTGCTCAGCTCTTACCTCTACCTGGGCACTTATCACTCTGTGGCATAATCAGGTTTTTACTTATCTACCTCCTTCAACTTGACTTTGAGCTGGTCAACATGGACCTAGCATTTTTGTATCAATAATACTTAGTGTGGTGCCACACACTGTGAGCATCCATCAGAGTCCCCACAGGAAACACAGGGACACCAAATGGATCACTGAAAAGTTTAATGAAGGAACTGTTCACAAAGGAGTGGACAAGGGAAACAACAAGAGGTGGCAAAGCACCAGGAGTAGCAAAATTGGGAAGCTGTTCCCACCTCTAGACCAGGCCGGACCAGGCAAGGGAGTGGTTTCTGGAACCCATCAAGAGCTGCAGCCTAGCAAGAGGAGCTACTGACAGGTGCTTGGGCCATTGGTATAGAAATACAGCCACTGTGTGTAAGTCACATCCTGGCAGGAAGGAACCAAGGAAATAAACCCTGTTCCCATCTTCTGGTCTCCTGCAAATGCCTCTCATTGGCCAAAAAGCTAGAAGGCTGAGTAGGGCACAGAAGCATGGAAATGGCAGAGAGGTGAGATAGGTGTTTCCCTACCGCACAGTATTCCTGTAACATGCGGAGAATAATGCGTCAACACAAATTCAGATAAATTTTTTTTTCCTTTTAGTGTATTATCTTAGTTTATTGAAAAACTTTTTTACATATTTTTTAATGTGAGTATGGACACAGAACATAAAATTTAACATTTTAACCATTTTTATGTGTATAGTTCAATGCATTAAGTACATCAACATTGTTGTATAAATATTACCACCAGAGAGCTCCATAATTTTATCATCTTCCCAAAATGAAACTCTATTCCCATGAAGCAATAACTTCCCATTCTCCCCCCCTCCCCCATCCCTTTGTAAGAACCATTCTACTTGCTATCTTTACTAAGGTGGTATCATACAATATTTGTCCTTTGGTGTCTGGCTTATTTCACTTAGCATCACGTCTTTCAGATTCATCCATGATGTAGCATGTGCAAGGATCTCCTTTTTAAAGACTGAATAATATTCCATTGTGTCTTAATCTATGTTGCTACAATAGAATATTACAGGCTAATTTATAAATTAATTTATAAACTACACAAGTTTGTTTTTTTCACAGTTCTGGAGGCTGGGAAGTCAAGATTAAGGTGCCAGCAGGTTCTATATCTAGTAAGGACCCAGTCTCTTCCACTTCCAAAATGGTGCCTTGAATGTCTGCATTCTCTGGAGGGGAAAAACACTGTTCTTCACATGGCAGAAGAATAGAAGAGAGCAAGCCACTCCCACAAGCCCTTTCCATAGTAGCATTAAACATTCAGGAAGATGCTAAACACTTTTCATTAGGCCTCATCTTCCAACATTATTGCATTGGGGTTAAATTTTAATCTATGAAATTTGGAGGGGATGCAAATATTCAAACTATAGCACTTTATAGGTAAATTCCACATTTTTATCCACCCATCTGTCAATGAACATTTGGATTGCTTCCACCTTTAGGTTGTAGTGATTGATACTACTATAAACGGGTATGTGAATATTTGCTGAAGTCCCTGGTTTTAAATATTTTGGATACTTACCCAGAAGTGCAATGTCTGGATCATGTATAATTCTATTTTTAATTTTTTGAGGATTGTCCTACCTTTTTCCACAGTGCCTACACCATTTTACACTCCTCCTGCAATGCACAAGGGTTCCAGTTTCTCTACATCCTCAACACTTACTATTCTGTTTTTAAAATAATAGTCATCATAATCTGTGTGAAGTGGAACTCACTGTGGTTTTGATTTGCACCTCCCTAATGATTAGTGATGTTCATCTTCTCATGTGCCTCTTGGCCATTTGCTTATCGTTTTTTTTTTTTTTTAAATATCTATTTGAGTCCTTTGTCCATTTTTTTTTCGAGGTGCTGGGGATTGAACCCTGGACCTTGTGCATGCTAAGAAAGTACTACTGAGATACACCTCCAGCCCCCCTTTTTGAATCAAGTTCTCTTTCTGGGTTTGTTTGTTTGTTTTTGTGTTTGTTATTTTATTGAGTTTTGTTATATTCCAGATTTATTATTTATCAAATAAATAATTTGCAAATATTTTCTCACACACTATGCGTTGCCTTCTCACTCTATTGATAATGTCCTTTGATGCACAGAAGTTTTCAATTTTTTTTTTCATTTTGTATTTGTATTTTTGTAGTAAGTCTTGCACATGCTAAGCAAGTACTCTACCACTGAGTTACATGCCAATCCCAAGCCCTTTTTTTCTTAAGACATGATCTTGCTAAGCTTCCTGGGATGCCCAACTTCTAATCCTCCTGTCTTAGCCTCCTAAGTAGCTGGAATTGCAGGCATGCACCACCACGCCCAGCCAGTTTTTAATTTTGATGAAGTTCAATTTATCTATTTTTTTTCTTTTGTTGCTTGTGTTTTTGATGTCAGTCATATCTGAAAAAATAATGCCAAATCCAATGTGTAGTTTGTTTTTTAAGAAGAAAAAAAACCAAACATCTATCCTTTGGATGATGATTTGGGCCACGATGGTAGAACTTCTATAAAGACTGAATACAAATACAAATACAAATACAAAAAAACCTTTTTCTACTACAAATAATGCTAAATAAAATAGAATCCTCCCCACCTCCACCCCCCATGCCTACCAGCAGGGAGATCAATAAAATAAAGAGACCAGGAGGAGAAAGAAGATCAGGGAAAGAGGAAATACTGGAGAATGATATTGACCAAATTGCAAGGAAATCCCACGAAACCACACTGGACATGGGAAATCACATAAGGAAATTTATTAAGCAAACAGAGTGTCTCCCTGCAGGGTAAGAGAGAAAATGAGAGGAAAAGAAAGGAAAAGAAAGGGCACGTGCTAGAGAGAGTGGAAAGCGAGGAGGATAGAGAAAAGCCAGGAGGACAGACAGAAGGAAGGGAAAAGATGGCGGGAAAGCTACAGTAAACAGTTGAATTCCCCCGGGCTAACAGGGGACAAATATCAGAGAAAGATACTTGCAAGCTGACTGATGAACCAATAGCTAGCTAGGATGTTCACAGATTGACAAGTGGTTGGGAGGCGGGGAAAATGGCTGCACTTGATGGGCGGGAGAGCAGCTTTATACATTACACAAATTATATTGTTATATCATGTGCATGTATGAATATGTAACAAAGAATCCCACCATTGTGTATAATTACAATACACTAATAAAAACTATGGGAAAAATTGATGCACAAAAAAAAAAAAAAATAGACCCACCCCCCACATACACCAAATTAAAATGCTTCAGCAATTAAAAGGCAGAAAAAGAAATGTCTAAGTGCCAGAAGTAAAACAGGAACTCTTTGTTCCCCTACAGGAGGAACGAAGTCATCCAAGGGAAATCAGCTCTGTTCCTGTGCTTCTGGAAAGCACAGGATTCAAACACATACTACTCCCTGGTGCAAAATTGCCAGGTTAGGAAACTAACTAAAAGCTGTTCCAAAGCACCAAGCACCCCAGACAAAAGCAAAGCCCCCACATGGAGATGCCTCTGGCCAGTTGGAAGAATTCCACAGGGAATAAATCTCTCCAAAACAGACTCTGAGGCCAAGGTTACACTACATGAGCAATTAATGTTCCACACATGCGGCAGACAAGAGACTTTGCACCCACATAACAAGAAAGAGAAATCTGGAAGGACTTTATCATGAATATATTTAAAAGTTCAAATAAATAAAACATGAAATTGAATGCATAAAACAAGAACAAGAACCAAATTCCATAAATAAAATACATAGCCATGTAAATATATAAAAGATCCTGATATGGATATGTGGCCAAGCTCCAGTGAGAAGGGGGAGAAGCTCTCCAAGTCCCACTGAACCTCAGGAAGAACTCAGTGACTCACCACACCCACCTCACAATGACCCTATTGTACTGTCCTGGAACCTGGTGAGAGATGCCATGGGAATTCAGGCAGAGATGAGAGGGCCACACCTGTGCAGCAACTGTGATAATCCATGCTTTGTTTCTGGCTCTCCCTAATCTCCTAAATCTCTTCCAGTCCCACTGAAAGCATTCCTGGATGGCCCGAGTCAAAATGAAGAGTGGAAGGGGGAGGAAAGTCTGCACTGGCTGGGAACTGGGTTCTGAGTGGCTCCAGCAGCCAATGACAAAACAGGCAGCCAGGGCAGAGAGAAGCCATAGTTCCTTTGTCCCACCTCCTCAGCTGAGAACACAACCGAAGCTGAGAGAAATGTTCATTTCTTACCCTCCTGGGAGTGGCTGAGTGTCACCACTGTCATTATACATGATCTGTAACAGCACCAGGGCTCTGGTAGGAATGCAAAACAAAGATGGGAGCTTAGGAGCATTGCAAATCCTGTGCACAGACAGATTTGCTTTTAGGGGAGAAAGAAACCCAAACGTGAAAGTTGGGAACAGTATAAATTAATATCAACCAGGCAGCAGAGGTTGTTTCATAAATGCTCCTTCCGCCTCCCCATTTCCTCCCTACTGTACTAAGCTTCCCACAGCTTGGCTGCTTTCTTTTCTCCAGTGCTGAAATCATTTAACCCAGGGTCAAACAAGTCCTTACTTGATTACCAGGCCAATAGCTCTCATTGATTCACAGAATGAGGTAGACATTGCGAATGGCCCCACAGCCCTTGAAATCATCTTTCTTCCTGGATCCCCACGACACCATATAGTCTTCTTCCTCGTATCCTAGAAAACCTGAGATTGGTCTCAGATCTGCCACCCATCAGTTACGTGACCTTAAGACCTCTGAGTCCCCTTTTCCTTAGCTAGAAAATGGAGATAAACAAGACATAAATGGTTATGTTTTATTTCCTGTCCCTTTTTTCTTTTTATCATGGAAAATTTCTACCAAAATGGAGAACAGTATAATCTGGCTCATTGGTACTAAGTGTTGCACCCTTATTGTTGGTATTAGTAGTAATTAATGATGGTCAATGACTAATGACACCAAGCACTCTATGTGCATACACTATCAAGGAGTTTTACGCACATTATCTCATTTGCTCCTCTTTACAATCTATAAATAAAATCTCATTTTACAGATGAGGAAACAGAGGCACTAAGAGACTGTGAACTTACCCAGGTCTCACAACCAATAAGTAACAGACAAGACAGAGTCTGCTTGACTCCAAAACTCAATCTTAACTGCTAAAACATTCATCATTGTTCTCTATTTGATTTAAATCCCACATATTCTACAAAATTTACTTTCTGTCTTACAAGAGGCCTCCCTCCCTACCCCGATCAGCCCAGCTCTCCCTCTCCTCTGAACTCCTCTGTAGCCTAGAAGCACTTCAGAGCTGCGTGCTCTGCATCTTGGTTCCTTTCAGCTGCTGATTTGGATTCCCTGGGTCCAAGTGGAGCCCGAGATGCTGCATTTTTATCAAACTCCCAGGAGGTGTCGCTGTTGGTGCTGATACAAGACCCACACTTGTAAGTAGCCAGGATCATACATACATACATAGACCTTCTCCAAATGTTTACCAAAATATGGACAATGACTATCTCTGGATGTTCCTTTTCTTTTTCTTTTTCTTTCTGTACTTTCCATTTTTTTCCTCAATGAATACTTCCTTTTGGGTGGGGGGCAGGGGTACTGTGGATTGAATCCAAGGGCACTTTACCACTGAGCTACATCCCTAGCTCTTTTAGTTTTTATTTTAAGATGGGACCTCACTAAATTCCTGAGGCTGTCCTCGAAATTGCAATCCTCCTGCCTCTGCCTCTAGAGTCACTGGGATTACAGGCATGCACCATCACGCCCAGTTTACCCATTACTTTTGTAATCAGAAAAACAAATGTAAAAATTAAACCATTAATATATCCTCACATTATTCAAAAAAAGACTCAAATTTCCTCACTCAACATCTGAGGCTCTTTGTGATCTGGTTCATTGTAGTTTCTATGCTCTGACCTCCTGCAACCTCTGAACACCAGAAACTCCCTACACAAACCTCACGATTGTCTGTCTGTATTTCTCCATCTGCTTCTCCCCTCATCCTTCATTACCCCACCTTCCTTACCTCATACTCATCCTTCAATATTATCTTCATGTCCTCCTCCTCTAGGAAGCCTCTCCTGACTTCTTTATCTGGTTTAGATATTTCTACGCTCAACTCTGCACTATAGCAGCAACTAGAGTTGCCTTGGGTCAAATTGATGGACAGCTCTCTCATAACAGGAAGCCTTTCTGTCATCAATAAACCTGACAATGTTTATGGCTAATGCATCTACCACTACCCTTAAGCTGATTATTCTGAACATGCAGGACTCTAACTCATGTACTTGCTGGAATAGGCCAGAGATTTTAATATATTTTCAAAGATGAGAGAAAGAAAAAAATGAGCATGCTCAATCTGAGATGGTCTACAGGGGTGTTTCCATCAACTACTCTTCTCCCTCAGATGCCCCAGTGTGATTTTTAAGTATAGGGCAAGCATATTCCAAGATAGGTCCTTCTTCTCAGCAACCCCTGTAGATCACTGATTTCCACTTCCTGCCAGCATGCACTGAGAGAACACACACCACCAAGACAAATCTCTGTCCTCAAGAAACCTACAGGTATTGAGGGAGACAAACTAGTACATAGGATGATTTTTCTACTCTGTTGTAAGGGCCTAGAGATGCTAAGGGAGCCCGTAGAAGCAACATCAACCCCAGTAGAGGGGAGGTCAGGGAGTTCATGGTGGAAATGATATCTGACCAGAACCTCGAGGTTGTCTGGTTTGGTTCTCAATGAGTCCTCAGCCAGTAGGTCTCCCATGGCTCTCTTCATTGCCTCACAGCCTATCTCCTCACCAGGAGTGTGAGTTCCTCAAGTGCAAGGAATGTGTCACCTTGATCTGTGCATTCCCCACAGCACCCTGTGAGCAGCTGCGGCCATCTCCCAAGTCTGAAGCTCTCAATAGACAGCTGAGTTCTGCTTCCTGCCTGTATACCAGCCTGACCCATGAAATATGTGCAGGGAGCCATCAGATGCCTCCAAAGAAGCAGCTCTCCATAAAGTGAAAACTGGGAGAACCAGAATCTACACAGTCTCCCTTGTAGGTCACAGTGCCAGGGGTGAGACAAACAAGACTAATCACAAGACAGATGATTTCCACCTAGAAATTCCACTGGCAGCTCAACAGCTCATTCAGCACCTTCCTCCCCAACCCAGTGCCTCCCCACTGCATTTGACTCCAGGTTCCTGGATCTGGAAGCTTCTAGATGGTTTCTCTCCTTCCTCTCCCTCAGGCCTGCATCTCAGCTGTGTGAGCCCTGCAGATCCTTCCTGCAATTTCTCTCCCTCCCATCCCTCCTGTCCACTCTCACCACCATCATTCTGGTTCAGGGCTTCATGATCACCTGCTTCAGCTCCTTCTCTCCCAGCCCTCATCTTCTCCTACCTAGAACCCATTCTTCCACCTAAGCTTCACCATGCTCTTACACAACTCCACAGTCAGCCCTGGTTCTGCCTTCTGCCATCTAATGGGGGTTACTTTTTTAACCTGCAGCCTAGAATTCAAAAGCATCCATCATCTTGCCTATCCCTATCCGAACCTTCTTTCCAGGGAACGAACCCTCATGCTCTTCGTTCAAATGTATCCTGCATTCTCCCTTTAGCATCTCTCCTCATATTATTCCTGCTCTCTCTATATTATTACAATTGCCCTCATCTCCGCACCTGTCCCACATGACCCAAGCTTCAAAACTCACTTCAGTTCTTACATCTCCTATGACATTACTCTTTAGGGCCCTTTCCAGAAGGGAGCCTGCTGCTCTGAACACATACTGTCATACGGTTCACCCCCATGCCATACTGGCCACACACACTGCCTCAAATCAGAGTGACTTCCTCAAATCAGAGTGACTTGTGAGCATTCCTCATATTCCTGCGCAGGTGGTGGTGATGTTCCTAAACAGCTTCCACTGTTGATGCTCCATCCAAGGAAAGATGGGGATATGACCAGAAAGGAAACTTTGAGACTGGGCTTATCTGAGTTCCAGTAGGGTCACATGTACGTTCACTCTTAGGAACCCCACTTACTTTGTCCCTTATCCAAAATCAGACTTAGCATCTATCTTACAGGGGTTCGATCAGACTTAGAGGTTATATAGTATAACATATTATAATAATAGCATGTGGGGAGTCATTTATGACCAGCAATTAAAACCAGGGTTGGTGAGGATGAGACACGGAAATCTGGCTTTCAGGAACTGGTAATCATTAAGAGATTGTTCCAGATCACCTGGAGTATGTGATATCCGTGCAGAGACTCACCACTAGGAATTTGCTGATCCTGCTGGGATGACCCCCTAGAGCAAATGGCTTCCTTAACTCCACCCCATCCTGTTCCTCACAGAAGAAGCTCCTCCTGGTTCCCCCTTTACCTGTACCTGAGGAAGGTGAGCTCCTCCGTTATTATTAAAACCAGGTTGGTATGGTTCAATAGGTCATGCCCTTGCTTCAAAGGATAATTGTCTCCTGTGGTTCTGTTAAATAAGTTTCTTAGTGATTAATATATAGCCAGCCCATCCCTCCAACAGAAACCCTTTCCCTCACCCATGCTGGAGGTGGAAAAAAGTCAATAATATTATATTATATATTATATGTAGATATATAATATATTCTATATATATGTAAAAATTATACTGCAATATACATAAGCCACAATAAAATATTATTATAATCATAATACTAATCAATCTAAAATATTTTTGGGGGGTGCTGGGGATTGAACCCAGAGCCTTAAATATACTAAATATGTGCTCTACCACTAAACTATGCCCCTGGCCCCTAAACAACATCTTGAGGTGATTTTAAGAGCTTTGTGAACTATAAAATTATTAAGTTAATTTTTAGTAGACTAGTCATGGAGAACATTTTTGTCCTCCTATGATATGACCAATATAGACTTCAAAAATGCCCCACTAATTACCAGCAAGTACATCCTCCAATAGGCTGGCACTTTGTTTCATAATATCCATGCTCAAATCTGTCTAAATGAATTTACTTAAAAGTAAACTAATAGCCAGATATGGTGGCACATACCTGTAATCCCACCTACTCAAGAAGCTAAAGCAGGAAGATCGCAAGTTCAAAACTGGCCCTGGCAATTTAGCAAAATCCTGTCTCAAAATACAAAGAGGACTGGGGATGTGACTTGGTGTTGGAGTGGCCCTGGGTTAAAAATTAAAAATAAAAATTGACCAATTAAACTGGTTGAATTCTATACCCAAATTGAGGTTTTGATCCATCTAGCACTGAACATAGTTCAGCCTAACATCTCTATCTTCACCTTTCTTTTCTGGTGCTGGTTTTGTTTTTAGCATCTTGTACATAGAGCACTACTTTTCTTACTTATTGCTCAAACCCTGAGAAATGCTTACCAGAGTCATGAGTAAATGGGGCAGGGCCATCCTAAATCCCAGTCTCCATCTCAAGCCAACCGGGTAATCTTCCCAGCCCCATATTCTATCATCTGGATTCCAGACACAACTTCCTGCCCCTTTTTCTGCCTGGGCCACTCAAGAGAGAGCAAAGCCACTGCAGAGCCACTCTGTGGCCACCAGAGGGTCCCACAGCATTAACCAGAAAGCTAGGACACACCCTTTCTCAGTACAAATATCCGATCTTAAATGTTTCCCAGCACACTCAGCTAGAAGCCAAAAGGACTACCCAGGACACCCCACCCGACCCCAGGCTAGCTGCTAGCTAACTTTGCTGAGGCATCAGTTCACAGAGGGTTTGAGTCACTGGGGCCCCATAGAGTCAAATTTCTGTGTGTCTGAGCCCTGCCCAGGCACATTCCAATATCACTAATGAACAAAGAGTGTCTGTGAATTAAGTAACTATTTCCCTTTGATACAGCCCCTACATTTTTGCCTAGAGCACTATTTGACCTGAAGTTCTAATTAAAAAAAAAAAAAAAAAAAAGGCAAATGCCTACTCTAGATGGCAGTCTGTGGTCCATCATCACTTCCTTCAGAGTTCCCTCAACACCCAGCTCTAGGATTCAGACAAGTGGATGTTCAGCTAGAAAATGGTAGAAGGCAGCTAAAATTCCATCTTTTCTCTGTCATCCACGCCAACCCATGACATAAGCAGACCCAAAACATAACTGCTTTTCATTCTGTATTCTGTCTCCTACCTCAACCCCTGCCTCAGCAGTTATTTTATTAATAGGTTAGCATATTTTAGGAACATATTTTAAACAACAAAAATACCTCAAAAGATTATTTCAAAATACCTAAAAGTTGCAGTTGGGCTCCTCTTGTATGCTGACTTCATATAAATCAAACCATATAATCAAATTTTAACCTGTCCCCAGGATAGAAATTTAAAGCCCATAGCCAGGCAAGGTGGCACATACCTGTAATTCCAGCAACTCATGAGGCTGAGACAAGAGGATAGCAAGTTCAAGACCAACTTCAGCAACTTAGTAAGATCCTGTCTTAAAATAATTAATAAAAAGGGCTGGGAGTATAGTTTAGTGGTAGAGCAGCCCTAGATTCAGTCCCCAGTACTGGGAGAGAGAGGGGGAAAGAGCGGGGGATGAGGAGAGAGAGAAAGGAAATTTCCTGGGTGAAGAAAAAGCAGCAGAGACTTTGCAACCATGGCACAAAGCAATCATGTAGCAGAACAAGGATTCAACTCAACACAAGTTCGTCTGGCTTCCAACCACCCCGCCACTTGTTAATAATAACTATAATTAGCATGAATGGAGTACTTCCTATGTGACAGGCACACCACTACATACTTACAAGCATTTTCTCATTTATAATCATATCCCTATGCAACAGGTGCTACCATCAAGTCCATTTTCCAGAGAAGAAAACTGAGGTTTGGAAAGGTTGAGAGACATGTCCAGGATCACATAGCCAATGATTGGCAGAGAAAATATGATTCACTCCCAAGCCTGTCTGAGACTCCAGAACCTGCCCTTATAGTCATTGTGTTATGTAGTTGTTTTGTTTTTCTATTGCCAGAAGTCTTGGCCAGATTCCTGTAAATATAGTCTCTCTAATGTCATCTCCTGCCACCATCCCCCTTGCTCAGTGTGCTTCAGATACACTGAAGTGTGCTGGCAGTTTTTCAAATCCATTATCTGACCAAGCTCCACCCCACCTCTGAACTTTTGCAAGTCCCTTTCCCTTCACCTGGAAGACGCCCTCTCACCCCTCCTTTACAAGCAACCGTAGTTCCTCTTCTTCCTCTGAGTTTGAATGCTCCTGCTTCAGGGCAGCCTTCTCTAACTTTCTGCCTAAAAGGGGTCCCTACCATTCTTTTCCCACTCAAATCCTTGTTTTTCCCATCACAACTCAACAGAACTTCAATTTTTAGTTGTATCTCATTATTTGCATTTTATGTCTTTCCCCCTAAATGCAAGGTTCATGAGGGCTGATGTTTATGTGTCTTTGTCATTGACAAATCAGTAATATCCAAAACGTGCTGGGAGTGAGTAGGTGCTCAGTGAATATTAGATGGATTATAATCAGTAGAATTTGCAGGTTGTCTTTAGAAGAAAATGGTGGTTTCCAACCTCAAGTTAAGAGCTTCTCTGTGTTTAAAAAAAAAAAAAGCCACAATCGTTCAAGTTCTTCTGCTACTAGAGAGATAAGTGAGCAGGGAGACAGCAAGTGCAGCCACAACTGAGTCCTCCAAAGGGAAGTCCTTCAAAGGCGTTTACCCACAAATCACACACAAGCCAGGCCCTGCTTGGCTTCCTCAAAGCTGCTTCTCTGCAGAGTTGGGGAATCACACAGAGGAAGTGGAGGTCTTCTTGTTCTCTAGGACCTGCTGCCAGCTGGGGCCCTGCTGGATGCCTTCATGTTCATTAGATGGCTCAGTCTTTGCTGTCACTCCAGAAGATGAGTCTACCATTTGACCCATAAGGAGACTCCAGTTCACAGTGGTGAAGTGGTTTTTCTAGAGCCCACAGATAAGTGGGAGAGTCACTCACTCCCTGTTTAGTCCTAGGTTTGATTTCCAGAATGGCAAAAAATAAGTAGAAACAAGGTCCAACCTTCTCAACAGGTGCCAGGAAAGGCACCTCCTGTGGGGACTCATCCCCATCCAAGGCTCTAAGGGATTCTGCACTCCCTCCATGCAGAACCGGGGGCAGTTTCTGGAATTGATGCACTAATTCATGATTCCATGCTAGAGCTCATGCTTTTCCCTCCTGTCTGTCCCCATAGAATGTGGTTCTTTTCTACTGGTCCTTTAAGATCCCCATAAACAAATAAACAAAAAAAAAAAAAAAAAAAAATCCATAGTAGGAATCTCTCTGAACAAACCAGACATGTAGGCAAAGATGTAAAGATGTTTATTGCAAGTAGTCTTTTCATATATAATTATAATAGCAAAAATCAGAAACAACCACAGGGCGCAGTGGCGCACACCTGTAATCCCAGAGGCTTGGGAGGCTGAGGCAGGTGGATTACAAGTTCAAAGCCAGCCTCAGAAACTTAGTGAGGCCCTAGGCAACTTGGCAAGACCCTGTCTCTAAATAAAATACAAAAAAGGCCTGCGGATGTGCCTCAGTGGTTAAGTGCTCCTGGGTTCAATCCCTAGTACCAAAGGGGAAAAAAAAAAAAAAAAAGAAACAACCTAAATGTTAAAAAAATGTGGGAAATGCTTAACCAATTAAAATATCTCCCTATTTTACTCTGGTATACTAGCATATACTAGTATAGTAACACTTGTGTGTGTTTTTGTTTTTGATACCAGAGATTGAACTCAGGGACACTTGACCACTGAGCCACATACCCTGCCCTATTTTGTATTTTATTTAGAGACAGCATCTCACTGAGTTGCTTAGCACCTTGCTTTTGCTAAGGCTGGCTTTGAACTCACGATCCTCCTGCCTCAGCCTCTGGAGCTGCAAGGATTTACAGGTGTGAGCCACCATGCCCTGCCGGATTTGTTTTTTGAGAGCTTGTTTTCCTTTCTTTTTAGGTTTGCCAGCAATAAGTCTTGACTAGATCACTGTAAATTAGTGATTCTCGATGAAGGGAGGTGAAGGACTGCTGTGACTCTTTACTGAGACATCATAAAGGATGGATAAAAGTTTCTATAACTATGATTCATGCTCACACAGCGCCTGGGCAGGCAGGATGTTGAGTGAGGCTGCACAGGTTTCTGTGTGATGCAGGGTGCAACCTGATACACAGGAAGAAACTAGGCACACTGTGAGCACACAGTCCCAGGAGAGTCTAGGAGAGCGTGGTCAGGGCACTTAAATAGTTCTCTTCAGTGACACTATGCTATTGTGATCAGTCCAACAGTGTAATTATTATATATGCAGGTTAATCCTTTCAAACGTGCTGCCAAAAGTACTAGCACTCAATGCCACTCTGTTAGGGTTATGTCATAGCAAATAAACCCCCAAATTCTGTGGTTCTTTCTCACATAACTGGACACATATCTCATCCAATGAGGGTGTTTCTGCTCAGCAAGTGGCTTTCCTCCGTACAGTGATATTAGAGCCCAGACTCCTTCTAACTGTGGTTCTTCCATCCCCGGAGCCTTAGAATCCTGGCAGGTAGAGAAAAAATATGAAAAGGTCACCTCTTGCTGCCTGGGCCTGCAAGTGACACACATCACTTCCAGTCTCCTCCTGTCAGTGGTCACATGGTCCCAAATAGGTGCAGGGGGAACTAGGAACATAACCCCTGACTGAGAACCATTTCCCAACAACTCTATCCCATGGAAGGAGGAACACACATTTCTGGTGACCCACCCACCCTCTGTGCTGCCACCACAAACCCAATACAGTCAAAAGCTACTGGGTAGTGGAATTTTGTTGCTGTGTCTCTTCAAAAAGTAGGAAAAGTCCCAATACTGGGTATTGTGCCAGTGGAACAATTTCTCCTGCTCCTAGCATTTTGTACATTGGAAGGTATCTCAGGCCTGGTGGGCACTTGGACATTGTCTCCTCTTCATTCCAAGGACCATGCTAGATCAGCCCTCTGTTCTAATTCCTCCAATGCCATTCGGTCTGCTCCTCTCTGCACTCTGCACATGTTCTCTTCACTGCCTGCTCTGACGCCATCCTTGCTGGGCAACTCTATCTAGCTCAGGTGCTGGTCCCTACTCTGATCAATTGTCTTCAGGAAAGCAGAACTGGCTTCACTGTATGCCTGTGATTGACAGGGTATAATTATTTCCTAGAGAAAGAAATGTCTGAGGCCACTTTTCCCAGAGGGAGACTAAAAGAATGGCAGATATTTGGAGTTTTTAGGACCTATGAGTACACAGAATCATTAAGAAGCCACATGAAGGCTGGAGGTGTAGCTAAGTAGCAGGGTGCTTGCCCAGCATGCAAGAGACCCTCAGTTCAATCTCCAGCACTGCAAAGAAAGAAAAAAAAGCACATGAGAGTAGGCATAGCATCCATCCTGCTGGCCACAAATGTTCACCACTCTGCTCTCGGTGCTTAGCACAGTGTTTCAGAAACCTAGTAGGACCTCAGAGTCCTGAGTGTCCTGGGTCTCAGAGTCCTGAGTGCCCTGATGGCAGATTGGAGAAAAGAAAATAGTTACTTGAATGAAAAAGAAAAAATAATGTGCTTGATAAATATTTAATGATGTAGAAAATAGTAAAGATACAGTGTTACAGAATAAGAATACTACATAATTTTATAATTAGTGTGATCGCAATCATGTAAATAAATATTATATATACTTAAAAAAACCAGAAAGAAATATGCAAAAATGTTTATCTTACACTCATTCTTTTTAGAATAACCTTATTTTCTTTTTTGAATCACTATATTTTCCAAGGTTTCTACAATGAGAATGTAATCTTTGCCAGGTGTGGTGGTGCACGCCTGTTATCCCAGCAGTTCCAAAGGCTAAGGTAGGAAGATCCCAAGTTCAAAGCCAGTTCAAAGCCAGCCTCAGTAAAAGCGAGGCACTAAGCAACTCAGTGACACCCTGTCTCTAAATAAAATACAAAATAAGGCTGGGGATATGGCTCAAGTGCCCCTGAGTTCAATCCCCAGTACCCACCCCCCCCCCAAAAAGAATATAATCTTTTTACAGATTAAAGTCACAATAAAACTAGGCGCAGCGACACATGCCTGTAATTCCAGTGATTCAGAAGGCTGAGGCAGGAGAATCACAAGCTTGAGGCCAACCTTGGCAATTTAGTGAAATCCTATCTCAAAATAAAAATTTTAAAAGGCTGGGGGTATATAACTCAGTGGCAGAGCACCCTTGGGTTAAGTTCTCAGTATCACCACCAAAACAACAACAACAAAAAATGGTGTAGAGGTCCATGCCTATAATCTCAGTTATGGGGAAGTTGATGTAGGAGGATCACTTGAGTACAGGAGTTGGGAGTCCAGTCTGAGCTTCAAAGAAAAAGTCACAATAAGTGTTATTGTCGTTTTAAAAATTTCTTCTCCAGGAATTATTGTGACCATTTTAAAGAGATCTGGAAAACCCTCCTCGACATTATAGTATCCTGTATCACTCACTAATTTCACTGAGTTTTAATCTTTGCTTGTCTCTCTCCCAGTAAGTCTTGGAGTTCTTCAAGGGAGGACACTGATTCATCTCTGAATTCTCACATATTAAGCATTCCTAAAGATCTGTGAACCAAATGAAGAAATCAAATGAAAAGGAGTAGACAAAGGCAGACATTCTAATTCTAAATCCAGTTGTGTCTTCCCTGGGACTAAAGGGATACAGGATTTCCCGCACTGGTGACTGTAATCTGGGGCCTAGGAATTATATGGGAAGTTCTTGAAGAACTAGCTCCTTGACTAGTAATAGTACCGTAGTTGCAGGAACCCAAGAAGTGAGAGCCAAAATCCAAGTCGGATTTTCCTGGCAACAGCCAAGATTAGTCACGTGGTGACACTTGGAGGATTCCCCTACTCTGCTCATTCCTTTGGGATCACTCACCCCTCCCAAGACCTCCCCTGGGAACAAAGGAAAACCCCGGAATTTGGGACTGGGCTCTTTTCCACCAACAGCTGCTAGCAGTCTGCATTTAACCCACAATTAGATAAATATGGGGGGAGGGGTAGCCGTCCGCTAGGAAACACTTAAGGTTTCCCCTAAATTTTCAGAAAATTCTTCTAAAGTGCTTTTTTAGGGTCAAGAAGAACCATTACAGAGCAAAAAGATACAGACTTGGAAAATTAGTTTTAACCATTTCGACCATACCTGAAACTGAACTGTCGACCAAGCAAAACACACATAAAGAGTAGTAAATCTCTTGTTCCACAAAGGGTTTGTAACACCCCTGGAGCTGACAAGCCAAACAGCACCCTCCCTCTCCACCCTGCAGGAGGGCAGGGCAGGCGGGACAAGGACCTGGCTTCTTCTCCAGATGCCCGCCCACCGTAGGTGTGGGCGGCGGAGACCCCCACCCCACAACTGCCCTCAGAGGGCCAGATCTGCGAACAGCCAAGTCCCAGTGCCTTCAAAGTCATTAGGACTCCACGTGTTCCTCCCTGTCGTGTCATCTAAAAAATAATTCCTAGACCTGTAGGCTACTGAAGAGCCGCTTGCCTCTGGTTCTGGGCCAGGGCGCCCCACCCGCAGCACTGCTGGGTTTTTTATTTCCACGCTCACCCACTTTTTAAAACCAAACCTGAGAGGAAGGGCATGGCCTAGAGTGGGAATGTCCTGAAACACAGTAGGGAAACTCGAAGGGAAGTTTACAAGAGGGCTCTCCCTGGGAGTGGCGGTGAGGTGGTTTTGCAGAGCGAGAGAAGGGTGTGTAAGCAGCACTTGTCCGTGTGTGTGTGTGTGTGTGTGTGTGTGTGTGTGTGTGTGTTTGGGGGGGGGGGTGTGCAGGAAGAGAAGGGGGTGGGGAGCGCCGCGGCCCGGACCGCCAGCTAGGCTCCTCCTGCTCGGCTGCCCCACGCCTCCAGCCTCTCCCCACCCACCTCTCTTACAAAGGCTCACAGTACGCTGTGCTCTGCTAGCCGAACGTCTGTGCCGCGCTTCCCTTGCAAGGTGAGTTCGGGGCCGCGCGCTCCCAGGCAGTCTCCAGCCGGGGATCTAACCCTTGGGGAGGCCTCGCCTCCGGCAGCGTTGGCCGGCCCGGCCGGCTTCTCTAGGTGCCCCCGGCACCGCCGGGCCAGGACGGGGAGCCACTGACCGGGAAGCCACTGGCGGGGAATTCGATGCGCAGCGCGGCAGGCCACACCCAGGCCAGGCGAGCAGCGCCCTCCGCAGCCCAAGCGCTGCTGCCCCCAAACCCACGCGGACCGTAGAAGGGGATACTTGTCATTTACTTCAGGGTCTTGGTAATTGGCGCTCCTGGACCTCTGATCTCCTTCCTTTCAGTTCGCGGTTCTTCACTCCCCACTTTCCTACTTTGCGATTAGTCTCCCAAGTTATGCGAACCCGTCTCGCCCTGGCCTGGCTGGCATGTTGCACTGTGGGTTTTGGCTGCAGACTGACCTCAGTCCAAATGTTTGTAGCCTCCTCCCAGTCGGACTACCCCAGCAGACTACAGGAGGGTTGGGCGACTTGGCAACTGGAGGATACCCTTCCTAAAGAATACTAAATTCTTGGTTTAAACACATGCTGCAGGTTGAGCTTCCTGTTTTTGATCGGCTAGACGGGAAAGGTCTTACCGCTGAGGCAAGCATCTATTTATTTTCTTTATAAAGCATTGCGGGGGTGTAGGGGCGATGACGGAAAGAATATGCGAAGCGGTTTCTGTACTCACTATCTTAAGTACATGGACCAAAAAGGGGGAAAGCAGGCGCGGTGAAAGATCTTGAAATCCCAAATTACCCTGACCTCTTGCAGTGAGAGAGACAGAAGTACCATTGGTACCTGGTTCACAGCCCGAGCTTGGGCAAAGGAATGGCTCTCTCTCCAACCCTGGATCCCGCACTGCTCAGCCTCAGGCAGGCTCTGCCTAACTGAAACCAGGAATTCTATCATGCTGGGTAGGGGTGGTAAGGAGAGCTGAGCAGCTACAGGCCGGCAAAGCCAGGCCCTGAGCCAGATTCTGGAACACATTAATTCCACCTCCCTTTGGTTCCCCCCTCCCACGCCACCCCTACCCCCAACCCACGTCACCCTTCCAGTCCCTTCCAGGGGAAGCTGGAAGCATTCTACTGGGCGAGGTTAGCACAGAGGGTTCCAGGATTCTCCTGGTGATCTGAGGCCTGTGACTCAGCTGTGAGACCATGTGGGTGTGGCCCTGCTAGTTGCAGATACTCTCTGCGGATGGTATGGACAGAACACTCCCTGAAGGAAAAGAGGAACTGTGCCATCTTAGAGGGCATTTTCCAAGAGGAAGTGAGTCACACCAAGACTGGAGGCCAATCTGAAGAAGAGGTTTCTTGACTGAGCTGCTGGTTTGGGTAATACTTAATTGGGCAGGGCTGTGGTGAGACCGCTGCTAGGTTATCAGCCAGGCTATCGGCCATATGCTGCCTAGCAGCTGGCTTTCCTTGGTAAGGAGCTTTCCCATTAAGAGGTTTGCAGTTGATGCAGAATTCTTTTTTCCTCTGAAATTTGAGTTTTAGCCTCAAGGACTGGATTTTTATATCTTGAACTTCAGGTGAGGACAGGCTCATGGAAACACCCAATCAATGATCTTTGCCTCCAGTGTGTTTTAGTAATTACAAAAGATAAAATGCCAGTGGTTGCAGGAATGAGTTCATATAACTCATTTGAAATTCCTTCATCTGCCCTGTCCCCACAAATTCCTACCCAGTTTCTATTTAATCACCCCTTCTAAATGGTGTATATGTTCTGTGACCACCAGAGAGTAGTTTCTTCATGGTGGTCCTTGATCCAACATTTGAAGTGTCTTGTTTCAGTTCTTCAAATTTTCTAAGTCTACTGGGCATCGAACAACTGTTTGGTCTCACTCTGGTTTCTGGTGATGTTCTTCCCTGGTTTTTCTTAGGTACAACATCAGTTGAACCCTTGTACTGCCATGTCTGGCCTCGGCCTATGAGCAGCCACCCACGTGCTGTTAGACCTTGGGCTGGGTGGGGCTGAGGCTGGGTACCTCCCGACTTTCCACTGACAGCTCAAAAAAAATGTGACTTTTTAGAGCACTACCCACTCAGTATGCCCTTGGACACAGTCCAGTCTTTTAAAGCATAAAGTTGAGGGAAACAATGACATTCTTTCAGGATTATAATGTATAAATTAGAACTCAGTGTTGGAAAAACTAGACTAAATTTTTAGGATCTTTCTTAAGTTTCTCATTTTCCTAGGAGAATTTAGGAATCTCACATCAAAAGCAAAAAGAAAGAATTTGCTTACTTTTAACAATTTCAGCCCTTCTCATCACTTCACTAAATAATAACCACTTGCAATACTTAGCTGTATTCACAATAGCTATTGTTGACTGATTTAGGCTGATGTCTGGCAATTCTTCAAGGCAAAATAGATGTACTTGGTTGGGTTAAAGGAAGTTTCTGAGTTTTTTCTTTCTTTTGAATTGCATTTGGAACTTTTTTCCTTACTGTCTGTCTAGTTTTTAGTGAGCAAGTTTTATTTGCTGAAAAGACAGCCTGGATCCAGATCCATTGCCTCAACTCATTTCTCTCCAAATTCCCTTTAGGGATCAAATTCAAGAATACCCTCTGGGGGAAAAAAAATACTCTCTGGGTTCAATTTTCACACACACACACACACACACACACACACACACAAAACTTTTTCACAATCACTAAAACCTCAAACATTTTAACTCACATATGTTTGTTTTTACTGACACCCTGGCAAAGTAAATCAGACCCTCTTGCTCCTTAGAAGTTTCCTCTTGGAAATGATCACCTGGATGTGGGTATAGGTCCAGAGCAAACATTTGGGATTACTCAGAAGCAGACACCTTTCTAAGGGGGACTTCTGCTTCCCTGCTACTCCTAGGAAGCAGCAAAGCTAAAGAAGCACGAAGTAGAGGTGGGTTGAATAAAAGCATGAGAAAACAGCAGGAGTGAGAAGTCTGACCAGACCTGTTTAGCAGGACACATTTTCTTTCATTTGGGTCTGGAATGTGCTCTCCTTTGTACTCCACAGTTCCATTCATAGATGAATTCTTTGGGGGCCCCTTGCCTGACCCTTCCTAGATCTCCCTCTTCCAAATGAGCTCTGAGCCACAAGGTGTTCAGAGCCTAAGTCTGAATAGTCTACTGTCAACCGGATTGTTTGATGCATTCGTTCACTCATTTAATAAATATTTAGTGGTCTGTGGATGATTCACCCTTCTTGACCAAAAGGAACTTAAATCTAAGGTGAGCAATTAAATGTGATCAAGTGTTTCAAGTATTAGAAGAAGGTTGTTGGGGGCACCAAAAAGTGCTGCTGCCTCAGCCCTAGTCCTAAGATCCTCTAACCAAAGTAAATCTAGCAAGGAAGCGGGAGACCCACCCTGCTGCAGGTATTGAGTGGGAGTAAATGCCAGATTCACATCCCTGAAAATCTTTGGCTTCAGTAACCAAAGGTCAGCGCTGCAATCAACCCAGCCTGGCAAGCCCTGCCCAAGGAGGGAGATCCTTGTGGGACTGACTCTACCCAGCCACCACTATGGGCTGCGGGCTGGAGGATGATGAAATTGATCCTCTAGTCCAGAGAACAGTTATCACAGCATTTCTCCCCTTTTCCTTCATGATTTTATTTTTTAATACTGAGGATTGAACCCAGGGGTGCTAAACCACTGAGCCACATCCCCCAATTTTTTTTTTTTTTAAGGCAGGGTCTCACTAAATTGCCTAGGGCCTCACTAAGTTGCTGAGACTGGCTTTGAACTTGCTATCCTCCTGCCTCAGCCTCCCAAGTCGCTGGAATTACAGGCTCCTTCCAAACATAGTTCCTTGCTTGTAGCCTGACCAGTGCCCTCTGCGTGCTGAAACTCAGGCTTCTCTGGTTTTCCATGCTTTTTTTACCTTCTGGCTAGCCCCTGTTCAGCAATCTTATTGCAGAAGGTCTACTGGACAAGCAGGGAGTTCTCTGACTGCTGGATAAAACATCTCCAGTGGAGTCAGGGAAGGGAGGACCCAGTTTCCCAGAGGAAAGCTCCATGGCTTCATGACCAAGGAGTCATGGAAGGGGTGGGATTGGAGTGACCTCAGACCTGAGTATTGCTCGAAGGGGGAGGTAGACTGAAGATGATCAAGTGTGGCCAGGGTTTCACCTTACAACTTGTACTTCTTGGGAGTTCCTAAATTAGTCTATTTTCCTTTCTTTTCTGACTTTGCAGTGCACTCTTCTCCTGCTGTCTTATGGAGAAAGTGCCACTCATTCTGATTTCTGGGATCTTAGGGTATTGGTCAGGAAATGCTCTACAGCTCTGAACTTAGGCACAGCTATTTTTAAACCTCTGTGGTGTCTGACTCCTTTCCTGAAGTAAGTACTGAGGTGGAATCCCACCTTTAAGTAATTCACTTAATTCACTTCTCTTTTGTCGCTGGACTTCCAGACCAATCCTGAAAGGCAGACTCCCTCTAGGCCCACCATCAGAAACCCTTGTGGGGGTTGGGAGATGAGCCAGATTTGGACTGTGTAGGAAGATAGGTAAAGGGGTGTGGTTCCCCTGCAATTCATCTCACAGTGGACCTTGAAGCATGAATTTGCTCTATCTCCAACTGCTTTCCAGATGAATCATGCCAGATTCTGGTTTATAGCATTCTCTAGAGTAGCATTCTTTGGCATGCTGGGTCTCGTGTGGTTCTAGAGATTAAGGAGTAGAATTTACAATTCTTAAATATAATTACTCAATCCTAATGTTCACCATTTCCACCTTTCACTCTATAAAAGAAAGCATTTATAAAGGGATCTGTGTTGAACAGGCATCTATCAGCAGCAGGAACTGAACAGAAGCATATTTCAGTTTCCTGTTGGCACTCGCTCTTCAGCAAGGGAAGTCACCAGCCTCTCCTTCCACTTATATTCAAAGCCTATTGTGACTTTTTTTTTTTTGGTAGTATATTTCAATCTCCAATCAAGTTCACCTCTGTCCTGTCCAATAGTGATTTTAGGTGATGTTAGTCAAAGCTTCTCTGTTAATCCAAAACCCACTGAGTTCCTATTAAGTACCAGACACTTGGAGTTTTAATAAGACATGCCCCTAGTACATTATACCTGAATACAGTGATCTGACTTGTTTCCTTTCTATCTTCATCTTCATCCTGATAAAACCCTCCTGCTGTCCCACTGCACCTGTGAGAGCAGCTCTTCTGTCTAGTACTGCTAAAAATATGTCAGGCCCCCAAAGGAGTTAGGATATACTGTTACGTATTCCTTCTCAAGTGAACTAAATATTGAAATTTGGAGAGCTTGATTTCAGATAGGGCAGCTGCATTTTATTGTCAGAGATTCAAGTGTCTTTATTGCAATAAATAACAAATTCAGAGCAAATAACAAGAAATACTTGTCCAGTGGACAAATTCATCTGTAAGCAGATTTCCAAATCTTAGAATCAGACT
Source organism: Sciurus carolinensis (assembly GCF_902686445.1). Classification (NCBI taxonomy): domain Eukaryota; kingdom Metazoa; phylum Chordata; class Mammalia; order Rodentia; family Sciuridae; genus Sciurus; species Sciurus carolinensis. Next base: position 97,591,960 of record NC_062213.1, read on the forward strand.
GAACCAGGTTCCTATGTTAAGCTTGGAGGATCAAAGGTTTCATGTTAACCAGTCTTGACTGTGTAGGCTGTTGGTGTTCAGCCATGTCTAAGAGTCTCATTTGCCAGCACCAAGAGAAACAAAGAAGTATGTGGTCTTTCAGTGGGTGCTTTGTCAGTTAAAATGAGAGATCCTCAGTGACCTGGGAGGCTGAGGCAGGAGGATTACGTGTTCAAAGCCAGCCTCAGCAACTTAGTGCGGCCCTAAGCAACTTAGTGAGACCATGCCTCAAAATAAAAAATAGAAAAAGTAATAATAAAAAGGTCTGGAGATGTAGCTCAGTGGTTAAGCATGGGTTCAATCCCTGCACCTGGAAAAAAAAAAAGAGATACCCTGATCTTCTTTTTCCAAATGATTAGATTGTATTCTTTATTATGTGATTTATGCAGAATTAGCTGGCAACCTGACAGATCCCTCATTCAGGCTTATTTCTACCAGCAAGAAACCCAAAAACTGGGATAACTTGGTCCTTAGACACATTGAGTTTTACAGCTGTAAAGAATCAAATGAAACCAGGTGTGGTGGTGCACACCTGGAATGCCAGTAACTTGGAAAACTGAGGCAGGAGGTTCAAAAGTTCATGACCAACCTGGGCAACTAGAGACCGTATCTAAAAAAAAAAAAAATGTCATGTGAATATATGAATATAGAATAATGAATCTCACTATTATGTATGATTATAATGCACCAATAAAATTTTTAATTAAATAAAATTACATTTTTTAAAAAGGGCTAAGGATGTAGCTCAGTGGTAGAGCATCTCTGGGTTTAATCCCTAGTACCGCCCCCCAAAAAAGTATCAAATGGATTATCTAATCACCCTCTTTCCAATTATTCTCAAGACTAACTGTACATTTGGCATAAAAGTTAATGTGAACTGGGTTTCTTTACATCCTTTAACAGGTTTCAACAGACTTCATCAAAATGCCATCTCAAATGGAACACGCCATGGAAACCATGATGTTTACATTTCACAAATTTGCCGGAGATAAAGGCTATTTAACCAAGGAGGACCTGAGAGTACTCATGGAAAAGGAGTTCCCTGGATTTTTGGAAGTAAGTATTGAAAGGTTCAGAAAGAACCAGATGTAAAAATCAGTACTTCCTTTTCCTTCCCTTCCCAGTGGAGGTCACTACTAGAAAGCTGTTTTTATTCATTTGCTTACTAAACAGTATTGAATACTATGAAAGTATTATAGGGTAAACAAAATAAAGAAGAGACAGCCCTTGCCCTCAAGAAGCCTACAACCTGCAGATGAAATAGGACTACACACAAATAACCACTACATGAGTGTTTGCTAGAAAATTCCATCTGGAGTTATCGGCACCCACTGAAACAACATGGGGGAAAGAAAGCTTTTCACAAGAGAGTATTCAACCAGGGCATGGCCACCTTCAAGTTCATAAACCTGATGCTGGAGATGCCACATCCTGGTCATATTCCACTTTTAACAACTTGAATCTCTGTGCGTGTGTGTGTCGGTGTGTGTGTGCGCATGTGTGTGTGCATGCACACGCTGCAAGTAAACACAGTACTTCACACATACTAAGCAAGTGCTCTACTGCCAAACTACACTTCTACCTCAAATCTCCCTTCTTAAATTCTTTCAGACAAAAGAGGTATTATTTTTTCTCCCTCTTCTTTCAACTCTAGTCTAAAGGAACAGTGTCAATCTTCTGCTGAATAAGAACCAAGCACTCCAGAAATAACTGCTTTTCACACTGAAAATGCTATAGAGCATAGAAGCACAGTTGAGTTTATGCCTCACTATGTTAGACTGAGCAACCCTGAAGATGAGAAGAGGACTGCCATCAACCCATATACATCACTCAGGACATTTGGCCACTGGGCACAGTTGTCCTTTGACTTTGTAAGCCCTCAAGATATGTTTTTTTAAATTTAATGTGCAACCAAGATGAAACATTGCTGATCCCACAGTAGATTGAAATGAAAGCCAGTCTTCCCTGGCCACAGTTGTAGTCACTTGAAAGGATCATTCCGTTCTGGGTGTTGTATAATGCATTAGCCCCCCAAGGGTGAAGGGAAGTGATAACAAAGGCTGGGTCCTGCCTCTTATCATCTGCCTGGCAAATAGCACATTTGTCAAGCCCTTAAGTCCTAGATCAATTAACATGGAGCTCTGCAGAACAATTTTTTTACACATCATCAATAATGGTTAAACAAATAACTGAACTCCTCTGTTTGACCTGCAGTCACCACAGTGCTATCCCATACTAAGCTAGAATATTGTTACTCTGCTGTTGCAGATCTCTATGCTGTTTTTATTCATTTGCTTACTAAATAGTATTGAATACTATGAAAGTATTATAGGAGAAACAAAATAAAGAAAGTATTATATGGGGTTAGAAGAGCTGGCTGTGGCCTGACTTCCAATGGGCAAGAGGCTTCAGCTCTCTGGGACCCAGTTCCCTCCTCTGTAAACTGAGAGGGATGGGTGTGATTTATCTGCAAGATCGCTTTCACTTTCTGTGATCTTTTAGGCTAGCATAGTATACAAGAACAAAATGTGCTCAGCGTGAACCAGCCCATCCCATGGACCAAGGGGTTCTCAACACTAAAACTTGTTAAAACTTGTTAAACACTTGTTAATCATGTTGTTGAATAAGTTAGAAGTCAGAATACATTTGTTTAAGACACAGACCTTTCCTCTCTAAAGACATGTGGCGTGAGAAACATAAAGGGTGTGAGCAGTGTGGAGTGCTGAACATGGCAGGGTGATTTATTCCAGAAACAGGATCATCTTTCCAGACACACACACACACACACACACACTGCACTAACAGAACATTTTGTTCTGAAGTAGATCCCTTATGTCATACAATCCAATGTCACTCCTGACCACAGCCAGGAAGCTGGAAGCGACGCCAGAATGAGGTGCATGGAACAGGTTTTAGTTGATTGCTTAGGATAGAAGTTGTCATCTAGGAAATGTGGTTGCTTTACCTTAAGGGATTTCTGAGCATAATATAAACTTCCAGCACACTTGAATCGCTGAGTATCAGTTCCCTTGCTCGGATGTTTAGTCACTGGAATCCATTAATACTTTACCTGAGCCTTTTAACAACCTCAAATGGGCCTTGGTTCTCTCTCTGGTTGATGGCGTGGACCCTATAAGAGAAACATCACTTTCCCACTTCTAATTAGCATCACTGTGAGAAGAAGTGATCAAGCCAATCACCATGGAAGCATGATGAAAGCCAATAGGATCTTGCTTGCCCATGACTGCCTCATACATTCATACCTGGCATATGAGTCCACCATACATATTCCTTTTGAAGTCGTCCAATGTACAGCATCTAGTGAAGAGTACAGTATGGCATAGACTCACCAACTCAAAGAATGGAAGGGATCCCAGGGATGACACTGCAGGCCAGACTCCTCCATTCATAGTTGATACAGGAAAGTATGCTAAGCTACATGACTTACTCAAGGTCATATGGATAATGTGATGTGATGTCACACTAGCTTGGCTTCAGCTATGCCAAAGAGAAAAGAGAGCTGTCTATCCAACTTCTCAAAACCTGAAATACCCCATGGCATCATTACACCTCCTTAAGATAGGAATAGCAATGATCTGAAGCTTATTCCCTAATAATCTTATGAGTTCTTTTCATAAGGAGTTTCCTTTATAAAGGATTGGATCACACTATGAGGAAAAACAATTTATTAAGAGAATGTAAGTTTAAACTAAAAAATGGTGAGTATAGAGTGGTTTTTAGGCAGAATATAAATATGAAGTTACTGAAATTTTCCCTCAAGACTTATGAAGGTCACTTCTGACCTAAGAGAAGACCCAATTAACTGGGAAATTAGGCACATGTCTGTCTGTGGTGCAAATCAGGTAAGCTCATCATTGCAATCATTCACTGATATTTCTTGCCTCTGTTCTTTTTTCTTTCCCAAGAATCAAAAAGACCCTCTGGCTGTGGACAAAATAATGAAGGACCTGGACCAGTGCAGAGATGGCAAAGTGGGCTTCCAGAGCTTCTTTTCGCTAATCGCAGGCCTCACCATTGCATGCAATGACTATTTTGTAGTACACATGAAACAGAAGGGAAAGAAGTAAAAAATCCAGCAATTACTCCCATCCTGATAGAGTTCTCCCAAAGGGTTGCTTAAGGAATCTGCCCCACAACTTCCCCTTGTATAAAGATTTCATGAGAGATCAGGACCCTTAGAAAATGTGCAAATAACATCCAACTCCCATTCAACAAGCAGAGAAAGTTAAAGCTTTTGATTTTTGTATTGTTTGCATCCTTTTGCCCTCAATAAATAAAGTCTTTTTTTTTTTCTAGTTCTGAATTTGAGATAGCATGTTCATTGATACTTCTGAAATGTTGATTCCCTGCTTAAAATAAGTATGCCCTTAGGTAGCCAGCACATACCAGAGCCTTTCAAACAGAAAGCCTTTCCACAGAACCTACAAAATGAGAAAGCAATTTCCATTTAGTCTTGGAGTCTAACTTATCTAATTGCTCTGTCCTGTTATTCTTCTAGATGAAGGACCAAAACTGCAAGTGGTATGAGAGGGCTCTGCAGGAACACATTCTGATTTTATAATAACTGAGCATGTCTTGCCCAATTAAATTCATTGCTTTTCAACCAGGATGCCTTAAATGTCCAAACCCATTTTTCATAGCCAAGTTTCAGCAAACTCTAGGGCAAAAATAAGCCCATAAGAGAACCAATGGAGGGAGGGCGTAGTATGATTCCTCAGCAATAATGCCATATTAACCTCTGTTGAGTCAACTCCCAGGTGTCAGGAAATATCTAGGCATGACTTATATACAGGGTGCAGATCTTTTGTTGAAAATGAAGTGCCAGTACTGATGGCTTGATCAATTACAAATACTTCCCTTGCCTTTTTCTGTACCTATTACAGTCTGCTGTATATATACACATGTATATACATATGTGTGTGTGTATATATATATATATACATTATATGTTAATATATTAATATTATTATGGAGAGATGATATATGAATTCCATAAATTGACCCATTACATTGTTTCAGTTAGGTAAAAAGAAAAAAAGGTGGAAACATTCATTTCTGTGATCAGATACATCAATTGTAATTCCAGGAAAAACTTTCTTGTAAACCTGGGAAGTATAGTCACCTCCCATTGCAAGGAAAAGCATACAAATAGTTTAAAGCTAACTTTGGAGAAAGATTCATAATAAAGTCAAGGATAAAATTTCAATCATTTTATTTTGTCTCAGTCAACAAATGCACAAGATTTTATAACTTTGTAGTTGTAGGATTGTGTCAATGGAAGGATTTGTTACAGGAGTGTTAAATAGTGGAGTGGAATTCCCTAGCTAAAACAACTAACCTAGATCAACTTCAAAAATGACTCCCAAATCTATGCTCAAAAGCTGAGCCACCAAGGCTCAGGAAGCTGCCAACTGAACTGAGAAACCATTGCCATAGCTGGTAGCTCTAGAACCAGTTATAACACAGTCCACAGAGGCAAACACAGATGCCCCTTGCCCTGCCTCTTTCCACATGACTTAGTTCCACATCCAAGTCTCAAGGAAGCACATCTGGTTGACAGAAACTCAAGCACACCAAAACCCTAACTGCAAGGGAGTCTGGGGGGAAAGTTTTACATTTTCCAGTCTCTGCACATGGAGAGTTAGCCTGCTGCTCTACCTTATTGGGCACAGTGATGATTCTTAATTGTAAGAAGTCTTCCAACCTGTAAGTTAAAGAAACTATCGTTCTGGGGCAAGGAGGTCCTAAAAGGTAACCTCTTCTATAGGTACAGAGAATAAAGGAATGAATTGACCCATCATGTCAAGGCAAACAATCTCTCATCTGTGAGAATGTGTATCAGGTCAGATTTGCCTGCCCCGAGGGGAACTGTGTTTACTGGATACAGTGAAGATTAGCGGTCAATTCACAAAAGGCATATAAAACTAACACAGGGAATTATGATTATGGGCTCAGATGATCCCAACCCTGTAAACTTTCACACTCCAAGACTTTATCTGACAACAGAAAGACAACTGTCCCAAGAAGAGAAGGCTCTAGGGGACAGAAAAAGAAATATCAATTCATCTTCACAGTGGGCATGTAGATTTGGGGAAATCCTGAAGCAATATGTCATTCCCACCAGATTACCAAAGACCCTGGCCTTCAGGAAAGTGCCCATTGCCAGGGAATCTTCCAAGTCACTGATTTGGGATGGGTGTGTGTGTGTGTGTGTTGGGAGAGAAGGGGTGACACTTTCCTCACTTTAGCCCCATTCAAAGCACTTAGTAGGGAGCTAGTGCAAGGAAAATAAAAATGGTATTTATGGTTTGAAATCCTACATGGCCCTTTGTGCCAACAAAAACACATAGCTCCCACAATCTGACCTGCTAAAATAGCTGTCTAGGCTTCAGGGCTGCAGCCTAATAGCTCCCAGAGGGCAAAGCTGCAATTATGCCAATATCCAACAAGAGGAACCCTCTGGAAAATTCCACTCATTCTGCTACATGACTGAGTTGTAAAAGCAGATCCCGCCCCTCTCCACACCCATTATGAAGGAAAAACAGATAGCAGTGCAGACAGTCAGTTTCAAAAACACTGCAGAACTGACCCTGAAAGAGTTTGTTTTCCCTGTTGGACCCATTCCCTTGTCCAATGTCCCTTTAACATCAGGCAATTCTCTTGTGATTTAATACTTTTCTCCCCAATCAGTCTCTCTGGGAGACCAAGGACAAGTCTATAAACCTCCCTCTCAATTTGACCAATTTGAAAGTGATTGTTCAGGTGACTTCTCCAATTCTTAGCAACAGAAGGATAACTGTAAATAGAAGTCATTCTTGTGACAAATATTAACAAGGGCTACCATGTGAGTGACTCCCAGGAAAGTTCTGTGGCAGGTATCAAAGAGTCAGATGGCCACAGTGCTTGCTGGAGGAGATTACAAACTAGGTTCAAAGATAATAGGTAAAGTAGACAAAAAGTTAAATAACACAACAAAGCACTGGCAAAGGTGGCATGTGATGGGCACCCGCAGTCACTGTTGATAGGAATGTACTCTACACAACATTTGGGGAAGACAAAAGCAATATGTACTGGGACCCTTCAAAATCGTTTCTTTGAGCAATTTTTTTTCATTTTGTTTTCTAAAAAGGTTTTTATTGGTGCATCATAATTATACATAATAGTGGGATTCATTGTTACATATTCATACAGGCACACAATATAACTATAATCCGGTCAATTTTGTTCTCTAGTACCTTCCCTTTCCTTCTCTTCCTACCTCTGCCTGATCCCCTTCCCCAACTCCACTTGATCCAGAATTTTTATCCCTAGGAATCTATCTTAACAAAGTAATCAAAAACACTTATGAAATTCATGCACAAAGATATTTAATGCAGCACAATTTAGAATAACTACAACCTGAATAAAAATCTCAGTGTCCAAAAACAGAGTTATGGATAAACAATGAAGAGATGTAAGTGGGATGCTCTACTGTTAATAAAAACCATGACTTGGAAAAATATTAAATGAGATGGAGAAATATCAATGTAAAGTAAAGCAACCTGCAAAATTAGGATATAACATAACATAAATGCAAGCCTGCTTGTGCATAGAGACAGAGAGACAGAGAGAGACAGAGAGAGAGAGACAAAAGGAAATACAGCCAGCCGTTTTTAGTTTCCAGCATCAGAGTTACTGACTGGGGAAACTGTCTCCGGAAATATGTTTTGTATTACTTTAATTTTATACACTGCTAATTTTCTATTACAATTCTACTTTTATAATCTAGAAAACAAAAGCTCTAAATAATATTCTTTGAAAGAGCAAGTGTGTTTATTCAGCATCTACCATGAATCAGGACCCATAGGAGATATTTCTTAACCACTCCTCACAATAACCCTGTTAAGGTATTCAAATATTCATTTTACATATGTCAAAACAAAGAATCAAGTAACCCCTCAAAGAATCACAGTACTTAATGTGTCAAAATTTGAACCCAGGGCTGGGGAGATAGCTCAGCTGGTAAAGTGCTTGCCTCGCAATCACAAGGCCCTGAGTTCGATCTCCAGAACCGCAAAAAAAAAAAAATTTGAACCCAGATATTGTTTCTTCCCTTTTATCCTGCAACTGTCTCAACAGTATTATTTGAGTAAATTGAGTATCAATTTTTTTCTTCGGAAAAAGTAAGGTAAGGGATCACTGTGGGCAGGGTGGGGATTTTATGTAAGAGAAAAATTAGAAGACATCTGGGCAACAGCTACTATTTATTGAGTTCTTATTACGTTCCAGACCCTGTTCTACTGCTTTACCAGTATTAACTCATTTAAACCAGGTATGAAGGCACACACCCAGAGCCCTACTACTCGGGAGGCTGAGGCAAGAGGACTGCTTGAGTCCAGGAATTTGAAAAAAAAAAAAAAGGAAAGAAAAGAAAGTCATTTACTCCTTCCAACAACTATTAGATAGTTACTACTACTGTTCCCACTCCACAGGCAATCTGACCAAGGTGCAGAGCTGATGGAGACTATCCAGACAATCTAAGGTTTTAGCCTTTCTTCTCTCTGCTTCATCCCCAGACTTGGTAATGATGGAAAAAAGGAATTTCCAGGACACAGAGTACTGAGGAGGCCATTCAAGTCCTCCCTTTCAAGGGAAGCAAGTTCACATAGAAAGTGCATGTGGTGGGATACGAGGTGCTAAATGAATGATGCACGGTAAAGAATGTGGAATGTGGTGTCCAGGTCTCTCAATTTACAACTCAGCAGATCCAAAGTTTGGGTGATTACTTTAGGCGAAAGAGAGTATGATCCAAAAGGAGACAGTCAGACCATAAATATGTTCTTCAGTGTTCCACCCACTTGCCTCCTGCACTCACATTCCTATCGCATTCCAGCTACAAAAGATAAAACGGGGTGGGGATTCATAGTTATCTTTCTAAGATGCTCTGAGAACAGAAGAGGAAGGGAAAAAAAATTAATCCAAGGCAAGTCATGCCAAAGTTAAGAGAGGGAGAAAATCAAGATGACAGGACCACAGGATCTGGGTGAAAAGGACCCCCTCCCTAGAACACTTGTTCATCTGGTTTCCTGCAAGATCTCAACAGGCCTATAAAAGGGTGTGTTCACTCTAACTGCAGCTACTGAATAGTTTTGTGGGAGTTTTTGGTACCAGGGATTGAACTCAGCAGTGCTTAACCACTGAGCTCCATCCCCAGCTCTTTTTGTGTTTTATTTTGAGACAGAACCTCGTTAAGTTGCTGAGGCTGACTTTAAACATGCAATTCTCCTGCTTCAGCCTCCCAAGTCACTGGGATTACAGGCATGTGGCACCACGCCCAGCTTGAATAGTTTTTTAAATGTATGATCATGGGCAGTCTGAAAGGGATTATATCAAAGTGAAAATGGTCATGTTATCAATGTTTTAATATTGTCACACCATCCTTTTAATAAAAGGGGAAATAATTTCCATTAACTCTCTAAGCACAGAACACAGAACTTGACCTGCTCAAATGTAAAATCCTATTTGTCATGTTACCCAAAGCCACCAAAGGGTGAGCAGCCCCCCACTTTGTCTGTTTGTTCCTACTCAGATCCTTCAGCCTCTTCTAGACACATCCATCTACCCTGCTGAGCAGTAGGAGTGCTTACCCTCCAGCCTGTTTTTCTAGAAGGAGGAGGCAGATGATTCAACTCTTGCTCTGTCCTATCCCATTCTGGGATGCAGCGTGAGACCACACACAGAGCCAGGTTTTTTGGCCTTCTTTCAAAATACACAGATATGAAATTTCCATTCAATGATGCGATTTAAAGCACTGTAGAAAACTGAATAACATGGTCACTGGCCTGCAAAGAGTTCACCTTCTGTTGGAACAAGAGTTGATTATTGGGCTGGGGTTGTGGCTCAGTGGTAGAGCACTTACCCACCACGTGTGAGGCACTGGGTTCAATTCTCAGCACCACATATAAATAAATGAATAAAATAAAGGTCTATCGACATCTAAAATTTAAAAAAAAAAAAAAAAAAAAAAGAGTTGATTATTTCAGACCAGGCATGGTGGTGCACGCCTATAATCCCAGAGGCTCAGGAGGCTGAGACAGGAAGATCACAAGTTCGAAACCAGCTTTAGCAATTTAGTGAGGCCCTAAGCAACTCAGCAAGACCCTGTCTCAAAATATTAAAAAGGGCTGGGGATGGTAAAGCATCTCTGGGTTCAATCCCTGGTGCCAAAAAAGAAAAAAGAAAAAAAAAAAAAAAAAGATTCGTGGGCTACGTGCGTCATGCTGATGACGAGCGAAGGGCACGGATCTGAGGACCGGGAGGACGTTCGGCCTCTGTGAGCCGTAGCCTTTCCGAGGGAGAGGTTGCATGTTTGCCATCTTAAAGAGAAGGTGTACTCGTCTAGGGTGCACCTGGTGCGGCGGAACCCCTTCAACACGCCACCCCTGCAGCTGGTGCATGATGGCCTCTCGGCACCCAGCAGCAGCCCCACCGGCCCTCGGGCCGGCCCAGATGTTCCCGCAACTTAGCATCCGCTGCTGGGGAAAAGTACAGTTGTGAATATGGCTCCATGAAGTTTTATGCACTGTGTGGCTTTGGTGGGGTCGTAAGTTGTGGGCTGACACACACTGCTGTCATTCCCCTGGACTTAGTGAAATGTCCTATGCAGGTGGATCCGCAAAAGTACAAGGGCATATTTAACGGATTCTCAGTTACACTTAAGGAGGATGGTGTTCCATTTGGCTAAAGGATGGGCTTCTACTTTCATTGGTTACTCTATGCAAGGGCTCTGCAAGTTTGGCTTTTATGAAGTCTTCAAAGTCTTGTATAGCAACATGCTTGGTGAGGAGAACTCCTGTCTCTGGCGCACATCACTATAATTGGCTGCCTCTGCCAGTACTGAATTCTTTGCTGACATTGCCCTGGCTCCTATGGAAGTTGCTAAAGTTTGAATTCAAACCCAACCAGGTTATGCCAACACTTTGAGGGATGCAACTCCCAAAATGTATAAAGAAGAAGGCATAAAAGCGTTCTACAAGGGAGTTGCTCCACTCTGGATGAGACAGATACCATATACCATGATGAAGTTTGCCTGCTTTGAAAGTACTGTTGAAGCATTGTACAAGTTTGTGGTTCCTAAGCCCGGAAGTGAATGTACAAAGGCAGAACAGCTGGTTGTAACAATTGTGGCAGGTTACTTAGCTGGAGTCTTTTGTGCAGTTGTTTCCCGTCCTGTTGATTCTGTAGTGTCTGTGCTGAATAAAGAGAAAGGTAGCAGTGCTTCTCAGGTCCTCCAGAGGCTTGGTGTGTGGAAGGGACTCTTTGCCCATATCATCATGATTGGTACTCCTACTGCGCTACAGTGGTTCATCTATGACTCTGTGAAGGTCTACTTCAGGCTCGCCCTGCTCCACCTGAGATGCCAGAGTCTCTGAAGAAACTTGGTTAACTCAATAAATAGATGAAGGCAAATGTGGACTGAACCTGCTTGTTGATCAGTGTTGAAGAAAGTGCAAAAGGAACTTTTATATATTTGACAGTGTAGGAAATTGTCTATTCCTGATATATAATCACTGTAGTACTCTTGTTTAAAGAAAGAGTTACAAAATCAACTTCTGAAATAAACCCATCTGTTCATTTAAAAAAAAAAAAAGATTTGTGTATTTCAAAACAATAATCCTTGACAGTAAGTGAAGTACAGAAATAACATGGGGCTGGGGGTTTGCTAAATGCTGGTGTTAGCTCTGAGGTTGGAGTTTGATAAAGGAAGGATTTTTACAGGAGACAACAGAGAAGGGAAGAGCAGCTCAGGGAGGGTGGGATTGAAGGATCAGAGCGAAAAGGGTGGCCTGGGAGACTGGCCAAACTGTTAGACAGGGGATGGACATAGACTTGATCTGCAGCTAGTGGAGGTTGAGCAAGAGAGGGATATCTCAGCACAACTGATCTGACACCAAATGGCAGGCGTGGAGATTGAATCCAGGGGCAGTCTACCACTGAGCTACATCCCCAGATTTTTTTATTTTTTAATTTAAGACAAGGTCTTGCTAAGTTGCTGTTTTAATAATCATATCAATGTTATTTTTGTAAGTTTTTTTATAGTTTTCAAGTGCCTGTCGTAATACTCCAACTAAGAGAAGTTAAAGTTGGAACTAGAGTATTGAAGCAGGGATGTAAGTGTGAAGAAGACACCAAGTGTCTCATCTCTGGGGTCCCTTCAGCCTGTGCCACTCGGTGTGACTGGGGTGTCGGAAGAGAAACAATGACAGTTTATTCAAATAATAGCTAAAGAACACTTTTCTGGAGCACCCCCTTTACTCGATGATGTCATTTGAAAAATGACAAAGCCTCTGACTTTGATACCTACACACTATGTGACTTTGAGCAAGTCACTCAGCCTTTCTATATATGAAGATAATGACAGAATGACTTAATAGGTTTCATTCATTATACCTAAAACACCTAGAACAATAATTGGTGCTACATAAACATTTGCTATGATTAGTCCTGCAACTCTTTCTGAGTTCAAGAAGTTGAAAGAAGAAAGACAAAATCTTGGGAAGCAGGCTTCATGCCAGAAAACATTACAAAGCCTCATAAGTCATCCGCCAACCAGCTCCTCCCTTCTTATCCCCAAGCTACGTGAAACAATTCTTCATTGAAAAAGGAAGAACAACTTTGGAATCAGGAAGACTTTGGTTCACATCCTTCCTTCGCCACCTCTTTTGTGGCCTTGGGCAAGTATTCGATCTCTTTGAGCTTCAGTTTTCTCATTCTTAACACAGACACAATAATACCCACATGGCAGGATTGTTGAAGGAGTAAGAGATAATTATACAAGATATGCATGTTGGTGCCTCTCAGCCACCCACAGAGGCAAGAGCAAGGTTGTTTATTGTAGCAAAGTCTCACTCAGGAAATATCAGACCTTTGGTTCCAAATTGGTCAAACATTAATTAAGGGCAGTTTCTTTTGCTAGGTACCTACCAAATGGTACTGCACATTAGTTCCAGTAGTTGCATTCTGGCTTATCAAGTCATAAAACAAGGACCCAACTAAATTTCAGTCATATTTTGAGGCACTTCCTTATGGAGAACTTAAGTTTTTAAAATATTGCAGGTAAGTGACCTTTACAATTGGGACTCAAAGTAAGCATGGGCTTTGGGTCAGACCTCGGTTCTTCTTGGTTCTCCTGACTTCGGGCAAGTTACCTAACTCTTCTGGATCTCAATTCCATCTCTTGCAAATTAGGAGAAACAATATTCATTCCCAGAGAGTTCTGTAGGAATGAAATGACATGGTGGACCTACACTCATCCCTTCCTACTTTTCTCTATTAAAATGGCCAGACTCCCCCCTTCCCACTCCAGGGTCAGTAACTCCTGCTGTGCTCTGGGCTCCTCCCTACCTTCAAGAGGGTTAGTTTCACCCGTCATTTGCTCCTTCCTGTGTCGTCTTCCCATGACTCCTTCTACCAGGTCATTCCTCTCATTCCCTCAATATTTAAATGTGTCTGTCTCTGAAAGGAACAGGAGCAGGAAGAAGAAGAGAAGGAGGAGAAGGAGCACAGGAGGAGGGGAGAAAGAGGAGAAGCTCTCAAACCATAACCTACAAATCGCTTGAAAGAATTGGACTAATCTGCTGTCCTCATTTTCTCATATCATTCTCAATTCTTTCTGATCTATGTTGTGGTCATACAACTTCACTGAAAATATTGTCACTCAAACATTCTAAAAGCTCATTCCAACAGACAATTTTTAGCCATTGATTTATCTCATCATTATGAAGAATTCCTTCTTCTTGCTAGCTAATCTCCTCTCTCTCTCTCTCTCTCTCTCTCTCTATCTCTATCTCTATCTCTATCTCTATCTCTCTCTCTATCTCTCTCTCTCATACTGGGGAGTGAACCCAAGGGTGTTCTACCACTGAACTATATCCCCAGACATTTTTATTTTTTGTTTGGAGACAAGGTCTTGCTAAGCTGCTGAGGCTGGCCTCAAAATTGCCATCCTTCTGCCTCAACCTCTTGAATTGCTGGGATTCCAGGCATGCATCACCACATCCAGCTTGGTTACTCTATCTTGTAAAACATTCTTTCCAGGCTAGGGTTGTGGCTCAGTAGTAGAGTGCTTACCTAGCAAGTGTGAGGCACTGAGTTTAATTCTCAGCACTGCACATAAGTAAATTAATAAAGGTCAATCAACAATCTAAAGAAACAAAAAAAATTTTTTTAAACATTCTTCTCTTGAGTCCCCTAAGTTCTCACTCTTCTAATTTCCTCCTGTGTCTCAGGCTTATTCTCATTTTCCCCATAAGCATCTCTTCTTCCTCCCTAAATGTTAGTCTTTCTCAGTGATATTGCATAGGCGCTCTCCTCTTCCCACATTGAATCTCCACTAAGTAATCTCAGTTACCATTAGCCCTGACCCATTCAATCAACATCAATATAGTAACAACCCACTTGGATTTCCACAGTATATAGGAACACTATACTCACCAGGTGTGGTAGTGCACACCTGTTATCCCAGAGATTCAGGCGGTTGAGGCAGGAGGATTGCAAGTTCAAAGCCAGACTCAGTTATTTAGTTAAGACCCTCTCTCAAAAAATTTTTAAAAAGTTCAGGATATAGTTCAGTAATAAAAACTTTCTGGGTTCAATCCCCAGTACCAAAAAAAAAATTTTTTAGGCTCTTACAAAATACTATCACTGCCCTGGTCACATGCCTGCCTGGCTGTCACCTACACACTTCCCTTACACACACTGGCTTGCTGTGCCTCTTGGCCTGCAGACATTCTCTGAGGACTTCAGGACAGGCCAGTAGTGCCAGAAAGTTAGGCCCCCCAGGAACAACCTTCAACCAATGAGATATGAGAGTGCTCCAGTGTCCTTAGACTCAGTGTAACAACTCAGGCACGTCCAGCTTAGTCACTCAGAGGGTCTCAAGTAGGACTGAGCTTCAGTTGCCCAGAGCAGTCACCTGCTTGCCAACATGACTTTTGTAGGCTTTCTTCCTGTCATGAGAAAGCTATGTCATTAACATAGACAAAACACATTTATGTTTTTCCATAATGTTATTTATTTATTGTTATTAGAGAACAATAAATTCACAGGCTACACCAATTTCATTTGTGGTATTTCACCAAATACTCATGGGTCACCTGACAGTCATAAGACAGGCAAATACAAGTTCTTTTATTCCAATCTTAATTTCTAATACCTATAACACTCAAGTCACACATTATACTTCATACACTAATATATATATATATATCACAGAAAGACTAAAAAAGGGTTAAGATGCCACAGAATTATAGGATGCTGAGTCGAGAGCACAGGCAGAGAAATGAATACAAAGAGTCAAAGAGTCACGTGGATGGTCACCTAAGGATTTTTTTTTTTTTTTTTTTGGTGTTCTCTTTTTTTTTTTTTATTATTGTAAACAAATGGGATACATGTTGTTTCTCTGTTTGTACATGGCGTAAAGGCATACCATTTGTGTAATCATAAATTTACATAGGGTAATGTTGTTTGATTCATTCTGTTATTTTTCCCCTTCCCCCCACCCCTCCCACCCCTCTTTTCCCTCTATACAGTCCTTCCTTCCTCCATTCTTGCCCCCCTCCCTAAACCTAACTCTAACCCTAACACTAACCCCTCCCACCCCCCATTATGTGTCATCATCCACTTATTAGCGATATCATTCATCCATTGGTTTTTTGAGATTGGCTTATCTCACTTAGCATGATATTCTCCAGTTTCATCCATTTGCCTGCAAATGCCATAATTTTATCGTTCTTTATGGCTGAGTAATATTCCATTGTATATATATACCACACTTTCTTTATCCATTCATCAATTGAAGGACATCTAGGTTGGTTCCACAATCTGGCTATTGTGAACTGAGCAGCTATGAACATTGATGTGGCTGTATCTCTGTAATATGCTGATTTCCAGTCCTTTGGGTATAGGCCAAGGAGTGGAATAGCTGGGTCAAATGGTGGTTCCATTCCAAGTTTTCTAAGGAATCTCCACACTGCTTTCCAGAGTGGCTACACTAATTTGCAGCCCCACCAGCAATGTATGAGTGTACCTTTCTCCCCACATCCTCGCCAACACCTGTTGTGGCTTGTATTCTTGATAATCGCCATTCTAATTGGGGTGAGATAGAATCTTAGGGTGGTTTTGATTTGCATTTCTCTTATTACTAGAGATGTTGAACATTTTTCCATATGTTTGTTGATTGCTTGTAGATCTTCTTCTGTGAAGTGTCTATTCATTTCCTTAGCCCATTTGTCGATTGGATTACTTGCATTCTTGGTGTAGAGTTTTTTGAGTTCTTTATAGATTCTGGAGATTAGTGCTCTATCTGAAGTATGATTGGCAAAGATTTTCTCTCACTCTGTAGGCTCTTTCTTCGCATTGCTGATAGTTTCCTTTGCTGAGAGAAAGCTTTTTAGTTTGAATCTATCCCAGTTATTGATTCTTGCTTTTATTTCTTGTGCTATGGGGGTCCTGTTGAAGAAGTCTGGTCCTAAGCCGACATGTTGAAGCTCTGGACCTACTTTTTCTTCTATAAGATGCAAGGTCTCTGGTCTGATTCCGAGATCCTTAATCCATTTTGAGTTTAGTTTCGTGCATGGTGAGAGATATGGGTTTAGTTTCATTCTGTTGCATATGGATTTCCAATTCTCCCAGCACCATTTGTTGAAGAGGCTATCTTTTCTCCATTGCATATTTTTGGCCCCTTTGTCTAGTATGAGAAAATTGTATTTATTTGGGTTTGTGTCCGTGTCCTCTATTCTGTACCATTGATCCACCTTTCTATTTTGGTACCAATACCATGCCGTTTTTGTTACTATTGCTTTGTAGTAGAGTTGAAGATCTGGTATTGCGATACCCCCTGCTTCACTCTTTCTGCCAAGGATTGCTTTAGCTATTCTGGGTTTTTTATTCTTCCAGATGAATTTCATAATTGCTTGCTCTATTTCTGCAAGGTACATCATTGGGATTTTAATTGGAATTGCATTGAATCTGTATAGCACTTTTGGTAGTATGGCCATTTTGACAATATTAATTCTTCCTATCCAAGAACATGGGAGATCTTTCCATCTTCTAAGGTTTTCTTGAATTTCTTTCTTTAGTGTTCTGTAGTTCTCATTGTAGAGGTCTTTCACCTCTTTTGTGAGATTGATTCCCAAGTATTTTATTTTTTTCGATGCTATTGTGAATGGGGTAGTTTTCCTGATTTCTCTTTCTGAAGATTCATCGCTTATGTATAGAAATGCCTTAGATTTATGTGCATTGATCTTATATCCCGCTACTTTACTGAATTCATTTATGAGATCTAAAAGTTTTCTGGTGGAATTTCCTGGTTCCTCTAAGTATACAATCATATCATCAGCAAATAGGGATAGTTTGAGTTCTTCTTTTCCTATTCGTATCCCTTTAATTTCTTTGGTCTGTCTAATTGCTCTGGCTAGAGTTTCAAGGACGATATTGAATAGAAGTGGTGAAAGAGGGCATCCCTGCCTTGTTCCAGTTTTTAGAGGGAATGCTTTCAGTTTTTCACCATTTAGAATGATATTAGCCATGGGCTTAGTGTAGATGGCCTTTACAATGTTAAGGAATGTTCCCACTATCTCTATTTTTTCTAGTGTTTTGAGCATGAAGGGATGCTGTATTTTATCAAATGCTTTTTCTGCATCTATCAAAATAATCATGTGATTCTTGATTTTAAGTCTATTGATATGGTGAATGACATTTATTGATTTCCTGATGTTGAACCAACCTTGCATCCCTGGGATGAAACCCACTTGATCATGGTGCACTATCTTTTTTTTTTTTTTTTAATGAAGTATTTTATTTATTCTATTAATAATGAATGTTTGAAAACATTTACAATATTAATCAAAATTTACTTAAGAGAATGACTTTCATTTTTTTTACATTTCAATATTGA
Organism: Sciurus carolinensis; assembly: GCF_902686445.1. Taxonomy (NCBI): domain Eukaryota; kingdom Metazoa; phylum Chordata; class Mammalia; order Rodentia; family Sciuridae; genus Sciurus; species Sciurus carolinensis. Next base: position 97,609,955 of record NC_062213.1, read on the forward strand.
GCAATAAGAGAAAATAGTATAATTATGGGCAAAATTATTCTGTCAAAAACTTATCATGCTTGATGGTAGCATGTTTACATGCGACTCACTTTCTGGTGTAAAGTTCTTTGGCTGTGAGAAAGAACATTTGGTTTACTTCACTAATAGGAATATCTCTTAATGCTGGGATGGCCTCTTCTTGGTATTTCTTCTTTTGTTGGTTTGTAGCATAGTTATCTGTGATCGTATGAATCGAGTTGAGGGGAGAAGTACTCATCATGTTAATTCCAAATAAGAGTACATAACCAATTCCTATAGTAATAAGGAGGTAGACAGGTAAAACGACTGCCCAATATTTTTGAGGCCAATAGGTTAAGCCTAAGGAGTTCAGCCAAGATTCAGGAATAAAAGCCCACATAAGATAAAGTATGAAGCCAAACTGGGAGCTTAAGAAAAGAACAAAGCCATAAATTGCTCTTTCTGGCAGTGGCGATGGTGAATTTTCCACCATCTTCCCTGTGGCTCTGGCCAGTCCCAGGGAAAGGACGGGGGACGGCGCCCCTCGCCCAGGCACAGGCGCACCGCGACCCTCACCGGGAGGGAGCCAGCCAGCGCGGGCCACTATCTTTTTAATATGTTTTTGTATGTGATTTGCTAAAATTTTGTTGAGAATTTTTGCGTCGATGTTCATTAAGGATATTGGTCTGAAATTTTCTTTCCTCGATGTGTCTCTGTCTGGTTTAGGTATCAGGGTAATATTGGCTTCATAGAATGAGTTTGGGAGGGTTCCCTCCTCTTCTATTTTATGGAATACTTTGAGAAGTATTGGAATGAGCTCTTTTTTAAAGATTTTGTAGAACTCGGCTGAGAACCCATCTGGTCCTGGACTTTTCTTTGTTGGTAGGCTTTTGATGACTTCTTCTATTTCATTACTTGAAATTGGTCTATTTCAATTGTGTATGTCCTCCTCGTTCAGTTTAGGCAATTCATATGTCTCTAGAAACCTGTTGATGTCTTCGAAATTTTCTATTTTGTTGGAGTTTAGATTTTCAAAATAGCTTCTAATTATGTTTTGTATTTCAGTTGTGTCTGTTGTGATATTTCCTTGTTCATTCCGAATTTTAGTGATTTGGGTTTTCTCTCGTCTTCTCTTTGTTAGTGTGGCTAAAGGTTTATCAATTTTGTTTATTTTTTCGAAGAACCAACTATTGATTTTGTCAATTTTTTGTATTGTTTCTTTTGTTTCAATTTCGTTGATTTCAGCTCTGAGTTTAACTATTTCCTGTCTTCTTCTACTTTTGGTGTTGGTCTGTTCTTCTTTTTCTAGGGCTTTGAGCTGTAGTGTTAGATTGTTTATTTGTTGAGTTTTACTTCTTTTATTAAATGCGCTCCATGAAATAAATCTTCCTCTAAGTACTGCTTTCATAGTGTCCCAGAGATTTTGATATGATGTTTCTTGGTTCTTGTTTACCTCTAAGAATTTTTTAATTTCCTTCCTAATATCTCCTGTTATCCATTCATCATATAATAGCATATTGTTTAATCTCCAGGTGTTGGAGTAGTTTCTGTTTTTTACTCTTTCATTTATTTCTAACTTCAATCCATTATGATCTGATAGAATACAAGGTAGTGTCTCTATCTTCTTGTATTTGCTGACATTAGCTTTGTGGCATAATATATGGTCTATTTTAGAGAAGGATCCATGTGCTGCTGAGAAGAAAGTGTATTCGCTCTTGGTTGGATGGTATATTCTATAAATGTCTGTTAAGTCTAAATTATTGATTGTGTTATTGAGATCTATGGTTTCTTTGTTCAATTTTTGTTTGGAAGATCTGTCCAGTGGTGAGAGAGGCGTGTTAAAATCACCTAGTATTATTGTGTTATGGTCTATTTGGTTTCTGAAATTGAGAAGGATTTTTTAACATACATTGATGAGCCACTGTTTGGGGCATAGATGTTTATGATTGTTATATCTTGCTGATTTATGCTTCCCTTAAGCAGTATGAAATGTCCTTCCTTATCCCTTCTGACTAACATTGGCTTGAAGTCCACATTATCTGAAATGAGGATGGATACTCCAGCTTTTTTGCTGAGTCCATGTGCATGGTATGTTTTTCCCCATCCTTTCACCTTTAGTCTATGGGTATCTCTTTCTATGAGGTGAGTCTCTTGCAGGCAACATATTGTTGGATCTTTCTTTTTAATCCAATCTGCCAGTCTATGTCTTTTGATTGATGAATTCAGGCCATTAACATTCAGGGTTATTATTGAGATATGATTTGTATTCCCGGTCATTTGGTTCATATTTAAATCTTTATTTATTTATTTATTTATTTATTTTTTGACACATCTTGATTCCTCCTTTATTTGACAGTTCCTTTAGGGTAATTCCTCCCTTTGCTGATATGCTTCTTTGTTTTTTATCTCTTACTCATGAAATATTTTGCTGAGAATGTTCTGTAATGCTGGCTTTCTTTTTGTAAATTCTTTTAGCTTTTGTTTATCATGGAAAGATTTTATTTCATCGTCAAATTTGAAGGTAAGCTTTGCTGGGTATAAGATTCTTTGTTGGCATCCATTTTCTTTCAGAGCTTGAAAAATGTTGTTCCAGGCCCTTCTAGCTTTTAGGGTCTGGATTGAAAAATCTGCTGATATCCATATTGGTTTCCCCCTGAATGTAATTTGGTTCTTTTCTCTCACAGCCTTTAAAATTCTGTCTTTATTTTGTATGTTAGGTATTTTCATTATAATGTGCCTTGGTGTGGGTCTGTTGTAATTTTGTGTATTTGGAGTCCTATAAGCCTCTTGGACTTGATTTTCCATTTCATTCTTCAGATTTGGGAAATTTTCTGTTATTATTTCATTGAATAGATTATTCATTCCTTTGGTTTGTTTCTCTAAGCCTTCCTCAATCCCAATAATTCTCAAATTTGGCCTTTTTATGATATCCCATAGTTCTTGCAGATTCTGTTCATGATTTCTTACCATCTTCTCTGTTTGTTCAACTTTGCTTTCGAGATTAAATATTTTGTCTTCAATATCTGAAGTTCTGTCTTCCAGGTGTTCTATCCCATTGGTTATGCTTTCTATGGAGTTCTTAACTTGGTTTATTGTTTCCTTCATTTCAAGGATTTCTGTTTGGTTTTTTTTCAATATCTCTAACTCTTTATTGAAATGATCTCTTGCTTCCCGTATTTGGTCTTTTAACTGTCGATTGGTGCTATCATTCAATGCCTGCATTTGCTCTTTCATCTCATCATTCAATGCCTGCATTTGCTCTTTCATCTCATCATTCAATGCCTGCATTTGCTCTTTCATCTCATTGTTTGCTTCCCTAATCATTTTAATTATGTACATTCTGAACTCCCTTTCTGTCATTTCTTCTGCCATGCTGTCGTTGGATTTTATTGATGTAACATCTAGATTTGTTTGGGGCATTTTCTTCCCTTGTTTTCTCATATTGTTCAGGAATCAGTGGGTCATTAAGATATTGCAGATTTCCTCTATCGACTTATAATGTCCCTGAAGATTGCTAGTATATCCCCTCTTATCCTTCAGTAGCCTGAAGTCTTGGAGGAAGTTGATAATGCGGAGCTCCACGAAGAAGCTGCCTCTCTAGGAGTGGTGACCCTCAGGTGGCGTATATTCCCTGCTAGTGGTCAGAGGTGTCTCCACTTGTTGACCAATGGTCATCCAACGGGGAACTAGGCTGCAGGCTGAGGCAAGTCCTGTTTGTGCCTGTGTCTCTGGTTTTACCATCCCTGTGGGAAAACCTCACCCGGCAGGGAAGACTCACTCAGTGGGGACGTCTTGCTGATCAGTTCCCCTCCAAGAGGTTCCCCTCAATCTACAACTACCGCCTGGGCTGGGCTGTCTTCCTCCGCAACGTTCCTAGGGGCCCAGACCTACCTCCTGGGCCTGGGAGCCTCACCCTTCGCAGGCGAGTCTCCTTAGGCTGCCTCTCCCAGAGACTCTGCCCACAGTCCTGGAAACTTCGCTCTGCCCCTAGGCGTGTCTCTGTGCGACTCTTCCAGCAAGAAGCCACCTAGCTCCTGGGACCCTACTCTGCACCTAATCGCCTGGCTATGCGGCCCCTCCTCTGAGCCGCCACCTGGAGCCCCGTACAATAGCTCCGATACCCAGAGACCCGCCACACACCTCCTCCACCGGACAGCGGCCGGGTTTCCGACGCAGTCACTAGGAGCCCAAGCAATTCACTTCACGTCTCCTCCTCCCGCCAACCGCCCGTAGCCCTAGGCAGTCACTCCAAGTCCAAGTGACCCGCCCTGTTCCTCCTCCTCCTCCTCGGGGTAGCACCCTGGGTGTTCAGGAGCGGTGACTCCGAGACCAAGTGACCCACCACGCTCCTCCTCCAGGCAGGCCACTGGTGTTCAGGAGCGGTCGCTTTGAGTGCAATCAACTCACCACTCGCCTCCTCCTCTGGCAACCGCCTATGGATCTGATGCAGTCACTCCTAGACCAAGCGACCCGCCGCACTTCTCCTCTTCCTCCGGGCAACCCCCCAGTGTTCAGGAGTGGTTGTTCTGAGTCCAAACAGCTCGCCACGCAGCTCCTCCTCTGGCAACTGCCTGTGGCTCTGATGCAGTCACTCCTAGACCAAGTGACCCGCCGTGCTCCTCCTCCAGGCAGGGCACCGGTGTTCAGGAGCGGTTGCTCTGAGTTCAAACAGCTCACCACGCAGCTCCTCCTCTGGCAACCGCCTGTGGCTCTGATGCAGTCACTCCTAGACCAAGCGACCAGCCGCCCTTCTCCTCTTCCTCCGGGCAACCCCCCGGTGTTCAGAAGTGGTCGTTCTGGGTCTAAACAGCTCGTCACGCAGCTCCTCCTCAGGCAGCCGCCCGGAGTCCCAGTGGTTGCTCCGAGTCCAAGCGCTGTGCTGAGCCGCCTCCTCTACGATGATCCCAGTTGTCCGTGTTTACCGCTCCAGCGGGGGGTGGGGCGTCTCGCTGAGCAACTCTACTTCACAAAGTTCCCTGCGTTCCGGGGCTACCGCCCCATCCGGGACGCCTCCCCAATGGGAGAGACTCACCCAGCGACTTTGAGTTGGTCCCAAGTCTCTCACTATCTCCTCTTTTGAATCTTGCGTCCTGGAGCAACGTGAAATGCAGCCGCCCCCTAGTCCGCCATCTTGAAACTCCACCTAAGGATTTTTAAAGAAAGAGTTCCACAGAGTTGTTAAGGCAGAGGGTCCAGACTGAGGGCAGTTGCGGTTTCAGTGTCAGTATAGAGTGGGCTGTGCATGGCAGGAGAAAACATGCCCTGTTGAAGCCTAGGACAGAATTTCAGATCTTCTTCACTGAGGCAATTTTCCTGGGCAAGTGACCAGGTGATGGGGTCAAGGTGCCACCATGTCCAGTCTCAGGAGATTCCTTCTTTTATGAGCCTTAGGTGAGAGGGCTGCATGTGATGAGGTTAATAAACTCCAGTGCCTGGTGTTCCTGACATGATTTAGTATACCCACATGTCCAAGTACTCCTTAATTTAGATTGATAAGTTGTCATGTGTAAATTATTTATCAATTTGTGCCTTATGGTTGTGCCATGATAGTTGTTTGCTTGTACAAACCAGATGTGGACTCACTCTACCTTGGGACTCATACTCAAAATGGAGTATCTCATGGCAAAGCGCTGCTTCACACAATGGAGTAACTCGGGTTCAGGCACAGTCTGAAAACTGCTGTTCTAAACATCATGGAGTAACTCAGAGCAGGGCACAGCCTGCTCGCCACACTTCCCTTCTCTGACATATTCCACATTTTTTCATCATTCCATCTATTTGAAATCACTTTTCAAATAAACCATCCAAATTCTTGCCTCAGCTTCCTCATTTGGGATACCCTAACCTAAGATGGTCTCCTTAACACAGCTTACAAGTCCATTTGTCATCAGACTCCTGCTTCCTTTCTCAATATTAGCCCTTGCATTTCTCAAGTTCCCAAGGTCCGTGGAACTTCTCTTGCTCTTCTCATGCTCCCTCTCCTCTAGGTCTTTTCCCACCCTGTCTTCCTCCTCCTGGAACATTATAGCCTACTCTTCACCTGACTGACTCCTATCCCACCTGAAATACCTGCTTAAATGGCACTTCCTCCAGGAAGCCATCCTAAATTCCCCAGTTCAGGTTTTGTGCTCCTATCTGCTCTCAGGGCATCCTACTCTTCCCCAAATAAAGCGTTTATGTCACTTGGTAAAAATTTTCCTTCATTCTCTGTCTCCACCAGTACTCTAAGTTTTAAGAGTGCAAAGACCATTTCCTTCTTGTTCATTATTACAACTGAACAACTAGCAGCATTCCAGGTACAACGTAAAACTCTATGAACAGGCCAAGTACATATCAGGCGCCAAAATAAGTTTGTGGGAATGAAAAGGAAAGAACTTATCCAGTGCTCAAAACAAGTTACAACATAACTTAGTCAAACTTACAACATAACTTAGTCAAACTGGAAGAATGTAGTCAGAGAAAGAATGTGATCTAAGGCTCCACTTCTTCTAGTCCCCATGTGAGTCTCTCTGGAACGCAGGCCTCCAACTCAAGAAAGCTTGGAAACAGTGCTCAACAAAAAATAATAGAAATCATATACGGACAGCCAGCTTCTCCAGGTTCTCGGAACGGAACTGGCCCGCTAGTGAGAGCCTTTCTGACCAGAGCAGGCTCCGAGTCCCGGAGCCGCTGCAGCGCAGTGTACTCCTGCAACGAACCAGCGGAGAGCCTCGATCTGCAAGCAGCCTCAGGGATCAGGGCAGGACAGCCAGAGACCTCTTCAGGCGGCTCTGCCCACTCCGGCTGCAGGCTCTCTTCACGGGGCGATCCAAGATGGCGGCCTAGAGGGAGATTGCACCCCCGGTCGCTCCAGAACCCAGGAGCTAAGAGGGGGAGGCATTGAGAGACTCGGACTGAAATAGAGCCACGGGTGAGTCTGCCCACTGGGTAAAGCTCAGCCCGGGTGGCAGGCCTAGATAGAGGTGGCTTAGCGGAGCCGGGCAGGGCAGCTAGAGTCTTCCCAAGGTAGCCTTCCACACTCCGGCAGTGGGCTCTTCCCACACGGCCAGCTGCACGGTGCAGGCCCACAGTGAGAGCATTTCCGCACAGAGCCAGTTCCAAACCGTGGAACCAGTAGGGGGCTAGGGGCAGTTTTCTTCGGATGAGCTGCTTTATCAGATTCCTCCAAGACATCAGGCTCCTGAAGGCTGGGAGGTGATACACTGGAAATCTACTGGGACACTATTAGCCAATAGTGGAAAACTGCAATATCTCAGGGTCCCACTGACAACTGACCAATATGAGAAAACAAGGGAAGAAAATGTCCCAAACAAACCTAGATACTACATCAATAAAACCCAATGACAGCACAGCAGAAGAAATGTCAGAAAGGGAGTTCAGAATGTGCGTGATTAAAACGATCAGGGAAGCTAATGAGGAGATGAAAGAGCAAATGCAGGCATTGAAGGAGGAGATGAAAGAGCAAATGCAGGCATTAAATGATCGCACCAATCAACAGTTAAAAGACCAAATACGGGAAGCAAGAGATCATTTCAATAAAGAGTTAGAGATACTGAAAAAAAACCAAACTGAAATCCTTGAAATGAAGGAAACAATAAACCAAGTTAAAAACTCCATAGAAAGCATAACCAATAGGATAGAACACCTGGAAGACAGAACCTCAGACACTGAAGACAAATTATTTAATCTTGAAAGCAAAGTTGGCCAAACAGAAAAGATGGTAAGAAATCATGAACAGAATCTACAAGAATTATGGGATATCATGAAAAGGCCAAATTTAAGAATTATTGGGATTGAGGAAGGCTTAGAGAAACAAACCAAAGGAATGAACAATCTATTCAATGAAATAATAACAGAAAATTTCCCAAATCTGAAGAATGAAATGGAAAACCAAGTACAAGAGGCTTATAGAACTCCAAACATACAAAATTACAACAGACCCACACCAAGGCACATTATTATGAAAATACCTAACATACAAAATAAAGACAGAATTTTAAAGGCCGCGAGAGAAAAGAACCAAATTACATTCAGGGGGAAACCAATAAGAATATCAGCAGATTTTTCAATCCAGACCCTAAAAGCTAGAAGGGCCTGGAACAACATATACCAAGCCCTGAAAGAAAACGGATGCCAACCAAGAATCTTATACCCAGCAAAACTTACCTTCAAATTTGACGATGAAATAAGATCCTTCCATGATAAACAAAAGCTAAAGGAATTTACAAAAAGAAAGCCAGCATTACAGAACATTCTCAGCAAAATATTCCATGAGGAAGAGATGAAAAACAACGATGCAAATCAGCAACAGGAGGCGCTAGCCAAAAGGAATAGCCAAATAAAGGAGAAACCAAATCATGTCAAAAACAAATATGAGTCAATTGACTGGGAATACAAATCATATCACAATAATAACCCTGAATGTTAATGGCCTGAATTCATCAATCAAAAGACACAGACTGGCAGATTGGATTAAAAAGAAAAATCCAACAATATGCTGCCTGCAAGAGACTCATCTCATAGAAAGAGACACCCATAGACTAAAGGTGAAAGGATGGGGAAAAACATACCATGCACACAGACACAGCAAAAAAGCTGGAGTATCCATCCTCATCTCAGATAATGTGGACTTCAAACCAAAACTGGTCAGAAGGGATAAAGAAGGACATTGCATGCTGCTTAAGGGAAGCATAAATCAGCAAGACATAACAATCATAAATATCTATGCCCCGAACTTTGGCTCATCCACGTACGTCAAACAAATCCTTCTCAATTCCAGAAATCAAATAGACCACAACACAATAATACTAGGCGATTTTAACACACCTCTCTCACCACTGGATAGATCGTCCAAACAAAAATTGAATAAAGAAACTATAGATCTCAACAACACAATCAGCAATTTAGACTTAACGGACATATATAGAATATACCATCCAGCAAGGAACGAATACACTTTCTTCTCAGCAGCACATGGATCCTTCTCTAAAATAGACCATATTTTGTGCCACAAAGCTACTGTTAGCAAATACAAGAAGATAGAGATACTACCTTGTACTCTATCAGATCATAATGGATTGAAATTAGAAATAAATGACAGAATAAAAAACAGAAACTTCTCCAATACCTGGAGACTAAATAATACACTGTTATATGATGAATGGATAACAGAAGACATCAGGAGGGAAATAAAAAAATTCTTAGAAGTAAACGAGAACAAAGACACATCATATCAAAATCTCTGGGACACTATGAAAGCAGTACTTAGAGGAAGATTTATTTCATGGGGTGCATTCAAAAAAAGAAGTAGAAATCAACAAATAAACAACTTAACACTACAGCTCAAAGCACTAGAAAAAGAAGAGCAGACCAATACCAAAAGTAGTAGAAGACAGGAAATAGTTAAAATCAGAGCCGAAATCAACGAAATCGAAACAAAAGAAACAATCGGAAAAATTAACAAAATAAATAGTTGGTTCTTTGAAAAAATAAATAAAATTGATAAACCCTTAGCCACACTAACAAAGAGAAAGAGGGAGAAAACTCAAATTACTAAAATTCGGAATGAACAAGGAAACATCACAACAGACACGAGTGAAATACAAAACATAATTAGAAGCTATTTCGAAAATCTATACTCCAACAAAACAGAAAACCTCGAAGACATCAACAAATTTCTAGAGACATATGAATTACCTAAACTGAACGAGGAGGACATACACAACTTAAATAAACCAATTTCAAGCAATGAAATAGAAGAGGTCATCAAAAGCCTACCAACAAAGAAAAGTCCAGGACCAGATGGGTTCTCAGCCGAGTTCTACAAAACCTTTAAAGAAGAGCTCATTCCAATACTCCTCAAACTATTCCATGAAATAGAAGAGGAGGGAACCCTAGCAAACTCGTTCTATGAAGCCAATATCACCCTGATACCTAAACCAGACAGAGACACATCGAGGAAAGAAAATTTCAGACCAATATCCTTAATGAACATCGATGCAAAAATTCTCAACAAAATTTTAGCAAATCACATACAAATATATATTAAAAAGATAGTGCACCACGATCAAGTGGGTTTTATCCCAGGGATGCAAGGTTGGTTCAACATTCGGAAATCAATAAATGTCATTCACCATATCAACAGACTTAAAGTTAAGAATCACATGATTATTTCGATAGATGCAGAAAAAGCATTTGATAAAATACAGCATCCCTTCATGCTCAAAACACTAGAAAAAATTGGGGTAGTGGGAACATTCCTAAACATTATAAAGGCAATCTACGCTAAGCCCATGGCTAATATCATTCTAAATGGTGAAAAACTGAAAGCGTTCCCCCTAAAAACTGGAACAAGGCAGGGATGCCCTCTTTCACCGCTTCTATTCAACATCGTCCTTGAGACTCTAGCCAGAGCAATCAGACAAACCAAAGAAATTAAAGGGATACGAATAGGAAAAGAAGAACTCAAACTATCCCTGTTCGCTGATGACATGATTATATATTTAGAGGAACCTGGAAATTCCACCAGAAAACTTTTAGAACTCATAAGTGAATTCAGTAAAGTAGCAGGTTACAAGATCAATGCTCATAAATCCAATGCATTTTTATACATAAGTGATGAATCTTCAGAAAGAGAAATCAGGAAAACTACCCCATTCACAATAGCATCAAAAAAAATAAAATACTTGGGAATCAATCTCACAAAAGAGGTGAAAGACCTCTACAATGAGAACTACAGAACACTAAAGAAAGAAATTCAAGAAAACCTTAGAAGATGGAAAGATCTCCCATGTTCTTGGATAGGCAGAATTAATATCGTCAAAATGGCTATACTACCTAAAGTGCTATACAGATTCAATGCAATTCCAATTAAAATCCCAATGATGTACCTTGCAGAAATAGAGCAAGCAATTATGAAATTCATCTGGAAGAATAAAAAACCTAGAATAGCTAAAGCAATCCTCAGTAGCAAGAGCGAAGCAGGGGGTATTGCAATACCAGATCTTCAACTCTACTACAAAGCAATAGTAACAAAAACGGCATGGTATTGGTACCAAAATAGACAGGTAGATCAATGGTACAGAATAGAGGACATGGACACAAACCCAAATAAATACAATTTTCTCATACTAGACAAAGGGGCCAAAAATATGCAATGGAGAAAAGATAGCCTCTTCAACAAATGGTGCTGGGAAAACTGGAAAACTATATGCAATAGAATGAAACTAAACCCCTATCTCTCACCCTACACAAAACTCAACTCAAAATGGATCAAGGACCTCGGAATCAGACCAGAGACCCTGCATCTTATAGAAGAAAAAGTAGGTCCAAATCTTCAACTTGTTGGCTTAGGATCAGACTTCCTTAACAGGACTCCCATAGCACAAGAAATAAAAGCAAGAATCAACAACTGGGATAGATTCAAACTAAAAAGCTTTCTCTCAGCAAAGGAAACTATCAGAAATGTGAAGAGAGAGCCTACAGAGTGGGAGAATATCTTTGCCAACCATACCTCAGATAGAGCGCTAACTTCCAGAATCTATAAAGAACTCAAAAAACTCTACACGAAGAATACAAATAATCCAATAAACAAATGGGCTAAGGAAATGAACAGACACTTCACAGAAGAAGATGTACAAGTAATCAACAGATATATGAAAAAATGTTCAACATCCCTAGTAATAAGGGAAATGCAAATCAAAACTACCCTAAAATTTCATCTCACCCCAATTAGAATGGCGATTATCAAGAATACAAGCAACAATAGGTGTTGGCGAGGATGTGGTGAAAAAGGAACACTCATACATTGCTGGTGGGGTTGCAAATTAGTGCAGCCACTCTGGAAAGCAGTGTGGAGATTCCTCAGAAAGCTTGGAATGGAAACACCATTTGACCCAGCTATCCCACTCCTTGGCCTATACCCAAAGGACTTAAAATCAGCATACTACAGAGATACAGCCACATCAATGTTCATTGCTGCTCAATTCACCATAGCCAGATTGTGGAACCAACCTAGATGCCCTTCAGTTGATGAATGGATAAAGAAACTGTGGCATATTTATACAATGGAATATTACTCCGCAATGAAGAATGATAAAATTATGGCATTTGTAGGCAAATGGTCGAAATTGGAGAATATCATGCTAAGTGAGATAAGCCAATCTCAAAAAACTAAAGGACGAATGATCTCGCTGATAAGCGGATGAGGACATATAATGGGGGGTGGGAGGGGCTAGCATTAGGTTTAGGGTTAGGTTTAGAGTTAGGCTAAGGAGAGCGGTAAGAATGAAGGAAAGAAGGACTGTGTAGAGGGAAAAGAGGGGTGGGAGGGGTGGGGGGGGAGGGGAAAAATAAAATAAACATCATTACCCTATGTAAACGTAAAAAAAATTAAAAAATAAAAAATAAATAAAAAAAAAAGAATGAATTAGAGGACAAACAAAAAAAAAAAAAAAAAAAAAAAGAAATCATATACGTTGCCTGGCACAGTGGTACACTCCTATAATCCCAGCATCTTGGGAGGCTGAGGCAGGAGAATTGTGAGTTCAAATCCAGCCTCAGCAACTTAGAGAGGCTCTCAGCAACTCAGCGAGACCCTGTCTCTAAATAAAATGTTAAAAAGGGCTGCAGATGTTACTCAGTGGTTAAGCACCCCTGGGTTCAATCCCCGGTACCAAAAAAAAAAAATTGCACAGGTCTATGGGGAGTGCCATAATAATTCATAATTCCTGATGAACTGATCTCAAGTTCACCTTAATAAATTACCATCAAATTCTCAAAGTCTAATAACAGATTTCTGTAATTTGGCAACAGAAGAGACAGGCTGTGTCAAAGATAGAGTAGGTTAAATGCTGAGTCAAACAGCACAATAAAGTCCAGTCAGATCTGGCAGTTTTCCTTCCAGTGGTGACTTGGTAAGGAGGGAGACAGAAGGAGTTTAAGGGAGCTCACATCTAATAGTTAATCACCTTAACCCTGAAGTAAGCCTGTCCCTTCCATTTACATCCCTCTGTGGAGCAGTGGTGACAGGGCCCCTCCAGGATGTGAGGTCGGGGCTACTCAGCTCCTGGCTGGGCATCTGCTTCCCAACAGTGTGTTGTTTTGTTTTAATATTTTTTAGTTGTAGATGGACACAATACCTTTTATTTTATTTATTTATTTATTTTAATGTGGTGCTGAGGATCGAACCCAGTGCCTCACCCGTGCCAGGCAAGCACTCTACCACTGAGCCACAACCCCAGCCCCTGCTTCCCAACAATTTTTTTCACCATAAAAGGAGAGCATGAAGCCGTGGTGGTCTTCTGGTCTGCCACCCTGCCATAAGTATGATTTCATTTTAGGAAACCAAAGTAAGCTGATAAGAATTAGGATTCCTATTAGTACAGCCAAGAGACCCTAGTCCTGCTGAATGAACACAGTGTCAAAAGTGAACGTTGAGGGATACGTTGGTTAGGTTACTCCTTTCTGCCCGGGGACGCCGTGGAGAAAGCATCATTGACATCTCTGTTCCTGCTGCCGTCATGTCTAAATCAGAGTCCCCTAAAGAGCCCGAACAGCTGCGGAAGCTATTCATCGGAGGGCTGAGCTTTGAAACAACTGATGAGAGTCTGAGAAGCCATTTTGAGCAATGGGGAACACTCATGGACTGTGTGGTAATGAGAGACCCAAACACCAAGCACTCCAGGGGCTTTGGGTTTGTCACTTATGCCACTGTGGAGGAAGTGGATGCAGCCATGAATGCAAGACCTCACAAGATGGATGGAAGAGTTGTGGAACCAAAGAGAGCTGTCTCAAGAGAAGATTCTCAAAGACCAAGGGCCCACTTAACTGTGAAAAAGATCTTTGTAGGTGGCATTAAAGAAAACACTGAAGAACATCATCTACGAGATTATTTTGAACAGTATGGGAAAATTGAAGTTATTGAAATCATGACTGTCAGAGGCAGCGGAAAGAAGAGGGACTTTGCTTTTGTAACTTTTGAGGACCATGACTCTGTGGATAAGATTGTCATTCAGAAATACCATACTGTGAATGGCCACGATTGTAAAGTGAGGAAAAAGCCCTGTCGAAGCAAGAGATGGCTAGTGCTTCATCTAGTCAAAGAGGTCGAAGTGGTTCTGGAACCTTTGGTGGTGGTCACGGAGGTGGTTTTGGTGGAAATGACAATTTTGGTTGTGGAGGAAACTTCAGTGGTCATGGTGGCTTTGGTGGCAGCCGTGGTGGTGGTGGACATGGTGGCAGCGGGGATGGCTACAATGGATTTGGTAATGATGGAAGCAATTTTGGAGGTGGTGGAAGCTACAATGATTTTGGCAATTACAACAATCAGTCATCAAATTTTGGACCCATGAAGGGTAGAAACTTTGGAGGCAGAAGCTCTGGACTTTACGGTGATGGAGGCCAATACTTTGCCAAACCACGAAACCAAGGTGGCTATGGCAGTTCCAGCAGCAGCAGTAGCTATGGCAGTGGCAGAAGGTTCTAATACTGCCAGGAAACAAAGCTTAGCAGGAGAGGAGAGCCAGAGAAGGGACAGGGAAGGTACAGGTTACAACAGATTTGTGAACTCAGCCAAGCACAGTGGTGGCAGGGCCTAGCTGCTACAAAGAAGACATGGTTTAGACAATACTCATGTGTATGGGCAAAAAAAACTCGAGGACTGTATTTGTGACTAATTATATAACAGGTTATTTTAGTTTCTGTTCTGTGGAAAGTGTAAAGCATTCCAACAAAGTGTTTTAATGTAGACTTTTTTTTTTTGCACCCATGCTATTGATTGCTAAATGTAATAGTCTGATCATGACACTGAATAAATGTGTCTTAAAAAAAAAAAAAAAAAGTGAACACTGCCAGCCTCTCTTACAGGAACCATTGTCATATTCTTTGCTACAGTTGATCTCCCTACCTCCAATTTCTTCTTGTTCTACCTTTACCTCTGCTTCCAATTGACCATAGTTTGCTTCTTAGAACAACTGTTCTAAATTCAAACCTGACCCGTTTGAGGTCAACAATGGCTCTCTAGTAACTATAGGAAGTAGTACAAATTCCTCAGCATGGTATTCAAGGCCCACCATGCTCTGGCTTCCACCTACCCCTCCCAACCCATCTCCTGCCACTCCCTCTCCAAGGCCATACTTGCAACAACCTAGAGTTTCCCAAAGCCTCAGGCTACTTTAGGCCTTCCACCTATGCACATGCCAGTACCTCTAGCTGAAATGTCCTCCTGTCCTTCTTCCAGGGAAAACCTCCATTATCCTTCCAGACACAGTTCTCCTTTCTCTGTGAAGCCTTCTTTAAATCCACCCTCCCAACTCTAGTTAACTGTTTCTTCTCTGAGCCATACTTTTCTTTGTATGTACATTGTTTATCACCCAGTCACATTGTGCTATAGCTTCCTGTCTTATCTATTACACCGTGAATTCCTTAAGTCTTAAGGGATCAAGTCTTTTCAGCACTGTGTTTTCAGAATCTGACATGATTATCTAAGATGTACTGGGAGTGTGCTGAATAAATTAATACGTATATATACGTGTGAAGGAATCACAAGCCATACAGAGACTACCTTGAGTGGTGACAGTCTCTTATTGCTCATGGAAGGTGGCAGATGAAGGTAAATTTCCAATCCAAAAATATGCCTCCAGGGCTTTAAATCCCAATGCAACTTGTGACTAGAGAATTCATAACAATTTTGTTCTAATTTCAGATTCAGCTGGAAAGACAAAATGTAATTTCCCATTTCTTCTGATCCTTTTCTATATATTCATAAGTTCAAACCAAACATGAGACAACCAGATGAAACAGCAAGGAGTGAGTTCCTATCCAATGAGAAATCAATACAACAGAGAATTTATGTCTAAACAACTTTCTACGGATGAAGATGGATTCCAGTTTTAATTTTTTAAAAATCTCCTTCTTATAACAAGAACCAGATGAAAAAAAAATAAGTAAGCTGGTTTTAACAAAGAGCTTTTTAGTGGAGGAAATTTGCATATACGCACTCTTTTTTCAATAAAAGTGTCAATGACCACAAGAATGGGATTCTAATTAGAAAAAGCTATACTTCATGTGTGTATATGTCAAAATACACTCTACTGCCATGTATATCTAAAAAGAACAAATTTTTAAAAAATAAGCGTGTCAAAAGTAGAGATCATGAAGTATCACAAGAAAATGATTTTATACAGCCTCTCTAGCCTGTCTGCTAAGCTTAAATCATATATCCTGATTTCAGTGGTTGAGTTTAGAAATATGTCTGTAGTTCCATTCTTCATGGCTCAGTCCTGTTTATTTTATTAATCATGAAGACACTGAGAAATAACATTTATTGAGATGTCATAGATACTAGGTACTATATTAGATGTTTTGTTAGCACTAAACCAACACAAAGTTTGATCCTGTGGGTCTCAAATTATTTGTTCAATTCATAGCCTTGTGGAAAATTTAGAGTACTGAAGAGGAAGAATTGAATACTAAGTACTGGAATGGAGGAATATGGCAGAATTGGGCAGACTCAGTACTCAAAAACCCTACTCAGTTATGATCAAGGCTGTCCCACCCTCCTTGTCCCGTAAGTGCTTCCACCTCCCCTGATGATCCTGCACCTTGAGAGAGGTATCACACAGGAGGAAGTCAATTTCATCTCCTTTTCCACCCCCAAAGTCTCTGAACCAGATCTCAGCATGCCCTGAAAAATCAATTACAGTCAAACTCAGGAAGAGAAGTCTTACAACATAGAAACTGTTAAGACTCTTCTCATTTATATTGAAAAAAAAAACTGAAAAATGCCTACAAAAATGGATATGGATTATACCAGTTAAGGAGGAAAATGAATAATTTTGGATTAGGCTCCACTGATGTGGGTGCACTTCCCAGTTTTTCTGATTCACTATGTAAGCTTTAACGGTCAGAGGAGTTCTAATTCCTTGTTCAGTTAGTTGGCTAAAACCTAGTCTAATGGTGGCCTGTGCTAAATGAGATTGAGACGCCAGAAATTTTTTGTTATAATGTTCAAGAAGAAATCAATTTTTAAGGTAATGAGAATGTTGGGGTTTTATGTATAAGCATCCCATACCTTCCCTTAAAATGCCCTCAAAGAGATCCTTCACCAAGACCTTGAGAAATACATTAATGATGGAAATATCATCATCCTTCAAAAGTACTCTAGTGATCATTCTTTAAGTGAGATATACACGTGGGAGATGTTGAATATGAAATGAACTCCTTGATTTCATTAAGAATACTAGGATCCCAGGGCTGGAGGACAGTGCCACCATAGGCCAGTTAGACATAGCAGGTAGGTGGGCTGGCAAAGTTATCAGAATAATTGGTCCAAGACTATTCAGTGGTGATTTATTCAGGTCCCTAACATCAAACCTATTCTACTCTATTTGTATAAATGAAAACATTCCAGATTTAAAGTACAGATATCTGATTTGAGTCACCATGGTAGAAAGTTCATGCCTCAGAGCCCAATCCCAGACCTCAGTCAATGCCTCTTGAAAAAGAGAAGTTCAAGTACACTTGAGTGGAGACTCTCCTATAACAGACCAAGCATAGAAAAGAGCTGTCTTTCTAGCTCACTCTAGAGCAACCTGCAGTTATTCACTAGGATAATCTTTTTTTTATTATTAAAGCATTATAACTATACATAAGATTTGAGTTCATTTTAACAAAATAATACATGGAGGAATTTGATTTCAATCCCCATCCCTCCCCACTATAGAAGAACCTTTTGAATATATTGACCTTCTACTCTGAGTTAATCCTAACTTTTTTTTTTTTTTTTTTTTTTTTTTTTTTGCGGTACTGGGGAATCAAACCCAGGGCTTTGTGCTTACGAGGCAAGCACTCTACCAACTGAGCTATATCCCCAGCCATTAATCCTAACTTCTGACAACCTAGAATGTTATGGAAACCTACCAGTCAGAGTAGATTCTTGTGGAAGTAATGGACTTTTTCTTTAATAAATATTCATAAAGTCCAGTCATCCTAGAAGATATTTTATCTTCACTTTTGTTTTTTATTTTCTAAAATACACAAATAAATATACAAAATTAAGTATATTACATATAAAAATTATGTTTTTATATAAAGTTAGTGATTATACTGCTTCAACAATTATTTCTTTAAGACTAACCTTATTTCCTCTAGAATCTACCTTCCTCTCTCTTCAGATTATGTTGAAACAAACCTCAGACAGCAATCATTTTTGTCTAAAAATAATTCAGATGCTTTTAAAGGACAAGGAATCTTCTTTTTAAACATAACCACAATACTGTTTTTACACAAACACAAAAATCAATACATTAGTGCAGTTCTGAAAAATAAGCAATTGCTTCTTTCTTAGATACTCAAGCAACAAAGAAAAATGTTCAATGCTTGGTGATTGTATCAATCATATTACAATCAGGAGACAGGAAGCTCATAGTTATTTGAACAGAGGAAGTTTAATGTGAAGAATGATTAACTAGTAACAGGAAATTAACAACAGGATAAAAAAAATTCTGAAGAATAGGAAAAGAGCAGACATAGGGAGAAGCTACTGCATCTAGGCTTGAGGCAAAGTACCTGGAGACAGGAAAGAAAACAAATCAAAATGTCTTTTTCTATTCTTTCACTCAACCACCAGTATGGAATACTTACTGTGTATTCGATGACCTGTGGTCACCAAAATGTGTAAGGATTTCTTCCCATCAGCAACCAATCACTTCTACTGCAGGTTCTCCAGCGACACAGCTGGGGGTCCTCTAATTCAATTCACTCCTGTCACTCTCTTCCTGGAGATGGCACCAGATCCCACAGGATGAGGGCTCCATCCCATGAGACTGCCCCTCATCCCGACTTCAGACACCAGTCACAAGCACAGGGTGTGCTTCTGACCTACCAGCGATCCAGCAGAGTCCCCACCAACCCCTCCTTGGATTCAAATAATTTGCTAGAGCATCTCACAGAACTTAGGGAGACCCTTAACTGATGTTCACTCTTACTAAACAGATGGGCAGGATTTGACCTGATCTATGCAGATTGCTCAACTTTTCTTCATCTCGGTGAGGTTAGGTTTTGTTTTTTAATAGGCACAACATCCAAAGAATGAATAATTCTAACAAGAAAGCAACAACTTATTCAATTTAATTTGAAACCACAACTGCCACTTGAGTCTTCATGCCACTCCATTAACAGGCCTTATACTTGCTACACTGCTGTTTCAACTGAACCTGGATATCAAGAGGAAATAGGGATAACACTGCATAATGAGGCAAGGAAGCCTGTGGCTGGATCTAGCAGATCCTTAGGGCAGCACCTAGGATTGCCAAGGGCTTAGATCCCCCAGCCATGGAGGTTTGGGTCAAGTCATTGTACAAAGAACATCAGCCAGCCAAGATAAAGGCTGAAAGTAAAGGAATGTAGAATCTGAAATGAAGGAGAGAAATCAAAATTTTTTATTTTGGCCTTGTGACCTGATGCAGAAACATGGAATCATCAATATTTTCTTTCTTGCTATATGATGTATTTATATATTTAAACTAATTTTCTCTTTCTTCTTCCTCATTTATATAGGATATTCCAATGACAATGAACTTCATAATTTATTCCATCTATTATAGAGCATGGAGATGGATCACATCAGAACTAAAAGAGGAATAGATACCATCCAGAGATCCTGAATTTGGATATGAACATAATAACTGATAAACTGGTGTATGCCCTGGGAGAAGGCGTGAGAACATTGCCAAATATATGAAGTAAGGTTGCATCAGGTTGTTTGGGAGAATTTTTTTTTTCTTTTGGAAGTATAAATATAGGGAAAAAGAAGTAGGTTGATGTTGGACAACCAAAGGAATAGACTGTAGCGGGCAAAAATTCTTCCTTTCTTCCTTTCCTTCTTTCTCTTTTTATTTCTTCCTTCCTTCCTTTCTTCCAGAGGTGTTGGAATTTGAATTTCCTTCCTTTGTTTAGAAAATGTCCTATGTTAGGCATTTCCGTGGATGGAAAGAGTCCATCTCTCACTATAGAAACTGAAACACTAGATACTTGCTTTCCCAGACTCCTTCACTGCTGGGGAATAGAAGGCTACCTAAGTCCACTACCCACATGCATCTGCTTCCAACACTGCATTAAAAGTGAGTGACCCTGAAAAGGACAGAATGCAGAGAATCTACTGTATTGACAGGCAGGGTAGAGGACAACAACTCCAGGTTTCCAAGAGCACAGGAGCCAGGAAGTATCAACTAGTATCAGAGTCCAGCTATAGGACAGCACTGTCCCCAACAGACTGGCTTTGTAACATACCTTTGCTGCTGTCCTCACAGATGCCTGGCGTACTTTTTCCTGTACATTTTTCTCTCCAGAGATTCTGAGCCATTCAATACCCTGTCCATAAATTACTTTGCTGCTTCAATGTGCAATTAAATGTAGTTGGTTAATATTGTTATAAACTAAGGACTCTGCTTGATATAAGTGGATATTATCTCATTTCCTGGATGTGGAAATTGAGGCTTTAGAGAGGTTAAGTGACCTACAGACTAATTCACAGCTAGGGAGTGGCAGGATTGGGTTTGAATCCAGGCCAGTTTGTCTCCTTTGTCTATGATTTTTCCTTAGCATTCTCCAACATGTAGAACTAAAATGTTTTCCTCCACAAATGAAAACTGCTCAGATTGAAGATGCTGTTAAATTAATGTAGGAAAAAAGTCATGTACAATATTTTAGTGGAAGATTTAGGGGGAAAAAAATCATTTTTTCCAATGTTTCCCAAATTCTGCTTATCAGAATCAACCACTAAAGTGGAAAGCTTTGGAATGCAATTCTCCATCCTCTTCCAAACAAAATCTGCTTCCTCTCTATTCAGGAACATGCCAGGAAAAAAAATGTTCTAAGAAAGGACTAAGAAAAAGTTAAAGGACAGTATCATTTTTCCTCCTTCCATAAAGCAGAGACAATCTTTTGAATAATTAATCAACTAAATGGACAAAACTCTAGGGAAACAGTTCTTGTCTTCTCATTAAACAATTGTAGGAAGTGAACAAATTCCAGTTCGACGAGGCCAGGCCTTTCACATGAACACAGGGTTGGCTAGATGTCTGTTTGCATTAGAGAAGTGATCATTGGACTGTTTGGGTCTTAAACACAACAAGCACCCAATAAACACCTATTGAATGAGTACATTTTTACCATTCCTATATTAAGCGTTCAAAACCTGGGTTCAATCCCCAGCACCACGAAAAAAACAAAAAAATTAAGCTAATGTTCAGTAAATGGAGGATTTGAAAATCAGAAATTATTTTACTCCTTTTATCAGGGTATAGTGTGGAAAGAATTCATTCATTTTGTTAATGCCCCAAATTCCATTCCCCTGATATTGTTAGTGCTGGATGAGCTAGAAGCAAATTAAGCATGACCAGCAGGGTCAGACTTTCTTTCTAAAGGATCTCTAGAAAAGCAGAGAATTCTATGGGAAAGGGATGAAAAGCTCTGACCCAGAAAGAAGGGTGTGTTTGGCCATTGCTTTCAAAGAATTTATGTACTCATAGAATTAGGCAAGCTATTTTCTTATTCCCTGAACTAATAATAAAGGCCTATAATTCTCAGTGTCTGGGATTCCATTCCATGTGCCCCAGGAAACCATTTATATTAGACAAATATTTTCATCTCCTCCAGGACCAGTATTCAGAAGACAAACCTATGATCCTACCTACTCAGCACCACAAGCATCAAATTCAGTTTCTTTTTTTTATGTTAAATCTAATTTATTCATTTTTAACTATAAAAACCAAGATATCACACAAGTGTAGTTAACAGTATTAGCCATCTCTTCCCTGCTGAAGAAAAATCCTAGATGCAATGGATATTACACTTCAAATATTTTATAGAAACCAACACTATATTAATTTCCTGACCACCTAGAAAAACTTGTGGTTTAGTAATTCTAAAGACACCTCTACTCTCCTCTGTTTACCCAATTTAAATTGAACTTTTTCTTAAAGGTTTAAGACACATGAACTAAAAGGTATTTGGATCCATTCTTTTTCTTAAATTTTTCCAGGACAGACCCACCCAATCCAGTCAATCCCATCTGGGCAGTCCTTCATATCTTCCCCCTCACCAGGTGTATGCATGGACAGCAGATAAGAGGGACTCCCTGGACAGTAACAAGATCTTCAATGTTGGAACCCTGGTAGTTCTGTCTTGCTCATACCCAATGTCATGGCTGGCAAGTAGAGGAGAGTGTTGGAGACAAACTTGAACTCCTCAGGTGTTAACCCTAAGACTTCATGCTGTCATCTTGACCTGGCTGGGAAGTCTATGCAGATGCTCCTATGTGCCCTGGATTATAGATTGCCGTTTTCAAGTTCTGTGGTCTAACTTGCAGGATCTTCTGTGCTTTTTTGCATCTCTCTTCTTATAAAGAGTCTGATGGACTCAGTGGTAGAATGCATGACCAATGTGTACGAGACCCTAGGTTTAATATTCAGAACCTTGTGGGTCTCTGTTAGGGACATAACAACACTGCAGACATGGTTTTTACTGGTTTCACCAATGTGAGTTTCTTCAGAGGGGCTTCAGCACATGCACAAATTGTCCTTTCTGTCAGTTTGACTTGGGTCATTGCTGTGGGTCTATAGGAATCCAGAAAGACCAGGTTTTTGTAGTTCTTGAACATCACATCTGTATATAAATTCGCTGCGAGAGTTCAGGCATTCCCATTCCTCTTGAGAGAAATCAATGGCCACATCTCTGAATGTTAATGTTTCCATTTCCTAGTTTTCAAAGTGGTCATGTGGGTTCTCTCTATGGTTTGTTCAGCACCTGTCTAGCACAGAAACCTGGGGCTCCTGAGGATAGGAGAAGAGGCCTAGGAACTAATCAGATGAATCCAAATTCTGTTTATCTTTTATTTATTTATTTTTACTATTCTGAAGATCAGACCCAGAGCCTCCCACGTGCTAGGCAAGTGCTCAGTCACTGAGCTACATCCCCAGCCCTGCTTCTTATATTTAAAAAAAAAAAAATCTTTACCTGGAGGCATAGGGTAGGCAGAATGATACTTACCTCCCCCTAAAATGCCCTCATTCTAATAAGAACCTGTGACTGTTATCTTACATGTCAAGAGACTCTGCAGATGTGATTAATGGCCAATGCTCATAAGACAGGGAGATGATCCTGGATTATCTTGGTAGGCCCAGTTTTATCAGTGTTAGCCAGATTTCCAACAATGTGATAAAATATCTGAGAAAAACAAAAAAGGAAATATTTATTTGGGCTCATGGTTTCAGAGGTTTCCATCCATGATGGACTGGTTCCATTGCTTTGGGCCTGAGGTGAGGGAAAACATCATGGTACAAGGGCATGGCAGAGGAAAGATGTTCACCTCATTGTCAGCTAGGAAACAGGGGGTGGGGGAGTACGCTGAAGACAAGATACAGTCACCAAGTTCATGTGCCCAGGGACCTACTCCCTTCTACTAGGTCCCATCTTCTACAGTTTCTACGACCTCCCAATAGTCCATTGAGCTATGAATCCATCAATGGATTAATTCATTGATGAGATCAGAGCTCCCTGATCCAATCACATTCCAAAAGTCTCACCTCTGAAGGTGGCTACGTTGGGGGACTAAGTCTTTAATACATGAGCCTTTGGAGGACATTCCATATCTAACCATAAATATCACATTAATCCTCAGAAGCAGAGAAAATTTCCTGGCTACATTACAAAGATAAAAGGGAAGAAGGAGAGATGTGAAGGGTGAGAGGGACCAAATGACAGTTGCTGTCTTGGCCATGAGTCAAGAAATATGGATGGCCTCTAAAACAGCCCACACTTGACAGCCAGCAAGGAATCACAAGGATTATAGTTCTACCAGGTAAAGAACTAAATTCTGCTAAAAATGAAAATGGCACAGAAATAGATCCTTCCCTCAGAGACTCCAAAAGACCCTATGGACACCAGAATTTTATCCCAATGAGAATATGTCAGACTTCTGACCTATAGAATGGTAAAATAACCCATGTGTCACTTCATCTGCTAAGTTGTGATTATTTATTATGACAGCAATATAAAACTAATAGATATAAGCTTCCACCTGATAATTAAATTCTCTCCCTGTTCAAGTTCACTTTGGAAACAGGTATTAATTTTTAACTGATATCTACAAACATAAAAGCTGAACATACTAATGGGGTTCCATGTAATGTTTGATGCATGTCTACTTGTGTAATGTTTAAATCAGGTAAAACATATTGATCCCTTTAAACATTAATCTTTTCTTTGAAAACATTCAAAATCCTTTCTTCTAGCTTTTTGAAATGTGCAATTCAACAGTCATTTTAAAGTAGAACCTTTAAAATTAATTAAATACTCTTAAATTTTTTTTCCTGATACTGGGGATTGAATCCAGGGGCACTTTACCACTGAGTTACATCCCCAGTTCTTTTTATTTTTTATTTTGAGACAAGTTCTCATTAAATTGCTGAATCTGACCTCAATATTTTGATCCTCCCTTCTCAGCCTCCAAAGTCTAGTTTTACAGGAGTGTGCCACCTCGCCAAGCAAAATGACCTTCAATATTTTTAAACTAACTTTGTAGGAGAGCCAGGCATGATGGTACACTCCTATAATCCCAGCATCTTAGGAGGTTGAGGTAGGAGGATTGTAAGTTCAAAGCCAGCCTCAGCAACTTAGCAAGGTTCTAAGTAATTTAGTGAGACCCTATCTCAAAAAATAAATAGGGCTGAGGATGTGGTTCAGTGGTGCCCTGTGTTCAATCCCCAGTACCAAAATAAATAAATATATTAATATAAACTGACTTTGTAGATTTAATGTATTTTCTTTTTAATTTTTTTTCTGGCTATAAGACCTTCCATCTGGCTGTTAAGAAACTTTCATGTCATAATGCCAACTCATCACATCCTTCATACCTAATGGAATTATATTGCAAACTTTTACACTTTATTGCATGATCTGGATTGATTGAATTTTGTATTCTTTTCATCTTTTCCTAGCTTGGCGGGGCCATAACTCACAACTTTCTGAATAGCCCCTGATATAGTTTGAATCTGGAGCATACCCCAGAGGCTCATGTGTTAAAGGCTTGGCCCCCAATTCAGCAATATTCAGAGGTGGGACTTTTGGGAAGTGATTGTTGGATCATGAGAGCTCTGATTGCCTCAGTGGATTAATCCATTGATGGGTTCATAACTGAATGAACTGTTTGGAGGTGGGGCCTAGCTGGAGGATGTTGGTTACTGAGGATTATGCCCGGGAAGGTGTTACGGTTTAGACGTGGTATCTCCGAGAAACTCACGTGTGAGACAATGCAAGAAAGTTTGGAGGAGAAATGATTGGGTTATAGCCTTAACCTAATTAGATAATTAAGCCCTGATGGAATTAATTGAGTGGTAGCTGGAGGCAGATGGGTATGGCTAGAAGAAGTGGTTCATTGGGGGCATGGCTATGGGGTATATATTTTGTTTCTGGAGAGTGGAGTCTCTCTCTCTGCTTTCTGATCATTATGTGAGTTGCTTCCCTCCACCACACTATTCCACTATGATGTTCTGCCTCATCTTGAGCCCTGAGGAATGGAGTCAGCCTTTCATGGACTAAGACCTCTGAAACCATAAACCCTCAAATAAACCTTTCCTCCTCTACAATTTGCTGGTCAGATCTTTTAGTCACAACAGCAAAAAAGCTGACTAAAACAGAAGGGAATATCTTGCCCCTGGCCCTTTCCTTATTGTTTTTTGTTTCCTGACCACTGTGAGGTGAGCAACTTTCCTCCTCCATTCACTTATGCCATGATGGACTGCCTCTCTTTAAGCCTAAAAGTCACCAGGCCAAGCAATTATGAACTGAAGCCTCTGAAACTGTGAGCCAAAATAAATCTTTCTTCCTTTAAGTATTTTTTTCTCAGGTATTTTGTCACAGTGATGGAAAGCTGACTAATATGGCCCCCTCTAGTTCTTCTGGTTTTATTTGGCTTCACAAGCACCACACTCTGTGTTAATGACCCCCACTACATGCTAATGACATCCCACACCAATAACTCCTCCCTAGTTTCGGGCCCTCCCTTGGCCTATTCCAATATCCCTACATGGGCCAAAGACCAGTCATGGGACCTGACTTCTGCACTGTTGCTTTTGTCTTTTCTCTTCCCTGAATGTCCTCTCCTTCTTCACTACTCAGCTTTCAAGGGTCACATCAAGTCTCATTTTCCTTGACTGCATAGCCCAGGTGATTTCTCCCTCCTCACATGCATATCGCCCATTGCTGGTACTGTTCTTTAATGGTACCATGTGCATCACATTATTGTTAGCTTTTTTTTCTACTTTTTAAAAAATTTTCTCTCACCTAGATTATAAACTCCCAGTGGGCAAGTATTACCAGTCTTACCAGTTCTTTCATTTATTTACTTTTTCTAGTTGTAGATAGAACACAATATCTTTATTTTTTTTAATTATTTATGTGGTGCTGAGGATCAAACCCAGCGCTTCACAGGTGCTAGGCAAGTGCTGTACCACTGAGCCACAACTCCAGCCCTCTTGCTCCCTGTTAATGTTATCAGCTCCTATTGTTACCAGCTCAGTCTTAGCTTCTTTTGCCCAGTTTCAGATAGAAATCACAAAGAAGCAAGGAATCCAAAGATTCCTTGCTTTTGCTCGAGTATAAGAGAGGCAGCGGATGGGGAAGGGTCCTGGAAAGGCTCTCTAAGGAGTCTAGGAATAAGACTTAGCTAGACAAAAAGGGCAGGCTCGCGCAGGCGCAAAGTCAGCTGTTACACACAATCCCAGGCTTTCTTCACACCTAGCCAATTCTTTGCTTTTGGTACCAGGGTTTGTACCTGACACAGAGATCTGCTTACACACCATGGGTTCATCGGTGCTCCACTGGCAAAAGACTGTGCAGGCCCTCGCTACCGCCACCTGCAGAAGGTCATCTATCAATCAGTGTATGCCATTCTGCTTGTACAGGTTGCAGCAAACTTGGGAGAGGAGCCAACAGCTCCTGGTCATTGGTGAAAACATTTTCTGAAGACAGCTTAAGTCATGGGAGAGAATCTTGGTGGGGGAATTAGGGCCCTGTCTAGTCTGCCTCACAAGGGCCGTGTTTTACCGTGTTTATATTCCTGCTTGTGTCCTAGCAGGTTGCCTTTCTATGGTAACAGTTCAGCAAGACCTAATTAAATGATTGGGTGGTTAACTTTTATTAGCATGTCCTTTTCGAAAGGGCATGTCTAAATTCTGCTCCTGCCCAATATGCTATGGGTAGACAATGCGATTGAGCAATATGAATCCAAACTAACCATCTGAGGTTTATGACATATCCTACCAGAAGGCAGCATGCAACTCCAGCATTTGGCTTGCTTGATGCAGATTTGCTGACTTCAACCTGCTAGTAAATTCCAGAGGAGTCATTTCTAGTACATATTTTCCATCCTGAAATTACGTTGTCTACGACTGTTCAAATATTTCCAGTTGATAAATGTGCTTATTTGAAAACAAAATGCTGAATAATTTCTGCGTGCCTGGTTTATGAACAAGGAATGTATATGAAGAGACAGGGGAATGGAAAAAAAAGACCACAAAAAATAATCCTTCAACTAGGTTTAGTTGTGTCAAAACATTATAGGAAAATGGAACTTATTTTATCAGAAGTAAGTTTGCAGGGTTTTTGTTTGGTTTTGGTACTAGGGATTGAACCCAGGGATACTTAACCACTGAGGCACATCCCCAGCCTTTTGTGTATTTTATTTAGAGACAGGGTGTTGCTGAGTTGCTCAGAACCTCACTAAATTGCTGAGGATGGCTTTGAACTTACCATCTTCCTGCCTCAGCCTCCAAAACTGCTGGAATCGTAGGCATGCACCACCACACCCAGCCAAGTTTGCAGTTTCTTGATGCATGTGAAAGAGCAACATATTTATCTACAGCTCCCTCTACGCAGAAGAAGTATAAAGGAGAAAATGACCACATAACAAATGAACCAAGTAAGCAACAAAATCCTCAGATCTGACCGGGCACAGTGGCACATACCTGTAATCCAGGCAGTTTGGGAGGCTGAGGCAGGAGGATCATGAGTTCAAAGACAGCCTCAGCAATTTAGCGAGGCCCTAAGCAACTCAGAGAGACCCTGCCTCTAAATAAAATATTAAAAGGGCTGGAGATGTGGCTCGGTGGTTAAGTGCTCCTGTGTTTAATCCTCTGTACCAAAACAAACAAACAAAAAAAAAAAAAAACCTAGATCCAAGACGCCTCTGATTTACTGCAGGAACCCCAGCAAGCTCTCAATTCAACTCTTGGTCTGGCGGTTTTAATTGAAAGCAGTTGCACTTTCCCCACCCAGTGGTGAGTATGACTCATCAACTGTCCCCCAGGCCAAATGTTT
Source organism: Sciurus carolinensis (assembly GCF_902686445.1). Taxonomy (NCBI): domain Eukaryota; kingdom Metazoa; phylum Chordata; class Mammalia; order Rodentia; family Sciuridae; genus Sciurus; species Sciurus carolinensis. The sequence goes on from NC_062213.1 coordinate 97,638,329, forward strand.
TACAAAATACTCTGCATCACCATGGCAACAGCCCAGCACTGCCCTCAAATGGGTGTGGTCAACTAAGTACTACTGCTTCAGGGGTGTGGGGGTCGATTTGTGTGACTAGTTATAAATTTGAAACATTACTCATAGAAGAGGCTATTTGACACAGAAGAGCTCTCTCTCACCTAACAGTGCAAGAAGAAAAGAGAAAAGGGAGAGCCCAAATAACAGGATTAGTTCTCGGGAACAGTTACTCTTCAGTGCAGGTCTCTGAGGTGACTATAGTCACTGACAGCACTGAGATGATGGGAAATAAAGATGACAATTATTGAGGTCTTACTATGAGGCACCCTCAGTCCTCACAGCATCAATTATTATTATTCCTGTTATTATTACGGTTGAAGAAAGCGAGTGTCCCAGAGCTTTCAGTTATACACTTGGGGACGCCCCCTCCCCATCCCCACCCCCATGGCTTCATCAGATGACCTCAGGTTAAAGAACAGGAAGGTCCTCACAAGCTCCTGGGTTTATTTGCTTTTTTTTTTTTTTTTTTTTTTTTTGAGAACCATAGTTCAATTATATCAAGGCTTTGGAGACTATAAGAGGATGGGTTTCTAATTGGACAGTTTACTGCTGAGTCAATACAGAAGTCTGTGATGAGACCTGGCTACCAGATGGACGTGCCCTGCTCTCTGAGGCGTGGTGTCATCTCCCTTGTCTGGCCCCATCTAAATCCCTTCTCACACTTGGCAGCGTTCCCCTCTTTCACAGCCATAGGTGTGCCACTTTGGTGGGCATTTTAGCTATCTCTCCCCTCATCACAAAAGGCAGGGGACAAGTTCACTGGCTCTGCAAACAGCACAGAAGATATCCTGCAGGCAGGGGACCATTGAGGCTGGAAGGACAGCCTTGTTCCCGAAGAAATGTGTTCCCTTGCCATTGGCTGCTTGAATTGCAAGAATTCAGGAGGCCTATCAGCTCTAAGTTCAGAGCTGTTAATTGAGGCTCAAGATAAAAAGGATGCAATTTCTACATTAATCTAATGCATGGCTAAAAAAAAGATTTGAGTGAACCTAAATTCAAAAGCAAACCAAGTATTACATTACCCACTTTACGTTTTTGTTGTTGTTGTTGTTTGGTACTAGGGATTGAACCCAGGGGTGCTTAACCACTGAGTCACTTTTCCATTTTTTATTTTGAGACAGGGTCTTATTAGGCTGGCCTTCAACTTGCGATCCTCCTGCCTCAGCCTCTTGAACCACTGGAATTACAGGTATGTACCCTCCATGCCCAACACATTAACCAATTTTTTAGGCACTGAAGTGATTTAAGTATTCTGTCACTGTTGGCTAGCAGTTTTCCTTCTTTTAAGGAGAGAAGATTGATCTGTTTTATTTTTAAATTCTTTTTAAATAGCTTTATTGAGATACAATTCAAATATCATATAATTCATCCATTGAAAGGGTACAATCCAATGACTTTTAGTAGGTTCAGGGTTGTACAACCATCACCACAACCACTTTTAGAGCATTTTCATCACTAAAAGAAGAAATTCCATAACTATTAAGTCATTCCTAATTTTCTCCCCCTACCTGTCTTTTCCCCAGTACCAAACACTTATTTACTTTCTGACTTTGTATATTTGCCTATTCTCAAAATCTTCCCACCCATCTAACTATAATTACATATCCTTTGACAAACATCTCCCATCTCCTCCTCTGTCTTAGACACTCAAGCCTCTGGTAACCACCATTCTACTCTGTCATTTATGAAATCAGCTTTTTTAGATTCCACACACATGAGTGAGATCATGCAGTACTTGTCTTTCTATGCCTGACTTACTTCACTTAGCATAATGTCCTCCATGTTCATTCATTCATGTTACGAACAATAGAATTTTGTTCTTTTATGGCTGAATAGTATTTCTTTGTGTGTATGGACTCCTTTTGCTCCATTTATTCATCTATTGATGGCTAGTAATTCTCTTAGGTATAATTTGTCATTAAAGGTGACATGAAGTTCCTCTGGACTTATAGCAGCATGCCATAAGAGCCACAACTATGCTGTGTCTGTCACATACAAAAACCTTCGGGCCACAATAAGCAAGTGCACCTGGCCTACTCACCATGTTTGACCTGCCTCCGGGAGGTCAGCAAGATGGGGCTGCCAAAAACTCATCATGACAGTGCAGGCCGGCCCCACCTCTGCCATTTATAGCATAGTGACTGGGCAAGTTACTATTTCTCTCTCTCAGTTTCCTTACCTGTAAAAGGGGTGTAATAATAGATCCTACCTCATAGGTTATTGTGAGGATCAAAGAAACTAACCTATATCTAGTGTTTGTAACAGTTCCTGGCACATCCTGCCTCACACTTCAATTTTAGATTGAGAACTTGCCTTTCAGTTGAGTTTACTGAATTTCCACCTGAGATCTCCTCAGCCTGCCCTCTGAATTATGGTATACGGGGAATGTTGGTTTGTTTGCTAACTGGGACACCGCTATATAAAAATCACATTTATCTAATACATTACTATTTTACTCATGTTGGGTTTTTGTAAAGCATTTACAGTCAATGGGGCCTCACCAGAATGTTGGAGCTTTAACAGGGATAAGTCAAACACAATCGCTTTTTAGAAATAATTCTGATCACAGTCCCAACCAGGCACCTAGATCACGTTCAAGAAGGGGAGTCAGATGAATTTCAGACAAAAAATGCAGGAATGGCAAATTCTGTGGACTGAGACCCAAACCCGGTTTTATTATGATCATTATTATTTATTTATTTATTTATTTATTTATTTATTTATTTATACTGGGAATTGAACCCAGAGGCACTTATTCACTGAGCCACATCCCCAACCCTTTTTATTTTTTATTCTGAAACAGGGTCTTGCTAAGTTGCTTACGGCCTTGCCTTGCTAAATTGCTGAGGCTGGCTTTGAATTTGCAATTCCCCTGCCTCAGCCTCCCCGACTTGTTAAAACCTGTTTTTTAAATCCACACCTTCTTTCAGAGAGAAGGGTGCAGGCTGCCATCAACTGCCACAGTCCTTTGGGAATTCCTAAACAAGAGGAACCTAGAAGTCACAGTCTTGGGTAAGGGAGTAGAGCCTGGGCACTTATCAATGTGCAGCTTCATTTGCAATAAAAAACATTCTATTTTCCCTCTCTCTATTTTTGTTTGTTTGTTTGTTTGTTTGTTTGTTTGTTTTGTCATCACCAGGATTGAATTCAGGGGTGCTTTACCACTAAGCTACATCCCCACCCCTTTTTATATTTTTGTTTTGAGACAGGGTCTCATCAAATTGCTGGTGCTGTCCTTAAACTTGTGATCCTCCTGCTTCAGCCTCCCAAGTAACAAAAAACATTATTTTATTTAGACTGCATATTTACTTGAAGAGGTCTTTGTAAAAGGAGAGCCGAGTCTCCCATACTTGGTTACTGCAGCTTCTCTTATTCCCGACTCAATGGCAGGAGTGTTCAGTTTTATCAAGGACTTACATTAATGCTTTAAAATTCTTTTGAGAATTTTATACATTCTCATTCATCACTTGTCCCAATAAGATTGGTAAAGCACCCTGTAGTGTTTTGACACAGACTTTAAAAAGAAGAGCCATGGGTGGGGCTGGGGCCATAGCTCAGTGGTAGCGTGCTTGCCTCACACATGTGAGGCACTGGGTTAGATCCTCAGCACCACATAAAATTAAATAAATAAAGATATTGTGTTCACACAACTAAAAAATATTAAAATAAAAGAAGAAGAGCCACAGAAATGTTATCTAACCAGAGTCTTTTCCTGGATCAAGAACTTCCTTTTGAATTTCCAGCCAAATACCTCAATATGGCAGCCATACAAATTCACTCATCTATTAGCTTGAAAGGTTTTTCTAATAAATGTGCCAAAAGTTACAAAAACTGATCAGATTACTGACGCTTAAGTTCAGTTACAGAAATTCTGGGTGATGTAGTCAGTAATTTTCTGTTACTGGGTTCTTGATTTCTCAGCTCCTGATGAGAAGGCCTGACACAGCTGGCTATTGCTGTTAGCATGTGCAGGTCTTGTGGAAGGTGTTCCATGTGCCACAGGGCAGCAGCTAACTCACATGCCTCTGAGCTGGCAAGTTCCAAGTACTTGAACAGAGTTCTTGGGGACAACCTCTACTAAACTTCAGTCTATTGCTGACATGTAGGAAAGAGGGCAGGGGATTTTCAAAGCTTCCCATTCTTTTGAAAGAAGCCAGAAATTCAGGTTGGTAAATGAAATCCAATTTTTAAGACTAACAAATTACTAAAATGTTTTTAAAGGACTGCATGAAGGACAAAATATGCAGAGGACACTAATTCACATTTTTAGATGCTATAGTTCCCTGGCACACTGACTTCAGAACTAGACAGGCTAGGTGACTGAAGCACTCAAGATATTGAGCACTTGCTCTGTGTCATTACCTGCCGTGGTGCCCACTGTCCTGGATGCTGTACACTCAGTCCCTCCTTTCATCCCACACAGCATCACTGTGAATTAAGGACAAATATGATCTCCATGTACAGGTAAGAAAACTGAGTCTTAAAGAGTTTGAGTAGTTTATCCAAGGTCACATAGCAAGTACACAGCAGAGATCTGTCCTGGGGCAGCCCCATACTCTGGGGTGGGGGACATTTGCTGGCTTCTCCAGTCCTAACATCCTGGGATTCCTCTGAGTCCACTCTCATGGTTTGAATGTCACTCCAAAATTCAGGTTGACATTTAATCCTCAAAACCATATGTTGATGGTATTTGGAGGCAGGGCCTTTGGGAGGTAATTAGGATTAGATAAGGTCATTAGGACAGAGCCCCATGATGGGACTGGTTGCTTTCCAAGAAGAAAATGAGGATGAGCTGACACAAACTTGCTCTGTCCCACTATGAGATAGCCTCTATCATGTAACGATGTAACAAGACAGCCCTCACCAGGTGCTGACACCATGATCTTGGACTTCCCAGCCTCCAAAACTGTATACCACATAGACTTTTACTTTTATAAGTTACCCAGTCTCAGCTATTTTGTTAGAGTAACCGAAAACACACTAAGACACCCACCTCTCAGACTAGGGGTATTTCTGGACATAATGGTGCACACCTCTAATCCCAGTAACTCAGGAGGCAAAGACTCGAAGATCACAAATCCAAGGACAGCCTCAGCAAGTAAGGGAGACCCTGTCTCAAAACAAAAACGAAAATGAACCGGGGACATAGCCCAGGGGTAGAGCACCCCTGGATTTAATCCCCAGAACCACAAAAAGGAAAAAAAAAAATAGGAACACTAATGCATTCAAATTCATTGTGTCTTCCACTCAAAACATGAAATTTATTTAGTTCTCCTCTAGTGAAGGACAGTAGTGTTGGAGTTTTGCCAATAAATATCTAAAAATAGTAATTTTAAAAACCACTGTGAAGCAATTCCATGCCTCGGATTCAAACTCCTGACTTGCAAAATTTGATAAAAAGGGTATTGTGTGTGGATGCCAAACACAAGGGAAGAGCCAGGGAAAGGTAAACCTAGAGAACTATTAGATTTTTGTTTCCCCATTGTAGTAGTGAGAACTAGAGGCTATAAAGGGGTTGAGGAAATCCCTACAGGCATTAGCCAGGGTCAATTTCAATAAAATTACTTAGAAGAGTGTATAGTTACCAAGCAACTGTAACCAAGTTACTACATCAGTCATGAAAATACAGTACACACACGCACACAGTCTTTCCAATGAATGGCCCCTGACTCATTTTCACTATCATTAACATAGTCATTCACAAATCTGTAGGAGCAATGATGTCATCATTTGTTCCAGTGAGCCAGAGAGGAAGAAATAGCATAAATGTGGTGGGGTGGTGGCCGGTTGGGAGATGGGCAGAGTGACTGGAAACAGGGTCAAATGAAATTGATCAGTTTCCCCACTCCCCAAAGAGTAGGGTGCAATGGTTACTCACACAGGTCCTGGGACCAAACTGCTTAGATTTGAATTCCAATTTCTTTACTTACTATATATGCTTTCTTGGATGAATTACTTAACTTTGAAAAGCTTCATTCTCCACCCCCCCCCATTTGAAAATTGGGGATAATAGACTCTACACTGTAGGGTTATTGTAAAGATTAAATGAGTTTAAACAGATTAAATGTTTAGAATAGTGTATGACATTTCATTAATATTCAAAAAATATCAAGTTTATTTTTCTCTTTTCTCCCACTGAAAATCCCAGGTAACGAAAACATGCTGACCTCATCAATCAGTGATTCTCAATAGGAATGATGTCACTCCAGGAAGAGTCTGGGAAATTTACAAGTGTGCTTTCTAAAGCTGTCGCAGTGATTTGTAGACACTGCCAGCATTTCATGGGTAAGGTTAGGGTCACATACTAGATGATCTGTGATCGTGTGTCAATGCAAGAGTGAATTGACCCATGTCCGTTATATATCCTCCTAGGCTTCATGTAAGCAAAAAACAAAAAAGGTAAAAGCACTATTAATCATTATCTGAACCTAGAGCCAAATTCCATTTTGCAAGTAAGCACAAAGTCTTTTTTTCTTCCCCCCAGTACCGGTGATTGAACCTAAGGTCTCCTTGTGTATGCTGGGCAATCACTCTGCTACTAAGTCATATCTCCATGCCTCAAAGTATTTTTATACAACCTGAATATTACTGAATTTTCTAGGAATGCAGCTATTGTGTAAATCAAGTACAGGTAAAATTAAACTTTGCATTGTTTGGAATGTTCCCAAAAGTTGTTCACACTAAAATTAGATGACTAACAACAGATTTGAGTCACCAGCACAACTCAGGGGAATCAGCCAGTATCTGTGGCTGCTGCCATCACAGTGGTTTGTGTGTACTTGTGAGATTCTTATTCTGTCATTGTCTTCTGAGGGATCAATGTTTGAGCAATTATATAGTGCATCTATAGCATTTAATTGTAAAATTATTTCCCTTTTGTTTTTCCATACATGACAGTCAGTTTTCTCAGTTATGCATGTGGATGTAACATTATCTATGAATTTTGTTTCAGGAGAGCAAAGGGAGAATTACAAAGCATTTGCTACAATGTGGGCATGGTGGTATTCCCCTGGAATTCCAGTAATTGGAGGATTGCAAGTTTGAGACCAGCCTCAGCAATTTGGCAAGGTGCTATGCAACCTAATGAGACAGTATCTCAAAATTTAAAATAAATAAATAAAAGGTCTAGAGATGTGGCTCATTGGTTAAGCATCCCTGGGGCCAAGTCCCACCAGTACCAAAAAAAAAAAAAAAAAAAGTATTCTCTGTGATAGGGGATGTTTGACTCTAAGTGATGGAAGCACAGAGGTCACATTTAAAATGGAATTCATTAACTGCCAGAGTGTGAAAACAGCTAAATTCTTTAATTATAATTAGTTATAACTATAACAGATTTTAAAGTCAAACTACATTGGCATTTGAAGTGATAGGTAGAATAACGCATCCCTTCAAAGATGTCCACATCTTAAATCCCAGAACCTACAAATAAAATATGTTGGGCTGGGGAGATAGCACAGCTGGTAGAGTGCTTACCTCGTAAGCACAAGGCCCTGAGTTCGATCCCCAGTACCGTAAAAAAAAAAAAAAATATGTTAACTTGGGGCTGGGGATGTGACTCAGTGGTAGAGTGCTTGCCTAGCACCTGTGAGGCGCTGGGATTGTCCTCAGCACCACATAAAACAATAAATGAAAATAATAAACTTGAAAAAATAAGAATAAACATGTTAACTTACATGGCAAAATGAAATTAAGGATGCAAATGGAATTAAGGTTGCTAACCATATGACCTTATAGCAGGAACTACCCAAGTGCACCCAATATAGTCACAAGAGTTCCTGAAAGTGGAAGAGGAAGAAAGAGAGGGAGGCAGAGGAAGATATAATTATGAAAGTAAGGCATACAGAGATGCAATAATGTGTTTTTGAAGATGAATAAAGAGAGCCACCATCTCTCAAAGATGAGAGATGAGAGACCACCCAAAAATGGTCTCTTTGGGTGATCTCTCAAAGCTGGTAAGGGCACAGAAACAAATTCTCCTATGGAACTTCCAGAAAGGAACACAGCTCTGCTGAGTGTAAGCCACTGAAACCCAGTCTGGACATCTAATCTACAAAACGTTAACATAATAATACATTTCTGTTGTTTAAACTGCTAGATTTGTAGTCATTTATTATAGCAACAATGGAGAGTCAATATACCTGAAAATATATACTCTGTATGAAATATTCTTAAATTTAAAAAATTCTATCTCCCCACAGTCAGCGTCCTGACCTGGAGTGGGACCCTAGTTTCACTAGCATGGGACCCTATTTAAAACAGGTGGACCCACACCCATCATGGGAGTCCAGTGTATACCAGGGCTCACTCTTGGGGCTCTACATTCTATAAGTTTTGACCAATCTTTATATGTTTGTTTTCAAGATGAAAAACATAAAACATGCAAAGAGCCTAGAACAATACATGCATAGATTTACAACTCCAAATACTATCTATTATCAGTTATTAATTAGAGCAAGATATTTTTAAAATTTAAAAAACACGCATACACACACATGGGCTGGGGCGGTAGCTCAGTTCGTAGAGTGCTTGCCGTGCAAGCACAAGGCCCTGGGTTCAATCCGCATCACCACAAAAAGAAAAACAAACAAAAAATGCAGAATTCAGAGACATACACACTGAAGCTGGGTTTCAGCAGACAGGTAGGTGAAAAGTAGAACTGGTGCTTCAGGAACTCAAAGTGGGCAACCAGACTAGTGGCAAAGGCTCAGGAGTCCTGGGCCCAGACCCAGCTTCACAACTGAATTGCTGTATGAAATTCTAAGAGTCAGTCTTCTCTCTGGGCCTCAAGTTTTCTCATTTGGATAACAAATATTTACAGAGCACCTACCCCTGACCAGGCTCAGGGCTGGGGCCTCTGATGTCAAGGAACAACATTGTCCTTTATCTCAAGGCAACTCCAGAAGACAGAGGGTTGACTAGCTGCTCTCTGGGGTCTCATTCAGCTTTAACAGGCTGTGAGTCCACGACTCAAAATAAAATGTAAAACTTACTACATGTGTGTGCACAGGGCCACATGACTTCATGAATTTTTTGAATTGCAGGAAAAAGTTTTGTGAAATTGAATCACTAAAAAAAAGTTTCTAAAAGAACAAAAGAAATCACAATCTCAGTTTATCTCAATCCAGAGCATCGGTGTTAAACTTTCCTTTTTCCCAAAAATAAGGTTTAAGTACTGTCATTACTTTTAATTTCATACCATTTTAATTTAGTGCTTCCCCTGTCCAGCCCCCAAATCAGTGGGTACCTACCAGCTTTCTCTTCTCTTGGTAATAATTACTTTATTTTACAATACCAGAGCAGTTGTTCTGTTACATTTAATTCACATGCATAAAGTTTGCTTTGTTTTGTTTGAGAAGGGACTTCACTGCATTGCCCAGGTTACCTCAAACTCCTGGGCTCAAGTGATCCTCCCACCTCAGCCTCCCAAATCTCTGGGACTATAGGTGTGCACCTGGCTTTAGAGATAATCTCAATGAGTTCGTTTTAAGACAAATTTGGAGTTCTTAAAAATGAGAGAGATATCTTTAAGGGTGAAAACAAGAAGAGTACATTTTAAAGAATAAAGAAACTAAATTAAAGCTGGGTGTGGTGGTGCATACCTGTAATGCCAGTGGCTTGGGAGTCTGAGACAGGAAGATCACAAGTTCAAGAACAGGCCTCAGCAATTTAGTGAGAACCTGTTTCAAAATAAAAATAAAAATGGGCTGGGAATGTGGCTTGGGGATTAAACACCCCTGGGTTCAATCACTGGTACCAAAAAAAAAAAAAAAAGGAGGAGGAGGAGGGAGAGAAGGAAGAAAGGAGGAGGAGGAAGAAGAAGAAGAAAAGAGAGAGAAAGAGAAAGAAAGAGAGAGAGAGAAAGAGAAAGAGAGAAAGAGAAAGAGAGAGAGAAAGAGAAAAAGAGAGAAAGAGAGAGATAGAGAGAGAGAAAGAGAGAAAGAAAGAGAGAAAGAAGCAAAACCCAATTATGATGAACAGGATTAGGAAAAAGCTTGAAAGACAATATCAAAACAAACAAAGATAATAATTATAAAGGGAAAAAATGTAGAAAAACAACAGGGAAGAAAGCTAGATAGGACTTCTTTCCATCTGGATGCTTCATTTGGTTTTGTTCCTGTCCAACACCCCAAACAGAACGATATGTCACTAAAGTGTCCTTTGGCCCCTTTCTGCACTGTGCTAAAGATGAATGAGTCACAAGGTTCAGTGGGCCTCTGGTGCCCCCTGCAGGTCCTCATGGCAACTATTTTTTTCTTTTTCGTTTGTGTTGGGGATTGAACCCAGGGAACCTCACACATGCTAGGAAAATACCACTGAGCTACATCCTCCTTCCCTCTTTCCTTCCTTTTTTCCTTTCTTCCTTCCTTTTTTTTAAAATGCAGCTTATCGCACCATGTTTGACAATCCATAAAAACAGGTCCAATGATAACAGCGGTGTAGGTTTCAACAGTTGTGTTTCTGGGAATGATATTGAGATTATACTTTGGCATTCCCAATGTATTTGAAACAAGAGATTTCACCATCATTTGTAAAAGACTGGTAGTGTAGTTTACTGTGATTTAGTTTAAAATGTATGAACCCTGACCAAGAGGCCTGGGTTTTAATTCCTGTTCTATAACTCACTGACTGTGTGATCTTGAAAAAGTTCATTAACCTCTCAGAGCCGTTTCCTCACCTTTAAAAACAGAGGTTTCCAAACAGACCTGTGAGAAGTAAACATCATATTATGGATATAAAGTGCCTCATTCAAATCTAGTTCCTGGTAGCTCCTCAGTAATTGGTAGCTGTGATGACCTCATTTCAAAAAGAAAGGTTGTTAGGAGCTCTACATTTCTGTGATACCAGAAGCCAAGGGAATGTAAATACTAGTCTTACAATAATCTCATGTCCTTTATTCTTCCCCACCCCCTTTGCCTATTGCACCGTGCAGAAGATGGTTGCAATTTCTATAGTTTCTTCTCAGAGTGAGAAATCCTGTGGGTGGAGGAGCCCATGCTTCCTGCAGTGGCCACCTCTGCCACACCCATTTGTCTGTCCCCACCCCCACCCCCCACCCACCCTCCGTGAGAAGCACTACCCTCACACCCCATTTTCCAAGAACACGCTCATGAGTGTTCAGAGTCCTTACAATACATAGTACTTCTTTTCTTGCAGTTCTTGAAATTTTGCACTGGGCTCACCCACACAATTTTCATGTGACAGATTGCTTTTTTTTTTTTAAGTCCCAGGTTTAAAAATAAAGATTCAAATAGAAACAAAATATTCAACAAACTGCTTTGAGAGTTTCTAAAGGCTTCCTGCCATATCCGTACTTATCTCCTAACAGACTAGTAACATTTTGTGTACAGGCACTGGTCCAAGGACCGTACTTTGAGTAGTGCTGAAAATTTTGTATAGTGCATCCCAGTCAGCAGAACCTGAGTTCAAAATCTGACTCCATAAGTTAACCTCTCTAAGCCCCAATTTACTCATTGGGTCAGATAAGTAGTTATCAGGGATTAGGCTTTTTATGAATGCTCAATGATAATGTACTAATCTCTCAGAAGTACTCATGTGTTAACTGAAACTGAATAATATAATTGGTACATTTTTATATTTAATGGGTTGTTTTCTCTGATCTCTACTCCATCATCTGCACTGGCAGCCCTAGTAGAAGGGAGAACTACAGGAGGCAGGGAAGGAGGCCAAATGTACCTCTTCACCCGGACATGTCTGTAATCAGAAACTTCCATGCCCCAGATGTTTGAAGGACTGCTGAAGCACTATAGCATCTTCTCAAAGTCTAAGTGATTAAAAAACCCAGGAATGGCTGGCATGAAAGGCAAGATCAAGGAGAACACTTTGTCCTTTGAATAATCATTATAGCTACCATTCATTGTGACATTATGCCAAGCATATGGGACTTTTGTCTTTACGACAATTCTGACAGATGAGTAATCTTAGAGATAAGAGACTAAGGTCTGGATATGTTAAGTTGATTGAATCAGAAAAGCTTAGCTAGTTCTAAAATGCTAGCCAGAAAATTTGGTCTTTAACACTGTTATTTATCACATCTAAACATACAACCCCTCCAACTCTGGTATCTAAATAAGTCTTTAAAGTGAGGTGAATGAAGCACAGTCAGACTATCAGATCTGGCAAAAGATGTAAAAGCTGTACAGTCTTAACTGCCAGCAAGTACTTAAACGAAAAAGCAACTACCATACCAGAAGAAGTAGTACCTATCGTGAATATGTCACTATTGGGACCAAAGAACCCACGTATCTGATATGAATCATAATTCTTCATATTAACAAAGTCTTGGAAATTGAAATTAAGAAAACTTAATGTGCTCACTTTGCCCAACATAATAAGGGTTTCTGCTCTCCAGGAGAAAAGTTCTAAGCTGTTCATGTGCAGTGATTCTGCCAATATGTATTTGACCTTTTTACCTCAAGAAAAAAAGGCTAAACAGGCTGGGGATATAACTCAGTTAGTAGAGGGCTTGCCAAAAGAAAAAATCCCCAGCACCACCAAAAGAAAAAAAAAAAAAAAAAAAAAGGGCTAAAAAAAAATCCACAAATGTAAAATTACCCCCTGGAAAACAGAGATGCTGATGGTTGGAGGAAAAAAAGCATGATCGAATCAAGGTTTTTTAAACTGGGAATTGTTCTTGTGTCTGTAAGGTAAAGAGATTTCTTCATATGTGATTTTAATAAAAGGAAATTTCATAGGTTTGAAACCAATATTCAAAATTATAAAACAAATAGAACTGTCTGCACATAAACACTGACTCAAAAATTTGCAACAGACTCAACATAAATTCTTTAATTGATTAATGTGGTTTGAAGGGGTAATAAATCTTTATGGCTAAAGCAAGAGTCTCGCTCCTTGTTGACCCCAAAACAGATATTTTGTTTCCCAGATAAGTAGGTGTTCCACTATAGAGAAATATTTTTGTATAGTTGGCTTCCGTCTTCTTGAACTTCACTCCAAGTTGAGCCAACTTCTCCTATGTCCTTAACACAAGTCCTAGGAGTAAAAACATCTCTCTGCCCCTTTTCCAGGGCAGGTACTCGGACAGCCCATGCTTTTTTTTTTTTTTTTTTTTTTTTTTTGGTGGTGCTGGGGATTGAACCCAGGGCCTTGTGCTTGCAAGGCAAGCACTCTACCAACTGAGCTATCTCCCCAGCCCCCATGCTTCTTAGTAAATCCCTGTTTTATAGTCCTGTGTCACCCATTTTGCCATTTTATTAAATGTGCTTCCTGATATGGTTGACTAGAACTAACATCCCATTTTCCTTCCAATGGACATCATCAATTCCTTCCAAAAAAGCAGGCACTCCTTGATTACACCAGAAAGGAACATGCGTTTCAGGTGGGAGATGGAGAAATGTATAGTTGTCTCAAGCTAGAAAGTTCCTACCTTTCCGTTGTGTAGTTCTTGCCAGTAGTTTAGGACCAGTTACTTCTGAATCCAATAGCATCAGGTATAATTATCAAATATCCCAGGAGGTTTTCGTATTTAAATTTTCACATGAGGGCTTGTAATCGAAAAACTTCACACTTCATAACTGGGATCACCAAGCCAGTAAAACAGAAAGTGTACCTAGCTTGACAATAAGCATCTGGTTCAAGGAGGAAGGAAAAGCATTTGTAGGACATTGGCCAGTGCCATCAGAAGGGGCTGCCTGAGTCCCATGGTCAATTCAGGGTCAAGGTCAGCCAAAGCAAGGTTAGCCAAGACCCAGAGCTCCCCTGTCCTCCATCCCCCAACGTGTCGTATTTCTTTTTTTTTTTTTTTTTTTTTTATTGTAAACAAATGGGATACATGTTGTTTCTCTGTACATGGCGTAAAGGCATACCATTTGTGTAATCATAAATTTACATAGGGTAATGTTGTTTGATTCATTCTGCCATTTTTTCCCTTCCCCCCCTCCCCTCCCACCCCTCCCCTCCATCTATATAGTCCTTCCTTCCTCCATTCCTGCCTCCCTCCCTAAACCCAACTCCAACCCCAACACTAACCCTTCCCACCCCCCATTATGTGTCATCATCCACTTATTAGCGATATCATTCTTCCTTTGGTTTTTTGAGATTGGCTTATCTCACTTAGCATGATATTCTCCAGTTTCCTCCATTTGCCTGCAAATGCCATAATTTTATCATTCTTTAAGGCTGAGTAATATTCCATTGTATATATATACCACATTTTCTTTATCCATTCATCAATTGAAGGACATCTAGGTTGGTTCCACAATCTGGCTATTGTGAACTGAGCAGCTATGAACATTGATGTGGCTGTATCTCTGTAATATGCTGATTTTAAGTCCTTTGGGTATAGGCCAAGGAACGTGTCGTATTTCTATACCTCGGAACCTGCTTCCTTTACCCTAATCCTGCTCAAGAAAGGGCACGGATGCTGCTCTTCAGCCACCCTTTATGTGTCTACTCTGATGTGTCTACTGGGCCAACTACCCAAACAACAGTTCAAAATCTATCTCCTCTGGTAGTTCTTGAGATTAGATGGCAAAAAGCACTGCTGCCCAGATTTCAAGGGGTGGTGGGATGGGCATTCCAAGGGGTGATTTCTGAGCTGGTTTGAATCACTAAAGATATTTCATTGTCTTCTGGGTACACTGAGTCCTTCCATGAAATGCAAGAACTGGACAGGGAGTTGGGAAACATTCTGCCCCTTGATTTACAAAAGAGGGAACATTCCCATAGACTCGTTTTATATATCTGTTGACTCTTATATCCACTTTGGAAACCAAATTACTTTAGAAGGTCCAGAAGACTAAGATTTGAAGTTCTAAACCCCTAATAAGACAGTACTCAACGAAGTTGCAAACTATTAGGTAATCAGATTGACAAAATCTTCTCATTTGTCTTACTGAAAATTAGCCTATAAATGTATTAGGAAATAATATTTATAATCTTCCTAATTACTCAAAAAAGGCTAACAATTGTCAAAAATTTTACCTACTGACCACATTCAGAAGATTCAGGATAAAAATAGATGGAAGAGTAGATAATTATCTAAATACATTTATGGGCAGGATTAAAGATGTCTTAGTCTCTGGAACCTGTGAAAGTTACCTCACAGTGACCAAAGGGATTTTGTAGATATGTTGATGTAAGAACCTTGAGGTAGGGAGACTATCCTGGATTATCTGAGTAGACCCAGAGTAATCACAAGAGTCCTCAAATGTGGAAGAAAAAGAGGAGAAATTATTACAGTAGCAGAGGCTGTTTGGGAGCCCCAGTCAAGGAATTCAGACACTCTCTAGAGGCAGGAAAACTTTCTCCCCAAGAGCCTTGCTGGCACCTAGATTTCTGCCCGTGACACCCTTTTTCAATGCCTGGTCTCGAGAACTATATTATAATATATTTGTGTTGCTTTAAGTCACTACATTTGTGGTAATTTGTTACAGCAGCTCTAGGAAACTAACACACACCCTTTTGGTTATTTTGAGTTAATGTGTAGTAGTCTTGTAAGAACTTATTAATCTGAATTCTCAACAAATCCTGGGATATTCCCTTTGTGTGTAGTTAACAGTACAACATAATTTCAAAAGAAATGGATGACAAAACTTTTTTAAAAGAAAATTGGTAGAGTTACACAGGCTAATTATAAGAATTAAAACCACACACTTTACTGTTCCACACAAAGACACAAAAAAAGGGGTGATAAAAGGCTATGGGAATCTGGTATTATTCCTAATGCATTTCTACATAAGCTGGCAAGCTATCAGAGTTGTCGGGAGACCATTGACCGTGTTAAAGTCCACTTCTCCTCATGTAAAATTACCAGCCTAAAAACCCAGACGTAAAATTTCTCAAAGCAATGCCTTGCAACTGAGAAAGATGTCTAATAAGCAAACATATATGATATTGTGTTGCTTCATATTATCTGTCAAAAATTTTAGGCAGGATTATTTGAAAATATATATATATATAAGTCAAAGTACATTTTTCTCTTAATTAGATTATCAGAAAGCTGTATACCTGTACTTTGTTATTTTGCCACCCCTGCTGGGTCTTCTCTGTACTCCTTGAATTTCTGTACCAATCTTTGGTGCCATCATCTTATACTGAAAGACTTCATGGAAGAGCCCTGTGGAACTTGTTTTTATTGCTTTTTTTGTTTTGCTAGCTTTTTGCAGTGTCATAAATTGAACCCAGAGCCTCGCATATGCCAGGCACATGCTGTACCACTGAGCTACATCTCCAGACCTTTTTTAAATTTTATTTTTAGATGGGGGTCTCACTAAATTGCACAGACTGTTCTCAAACGTAGGATTCTCCTATCCCAGCTTCCCAAGTAACTAGGATTACAGGTGTATGCCACCAAGTCTAGCCTGGTGAAGCTTTTTGTTGTTTCTATGTATAGTAAGGAAGTCACTGAAGATGTTATTCATTGCATAACATAGAATGTCCTCCAGGGAACATTTGTGTATATCCATATCCTAAACTTTCAGTGATGTATGAGAAATGATGAAATAAGCTACTTCTGAAAGAAAATAAGATAAGCTATTTCTAAACACGGAGTTGTTCTGTTTAACTCTTATAGAAACATATGACATTATACATCTGTCAAAAACTGTATAGAATTATACTATGCAAAGAATGAATTCTAATGTAAGTTGCAGACTTCAGTTAATGTATCACTACTGACTCACCAGTTATAACAAATATACTACAGTAATGCAAGATATTAATAATAGAAACCATTTGGGAAAGTATAGGTTGATGGTATTTCTCTTTGTTTTCTGCTCAACTGGAAACTAAAACTGCTCTAAAACTAAAGTTTATAAATTTAGAAAAAAGAAATACACATACAGCAAAGCACACATATCTATAATACAGGAGATCTAGAAAGAAGGGGTCAGTGTTGGCAGCAACATAGATAATTAATCTCTTGAATCCTCACACAAAAATGACAAGCAACTTGCTGTGTTCTGGATGTTTGTGACATCCCAAAATTCACATGTTGAAACATAACCCCCAAGGCCATGTTATAAGATGGAAACCTAGGGTGATTAGGTCTTGAGGTTTTGCCCACAGAAATGGGATTGTGCCCTTACAACAGAGACTCAAAGGAGCCTGTGTGTCCCTTCCACCATGGGAGGTCACATAGAAAGTGCCATCTATAAAGAACAAGCCTTCACCAGACACTGAAACTGTTGGCAACTTGTTCTTGAACTTCCCAACCTCCAGAACTATGATAGAAAACTTCTGTTGTTTATAAATGACCCAAACTAGGGACTGTTAGAGCAGCCCAAATGAACTAAGATACAGCTAGATAGCAAAACCAAAACCTTACAGACTTTTACAATAAACTATATGACCAAGAATTCTCACAAACCCCAAAATTGAAGGAAATGGAGACAAACTGATAGTCACAAAACCTGCATGATATTGCCATTAGTATAGAAGGTGAAGAAGGAAGAAATGGATTCTGAGCTCCAAATAGCAACAGGCACAGAAGACACTACTGAAATGGGAGGGATTCTGCTCCTTGCAGTAGTAGGTGAGTGCAAGAGGCCCACAGTGAGAACTGAGAGGGCTGGAGGGTTGGGCTCTGCGAACTCTCAGAATTCATCTGTCAGCTCCCGCTTCCAGAAGAGGGCTCTGTGCTGGGGAGAAACTACAGGGAGTTGGAATCCAAATTAAGCAGGACAGGAACAAGAGAGGAGGCAAAGAGAGGTTCTGAACAAAACTGAGGAAAACAACCCAGAATTTCCAAAAACAAGCTTTCATATTAAAAAAATAATTCTACTGTCAGATTTTTTTTAATGTGATAGATGTATTTTGGTTAATTTGCATTTCCCAAATGACATTACACCAAAACAACAGCAGAGGGAGTTCTGTAGGGTTAGAAAAGCTTTCTTGCTTCATTCTAAAGTTCAGTAAAACTACTGTCACCTAAATATGAACAACAGATTGCAAGTTCAATGTCAGTCTGGGCAACATAGCAAGACCCTGTCTCAAAAAGTGGGAGTGGGGGTGCCAGGGACATATCTCGGTGGTAGAGCACCCTGGTTTCAATCTCTAATATCAAAAATAGATGATAGATAGATAGATAGATAGATAGATAATAGATAGATAGACAATAGATAGATAGAAAATGAGCAACAGGAAAGGTAGTTTGAATCTTTCCAAAGTAATAGCTTTGAAGAATAAGGAATATAATAACAATCCTACAAATAATAAAGTATGCCACTAAACAGATGAAAACCATAACCTATTATTCAAAATGAAATACATGACAGAATGAATATGATATAACTCTTAAGGGCACAGTTCAATGGGTTTATACAAATTGATATATCCCTGCAATCACCACCCATTTCTGGAACTGGAACATTTACTAGCATCTTCATAGGCTCCTGTGTGCCACTCTTAGTGAATAGCCATCCCTGCCACCAAAAGTAAACACCATTGTGGCTGCTCTCATTCTAAACTACTTTTGCCTGTTTTCAAAGGTCATGGAAATGGAACTTACATGTACTCTTGTGTGTCTGGATTTTTTTCACTCTACATTAGTTTGAGATTCACCCAGTGCTGTGTGGGGCACAGACCACTCTTTGTCATTGCTGTACAGAATTGTCTGAGTTTACCAAAATTTATCCATTCTACTGCTGATGGACATTGAGGTTGCTTCCTCTTCAATGCTATGATAATTTTTTAAGAGCTACAGCAGACATTCTTGTTTTGTTTTATTTTGTTTTGTTTTTTGGTACCAGGGATTGAACTCAGGGGCACCGGACCACTGAGTCACATTCCCCAGTCCTATTTTGTATTTATTTAGAGACAGGGTCTCACTGAGTTGCTTAGCACCTCGCTTTTTTGCTGAGGCTGACTTTTTTTTTTTTTTATTGTAAACAAATGGGATACATGTTTTTTCTCTGTCTGTACATGGCGTAAAGGCATACCATTTGTGTAATCATAAATTTACATAGGGTAATGTTGTTTGATTCATTCTGCCATTTTTCCCTTCCCCCCCCTCCCCTCTCACCCTTCCCCTCCATCTATACAGTCCTTCCTTCCTCCATTCCTGCCCCCCTCCCTAAACCCAACTCCAACCCCAACACTAACCCCTCCCACCCCCCATTATGTGTCATCATCCACTTATTAGCGATATCATTCTTCCTTTGGTTTTTTGAGATTGGCTTATCTCACTTAGCATGATATTCTCCAGTTTCCTCCATTTGCCTGCAAATGCCATAATTTTATCGTTCTTTATGGCTGAGTAATATTCCATTGTATATATATACCACATTTTCTTTATCCATTCATCAATTGAAGGACATCTAGGTTGGTTCCACAATCTGGCTATTGTGAACTGAGCAGCTATGAACATTGATGTGGCTGTATCTCTGTAATATGCTGATTTTAAGTCCTTTGGGTATAGGCCAAGGAGTGGGATAGCTGGGTCAAATGGTGGTTCCATTCCAAGTTTTCTAAGGAATCTCCACACTGCTTTCCAGAGTGGTTGCACTAATTTGCAGCCCCACCAGCAATGTAAGAGTGTACCTTTCTCCCACATCCTCGCCAACACCTGTTGTTGCTTGTATTCTTGATAATCGCCATTCTAATTGGAGTGAGATGGAATCTTAGGGTGGTTTTGATTTGCATTTCTCTTATTACTAGAGATGTTGAACATTTTTCCATATGTTTGTTGATTGCTTGTAGATCTTCTTCTGTGAAGTGTCTATTCATTTCCTTAGCCCATTTGTCAGTTGGATTATTTACATTCTTGGTGTAGAGTTTTTTGAGTTCTTTATAGATTCTGGAGATTAGTGCTCTATCTGAAGTATGATTGGCAAAGATTTTCTCCCACTCTGTAGACTCTTTCTTCGCATTGCTGATAGTTTCCTTTGCTGAGAGAAAGCTTTTTAGTTTGAATCTATCCCAGTTATTAATTCTTGCTTTTATTTCTTGTGCTATGGGAGTCCTGTTGAGGAAGTCTGGTCCTAAGCCGACATGTTGAAGCTCTGGACCTACTTTTTCTTCTATAAGATGCAAGGTCTCTGGTCTGATTCCGAGATCCTTAATCCATTTTGAGTTTAGTTTCGTGCATGGTGAGAGATATGGGTTTAGTTTCATTCTGTTGCATATGGATTTCCAATTCTCCCAGCACCATTTGTTGAAGAGGCTATCTTTTCTCCATTGCATATTTTTGGCCCCTTTGTCTAGTATGAGAAAATTGTATTTATTTGGGTTTGTGTCCGTGTCCTCTATTCTGTACCATTGATCCACCTTTCTATTTTGGTACTAATACCATGCCGTTTTTGTTACTATTGCTTTGTAGTAGAGTTGAAGATCTGGTATTGTGATACCCCCTGCTTCACTCTTTCTGCCAAGGATTGCTTTAGCTATTCTGGGTTTTTTATTCTTCCAGATGAATTTCATAATTGCTTGCTTTATTTCTGTAAGGTACATCATTGGGATTTTAATTGGAATTGCATTGAATCTGTATAGCACTTTTGGTAGTATGGCCATTATGAATTGCCTAAACTGAACGAGGAGGTCATACACAATTTAAATAGACCAATTTCAAGTAATGAAATAGAAGAAATCATCAAAAGCCTTCCAACAAAGAAAAGTCCAGGACCAGATGGGTTCTCAGCCGAGTTCTACAAAACTTTTAAAGAAGAACTCATTCCAATACTTCTCAAAGTATTCCAGAAAATAGAAGAGGAGGGAACTCTCCCAAACTCATTCTATGAAGCCAATATTACCCTGATTCCTAAACCAGACAGAGACACATCAAGGAAAGAAAATTTCAGACCAATATCCTTAATGAACATCGACGCAAAAATTCTAAACAAAATTTTAGCAAATCACATACAAAAACATATTAAAAAGATAGTGCACCATGATCAAGTGGGTTTCATCCCAGGGATGCAAGGTTGGTTCAACATCAGGAAATCAATAAATGTCATTCACCATATCAATAGACTTAAAGTCAAGAATCACATGATTATTTCGATAGATGCAGAAAAAGCATTTGATAAAATACAGCACCCCTTCATGCTCAAAACACTAGAAAAAATAGGGATAGTGGGAACATTTCTTAACATTGTAAAGGCCATCTACGCTAAACCCATGGCTAATATCATTCTAAATGGTGAAAAACTGAAAGCATTCCCTCTAAAAACTGGAACAAGGCAGGGATGCCCTCTTTCACCACTTCTATTCAATATCGTCCTTGAAACTCTAGCCAGAGCAATTAGACAGACCAAAGAAATTAAAGGGATACGAATAGGAAAAGAAGAACTCAAACTATCCCTATTTGCTGATGATATGATGTATACTGTCGGGGTTTCCGGGACCCCCAGCCTTGGGCACGGTCAAGATGGCGCCTGGCGCTGAGCCAAAAGCGGCCAGCTATACAGTAAACAACCAGCGAATTCCAATGATTGGCTAGTTAACGATGCGATTAGAGCATGCCCCCCTCGTGTACCTATTCTATGCCTGCAGCTGTCCGCGCGTTTACCTCGTGTGCTCTCCCCTGATTGGTTGAAGTGTATATAAGCTTGATGGGTGGGGGAGTGAAAAGAAGCTGAGAGTAGGAGTAGTAGAAGCGAGGAAGAGAGTGCGAGCGAGGGCGAGAGCCGAGTGGGAGAAGCGGAGCGGCCGAAGCAGGTGTGAGCCGAGCGGGAGAAGCGGAGCGACCGGAGCAGGCGAGAGTTAAGCAGAGGGAAAGAGAGCGAGAGAAAGAAAAGAGAGAAAGGGATAGAAAAGAGGGAAAGAAAGGAAGACTGTGCACAATAAACTTCCAAAGCTTCAGACGTTTGTCGTGTCTCTGCGGGCAGAGGGAACGCGATAACTGGTGCCGAAACCTGGGAACATGAAGGGTTTATAAAGAAGACAAGGTAAGATATCTTAAAAAAAATTTTCAATAAGTTAAACTGGTTATAAAAAAGTTAAAGGGTATCAGGATACACCATCAGCGGTCCTGGGGGCACGCGGGATGCAGTCCGATTAAAATAAAAATAAGGACACACGGAAGGTGGTCCGGTATCGGGATACGCCAGTAGCGGTCCTGACGCGTGGAACGCAGTCCAATTAAAAGTGAAAGTAGAAACACGCTTGAAGCGGTCCAATTAGGGTATAGGTAGCACGTGAAAAGCCGCTATAAAAATTTTAATGCACACTTGATAGATAGTTTTCCTTTCAGTAATCTCGTTGCTCCCGGCAGCTAGGCCACTGTTTGTTATTGTAACTGCCATAACTGAAGCTATTCAAATTAGTAACAATGGGGTCTGAAACGTCTAAATTCAGAATGCAGCAACCCCTCAGGGAGCTATTAAAAAACCATGGGACGCCATTAAAGGAAAACACAGCTAAAGTATTTCTCGATACTGTGGAAAGGGTTTCCCCTTGGTTTTTGGATGAGGGCCTTTTGAATACCCTACAGTGGGAACAGCTGGGGGAGGACCTTCATGTAGCGGATAGGCAAAACCCTTTGCCAGTAGGCACTATGGCTATTTGGTCTCTTATTAAATCCTGTCTGCGAGATAAAAACAAAAAACCTTCACTCACTGAGCCTTTAGCTGAGGGAAGACAGGTTTTGGAAGAAATAAAAGAGGAACGCTCATATCTTTCTCAAAATTCAGAAAAAGGAACTAATTCAGATGAGGAACTATCAGAAGGGGAACTATCAGGAGAGGAACTGGAAAAAAGAGTACAAAAATTAAAACTAGATGAAAAGCCCCCTCTAGTGCCCGTGTTGCCTAGTGCACCTCCCATAAATAGGGAACCCCCTCATGAAGCGTCTGGTTTCGGATTATGCTCAGAATGGAGTCATCTTGGATCTGTAGCGTATCCTGTTTTTGAGGATGCTCAAAATCAAAGATTCCACCAACCCTTAGACTTCAAAATAGTGAAACAGTTAAAAGAAGCAGTTAGCACATATGGTCCTCAGTCAGCTTTTACTATAGCCTTAGTAGATACCTTGACATCATTAAACTTAGTGCCCCAGGACTGGACTAATCTTGCTAGGGCCGCTCTGTCTGGGGGACAATACCTTATGTGGAAAACATCATGGCAAGAAATATCTACGGATACCGCCCACCGAAATGCGGCAGCGGGAAATTCCCAAGTCGATAGGGACATGCTTATGGGCGTAGGACCTTATGAAACCCTTCAGGCACAGCTTAATTATCATCCAGCAGTCTATGCACAAATTGCCGTGGCTGCAACCAAGGCCTGGAAAACATTACAAGGAGCAGGAGATTTGCAGGGCCAGTTGTCAAAGGTAACTCAAGGGAGTAGTGAGCCCTACGCGGACTTCGTCGATAGGCTAATTCAGACAGCATCACGCATCTTCGGAAATGCAGAGCAAGCCATGCCCCTAGTAAAACAGTTGGCTTACGAACAAGCTAACAAATGGTGTAGGGAGGCCATAAGACCATGGAGAAACAAAGACTTGTCCACCTACTTAAAAGTGTGTAGAGATATAAATGATACTTCGGCGCAGAGCAGTGCCTTTGTAGCAGCCATAGACAGACAAACCAC
The DNA here is from genome assembly GCF_902686445.1 of Sciurus carolinensis. NCBI lineage: Eukaryota > Metazoa > Chordata > Mammalia > Rodentia > Sciuridae > Sciurus > Sciurus carolinensis. The sequence goes on from NC_062213.1 coordinate 97,661,906, forward strand.
CTTGTTGTCTGCCGCACTTGCACAAGCCCAGGGGAGATTCCCTTCAAGAACTAATAAAGAGTCTTTAGGATCATGTTTTGTGTGTGGACAAATGGGACATCTAAAAGCCACTTGTCCAAACAAAAGGCCACCCCTTGCCCAAGGTGGGAACATCTATACAAAAAATAACTTGGGAACCGGACCTGGGCTATGTCCAAGATGCAGAAGAGGAAATCATTGGAGTAGTGCCTGTCAGTCTATTAGAGATAAGGAGGATAATTTCCTAGGGTTGAATCCTAAACTTCAAAAAAACGGGAGACAGGGCCCTCCCCGGGGCCCGCAACAAATATACGAGGTAATTCAACAAGTTCCCCGACGGTGGTATCCTCCCACAGAGAAGGGGAGCGCAGAGCCACCTCAGGAAGTGCAGGATTGGACATCTGAGCCACCTCCAGACTCATATTAACCCCAGATATGGGGGTGCAGATGATTGATACTGATTGGCATGAAAAAATCCTACAGAACAGTGTAGGACTATTACTAGGTAGAGGTTCCTCAACACTAAAAGGACTTATAGTACACCCAGGGGTTATTGATCCTGATTTCACTGGACAAATAAAAGCCTTGGTCTCTTCACCAAAAGGAATTACGGTCATCTCTCCAGGGGATCGCATTGCACAAATGCTTATATTACCCAGTCGACATTCTTTGTGGCCCAGTAAAAATACAAATAAAGGACAAGGAGGTTTTGGATCAACAGGAACCACTTTAATAAACCTTACTATGGATATGGGACAGAGGCCCCTCCTAAAATTAAAAGTGGGAAATATGGAATTTACAGGTTTATTAGATATGGGAGCAGACAAAAGTATTATTAGCGCAATGGTCTGGCCAAAGCACTGGCCATTGATCACAGCAGCTCAGAGCTTGAGAGGCTTAGGAGTAGCAGAAAGCCCCAATCAAAGTGCTTCCTCATTATCATGGAAAGATACAGAGGGACACACAGGAATATTTCAGCCATATGTCTGTAATGTTCCTATTAGCCTATGGGGACGAGACGTCCTGCAGCAAATGGATATGAAACTCACCACTGATCAGATTTACCAAGGGACTCCTGTAAGAAATATGTTACAAAATATGAACTATGATGATAAAAAAGGATTAGGAAGACATAGTCAAGGATCTACCCAACCACTGCCTTTACTTCCACCAAAAAATGATTCTCATGGATTGGGTTTTTCCTAGGGGCCACTGATAAACCATCAATCCCTATAATATGGAAAGATGATAAGCCTCGCTGGATTCCACAGTGGCCCCTAACAAAAGAGAAGCTAGAGGCAGCTCATAAGTTAGTACAAGAGCAGGTACAAGCAGGTCATTTACAACATTCTACTTCTCCTTGGAATACTCCAATATTCTTAACAAAGAAAAAATCAGGAAAATGGAGGTTATTACATGATTTAAGAGCCATAAACGAACAAATGTACCCTATGGGACCCATCCAATGTGGACTCCCTCTTGTCACTGCGCTACCAAAAAATTGGCCTACTATTATTCTGGATTTAAAAGATTGCTTTTTCTCTATACCCTTACACAAAAATGATTGTTGGAGATTTGCCTTTACTTTGCCCTCTCTTAATCACACTCAGCCTGATCAGAGATTTGAATGGACCGTGTTGCCTCAAGGTATGGCTAACAGTCCTACTATATGTCAAATATACGTAGATAAAGCGTTAACAAACACTAGACAAAAGTTTAAGAGATTGTTGATTTATCATTATATGGATGACATACTTATTTGCCATCCAGAAAAAGAAGTTTTGTTAGAAGCATTACAACTTATAACTCAAGCATTAGAAAAAAGAGGACTAACGATAGCCCCTGAAAAATTACAATTAGAGGAGATCCAAGAATATTTGGGTACAAGGCTCACTGCTACTACAGTCAGACCATCAAGGTTGACCATCAGGACAGATCAATTGAATACCTTGAACGATTTTCAGAAACTCTTAGGTGACATTAACTGGATCAGATCCTATTTAAAATTATCCACAGGGGAATTAAAACCTTTATTCGATATATTAAAAGGTAATCCTGACTTGAATTCCCCTAGGAAACTTACTCCCGAAGCACGGATATCCTTACAGCTAGTAGAGAATAGACTTCAGCAGTGTTACGTTGATCGTTGTGATCCTACTCAACCATTAAGTTTAATCATAATCTCAGAGAAACATACCCCCTTTGGCATAGTTTGGCAAGGAGGACCTCTGCAAAGTATAAATCTCCCTAGCTCTCCAGCTAAAACATTACAATCATATCCCCAAGCTATTGCTCAGGTAATATTCAAGGGAATAGAATCTTGCATTACTGTTTTTGGAATCCATCCGTCTATTGTTATAACTCCTTATTCCACTCAGCAAATTAAATGGCTAATTAATAATGATGATGATTGGTCAGTATTATATTGTTCCACCTCAGCTCAGTTCGATAACCATTATCCCCAACATCCCTGGATTCAATTCTATAAAAATACTCCCATAGTTTTTCCAAAAGTGACTAGTGTCCAGCCTCTTAAAGACTGTGTAACCATTTTTACTGATGGCTCCAAAAATGGAGTAGGTGCAGTACTTATCAGTAAACAACTTCACACCATAATAGTTCCACCCAACTCCGCACAGGTTACTGAACTTGCAGCTGTAATATTAGCCTTTAAATTAGCAGATAATCAGCCATTCAATCTTCTATCTGATAGCTTATATATCGTCAACGCTTTACAGGTTCTTGAAACGGTACCCCATATTTCTTCCATGTCCACTGTAGCTTCTTATTTTACCACGCTACAAAACCTTATTCTACAGCGTAAACATTCATTTTATGTAGGACATATTAGAGCTCATTCTAATTTACCAGGACCTTTGGCCAATGCTAATGACTTGGTAGATATGGCCACCAAATCAATTTTTGTTTTTTCCATAGAGGAACAAGCAAAACTCTTTCATGAAAAATTCCATGTAAATTCCACTACTTTGAGCAGAAAATTTCCTATATCTAAATGTATGGCTCGACAAATAGTAAAAAATTGTCAACATTGTGCTCCTTTAATCCCAGTACAATCCTTTGGAGTTAACCCCAGGGGACTGTTGCCTGGTCATATTTGGCAGATGGATGTAACCCATATTCCTGAATTTGGTACTGTTAAGTATGTACATGTGTCAGTAGACACTGCTTCAGGGGTCATTATGGCTTCCGTTCATTCTGGAGAAAAGGTAAAAGATGTCATTCAACACTGCCTACAAGCATTTGCTGGCTGGGGCATACCTAAAGTTATTAAAACAGATAATGGTCCTGTTTATACTTCCAAAAGCTTCCGGTTGTTTTTACAAACATTTAACATCCAATCAGTCACTGGCATCCCCTATAATCCTCAGGGACAGGGCATTGTGGAAAGAGCACATCTTACTTTAAAAAATTGTCTAAATAAACAAAAAGGGGGAATAGGAGCCTCCTACAAGTCTCCTAAAGATAAACTTAATTTAGTTCTTTTCATTCTAAATTTCTTAACTCTGGATAGGGACGGCCACTCTGCAGCTGATCGACATTATAATCCCCATGATACTCCTCAAGTATGGGCAAAATGGAAAGATATCCTGACAGGTTGTTGGAAAGGACCGGATCCAGTCCTTCGTTGGGTCCGAGGGTCTGTTTATATTTTCCCACAGGATCAACAGACTCCAGTCTGGATTCCAGAAAGGCTAATCAGAGTTTTACAGCATGCAAGTGATGCTGCTCCTCCTCGCAATGGCGAGCCTGAGCCTTCCTCCAATAACAAAAACTCAGATGGAAAGGCAAACCCGGAACCTATGGGCCATTGTTAGCCTGGCCATATTTTTTACTTCTAACTAACACATTTTTTATCCTTCCTTTTCTTGTTTTTCACCAATTCCTCTACAAGCCTGTCAATTCTACTGATGATTTTTCAGGTCGTGCTGTTTTTGGTGACAAGGATATCTCTAGTCTTTCTTTGCTTTAACAGGAGGAATTTTTGCACTTTGCCGTTGGAATCATACTACAAATCAGACCCAGAGTAGAGCAACTCGTTCTGCTGACCCTAGCTGTAATATTGCTTTTCCTCCCACGTCAGCTTGTGTATTTCCTCCCCTTTATGTTTCTACCAACTAACATTTCTAATAACACCTCTTAACTGTTCACTAACCGTGTGCTATCTCTCACAATGCTGGAATGGTTCTTTTGCCACCCGTGCAATTTTGATGCACATTCCTATCTTCCTACCAGTCCTAGTTTCTGTTGCAGATATAGAATTGCCAGTGCTATTATCAAGAAACAGAAGAGGCTTTGACATTGCAACAGCCGTGATCATTGCCATCACAGTCCTTGCAGTAGCAGCATTGACACAACCATAACAACGATCATTTGGCCGAAAATATAGCTGCAGTCTTACAGACCATAGAGACTCTATCAGAGAGTGGACTTACTACAAGAACAAGTGGATACCTTGCAAGAACTTTTGGGACTGGGATGCGTTTATTCCCTGAGAGCTGTTTGTGTTGCCCGTATTGTAACTCTACTGGGATGTATATTGTTTCTGTATTTAATATGGCTACATGGTTTTTCTTCTGTTTATAGATTTATCAAACAGCGGGCAGGCTTAGGAGCTATGGTGGTACTCCTCTGCCTTGGCCTCTTTTCTCTTCATTCGTTTTGGCATGCATCTACGAGCCAGCCAATAGAGAGATCAGATTATCTTTCATCAGGCCATGACCGCCCTAAAGGCCGACAGCCCCCCATTAGTATGGCTCTTGATGCTAGACCCGTAGTCAAAGACGGGTAATGAAGGAGGTGGCTGTGTACCAACCTAAGACAGGAGCTGCAGCATGCTCTGCAGGCTCTGATGACGGGTAAGGACATATGCTGACCACTCAGCCTAAGACAGACACGGTCCCGAGCCTTAGTTTAATAATAAAGAAGGGGGATATGTCGGGGTTTCCGGGACCCCCAGCCTTGGGCACGGTCAAGATGGTGCCTGGCGCTGAGCCAAAAGCGGCCAGCTATACAGTAAACAACCAGCGAATTCCAATGATTGGCTAGTTAACGATGCGATTAGAGCATGCCCCCCTCGTGTACCTATTCTATGCCTGCAGCTGTCCGCGCGTTTACCTCGTGTGCTCTCCCCTGATTGGTTGAAGTGTATATAAGCTTGATGGGTGGGGGAGTGAAAAGAAGCTGAGAGTAGGAGTAGTAGAAGCGAGGAAGAGAGTGCGAGCGAGGGCGAGAGCCGAGTGGGAGAAGCGGAGCGGCCGAAGCAGGCGTGAGCCGAGCGGGAGAAGCGGAGCGGCCGAAGCAGGTGTGAGCCGAGCGGGAGAAGCGGAGCGACCGGAGCAGGCGAGAGTTAAGCAGAGGGAAAGAGAGCGAGAGAAAGAAAAGAGAGAAAGGGATAGAAAAGAGGGAAAGAAAGGAAGACTGTGCACAATAAACTTCCAAAGCTTCAGACATTTGTCGTGTCTCTCTCTGCGGGCAGAGGGAACGCGATAGTATACTTAGAGGAACCAGGAAATTCCACCAGAAAACTTTTAGATCTCATAAGTGAATTCAGTAAAGTAGCGGGATATAAGATCAATGCACATAAATCTAAGGCATTTTTATATATAAGCGATGAATCTTCAGAAAGAGAAATTAGGAAAACTACCCCATTCACAATAGCTTCAAAAAAAATAAAGTATTTGGGAATCAATCTCACAAAAGAGGTGAAAGACCTCTACAATGAGAACTACAGAACACTAAAGAAAGAAATTCAAGAAAACCTTAGAAGATGGAAAGATCTCCCATGTTCTTGGATAGGAAGAATTAATATTGTCAAAATGAGGCTGACTTTGAACTGGCTTTGATCTTCCTGCCCCCGGCGGAAGCCGCTGGGATTATAGGCAGGCGCCAAGGCGCCCCGCCCAACCCAATGGACATTCTTTTACTTATCTTTTCATTCCCTTGTGTTGAGTATATACCTAGTGGAACTGTTGGGTCACAGGGTCATAAATCATGGCTCAACCTTAGTAGACCCTGCTATTCCAAAGGGTTTTTTTTTTTTTTTTTTTCAATTTACACTCTCACCAGTGGAGTATGAGAATTCCCCATCCTTACTAAAACTTGATACTGTCAGGTTTGTTTTCTTTTTTTAACAACTAAAGGCTGTTAAGATAGGTGTGTATTGGCTAATTTGCATTTCCTTAATGATTAATAAAGCAGAATACCCTTTTATTGACCATTTTTGACATGCCTGTTCAAGTCATTTGTTGTTGGTTTTATTGTGTTCAACTTTTCCTTACTTGTGAATAGGAGTTCTTTTGGCCAGATGTCATGTTTTTGCAAATATCTTCCACTCTCAGACGTGCCTTTTCATTCTCTAGTACTTTTTGACTAATAAAATTTCTTAATTATAATGAAGTCCAACATATCCTTTGTTCCTTTAAGATTAGTAAATAATTACTCTTTCTACCTAAGGTCATGAAGATAACCCATGTTATGTTCTAGAAGTTTGTTTCATTTTTCATATTTATATTTACAAGCCACCTGAAATTGATTTTTGTGCATGCATGAAATAGGGGCAACACTCACTTTTTTCATTTTCAGATATCCAGTGGATCCACTACTCTCTGGGTGAATCTTGCAAACTAATGTATAAGAGTACATATAGGGCTGGGGAGATAGCTCAGTTGGTAGAGTGCTTGCCTTGCAAGCACAAGGCCCTGGGTTCGATCCCCAGTACTTTTTAAAAAAAAAAAAAAAAAGAGTACATATAAGTTCCATTCATATGATATTTGAAAACAGGCAAAAGTAATTTAGAAGGAGAGCAGCCAAAATGGTGTTTACTTTTGGGGGCAGGGATGTTTATTCTCTAGGAGGGGCACATAGGAACCTACAAGCATGTTAGTAATGTTCCAGTTCTAGAAATGGGCGGTGGTTGAATGGATGTACCAATGTGTATAAACCCATTGAGCTGTGCTCTTAAGATTTATATCATATTCATTCTGTCTTTTACTTAATCTTATTTTTTAAAGACCATATTTTTCCTGCTACATTAAAATTTGTTCTAAAACAGGTTTCCATGTATGCGTGAGTCTACATCTGTGTGCTCTTTTCTATTCTACGGATCTATTTGTCTGTATCATGCATCCAAACCCAATGCATCCGAAATTGAATGTTTCCCCCTAAAACTTGCTCCTCTTGCTCTCTTCCCTACCTTGACTTTTGGATGCTCTATTCTTTCAGCTGTTCAGGTCAAACTCCTTGGTATGATCCTTGACTCCTTTTCACACTCTACTTGCAATTAATTAGTAAATATTCTTGCCTTTCCCTTCAAAACATATATAGAATTAACTACCTCCATTGCTCCTATCCTGGTCCAAGCCACCATTTTCCCCTCACCTAGTTTCCTGCAGTAGGCTTCTAACTGTCCTCCCTGATAAGAGGTAATAGATTGGTGAGACATGGTAGAGACAGAAGAATCAGAATACAATCCAGGTTGGCTCAAATGGTGGAAACTGCTTTCCAGAGTGAAGTATGGAGGAAACTGGTTTGGGGGCAGAGGGAAGAAAGGCTCCCTTTGGTTTCTTCTCTACCTATCAGCCAGGGTAATAGCTAATGGATATGGAGAATAAGAAATTCCCAAAATAATGAGGCCTGAGAAGAAGAAAAGGGAGTAAAAATGAAGGCTGTGCACTGACAGCTTTCATCTCCCAAGACGAATGTTTTCCCGATACTGGCTGCAGGCAAAGAGGATGTTCTATCATCCTCAGAAGAAAACAGTCTCTAGAAGGAGTTATCTCCTCCAAAGCAAAATTCTTTCTGGCACTGTCCACTGACCTTGACCGAAAGGCTCACATTCCTAAGCAAAACTGACATATGTTCACTAGACCACCCCTCAAAATAACCTATATAAACACAGTCCAGTACCTTTCTTTGTTCAGTGGCTCATTTTCCACCAGGAGAGTGGGTCCATGGGCACCATTTCATCCCCCTGAATAAAGAGCTGAGATGACAAGTGAGGTTTGCATCCTGCCTGGTCTTTTAGTGCTAACATCGGGGACCTTTCAAGTTGATGAACTTGATGTGCTGTACCCAGAGAGGGCATGAAAGCTGTGTGTCACCAGCTACTCACCCTCCTACCCACCCTCACCCCACCTTCCCATTCCCACCCCTGCCACATCTTGTCCTACACATCTTTTCCATTTGTCTTTCCCTGGGTTGTATATACTTTATAATAAAATTATTATCATAAGTATAGCACTTTCCTGAGTTCTGAATCATTCTAGGGAATTAGCAAAGGTCAGGAGAGGTTGTAGGAACCATGGGATTTGTAGTTGGCCAGGCAGAAGTGTAGGCCCTGTAAGCACCCCATTTGTAGCTGACTCTGAAGTGAGGGCAGATCTGCTCTAACTCTGAGTAAGGGTCAGAATTTAATTGAATTTTTAAGTGCCAAATTTTTGCTACAGAACTGGATAATTAGTTACAGACAAGAAGGAACAGGTCTAATTTAAACCCAAATTCCTTACCAGGACATAGTTAAAGAGTAGCTAAGGTTGCTATAAGACCTTATAGAGAGGGCAAAGGACAGATGTCCCAACACCAAGCATATTCACCCTCCCTACTACTTTCTCTTATCCATCTTTCCCCTTGCTGGTCTCCTTCCCCTCCCTAACAGGCCCCTTTCTGCTTACATATCATTTGGGGTGAGGGTGAATAGGCAGTACTGGGAATTGAACCCAGGGCCTCACAGTTTCTAGTCAAGAGTTCTAGATTCTACCTATGAGAAAAAACACATATGCAATACTTGTCTACCTAAGTCTGGTTTATTCTGCTTAACATGACAATCTCCAGTTCTATCCACTATCCTGCAAATAACAAGATTTCATTCTACTTTATGGCTGAATTGTGTGTGTGTGTGTGTGTGTGTGTGTGTGTAATCACATTTTCTTTACCTATTCATCCATTGGTGGGCATGCATCTAGGCTGATTGGCTATTGTGAATAGTGTTGCAATATACCTGAGTGTGCAGGTATCTCTTGAATGTTGATTCTGATTCCTTCTGGTATATACCCAAGAGTGTATAGCTGGAGCATATGATAGTTCTATTTTTAGATTTTTGAGGAACCTCTGAAGCCAGAATTAAAGGCCGACAGTTAGTGTAGAATAGAGAATCAGGTCGAATAGAGAAATGGAAGCCAATCTGAGTCTGGGAAGTTGGAAACCCCCCGGGGGAGACTGGAATGTTCATGCCTCCAGAGTCCTTGGATACCACCCCTCCCAAAAGATTGTTAATGAAGCAACTCCTGAGCAGAGAGCTACTAATCAATGCCCTCTGGGCTGCTGCCCCTTCCTGCCTAACATTCCACTTGGGCCCTTCCAGCCCACCTGCTCACCGACTGGCCATTCCACCAACATCTCCCTGTCACTATACAGGATGGGGGGAATGAACAAGATAAGGGAGAAGAATGCAGGAGAACAAAGGAAACTTTAGTCTATAAAAGAGGAAGGGTGCTCTCACTTCTTGGGGATACCAAAATACCACCCATGACCCCTTCTCCCTCCTAGGAGAAGTCTGCGTTACTACCTTTAAATAAAACCTGCTCTATATGCTTGCCTTGGTGCTTCTCTAATGTTCAAACTTCAACATTTGAGGAAGGAGTATCACCTCTATTCTCTTTCCCATAGTGGCTGTACTAATTTTCATTCCCACCAACAGTGTATAAGGTTCCTTTTTATCTATATCCTTCACAGCTTTTGTTAGTATTATTATTTCTGATCATAGTCATTCTGACTGGGATAGTTTTGATTTGCATTTCCCTAATGGTTAATGAAGCTGAGCATATTTTTCATATATTTATTGGTCATTTGTACTTCTTCTAAAATTTTTCTTTATATACATACTTTCTTCTGTGGAAGGAAGGAAGGGGAAGAGAAGGAAAAAATGTTATTTTTAAAAACAGTCACCTCCCTAGGTGCTCCCAGCTTCAAGGGAGGATGAGGCAGGAGTACAGCAAGTTTGAGGCTAGCCTCAGCAACTTAGTGAGACCTTGTCTCAAAAAATAAATAAATAAAAGGGTTGGGGAGATGTTCGCCGACCCGCCGGCATCGCGCAGCGGCGGAAGCTATTGGGGCGGGAGCAGTGGGCTCGTTGGAGGCTGGAGTGGGCGCTGAGGCGACCGCCATGGCGTTTCTCAAATTTCGCGACCAGGGCGAACTCTGTTGGAGAAGCTGTTCAGTCAGCAGGAGAATGGGCCTCCAGAAGAAACAGAGAAATTTTTCTCACGGATCATTGCCATGAGTCTTCTACGTCCTTTTAGTGATTGCTTCAGGGAACCATGTCATCAGAATGCCCAGTAAAGTTTTGCTCCATTTGATGCGCTGATGGAGTTGCTGCTAATTGAACTGTGTCCTGAGCTGAGAACTCATTTAGATCAACTTAAAGCTGGTCAAGTTGGAGACTGCACAAGTAAATCACCAGAGAAATGTCTGTAATAGTAGACATGAAACATTTGCCTCTTTTCCACAAAGGACTTGACTGAGAACCATATTGATTTTTATTTTAGTTACCTCCCTCTAGTTTTATGTGAAATAAGCAGAATTGGGGGGAGGGGTCTTGATGCTGTGGTAGACAACAGAAATTTTAAAAAACCTGTTTATTAATTTTTAAGTAATAAAAATACTTTCAAAAGTTCAACAATACAGATTGAAATACAAATGTTAATATGTGATGAGACCCTAGGAAATATTTTAAATATTTATGAAATGGTTTTGTTTTACAATGAACTATGAATATTGTACAGTTAATTTCCTCACTGAGGATTCTGAACATTCCTATGTTATTTCACATGTACTGAAGAATATTGTTGTACAATGCTTTGTGTAAAGTTATTGTGAAAACTTTATTGTCTTTATTTTTGCCAAAGATTTCCCATAGTTTGAAGCATTTGAAGCAATAAAATATAAAAAATTAAAAAAAAAAAAAAGGGTTGGGGATGCAACTCAGGGGTAAAATCACCCCTGGGTTCAATCCCCAATACTCCTCACCCTCTGAAAAGAGAGACAGCCTCTGAAACATAATGATTTCCTGTTTGTTTGCATTGTTCACCTCCCACCCATCGGACTTTCAAGACCCCACTGCCATGACAATTCTAGGTCACTTTGGCTCATGCTGACCAGTTCTAACTGGATTCTTAACCATACATTCTCACAAATTTTGTCATTAGGAGGAGTTATCTTTATCTCCCTGAATTTTGGGATCTGGTCTGTGAAAAGGCTCACAAGGGTCTCCCACTTCAGGGTAACTTGGGTTCCTCTTATCAACATTATTTCAGGCCTGCATTTCTCCTGTAGATAACAGGCAGTTTGCTGTGGAATATGACCCATCCTGTCCACTTAAGCCATGCAGGACTTCAAGTAAATTGTTTCCTGGAAAAGAAACATGTGGGGGTCAGCACAGTGGATGCTTTTTATAGAATTATTCCCTTAATCTCATGTTCCCACCACTTACATCTGTCTGCCCCCTATCACTAACTACTCAGCATCAGGTCTTTCTCTTATATTCCAAACTTCTATTATCTCTGTGGATCCTCCAACATACCTAAATGAGAACTTTTTTTGCTCTACACCTAACCACTCATTTCTCCATTCCCACTCCAAAGAGTATCTTCCCCTATTCCCTATTCAAGCTCAGAAACATGGATGATTTCCTGAGTCCTTCTCTCCAATGCCCCACTCTTCATCCAATATCAGATCTTCTCACTCCCAACCCGCCTCTACAGGACACTCAGCCTTGCCTTTCTTCTAACAAAGTTTCCCCACAGCCTTTATCCTGATCCTTCTAAAATACAAATCAGATAATTCTGACCCTCTGCTAACAGTCTTCCTGTGGCTCCCCACTGCCTCCAAAGTAATGCCCAAGCACATTAGTGTGGGGTGTATATGATACTCCCAGATCTTGAAGTCCCTGCCTGTTTCTCCTGTATTTCCCCTCCAAATGGAAGCCCAGCCCCCACAGAAACCATGATAGTTCTTTGAACTTGCAGAGTAACTTCATGCTGTTCTTCAACACTCTGGGCCCCTGCACTGTCTTCTCCTGAGCTTCATTTGCTAGGCCAACTCTTATTTGTTCCTTGCCAGGAACTGTTTCTCTTCTTTCTGTGGCACTAGGGATCAAACCCAGGACCTCCTGAAGGTAGGCAGACATGGAATCAATGAGCTACACTCCCCACCCCTGCCTGAAAATTTCAGCATTAATCTACTGTACTTTGTCATTTCTAGACTCTTAAGGCATTTGGATGAGTGCTAATCCTAAACAATTTAACACACTGATAAAGGAAGTATGGCCTACCATAATCCCACAACTACAGAAGTGGATTTCTTTCTTTAGTCCCATGTTTTGTGACTTAAAATCAGTATTGAACATTTGTAAATATTTTTAAATGGCATTTTTCATTATTCATAGCATATCAAGGCAGAAATAGGCTTTCCTAAGTCACAATTCTGTAAAAATTGCTGCTTGTCCACTTCATCCCACCCTACTCATTGCCAAAATCTTCAGGTTACTGCTTGTGTCGTGGAAATGACAAGACGGCTCTCGGAAAGTAGGAGAAACCAAGATTTATTTTATGCCAGCAGGTCCAGAGGAGATTAGCACTCCAAAATTCTGAGCCCTGTGTCAGGTCAGGATCTAAGCAGCTGCATGGGAGAGAGCAAAACAGCTAGCAACCCACCGCAAGGGCAGAGAGCAGGGGCATCAGGCAGCCGACGCTGCACCAAAGAACAACCAATCAGAAGCCCACAGATAAACCTTAGTGGTTTCTTGCAACCCCTGTCAATCAACAGAGTCCCCAGCCAACCCCAGGGGGACACTAAACCCTCAAGCCTTCCTCTACCTATTCTGGCCTATAAAGACCCTGGACAGCTGGGGCCACGTGCAATTTTCTCCCACTCTCCACCCTGACCTGCACCCTGGAGGGCTGGGAATTTTGCCTGAGAGCCAAAATCCAATAAAGTTTGCTTTGGCCATTTTTGTCTGACTTTCATCTGGCTGCCCATCCTTGCCCTCAAGTTTATACCCTGATCCACGTTTTTTCACAGTATTTATAGATTATTTGATGTCATCTTAGACCCATTCTATCATTAGAGATTTTTCCTCTTTAAAAAAAAATTCCTAATCTATGTGGCTGAAGGCCTGTGCAGGATCTCTAACATAAAGCATGCTCACAGAACAGATAAGAAGAAACAGCTCTTTTCACAGATATCTATTACATTTCAGGAGGGATTAGTCAGACTCTTAGGGTAGTTGTTGACAATGCAAAAGGTAGGGACCCATGGTTAATTAGGCTTCCTAGAAAAAGGCTGAGAGAGGGGAGAGGAACTGACCCCTTCCCCAGGCATTGGACTCTTACCACAACGTTTTTGTAATTTCATTTCACAACCAGGTCTGATTTTGCCATCACACTTGGATGGCCCTCAAACTAGGTGTCTTTACATAACAAGTCCTACAGAGGTCTTTAGCTCTGAGTTCAATAAAAGCAATGTTGAGAAAAGCAGAGTCCACACTCTAATGAAAACAATATACCAGAACTTAGGAAACCAAAACATCCACAGAACCCTACATTTAACAATGGTATAGGAACATGTAATTATCCCAAGGTGTTTCAGCTGTAAAATTGGGGTGGTTATCTCACATGATTATTCCAGGATAATTAAGTGCTTTGAACTGGAATTTAAAAGTTGGGAGTCATAAGCATATAGATGGTGTTTAAAAGCATGGGAATTGATGAGATAAACCTAGAGAGAGAGTTAATAGAAATCCCAACCCTCCTTTCAAATGTTTCTCCCCTCATTTGTTCATTCAACAACTATGTTTCAGTACCTATCCTCTGCCTATGGTCTGTGCTAGGCACCAGGGACGCAGGAATAAACAAAAGTGACATGGAAAGAGATTACTGTCTCCTGAAGGAACCAGGCAGCACAGAAATGCATAATGAAGTACAGACTACAATAATTGCTTTAAAGGAAAAGTTTCCGATACTATGGGAAAACTTAGTGAAGACTTAATTTAGACGGAGTGAAATTATGTATGCGAAATACTTAGCATGATGTCTGACACATAGTGGGCACTTTGCTCAGGGAAGGCCACACTAAGAAGGGCAGGTGTGTCCCTTTTGAGTTAGATAGGGAGGGAGTGGGCCAAGAGCACTGCAAGCAGAGAACACACCGGAAGGCCTGAGGCCTAGGGTATTACAGGACTGAGAAGGGACCTGCAGGGCTGGAGCACATGACAGTGAGACAATACCATCTGATGCCTGGCCACTCTAGGTAGAAATCCCTGCCCCCAAAGTGATTAAAATGACTATAAGAACATACAATGCCCACTTTTGTGAAAGCACCCAGAAACCACTCCGGACGGACGCAGGAACTCATGCAAGAGATTTTATTAAGTGGACAGAGTGTCTCCCCACAGAGAGAGAGAGAGAGAGAGAGAGAGAGCGCGCAAGAGAGAGCATGAAAGCCAGGAGGAGAGAGAGAGAAAATGACGGGGGAGCTATTAAGTAGTGGAATTTCACAGGCTGATAATGACCAATGGTTGGTGAGGAGGTTCGTGGCTAAAAACTGGACCAGTTACTGGCTAGGAGGTTCACAGGCTAACAATCTGGGTGGTGTGGGGGAGGGAGAATAATGGTGGCAGCAAAATAGCAGATCTGATGCCAACATTTTGTACAGTTATAATGCACAAATAAAAATTAAAATCAATAAAAGAACACACAAAGACTCCAGATACTATTTCAAAATACTAATGATGCAAATTTATTGCATCAACCTGAAAATGAGCATGCCCAGTTCCTTTTCTCAAACTCCTCTTTCAGTCACCCTTTTCCCTCCACTCAAAGGAAAGATGCACCCTCTGCTTATCTAGAAGTTCACTTCGGTGCACTGCCCTGCAGAATGAGCCCTTCCTGAGGGAGAGACCTGTGGCAACACTAAGGGAACTTCAGCAAGAAACAGTAAAGTCCTTCACCTGACTGTCACCACACAGGAACAAGGACTGGGTCTACTCACCATAAGAATACCACCCCATCCAGCACACACAGACAAAATACTTGCATCAACAATTTTTAAAGTTATTTTTATTTCACAAATAAAATTGTATATATTTATGATGTGCAGAAGGATGTTTGGTTTGAAGTATGTAGACATTGTGAAATGGCTAAATTAACCTCTCATACCACATTTTGTGATGAGAACACTTAAAATCTACTCTCAGTAATTTTCAAGTATATAAATTTTTATTATATATAATATTAACTATAGTCAGCTTGTGTACAATAGCTCTCTTAAACCTGTTCTTCCTAACTTAAATTTTATATCCTTTGACCAACACCTCCACAACCCCCAGTCTCTAGAAACCACCATTTTGTTCACTGCTTCTATAAGTTGCTACACATGTGAGATCATGTAGTGCTTGTCTTTCTGTGCCTTGTTTACGTCACTTAACACACGTCCTCCAGGTTCATCATTGTTGCCAAGGACAGAATTTACTTCTTTTTTAGGACTGAATAGTATTCCATTGTGTTTATGGACACATTTTCTTAATTCGTTCATCCATTGATGGATACCGGTTGATTCCCTATCTTTATGAACAACAAATTTCAGATCCTGGATATCTAGTGATGAAGGACAGCAATCCTTGAGAGTCAGGGAATAAATGAAGAGAGGTCCCTGTAATTAAAGAGAGGTCCAGGCTAGGGCACAAAACAGGACTCTGTGAATTGAGGAAATGCAGCTGAGAGTGCAGGGGGACCACTATGGCTAGTGCATGCAGGACAGGGTGCTGGGGAGGAGGGACCAACACAGAGAAAGAACTCTGGAGATCTGCAGAGGGTGTTCACACAGCACAAATCAGTACACATGGTAAGGAACTTACTCATGCTGGTAAAAGAACTGTTCGAGAGAATTAGAGGGAAGAGCATCCAGCACTCATATAGGACTGGAAATAGAGCCTATTTCCAAAAGCCTGACTAGAAAACTTCATTAGTCAGAGCATTAGGTACAGTACACAAAAAGGTCTCTAAGTAATGGGAAATAATTAGCACCATTAGGCCTAAACCAGTAGTTCCCAACCCAAGGTAATTTTGCTCCTCTTCACAAGGTAACATTTGCAAAGTCTAGAGATCGTTTTGATTGTCAGGATGAGGGAAGAGGTGCTACTAGCTTCTAATGGGGAGGCCAGGGATGCTACTAAGCATCTTACAATAAACTACCACCACAAAAAAATTATCTGGTCCAAAATGCCAACAGTGCTAAGATTGAGAAACCTTGACCTAATCACTACTATGGTCCTTTCTAACAAATCTTAAACATGAGACTCAGAAGGATCATACTGTTTTCAAGTAATTTAACTGCACCCCAAAGTAAAACTCAAGAAGACTTATAGGATTACCAAACTGTCCCAACACCCAACCTGATAAAATCCATGATACCTGACATCCAATTCTTTCTCATTAAATAAAAGATTACAGGGAAAGCAAAAAGGCAGGAAAATACAACCAATAATGAGGGGCGGAATCAACCAATTAAAACCAATCAAGGACTGACACAAATGTTAGAGAAATAGCACAAACAACATTAAAAATAGTTAAAATAATGGCACTCCTTAGGTTCAAACGGTTAAGGAAAGGTATGGCAAATATAAAAAACACCCAAATGAAACTTTTAGATAAAAGTTACAATGCCTTAGGTAAGGGAAAAAAAAAAAAAAAACCACTGGATGGGATTACTACAGATTGAATATTTCAGATTAGTTAACTCAAAGGTATAACAGTATAACTATCCACAATGAAAGAGAATAAAGAGGATTTTTAAAAATTAAATTTTAAAAAAGAAAGCATCACAGATTTTATTGTTGTTGTTGTTGAAATGGGTGTTAGGGAGGTCTAAGCAGCTGGGTGGGGGTGGGGCATCAGGTAGCTCGCATGTGCCAAAGAACAACCGGATAAATCCTAGTGGCATCTCGCAACCACCAGTCAATCAACTGAGTCCCCAGCCAACCCCAGGGGCACACTAAACCCTCAAGCCTTCCCCCACCTATCCCGGACTACAAATCACCGCCCCATCGGGACCAGGGTAAGGATTCCCCCACCCTCCACCCTGGCCTTCACCCTGGAGGGCTGGCAAATTTCACCCAAGAGCCAACTCCAATAAAGCTTTGTTCGGCCGCTTTTGGTCTGACTCCTTTTTGGCTACCCACATCCAACCTTACAATGGGGTCTCACTTGTTGCCCAGGATGATGGCCAGCTCCTCAAGCAATCCTCCTGCCTCAGCCTCCTAAGTGGCTGGGACTACAGGCATATGCCGCCATGCCAAGCTCTATGTTTAAGTGGTCTAATTAAAATACAAGTATTTGGAGTCCTCAAAAGAAAGGAGATAGAAGAGATAACTAAAAATATAATTAAAGAAATGTCAGCTAACTGGGGGTGATGGCACACACTTGTAATCCCAGCAACTCCAGAGGCTGAGGCAGGAAGATTGCCAGCTCAAAGCCAGCCAGCCTCAGCAATTTAGGGAGGCCCTAAGCAACCTAACAAAACCCCTTCTCAAAAAAATTTTTAATCTTTTTTTAGTTTAAAAAAAGAAATATCAGCTAAAATTTTCCAAACTTGATTAGTTATATAGCCACAGATCCAAGATTTCCAAAGAACTCCAAACACAAAGAAATGTGAAAAATGATATCAAAGCTGGGATAAGTGATAAAAGCTAGAACTACTGATAGAAAATGAAACTACTGAGTTACTCTGGCAGCTGACACCATTGTCCTGTGCAAACATCCTGATCTGATGACTCAATCCAGGTCTTATGATAGATGTTAAGGACTTTAGGCACTAGGCTGATATGGCTGCCAAAAGAGTGCAAAGGTGTGGTAGAAAGAAACTCATATCACCTCCGCTGAGCAATCAACATGTCTACACTCAGAGCTGAGCAGAATGACCCAGGCTGCAAAGGAGACAAGCATAAAGACAGACATTTCAAGTTTTTTCATCCTATTCCTGTCATCCATGAGACATCTGCAGGTCCAAATAAAAAGTCAGTGTTTCAGCAAAAGCTATCTTAAGTCCCTGGACAGTAACCTAGACTACTGTTACCATCATAACACATAGTCAGAGGTGTTACAGCAAAGCTACTGGGAAACTAGTAATGTATTATCCAGCTGTGTGACCTCCAGAATTAGAGATTTTTAAGTCAACTAACAGCAAGGGAAGTTAGAGGGTTTATTTAGGTTTTTCACCAGTACCGGTTTCCTCTTGTGTAAACAGTCTGCTTTTGTGGTTTAATCAGGATCTTTGGATAGTTCTTCTGAAAGAACATAGGGAAAGGAAGAGAAAAACATGCCATGCTACAAAGGGTACTAGCTAACTGCACCTAGGGTTTTATTTATTTGTTCCAACCTTTGTCCCACTGTGGTAGTCACTGAATGTTTCACTTGAACCCATGTAACTTACCTCAATGTCTCCCTTTTAGACTTTAAATACTAACAGAATGTTAGTTAACACAATTCAACGTTACATCTGAAACATGGATCAAACAAAAACAGAACTTTTAACCCCTTTTTGTGGGAAAATGGCAAAATGTTTTCATGTTTCGCAATATTAACCTTTAAGCAGATCAGGCTCTCATTATCATTCAGAAATACATTTAAATTCTCACCCCAGTGTAAAAATATATCTTATGAATAACAGGTCCAGTTACAGACTATTAAATGATAAATAAATCTCCAATTAAATTTGTTGTTTTTATAAATTTAACATTGCCATTTCAGACAACTTTAGTTTGAAGAATACCAACTTGATAAAGTGTTCTCCTAAGCTTTATATTTTAAAACTTGTATATTAGAAGAACATGAATATATTTAAGTGATCTGTTTCTCTGACAAAGAAAAATCCTAAAAGAAATGGACATCACACTTTAATATTTTATAGCTCAAGTCTTGCACAAATGGGCACTCATCAGTGTGAAGATTTTTAAAGGCAGAAGAGGCAGAGTAGGATATCTGGCAAGGCTGACTCATTGTACAATTTAAACAACTGTCCGAAAGAGAATGAATGCCTCTTTCTTAAGGGGTTATTATTATTTTTTTCCCCTGGGGCAAGTTATTTCCTCCCAAAATAAATCTTGGTTAAAATAACATTGATCACCTTTCTCAGGGTCCCTTTGGCCTAAAAGGACTCATTCACTTCTAGCAGACCTCCAGCAGAGCAGGTTCTCTTTTCCTTTCCTGGGAGGAAATGAAGTTGTTGCTTTGGGGTGAGAATGGTATCTGTACAAATTTTATCCCAGGAGAGGGATCAGATAGTCTCGGGTATTTTTAAAAACTGTGCCTTAAACCTTTTTCTTCCAGTTTGCACTCAAGGAATGGAGCACAAGGTATCGCTGTTTGAGCAGTCTCCCTTATCATCATCATTAAGGCCATCGACTTTAAGTGAGTTCCCCACTGTCAACCAGACTCTCTCTTTATATACTTACATACTTAGGGCACTTTGTCTAATGAAGGTCACATTGACCACACAGAGATTGTTAGGGCCCTCTCTCTGCAGAAATCAGCAGGGTGAAGACATCAGCGCTTGCATACAGGCTCCTATGTCTTGTATTTTAGTTCTGTGGGCAACAGGCAGGGCTGCATCCAGAGTGTCCTCTGGCCAAATAGGGTATCCTGTCAGATCTTAAAAGGGGAGACCATTTTGTTCCCAGGTTATAATTTTGTAATACTGGAACTCATTGCCCTGTTCCTTCTGACTGGCAGCTTTCATCTTTCACCCGCATTAAGATAGGCTAGTTAATCGTCAATGAGTGTGATGGGTCCCAGGTAAGATTTTTTTCAAATGTAAAGGCAACCCTGTGAGGTTAAGCATTTCAGTCCACACCTTTGTCCCAGAGTGGTAAGGAAAATGAAAATGGGCGTGTACCCAAATGGAGGTTACAAAAAATTCAGACTTAAGGACTAAAAGCACATAGCCAAAGAGAAAGTCATGGGCCAAGCCAAAAGCCTTGGTACCTTCCCAACACCTGTTTAGATTCCAACAATTAGCCCCAATACTTTTTAAATGTCTGTTCAGCATGGACTCTTATTGATATCTTTATCCAGAAGCTTTAAGTCCCCAGACTAATAAACTCAAGTGGAAAATCTTTCCGCCAGTTTCCCTCTCATATCGCAAGGAGTTCCATCTTTTTCTTTCTCATTTTTTTTTAATTTTTACAGAATGTATTTTGATTCATTGTATACAAATGGGGTACAACTTTTCATTTCTATGGTTGTGCATGCTGGAGATTCACACCATTCGTGTAATCATACAAGTACCTAGGGTAATGATATTTGTCTCATTCTACTGTCTTTTCTTCTCCTGCCTCTTCCCCTCCCCTCTTTTCCCTGTACACATTCCTCCATTCTTCCCTTACCCTCCCCCTCCCCATTATGTATCAGCATCCACTTATCAGAGAAAACATTCAGCCTTTGGTTTTTGGGGATTGGCTTATTTCACTTAGCATGATATTCTTCAACTCCTTCCATTTTACCTGCAAATGCCATAATTTTATTCTTTCATGACCGAATAATATTCCATTGTGCATACATACCACAGTTTCTTTATCCATTCATCTATTGAAGGGCATCTAGGTTGGTTCCACAATCTGCTATTGTGAATTGAGCAGTTATAAACATTGATGTGGCTGAGTTACTGTAGTATGCTGATTTCAAGTTCTTTGGGTATAAACTGAGGAGTGGGATAACTGGGTCAAATGGTGGGTTCGTTCCAAGTTTTCTGAGGAATGTTCATACTGCTTTCCAGAGTACTGCACCAATTTGCAACTCCACCAGCAATGTATGAGTGTGCCTTTTTCCCCACGTCCTCCCCAACACCTATTATTGCTTGTATTCTTATAATAGTCATCCTAATTGGAGTGAGATGAAATCTTAGGGTGGTTTTTATTTGCAGTGCTCTAATTACTAGAGATGTTGAACACTTTTTCAATTATTTGTTGTTTCCCTCTCATTCAAAATGAATTTTATTTCTTTTATTTTTGTCCTCTGCCATCATCCATGGATTTCCTTCTTTGAACCCAGGAGACAAGAACCCAGAAAGAAAATCAGTGAGGCCTATAGCCAGCATAGATTTCATTTGTCTGCAGAAGGGGCAAACTGAGCCTATTGGCATCAGATCTGCCATTTTGCTGCCTCCATTATTCTGCACCCACACACGCACACACACACCATTTTACAACCTAGATCGTTAGCCCGCGAACCTCCTCATCAGCCATTGATCCAACTGTTATTAGTCCACGAAATTCCACTAGTTAAGAATAGCTCCCCTGTCATTTTCTCTCCTCCCCCCTCAGGGCAGACACTGTGCGTGTCTGCTTAATAAAATCTCTTGTGTGAGTTCGAGTGATTTTCCGGGTGCTTTCATTGGTGCCCTGACTCCGATGGGCTCTTCTACTGCCACTTAGGTGAGTGGAATCCCATCTGACGCCCCAGAGCCCCAGATGCTCGTCTCACCTTTCATTCGCCCAGACACTTGGTTCCACATCCACCACCAACTTCAGATTGGTGAGTTTTCCCCTAGATCGACTTAAACACTCCTCTGCTAACCTGAGACATGACCATTGGTTTTCGGGTGCCCTCAAGGCAGTTGAGGAGTGGAGATTTCCCCAGCCATGATTTTTACAGTTATGCTGGCCCCTTTAGTTGACCTTATCTGATGGGCGGGTCCCTGATCTTTATGGTGGAGATTCTCTCTGAGTTGAAGCTCCTCTTCACTTTTCCTCTCAAAATTCCTGGAGCCAGGTCCTTGGCTTTGCCTGGCACACACTGTCAGGGGTGATGACTCCCATAATTGTGCTGCCTCCTCACCTCCAGTCAACTAGTCTGTGACCTCACGATGCCTTGGACACTGACTCACCTGTTTATCAGTCTCTACCATGGGGCCTAGGTCCTCCATTCTGGCAGATTCACTCCTGGGGTATCTACTAGAAAATCTTAAACCCCTTTACCTGACCCCCGACCTAAAACCACCAAAACTTATTTGCTTGTGTAATAATAATTGACCACAGTATCCTTTATATAATCAATCCAAAATGCCCATCTAATGGTGCCCTGGATTCCAATGTTCTACAGGTCTTATACAACTTCTGTGAGCAAGCAGGCAAATGGAAAGGGATTCCCTACATTCAAGCTTTCTTTCTTGAGCACTAAACCTGATCTTTGCTCTTCCTGCAAACCCAAACACCTCCTTTTGGCTTCTTCTTCCCCTCCCAATCTCTCCTCCTTCTCCAACTTCAACCCAGCTAATGAACCACACCCATATTGGTCCCTATGGCAGAGACCCCTCTGGCCCCTGCTTCTCCACCTCCTTTGCCCCGTTCTGTTTCTGCTTCTGCTCCCCCACCCAGCCCACCCCAGTCTTCCTGACACGCCATCCCACACACATGTTCTGGACCTCTGGGGGAGGTGGCTGGTGTACAGGGAGTGATCAGAGTCTAGTTCCTTTCTTGCTTTCTGATCTTTCCCAGATAGAGAAGAGACTAGGTGCCTTCACCTCCAACGACACAACCTTCATTAGAGAATTTCACTATCTTACCCAGTCTTATAATGTTAGATTTAAAAGATGCCTTTTTCTGTATACCCTAGACTCTCAATTGCAATTTTTACTTACCTTTAAGGAACCAGATAATGGACCTCAATTAACCTAGAAAGTGTTGACTCAAGGATTTGGCAATAGCCCTCACCTGTTCAGTCAAACCCTAGCTAAGAACTTAGCAAAATTCAGAGTTATAACATCTATGATTGTTCTCCATATGTAGATGTCATCCTTTTATGTGCCTCCACCCGAGAGGAATGTCAAAAGGCCATTACAGAGCTCCTAAACTTCTTGGCTGACAGGGTTATAAGATCTCAAAGAAGAAAACTTAATTATGCCACCAACAGGTTCAATACTTAGGATGAAGCAAAATTTAACCTGCTTATCACTGGGAGAGAGAAAAATAACTTAACCAACCCAACTGCCAGTGGCATGTCTCAGTAAGGAGTATGATATAGCAGCCCCATTCCTCAGAAGTAGTGGGAGATAATGTTTCATAATTTCCTGCATCCAAACCTGACCTGATTATCAACCAGGAAAAAAGGGTTAAAAAGTCTTAGGCAGCAATTTCACTTGCCTAGCCTTGCTGAAGCCTACA
The DNA here is from genome assembly GCF_902686445.1 of Sciurus carolinensis. Lineage (NCBI taxonomy): Eukaryota > Metazoa > Chordata > Mammalia > Rodentia > Sciuridae > Sciurus > Sciurus carolinensis. The sequence goes on from NC_062213.1 coordinate 97,685,151, forward strand.
TTGGAAGTAAGCCAGCAGGCTCAGCTAGGGACCAACCTGAGACTGAAGGGGGAAAAAAAAGTATCCATTTTAAACTTCTCTTGGGCTATAACATAGAAAAATGATTTTAAGACTCTCTCTCTCTCTCTCTCTCTCTCTCTCTCTCTCTCTCTCTCTCCCCCTCTTTCTCCCTCCCTCTCTCCCTCTCCCTGCCTTCTCTCTCTTTCTCACTCTCTCATGCTAGTTTACTAAAATAATTAATGGCCATTATCATATTTTCTTCTAGGAAAATAATGGCCATTATCATTTTTTCTTCTAGGACTATTGCTTTGCTTTGTTTTTCTTAAATGCTATATTTTCCGAGCTCACAATTTTGATCCTACATACCTAGGTTAATGTTTTTTCTGATCAGTTCTATATTTACTCAACTCTAGAGTTTGTTTTTGTTGTTTTTCTTTTAAAAAAAAAATCTATAACATTGCAATGGAGATTTACCTACAAAAAACTTCAAGGCCTTTGCTTTTATGTTATGTGTATACCATGTTGTCTAAGTATGTGTGCCCCCAAATCATGTACATATCAAAATTGACACAAATAACGAGCGTTCATGAATTAAAATTAAAAAATGGATCCAGATACCTTTAATTCACGTGATTTTAAAAAGTTCAATTTGCATTAGGTAAACAAATGAAAGTAAAATGTCTTTTTAAAATTACTTAACTCACAAGCTTCTAAGTGGTCAAACTAATAAAATGTTGATGTCTATAAAATGTCTAATATTAATTTTTCTTGGACTTTTCTTCAACAGGAAAGAGATGGCAAATACTATTAATACACTTGTCTGATATCTTGGTTTTTTACAGAAAAATAAATGAATTAGATTTGACATGTATGGGATTACTCAAACGTATTTGTTAGAGACATCTGATTAACTTACAAAGTTAAAATGCTAACTGTAAATAGCATTGATTACTTTTAACTCCTTAAATTCCATGGGATAACATATTTAAACATTATTGGTGTTTTCATAGATTGGTAAATAAAAAGGGTTTAAAATTGCTTTATGTCATCACTAAAAACAAGGTTACTAAGAGTTAAGTCCTAACAGATACAATTCTACACACAAAGGGAATCCAAAAGTTTCAACTGTGTTTCAATTAGAGTAGTATAAATAACATAAAATATTTCATCTTATTAAAATGGAGTAATTTATCTAAATTCAAAATTTCATAAGAATCATTTCAGAATGTGAACAAAAAGAGTCAACAGATAGGAAATAGAAAATACGTTTCTAAGTACAGAAATATTTTAGTAAAAGGGAGAAGAAAATATTTCTGGATATGATAGTGCTTGTGTGATGAAATATATGAGGGTCTAAGTAAGTGCTAAGAAAGTCTATGTGTAAGTAAAGGACAAATTGCAACAAGTTTGTATGTAACTAAGGTGGTTTATGTATGTGTGATGATCAGTTAAAGCTATTTAAGGTTTTTTCTTAAGGTCAAATAATAACATACTGATATAAACCAGAGTTTAATATGTATGTTAAAATGACAAGGATTTCTTAAAAACACTAATTTACTCATAACATTAAGTCTGATAAATTCTATTCTTTAGAACACTTAGTCTTAAAAATAGGTTTTGTACAATTATGGTTAAACAACTGTTAGAGTATTGTTCTATGTTACAGAATATAAATTTTTCTTTAAAAACTAAACTTGGTTAATATAAAAATATCAAGGTAATTGTGGAATTATCACTCTTCTTTGTATATTAAATATGTTCATATCTTCCAGGTATAAAAGTCTTTAAAGCAGGGCTGGGGAGATAGCTCAGTCGGTAGAGTGCTTGCCTTGCAAGCACAAGGCCCTGTGTTTGATCCCTAGCACTGCAAAAAAAAAAAGTCTTTAAAGCAGAAAATTTATCAAGTTTCTATTCTCCAAACTAAACTTGTCTGTAATGGTAATTTTAAACTTATAAGAATAGTGAATTTTATTGGGGACTTACTTATATCATTTAACATTCTATAACAGGACCTGTTAGCAATAGGATATATGTAAAATTTTATATTACCTTCTACATTGGGATAAAAATGTAAATGTATTTCTAAAAGTTAATGAGAGCCTGATTTATTTAAAGGTTAATATCATGAAACATGAAAGCATTTTGCCACTTTGCCACACAAAAGGAAAATTATAAGCTCTCTCAGCCTTTCTTTGTTTCATGTTTTAGATGTAATGTCATATTGTGTTAACTAACATTCACATAGACTTAGGAAACAATATATGTAAACTTTATGATATTTAAAGAGGAGGCAAAGATCAGCTTCAGAACTAGAAGATTTTACTTAAGACTTGTGAAGAGCCCTGCCTTATCTGAGATAAGGCTCTGCCTCTGACTTTTGGAGTCATTTTAACATGCAGTAATTTCAGTTCATTTAAGTTTATATTCAAAAGATTGGTTTTTGTTGTAAAATTACTATGATCTCAAACAGAGGATATAATGTATAGCTCAGCCAAAATTCAAGATAGCTATTACACAAACTAAATATGGTTTTTCTGTTGTTAATTTTATTTTTTATTTTCCTTGTAAACTCTATAATTCTTGCCTGATTAATGTTTTGCAGAAGTACTGCTTCAAGAACAAACAACCTAAATTAGAGATAAAAAGCCATCACCTATAGGACAGATAAAATAATATCTACCCCAATTAAATAAAAGGGGGTAAATGACTGTAAATCATAAACATTGAAGTTAAAACCCAGTACTCTTACTTTATAACTGGTGGAACTGGCTTGCTGGATAGTTAAGATCAAACTTAGAGATTGAGATTAAAATAAAGGGGCCAAGAAAACCAATATTTGGCTCTTGCCCTCTGAGTCAACCTGAACCCAGGGAACAAGAGAACTTCTCTAAGGAATTTTGCAACTCTGGGCCACATGACCTCCAGATCAGGGAGATTAATGAGACCACTGGAGAATGAAAAGCCAGACCACTGGAGAATGAAAAACCAATCAGTGCACCTGTTGCAGAGGAGGGTCATTGAAAAAAGGGAGACATCCCTGATGCTTCCAAAGGAAGCCACCTCATCAAGGAGACCCTACCTAGCAAATGGCACTAAAGGAGCTAAGAAGCTGCTCTCAAGTTCCCCATGAGTGACCCCTGAGGGAACTCAGCTTTGACTCTTAACAGCAGATAAGAACAAGTTTGACCAGCTTGATCTTAAACACCTCGCAAAACAGTTAAAACCAAAACATAGCCATTCTTGGGCATTTAAAAGAGAAATAATAATTAAATGTAACTTAAGATGTACATTTGTGATAGTCCCCTAGAATAAGACTGGACGCTACAAAAGAGAGATTCTTAAGCAGATGTGCCTGATAAATACCAAGAGAAACTGCCAGAGTCAGAAATTTTTAGTCAGTTTAAGGTCTACAGATCTTCCTAAGCTACACAGGTAGGCTTAATCTATGTTTGCCAGTATGATTATCTAGTCCTAAGTAACAGAAATATAGAGATCTCTACTAACCACAGGTTATACCAACAAAAGGATATTTTACAAAAATCAGATGACATTAAGTAGCTTAACTATATTTTCCGGGGACATCAATGACATTAAGAATTAAATGTTGGAAGTGAGCGAATAGCTCCTCTTGTAGAGAGCTTGCAAAGTGTGCGCAGGGGCTCGGGTTCAGAGCCCCAGCACCTCTGAAAAGAAAAAAAAAAAAAAAAAATAGAGAACAGGAGCTGAAGAAAAAAGAATTAAATGTTGTATATACATTCCTGATAACTCGACAATGTTAAAGTTCCCAAACAAAGGCCTTGTCCTCTCCAGCCTTTGTTAGGCCTTGTTATGGGAATAATTTCTCAGTTCTTCCACCTCCTGGTGAGGGATTGACTTCTGTCATCTTCATGATATTCATTGACATGTTCCAGATGCTGCAACATTTATTTTGTATTATTTTGTCTTTTTGTTTCTCTCTCATAGAAGTACCCACCCCCAGATTAGTTTACGACCTGCTCTTCCCCAACCAGACTTCTACCATGGACCCCTCAATTGATTCAGTTTCTAAAAGGGAACTCCAAACTGCTTGCCCCACTCTGCCCTCTAAGGTCAGCCAGCACCCACAGAATGACAGGAGGGACCCCCATAAAGGCTCTGAAACTCCGAAGAGTCACCTGATCTCCTGATCAGGGAAATCAAATGGACACTAAAGAATGGAAAGCCAACCAGTGGGTGCACATTCTGCAAAGAAGAGGCTCATTGGAGAGTGAAATGCCCGATGCTTCCAAGAGAAGCCATGGGTGATCACCAAGACTGTGACCTGACCCATCCTGGCACATGGCACCACTGACAAAGGAAACCTAAAGGAGCCAGGAGGCTTTGCACACCCAAGAATGATTTCTGAGGAATCTTAGCTGACTCTTAAGAATAGGTAGGAACAAGGTCAGTTTTGACCAGCTTGGTCTTAAACACGTGACAGGAGAGTACAGCCTAAGCACTGGCCTACTTGGACAACTAAAAGGGGAAAATGTTTTTTTAAAACATAACTTAAGATGTACACTAATGTCCGCCTTACCAAAAGTAAGTAAAGCTGGAGGCTGTAAAGACAGGGTTCAGGGAGTGCCTAATATTTAACTATCACAAAGGACTCTAGAGACATGAGTTTGTCATGTTTCAGAAACTGACTGACTGAAATACTAATTGCTTTTGTATTAATTGTTCACACAAAAAAATAATAATAATGCTTTACTGTTGTCTACTGTTGTCCTAGCATGAACCTTGCCTGTATGCTATGTGTACCTTATTCAGTCACCTGCCAACTGCCACTGTGACCCTCTGGACTGTTATAATGCTGAAAAGCCCCTAACTGTCCATACCCCACCTGACAGAAAACAAGGACCCTGGGACACTTCCCCTCAACTTCGCCCTCTCTCAGTGGGAAATAGCCTGGGAACACTTTCCTTGAAAGAGAAGTATCTTGCGATAACAAAACCTAATGCCAGCTCTGTGTTTTCTGTATAATCTTGCTTAATCTTTCTTCAGTAATATCAGTAGCAGTCAGATCCTTTCTCTGCTGACCCAGTCACCTTCCCATCCCTTTTAAATAAATAAATATATATATATATACATATATATATATATATATTTTTTTTTTTTTTAAGATGTTGGTAGATCTTTATTTATTTACATGTGGTGCTGAAAATCGAATCCAGTGCCTCCCACATGCTAGGCAAGCGCTCTACCACTGAGCCACAAAGCCCGCCCCCATCCCTTTTCTTAATGGTTTGAATCTAAGGACTGAAGTATTCCGGCGCCCGGTTACCACTACCGCAGTTCGGTGTTGGCGCCAGCATTTATTCTGCACTTGGCTGGCTGAGGAATGGTACTCATCCTTTTTACATTCATAACAAACAAGAATAAACAGAGGCCAGGAGCAATTTAAGAGTTTGTGTAAACTGTTATTAAGTGATAGCAGGGATAGTTTGAATTCAGAGACGACCAATGAAACTGGAAGTCAGTCAACCCACGCATCCAGCAATTCTCCTTACTATTTCTATTTGAAAAAGTCCAAGTTAGGGACTTGTTATCTACCCGTTGCTTAATTGAGCGAGCAAGCGCCTTGGGAGAGGGCTGGAACCGCTAATCCCTCCATCCTACCCCGCGGGTACTTGGGGATTGCACCCAGAAATTCAGTTCTATTTCATTCTATTCATTGAACTCAAGGGCGCTCAACCACTAAGTCACATCCCCAGCCTTTTTAAGTATTTTATTTATAGATAGGGTTTTCGAGTGTTTAGAACCTCTTGAACTCGGATTCTCCTGCCTCAGCCGCCCAGAGCTGCTGGTATTACAGGCGTGTGCCACCGCGCCTGGCAATTCGATTCGATTCTTGACGATCCTCTTGCCTTCACCTCCCCAGTCCCTTGGATTACAGACCTGCGCCGTCACATGAGGCGGGAAAGTCGCTTTTTAGTCTTATAAATGCTCTGCACTCACCAGACTCTATCAATCAACCGGATCCCAGGCATCATCTGTGCCCTATAGGAAAACATTTTATTCATGCCACTCCTTGTCTGAGTACCTGTCCATCGGAGGGACCTTAGTCTTTCGCAGGATAGAAGAACTAACTACTTGGGGGCAAAAACCGCGGAACCCGCCCGCGACGGTGGGGGAGGACGACCGCTAAACCTCCAAACTCAGGATGGGTGCTAGGGCCCAGGAGCTTCAGAGGCGGTCCCACCCGCCTCTCCGGCTTTTGAGTGGCTCCCGCGCCTGGTTGGGCGGAAGGTCTTCCGGAAAGGCAGGGCGGGGCCAGGAGCCAGCCGCTGGAGCCTAGAGCCTCTACCGCCTCTCCTGGCGCTCGTCCCGCCGCTTCCGCCCACCTTGGAAGTAAGCCGACCTGTGAGGGAATGCGTCTGCCTCTTCTGCGGCAAGCGTGCTCTCCCAACCATGCTGAGGACCTGCGCCAAGCGCCTGCGCACGCTCGGGTCCCCGCTCTGCCAGCCGGGAGCGCAGCGGGTGAGTCCGGGGCCGGCGGCGGGCGGCGGGGCCACACTCACGGTCGGAATCCAGCCGGATCGCCTGTCCGCAGACTTGTCCAACTCTTCGCTCGGCTAGCCGAAATCTGCGCCAGCGCCGATCCGCGGCCTCAGGAATACTTAAATCCTGAGATTCAAACCATTAAGAAACTAGAAGGGAAGGTGACTTGGTTTTGAAGCAGCGTGCGTTATGCTTGACCCTTGTACTAATCAAGAAAGGTTAAGCAAGGTTACACAGAAAGCACGAGTTAGAGCTGGCATCTGAACCTACGACGCAGTTTGGCCCCCGGTGACGGACCTTGTGAGAAGAGCGCGCCCTCTGCCGGGGTTTAATCCTGCTCTCTGACTTGTCTCATTTCTAAGAATGACAGCCAATTTGGGAAAGGATTGATAGATGCTTCTGTTTGTTGGATAATGTTATCCCCACCCCCCTCTAAATCTCTAAATCAGTTTTGTCGCCTTTAAAGATTAAGTGAGATTATGTAAAGAAAACGCAGTGCCTGGAACTTTAGTGTTCAATAAATATTGTCTGTTCTTATGTTTGTTTTGCTTTGTTAGTGTATTCAGTTAATATTGGTTAAGTTCCAACAATATGCCAGGCATTATTGGCCCACTGATGCTATTTTTAGATAAATAAGAAACAATCCTTTTTCTTAAGAAGCTTACTACAATCTAGTTTGGGAGAATGGGGTTGAATTGCAAAATTAAAATCTGTGTATGCATCTTTATTAAGTTGTTTAGCTTTCTACTAAAGAATAATAAATGTAGATGGTTAATCATGTACCATCTTGCCCATTGAAAAAGAAAAGGTGCTGATCTTACAACAAAGATGTTTAATTATATGTGGGTGCTTTGTAATCTGTGTTGAGAATATTTAAGTATTAGTATTTACAGGTTTTATTAGTCATGATTCTTTCTGCTCAGTAACTTAAAAGGTCATTAAAAAAAGTAATACCTTCTTACAAGTTCCACTTTTATAAACGTGTAACCAAAGATCAAGTACAATCTTTACTTAGTACAACAGAAGATAATGATTATCCCTGACATTTATCCCTCACAGTCTATGCTATGAAATTTATTAGTGTATTTACTTGCAGTACCTCTTAGTTCTTACCTCCTTGAACTGACACTTAACATATTTTATTTCCCACAACATTATAGTATCAAAGGTAACAAACTCAACTGAATTTGGATTGGAAATAATCCAAAAGAGTGAAAAGGCTATATTCATAATGAACATTTTAATTTAGGACAGCAAAAGATTGGAACAACTTAAATGTTCAACTTAAATGGTTGAATTTATAGCACATCCATTTAAAGTACTAAAAGTGATTATAGTACATCATTTAAAGGACTATTTCTCTAGTGTTAAAAATGTTGATATCTAAGATTAAGAACATGAGAAAGTGAATACTAAATAATTTAAAGCAACAAAAACTACAAAATTATTTTTCTTATTGAGATTACAAACATTAAGAAAAATTACATTTAAAAAACTTGGAGGAGGCACAGAAAGACAAATACCTCACTCATACATGGAAGTTAATTTAAGAGAAGTAGAGGGGTAGACTAAAGAGGGTCACTAAAGACTAGGAAGAGGAGGAGAAATACAGGCTGGATAACCAGTACCAAAATACAGTTAAATTGGAGGAATAACTGCTTTATAGCACAGTAGGATGATCACTTTAGGCTTTAATTTTGTCAACTGTAAAGTGGGGATAGTAATTAGTGCCTACTTCATACAGTTGTAATAAGCCCTTCAAAACTTCCATGCCTCCTGGGTTTTGCACAAGGTATTCCTTTGTCTTCGATACTCTTTCCAACTGGCTCATCTCTGTTTGACTAATCAATATTCAAGTCAAAGAACCCAATCTGAGACCATTCCCTTGTGCTTTACTTTCCTATGCATACCACACTGGTATACCTCCCCCCAGCAACACTGGTATACTTTTTATGTGGAGGATAATGTCTGTCCATCTCTGTTGCCAGTGTCTGGCCCACCTGGGATTAATGCTGCCTTTGCCAGTAGCTAGCTGGGTGATGTTGGGTAAATTATTTATCTTCTCTCAATCTCCTGTTTCTTTCAAGGAGGTTGAAATTTCCCTTCCATTTTCAAATGACAGTCCTCTGGAAGAAGAAATGCAGTAACATAGTCTTAGAAAGCTGGAAAATAGCCAGGCACAGAGGCACACACCTGTAATCCCAATGACTTGCAAGACTGAGGCAGGAGAATTGTGAGTTCAGAGCTAGCCTCAGCAACTTAGTGGGGCCCTGTCTCTAAATACAGTATTAAAAAGGGCTGGAGATGTGGCTCAGGGAGTGCTCCTGGGTTCAATCCCCAGTACAAAACAAAAAAGAAAGAAAGAAAGAAAGCTGGAGAATAGGCCAGGTACAGTGTCACACACTATAATCCCAGTAATTCAGAAGGCTGAAGCAGGAGGATCACAAGACAAGTTCAAGGCCAGCCTGGGCAACTTTGTGAGACCCTGTATCAAATGAAAAAATAAAACATCACTGGGTTCAATCCCCAGCACCAAAAAAAAAAAAAAAAAAAAGGTGAAAGAATATGTTATGAAATAGTGTGCATCTCTATTACTCTTTCTTTTCTCTGTTTCAGAGATCATTTTCTTCTGAGAAATTCATTCATAAGGACTATGCTCTCCCTAACCCCAGCTGGAGCAAGGACCTAAGACTCCTCTTTGACCAGTTCATGAAGAAGTGTGAAGATGGCTCCTGGAAACGTTTGCCATCATACAGACAAAATTTTCCTGAAAAGATTCAAGAATTCCAAACCCTTTATCTTGGTAGGAGCAATCACTTTCCTATCAGTAATATTTGAATGTCAAATATAAAACTAAGAACAGATTGAAGCACTAGTTATTACTTGAAAAGAGGAGTACAGTCCAGGAGTTTTATAGGCCAGAAATCTTAACAGTTATTTTGCAGACTGTAGGAGAATATAAAGCCTATTGTTAAGAATGAGATTATCTCTAATAGGTAGACTATTTGGTATAGACATTGTGCCTCCATAATGGGAACCAGCTGATTTCTAATTGTAGCACAGAGCATGGAGTTGGGTTCTTTGTCTCACAAATTCTAAAAATGAAATCCACAGATACAAGGGTGAGAGCGAAGTAACAGAATTTATTAGAGTAATAGAAAGCAGAGCTCCCAAAGAGTAGGGATCCCTAGAGAGAGATACTGGAGAGTGGCTATTGTCCAGGGGCTAATGTAGATCTACACGGTGTTAAGGGAGCTAGCCCCTTACCCAATCCTGAGTAAGGCATTCAGTGTCCATGAACTTTTCCGATGCCCTGTGGTCCAGTCAGGTCACCAAGCCTTTTTTATAGATGTCTCACTATCCATTAGTTCTTTTCTTTTTTTTTTTTTTTTTTTTTTTTATTTATTTTTATTGTAAACAAATGGAATACATGTTGATTCTCTGTTTGTACATGGAGTAAAGGCATACCATTTGTGTAATCATACATTTACATAGGGTGATGTTGTTTGATTCATTCTGTTATTTTTTCCCTACCCTCCTCCCCCTCCCACCCCTCTTTTCCCTCTATACAGTCCCTCCTTCCTCCATTCTTGCCCCCACTCCCCCCATTCTGTGTCACCATCCGCTTATCAGCAAGATCATTCTTCCTTTGGTTTTTTGAGATTGGCTTATCTCACTTAGCATGATATTCTCCAGTTTCATCCATTTGCCTGCAAATACCATAATTTTATTATTCTTTATGGCTGAGTAATATTCCATTGTATAAATATACCACAGTTTATTCATTAGTTCTTTTCCACTTCCCCTCCCCCTGCTTACACAGGAGTTGCCCTGACCTTGATGAGACCTGGCTTATGTCTGTAGTTTCTCTGCCCTGCTACAGAGACGTGACCTTAAAGGATCCAAAGTTCCCTGCCTGTCCATTTTATTAAGCCTTTCTCCTGCCTCAGGATGGTGTTAACAACTGACTAGAAACAAAGTTTTTTAAACTGGTTTTATCTCCACACCTGAGAAACTAGTCTTACTGAAGTCATCTTTGATTTTTATCTCCCTTCAAATGGAGATAATAATGCTCACCTTTACCATTTTAGAAGATGCTACAGTGCTTAATTAGAATCTTAAATTAGACTTTTGCACTTAAAAGCAAAACCTCGCAGCACCTCCCTTTATGAGAATGCAAATTCTTCACCTTTCAGACAAACACTAAAAAATTAATGACTTGCCCTCCCACAAAGGGATATCCCTTTTTTAGTGGATTAGTAATTTTGCATAAAATTCTCAAAGGAGTCCATTACCTAAAAATGTTAGCAACCACTAGTTGAAAGGGTTTTATAAGTGTAAGTAGTTACTGAAACAAACAGACTGATTAGATAAATAAACAGCATCTGAGAGTTGGAAACTTGAAAATCATCCATTTAATCTGGGACTGCCAACTTAAGGGGGCTCTTAGGGATACCCTTCTTCCTCCTCCCCCTTGAGAGTCAGTAGCCATCTTACTTTTTATAAATATTAATTGGGTATTGTGTAGCAGGCACTGTGCTAGGCACACGGATATGGCAATGAAGAAAAGATGAGGTGCCCACCCTCATGGAGCTCAGTGTCTGGCGCTCTCCTTATTAAGCCACTGCTACCAAAGGAAAGCCAGTGGGCTCCCTCAGTTGTTTTATTATGAAAGAAAAGTTGGAAACTACTACTAAAATTTGACTTTTCTTCCTGTCTTTTCTTGCTTTCTGCATTAACCCTTAACAACCAGTCATCTGAATTTAACTTGAACCCCTGCAGTCATGGGGTACTTGGGACAAAGGGCTTCTTCCATTTTAGACAACTGTATTAGTGATTTTTTTTCTTTATACTCTATTGAGCTCTAATTGCTCCTGGGAATTTCATCCATTCATTGAGTTCTACCATCTGGGAAGACACAGATAAGTAGAATTCTTTCACTTGGCTTCCTTTCATGTGTAGGAATTAGATACTTGTGTCCTACTCCTGTTCACTCCAATTTCTCCCTGCCAGTCCAGTTTGTTGTTTTCATGTATTTCTCCCAGAAATACCTGTCTGCTCATATTCCTGGTTGCTTTTCCCAGGACATATTGCAGTCTGTTAGAATCGTTAGTGTTTGCTTATAATGAAAGCCATGTCACACAGTTCATTTACAGTCAGGTGGCACCCCGTGTCTTTCATGTGAGCTGTTTGTTTCCTTCATCTACTACATGCTGAACCTCACTGAAGAACGTTACATATAAATATATACCTAATACATTTTTAGTAGTGATCCTCTTCTTCCTCCTCCTCTTCCTCTTCCTCCCCCTCCGCTTCTCCCTCTTTTTCCTCCTCCTCCTCCTTTTGAGTACTTTACCATTGAGCTACATCCCCAGTCCTTTCTATTTTTTATTTTGAGGCAGGGTCTCACTAAGTTGCTGAGGCCGGCCTCAAATTTTGATCCACCTTCCTCTGGCGGGGTTACAGGCATGTGCCATTGTACCCAACTACCGTCTTCATTTTAGAACCAACCTCTAAAGAACCTTTTTGGTTTCTTATTTGCAATACACAGTATTTGTTCACTCAACAGATAACTGTTGAGCAACTCGGGAGATTGAGGCTGGAAAGTTCTTGCTCTCTTGGAGCTGTAACAGATGTTTCTGAATGACTCATTATCATTTGATCATCTAAACAGATCTTCAGGTAGGAGTTTGGGGATTGTGATTTTTTTTTTTAAATGACCTCAAATTGGCTCTTGATGTTGCCTAATGATCATATTTGGGAAATCTAGTCTGTTTACTCTCCTGCTTTCCTATGTTACTATTTCCTGCCTTTTTCTGTCTTTTCATGCCTCTAATTCTTTTCCATTCTCACTCTTAGCTGATCTTACTTTCTATTTCGCTAAGAGGAAATAAAAGCCTTCAGAAGAGAATCTCCAAGCTCTGACTGCCTCATTTCTCCTCCTCCCTGCCCTGTTCCTGATGCTCTGCATCTCTCCTGCATGTGTGAACTGTCCATACTCTAGGGGGGCCATTTGTGCACTGCATCCCCTCCCCTTTGGGAGGATAGCTCTCTCTACTAGATCTTTCTCAGCATGCAGACACACCACAACTGCATTTCTCTTCCTGGTCTCTCTGGAACCCCCTCTACTCAACCCCTCACCCCCCCACCACTCCATCGAACTGCTCTTGTCAAGAACACCAGTGATATTCCTGTTGCTAAATCCAGTGACCTTGCTCTGCTTTTAGCACACTTGGTGACTCCTTCCTCCTTGAACTTGGCTTCCAGGTCACCACATTTTCCCACTGCACCCATCCCTCCCTTTCAGTACTTTTATGTTAGTTCCTCCCCATCCTCAAACTTTGAATGTTCAGTTTCCCCCACATCCATCCCAGTGCTTAGTACCCTCTTCTCTGATCTCCTTTGATAATCTCATTGTCTCATAGCTTTACAGACCATCCAAAATCTGACAGTTTCCCAACTCAGTGATTGAAATTTAGTCCCACAAATTTCTGGGTTGAAATTCTGGTTCCACAATTTTAAAGCTGTGTGACCTTGGGCGAAGTACCTTTTGGTGCTTGCATGGTAGATATTTCAGTATTTGCCAAAGGAATAAATGAAACAAAAGTACAACTACTTCAACCAAGAAAAAAAACTTGAACTTCCTTTTAGATTCTCTAATATAGAGATAAGAATTATTCTGTTTTATGAATGAAGGTAAAATTTAGCTATTAATTTTTAGGGCTCTGCAGTGGTGGAGTGCTGACCTAGCTTGCTCAAGATATTTGACTCACTCTCTAGCACCAAAACAATTTTCTTAATTAAAATTAAGAATTTTTTAAATAATTAAAAATGTAATTAATTTGTATTACTAATTCCATTCTAAGTAGTATCACCTCACACAATTAATTGAATGCCTTTACCCTAGTGCTTTCTGGCTCCTACCTGATCAGCTCTAACCAAAATGCCTTTACAAAAGCTCCTACTGACCTGAGTACCAAATTTGTTAGGCGTTGTTCATTCTATAGTGTCATCTAAGCTCTCCTGCCTTTATTCCTGCCCTCCTCAAAACCCCTCTTCCACCTATCCGTCAGAGTGATTCAGAATGTAGAGCTGATCGTGTTATCCCTCCCAGATTTTAACGCAAATGTGAAACACCTGGGAAATCTTGTTAAGTACAGGTTCCGCTTCAAAAGGTCAGAGCCTGAGATTGTATTTGTGACAACTTGTTCTGCCCTCCTTATTTTTCTCATTTTTGTGAGGCAACCTCAAGGTTTGGTAATCTAGACCAAATATTTTGAACTCTTAAGTAAAAAAATTAGAAGAGTTTGATGCTTATCTTATCCTGATGTGAATTGGGAGAGATCTCAGAGATTTGTCTCCTCATTGTATGGATAAACCACGGAGAAAAAGAGCTAGTTCTAGGACAGAGCTGGACCAAGAATTTTTATTTTCCCAATTCCTAGGCCAAGATTCTTTCTATTGTGCAGTAATACTGATCCCTAATTTTAAGTTTCTTTGTCTAACTCTCTGAGTACATATAGTGTGTACATATCCATGCCAGTTGTTGGACACACAAAAGTCTAAAGGACAGGGTGACTGTCCAGTAAGATGGCCTAAGAAAAAGACATCTTTCCCTGTCCTTACTTCTCCCAGATTTTCTTATCTCATATCTTTATCCAAGTTTATAAGTATCAATTCAATAGAAATAAAAGAAACTAGACAGTTTTCTGCTTGGCAAACCAGATGACCTGTAAAAGAAAGCTAAAAATATGTAAGATTAAATTTTAAATAATTGTAAAAGGATACCCTTCTCTTAAAGGAATAGCTTTCCATCTTTATTTTTAGTAAACCTACATTTTGACTTAACCTAGAATACTCAACTTCCACACAGTTGTGTAAGTGGTGGAAAAAAAAAAAAAAAACTATCTAAACAAGTGCAGCAGTATTTGCCCAGAATATATATGATGTATTGTGTTTCTTTTTAAAGAATGATTATAACCCATTGATTTGATTTCATAAACCCTAATGATGCTACCCCTGGTTTGGGGACCTAAAGAAAGAATCTCATTGAATATTGAACTGAACTTGCCCTGTTACTGATTCAGTATAATTAACAGGTTAAATTTATATCTGCCAGGAAAACCTTCTTCTCACTGTTAGATTATTCATTTTCTTTAAGTCTCATTTAAACCATATCTACTCCAAGAAGAATTTCTGTCTGTAGCTTACCATTTTATTCATTTTATTTAAGTGCTGAGTTTTTATTTCATGAATGTTTACTGCATCCCCATTTAGACTAACAAATCCACAATGGCAAAGGTCCTATGTTCTTTTTCTTGGGACCCTCCCATTCCTTTCAATTTTGTACCCAGTTGACATTTAAATCAATCACATATGATTCTAAACACCATGATAGGTGCTTAGCTCTATCACGGCCTTCTCTTGTACCTGTTTCTCACACCTGTGACCATCTACCTCATTTCCCTACAGACTCAAGTCTCCCAAAAGGAGAACAACATGCTCAACAATTCCCAAGAAGTTTGGATGTTGGCCTGGGCTTTGAATATGTGATGTTCTGTAATGATGTTGAGAGAAGGGTACTTTGCTTTCTTCAAGTAGGTCCTCACCTGCAGGGAACACCTGGGTAAGTATGATAGCTCTTAACACCCTCATGTGTCCAGGGAATACAAAGAAGCTATTAAAATGGTAGTGTAGATATAATTTATTGACATAGAAAAATGTTTATAATATATTATAAAAGTCATGTTACCTATATTATTATTAATTAAAATTTTAATATAATATTAAAGGGCATAGAGAATATATTATTATAGAACATAGGACAATAGAGTATAGTTTGAGGGAGTATCATTAAGATGTTAGTAATAGCCTGGCACTGACTAGATCGTAGTATTATAGACCTTATATTTTTCTCTCCCCCCCCTCCCCCAGTAATAGGAATTGAACCCAGTGGGGCTCTGCCACTGAGCTACATCCCCAACCCTTCTTTTTTTTTCAAATTTTGAGATAGAGTCTTATTGTATTGTCCAGGCTGGCTACCTCAGCTTCCTGAGTTGCTGGGATTACAGTGTGTGCCACTGCACCTGGCAAATTTTTTTCTTCTTACCTGCATTTTCTAAAATTCTAAACATGGAATGTATATAGTTCGTTTAATAGAAACATAATATAAATTTTAAAAGTATATTTTAGCTTTTTGTATGATGTGATCTGGTTACTCTTAAGTTCCTATTTTATACAAGTACTCAAGACTATGCTATTATGCTTTAAATTTTGGAGATAGGGATATTATTTCACATTCAATACCTTGAACATGGACTAAGTGAACCTCTTCAAAGTAATTGTGTGAAGATGCTGGGATAATTTCTCCCTCTCTTGAAACGCTTTATTTCCCACACTTCTGAGACCATTTCTCTTTCTCTGCTGTTGTAACTAGATTCGTTCACGGAGGTGCCATTGCGACCATGATTGACTCCACTACTGGTATGTGTGCTTTTAGAGCTGGAGGGATTGTCATGACTGCCAATCTCAACATCAATTTTAAAAGGTAAGCGCATAATAATTCTTCTCCTTAGGTGTCAGTGTCAAATGCCCCCACAGCAGATTCTGAGACAAAGACTCGTGTGCCAGTGGTTATTAAGGAAGTTACCCCAGAGGAAACTAGGAAGGGAGAGGGAGAATCAGGACAGTGAAAGCAAGGTAGCCAACCAGGGCTCAGCTCTCAAAGTCCTGCTAAGGGTAGCTTCAACCTGATCATACAAAGGAACTCCACTGTGAAATTTATGCCTCAGAATCGACTCTCCCTCAGGCAAAGGCACATCAGTCATAGGATGAGACTGTTATGAGACTTTAAATTCCCAGGTCTAAGGGTGTTTAAGGAAAGCAGGTACACAGGTGCACACATGCTCCCCCACCCCCCACCATATATATATATATATATATATCCCCCCCACGCAGGACATTACTATGGCGCCCATGGGAAAACACTTTCACATAATGAAAAAAAAGAATCCAAGGGGATCTGGGTGGAGCACCAACATCCTCTACATAATAAAACATAGGGGTTTCACATAATTTGCACAAATAAATAAAAGGGCAATGAGTTTGGTCTCTATGAAAAACAAAGCTGAGCGTGATCTTCAATCATGCAGCTATACCCCTACAGTAAACAAAGTAGTGATATTGGCACAGAAACAGAGAAAGCAATAGCACAGAACAGAATTTAAGAACAGGGAGTTCAATATATGAGGTCTCCAAGTGAGGTTTTGTGGGTTATTACCTTACACAGTAGGAAGTATTTAAGGTACAAAACATCTCCCTTTTATATAGCCCAGAGAGCCGTGTGGCTCATGTGGCAGTCTTTTGGGAACCATGTTTCACAGATTAATGGTTCACTTCTATAGGCAATTCTTAGTCCTATAGGTAATCCATCCTATAGGCATATCCTTCTAAGGGCATTCTGTAGAAAAGGGTTTTTTCTTCCAGAAAATATTATTAGTTTATTTCAGCAATTAGAAAACTTCTGCAAATATTTTGTGCTTTGTGGGCTACACAGTCTCCGGCAAACTACTCAACTCTGCACTTGTAGCACAGAAGCAGCTATAGACAGTTAATAAATAAATATAGCTGTGTTCCAATAAAACTTCACTTACAAAAACAGAGTAGCTAGCCAGTGGTCTCTGGTTTGCCAATCTGGGCCTATGCTGACCTGAAGATCCAGTGGGAAAAGATTAGACAGGGCCATTTGTTTTCCCTGGAAGAGTATTTCCCTCTGCTTGTTCCCTCCCCCAATGTCTGTCTGTCTGTCTCTCCCCTAATGTATGTCTGTCTGTCTCTCTCTCTCTCTCTCTCTCTCTCTCTCTCTCTCTCTCTCTGTCACACATACACACACACAGAATCTCAGGCCAGCTATTTCAACTTCTTCCTCCTCAGCTGCCAATAATAGTAACTTCAAATTAAAATTACTTAAGCAAGATTGAAAATTATCATGTAAAAGAAGTCTAGAAAAAGGCATCCTGAGTTGGTGTGGCAGTTCTGTGGTGGGCAGAGATACAAGCCCCTTCCATTTCATTTTTCGATCCAGAATAGCAGCAAGAACCATCACATGTCCTAGACAGCAGGATTGAAGAAGAGAAGGAGGACTGTCTTCCCTTTTTAAATTTAACTTTATTTTATTTTATTTTATTGTAATAAAGATACTTAATATGAGATCTGCCCTCTTAACAAATTTTTAAGAGCACAACACAATATTGTTAACAGTAGGTACAATGTTGCTTAGCAGACCTCTAGAACTTATTCATCTTGTATAATGGAAACTCTGTGCTCATTGTTTAGCAATTTTGCATTTCTCCCCTGGCTCCAGCCCCTGCTATGCACAATTCTATTCTCTGTTAGGGGAGAGTGTGCTGGGGATTGAACCAGGACCTCTCAGATGCTAACACATGCTCTACCACAGAGTGCTACACCCCAGTCCTGAGTATGGCAATTTTTGACACCATATATAAATGAACTATTGCAGCATTTGCCCTTCTATAACTGGGTTATTTCACTTAGCATAATGTCTTCAATGTTCATCCATGATGTTTCATATTGTAGGATTTCCTTCTTTAAGGCCAAATATTATATCATTATACATATACGAAACATTTTCTTTATCTGTTCGTCTGTAAATAGATATTTTGGTTGTTTCCACATCTTAGCTGTTGTGAATAGTGCTATAGTGAACAAGTTCCAGATTTCAATTGTTTTGTGTACACAGAAGTGGGATTTCTGGATCATATGGGGTAGTTCTATTTTTTAATCTTTTTAGGAACCTATACTGTTTTTTATAATGGCTATAACATTTCACATTCTCACCAATGATGTTGGTCTCCACCTTCTCACCAACACTTACTGTCGTGTGTTGTGTGTGTGATGGTGAGGTGCTGAGGGTGGAATCCAGGGCGCCTCACATGATAAATACTGCTCTACCATTAAACTACATCCTCAGCCCTGTCTTGTCTTGGTTTTTTGCTTTTTGCTTTTTTGATAATAGCCATCCTAACAAGTGTGAGGTGTTATTTCATTGTAATTTTGATTTGCATTTCCCCTATGATTAGTAACATTAAGCATTTTTTCATATATTGTTGGCCATGTGTATGTCTTTTTTAGAGAAATGTCTATTCAAGTCTTTAGTCCATTTTAAAAAATTGGGGTTATTAGGGGGTTTTGTTGTTGTTGTTATTGTTCTGCTATTGAGTTATAGGAATTCCTTATATGTTTTGGAAATTAGCCCTTTATCAGATATATGGTTTTGCAAATATTCTCTCCCATTCTGTAGGTTGCATTTTTATTATAGTAATTGTTTTCTTTGCTTTACAGAAGCTTTGTAATTTAATGTAGTCCAACTTGTCTATTTTTGCTTGTGTTGCCTGTGCTTTTTGGTGTCATATCCATGAAGTCATTGCCAAGAACAACATCATAAAGACTCTCCCCCTCTGTTTTCTTCTAGGAGTTTTACAATTTCGGGCCTTAAATTTAAATCTTAACCCATTTCAAGTTGATTTGTCTGTACGGCATAAGACAAGGGTCCACTTTCATTCTTTTGCATGTGACTGTCTAATTTTCCATTTGTTCAAGGGAGTGTCTTTTGCCCATTGTGTATTCTTGGTACCCTCGTCAAGGATAAATTATATAGTCATGGATTTATTCCTAGGGTCATTGTTTTGTTCCATTGTTTTTTATGTTTATCTTTATGTCAGTAAGATACTGTTTTAATTACTACAGCTCCGTAATGTATTCTGAAATCAAAAGTGTGATGCTGCTGAGTGCAGTGGTGCATGTCTGTAATCCCAGCAGTTCAGGGGGCAGGAGGATCACAAGTTCGAGGGCAGCCGCAGCAGCTTAGTTAGACCCTGTCTCAAAATGAAAAATAAAATGTACTAGGGATATGGCTTAGTAGTAAAGTTCCCCTGGGTTTAATCCCCAGTAAAAAAAAAAAAATTTAAAAAATCATGTGATGCCTCTAGCTTACTTCTTTTTCAGATGGTTTTGACTATTTGGAGTCTTTTGTGATTCCATATGAATTACAGAATTGACTTCTCTATTTCTGTAAAAAATGCCATTAAATCTGCAGATCACTTTGAATAGTATGGGCATTTTACCAATATTAAGTCTTCTGGGTAATGAATACAGAATGTTTTTCCAGGGTCTGGGACTATAGCTCAGTTGGTAGAGTGCTTGCCTAGCATGCACAAGTCCCTGGGTTCTATCCCCAGCACCACAAGAAAAAAAAAAAAAAAAAAAAAAGAGGATGCCTTTCCATTTGTTTTTACCTCTTAATTTTATTCCTAGGGATTTTGTTCTTCTTGATGCTAATATAAATAAGATTGTCTTCTTAATTTTATTTTCAAATAGTACATTTTGGTTTATGTTGATTTTGTATCCTGCCACTTTACTAAATCTATTCTAACCATTTTTATGTGAAAAAAAAATTTTTTTGATACTGGGGATTGAACCCAGGAGACTTAACTACTGAGCTACATTCCCAGCCTTTTAAAATTTTTATTCTGAGACAGGGTCCTGCTTAGGGCCTCTCTAAGTTGCTGAGGCTAGCTTTGAACTTTCTATCCTCCTGCCACAGCCTCCTGAGTTGCTGGAATTATAGGCATGCACCACTACACCTGGCTTATATGAAATATTTAGGGTTTTCTACATGTACCAAAAGATCATGTCATCTGCAAACAAAACTAATTTTATTCTTTCCTTTCCAACTTGGATATATGTTATTTCTTTTTCTTGCCTAATTGCTCTGCCTAGTCCTTTCAGTGCTAGATTATCAAGATAAAGAATACATTAAAATTAAGTTTTTAGTGTTTTTCTACATCCTATTTTTAAAAATATTTTCCCCATTCAAAAAAAGTCGAAGAATGAAATACAACATTCTCCCTCAAAATTTTTAAAATGTTCATTTGAAAGCAAATTAAAATAAAGTATTTGGATCACAGTTTAACTTAATAGATATTTGTTGCCTGGTGAGGTGGTGCATGCCTGTAATCCCAGTGACTCAGGAGACTGAGGCAGGAGGATTGCAAGTTCAGGCCAGCCTAACAACTTGGTGAGAGCCTGTCTCCAAATAAGAAGATCAAAAAAAAAGGAAAAAAAGGATTTGTATCTTGAATACATGTTACCTCCAACTCTATGCTTAGTCCTTTCCTAATCAAAAACCATCCACATATATCAGTTGAGTTGGCTATTCTCTTGTTTCCCACAATTGTACAACATGTGGAAAATAAGTTTTACCTGAAATCATGTGACTGGAGAGCAAGGCAGCCAGGATTAGAATTATATCTTGGGACACCAAGTCCAATACTCTGACCATAATGCACAGCCTGTGTTCTCTTCTGTGAAGTGATAATTAAAGACCAGAATTAAGCATTGAATGATAGTAGTAATTTAGAACTTAATACTTATCAGGCCATATCTTTTTGTATAAGGTTGTTTAGATTCATAGTAATAACAGTGACAATAATAATTTTAAATTTTAAAATAACAAATTTAATCTTATCAGTTGATATTCCATCAGGATTTTAGAGGTAACAACCTGGAATTAGTTTTTTTTTGTTTTGTTTTGTTTTGTTTTGTTTTTTCACTTTGGGGATGATTAAAATTAAATTGAAGATAATTTACAGTGTTGAGCATCAGATGCCTAACCCCATCTTCTTGCTTCTAAGAAGGTGCTCCTTAACCATCTCAGTGATTTCTAGTCCTCTAATCCAAAAGTTACACTTTATTACTGTATTAATATAGAGTTACATTTTATTACCATAATTCATAACTAGTGGCAACTACCCATCTGAAAAGTTCAGTATCTCAGTGTGCTTGTAAGTCATTCATGGTATATCAGGTGCAGGGAGCTCTGCATTGGACTTCTTCATGCAATATGGCAGACAAGAAATGCTGAAGGACATTCTGCCTTCAAAATAAGTAGATGCCCAATGCTGGGCATGGTGTCACACGCCTGTCATCCCAGTGACTCAGGGGCTAAGGCAGGAAGATCACAGGTTTGAGAGCAGCCTCAGTAGCTTAACAAGACCCTGTCTCAAAATAAAAAAATAACTAAAATGAGCAGGAGACATAGCTTACTGGTATAGTGCCCCTGGGTTTAATCCCTAGAACAGGAAAAAAAAAATGTGAATCTTACATGAAATACTTAAGTGAAAAAACTACCAAGATTAAATATCACCAGAAACAGTAAATAGATTTAGACCCTCAAAGACTTAAAATATATGATAATCAAGTACACAAACTATAAGACAACGAAGTATGATATGTTTAAAGAAACGAAAGACAGTCACAAAAAGAGAAAGCAACAAGAAACTATAAAAATGATTAGGCCAGATTTGCCCTGGAACCAAATAGAACTTGTAGAAATGAAAGTGTAATTGTTTAAACACAAAAACACATCGTAAATAGGCTAAAGGGCAATTTAGACATGTCTCAAAGTGAACAGAAATATAGAACTGAAAAAAATAACCCTGATAAAGCTATGCTAATGAAGCCCAAAACCTTTTCTGTGAATCTGTTTAGAAACTCGAAAGCTACAGTGACCTTTCTGTTTGCCTGTTAGGACTGCCCCACCTTGTGGGCAGTCTGCATAGAAAGGTTTCACAGCTACCTGAATGGTATGAAATGGAGCGAAGTAAATGTGCTTTCTTGGGGATGGAAAACATGGGAATTAGTCTCTAAATACAAATCTCTACTACAAGTACCTGAAGAAAAGCTTTAAAAACTAAGTCACTAGTTTGAAGAGGAAAAGAAAAAGGGCCAGTCCCTAAGCTTCTGTTTGCATTTCAGGATTTAGGTTGCTTTTCATTCTGTTTTCATTTTTCAAAAACTCTGATTACTCTAACAATCTTGTGGCAATTGGCCCCACATTCTGGAAGTTTGTTCTTCTAAAATGCGTAATTAAATTCTTTCCTGTGTTTTTTCACTAAAAATTCAATTAGATACTTTATAATTCTTGTGACTTATTATCTTACAGGCCCAAGAATCCTCAGATCACTTCTCCTCTGGGCACAGTGGTACACACATGCAATCCCAGCAACTCAGGAGGCTGAGGTGGGAGGATTGGATTGCAAGTTTGAGGACAGTCTGGGCAACTTAGCAAGACCCAGTCTCAAAATAAAAAATAAAAAGGACTAGGGATATAACTCAGTAGTAGAGCATCCCTGGGTTAAATCCCCATTACCAAACATATATATACATATACACACACATACATACCCACACATACATATACATTTTAATATATATTTTAATGCATATATATTTTTCTCTGGAAAATATTTCCTCCTTCCATTGAGATTTATTCAAGAGTTTATCCAACAGATCCATGATGGTGGTGGTGGTGGTAGTGGTAAACACACTAAATTGGTCCCCAGCTCCATAGTTTTGGTGTGATTTTGAAATATATCCCAGAAGTACATCAACGTGCCTACCCCAGCTAAGTCATTTGGCAGATAGAACAAGCTCTAGTGCAAAATGGGAAGCAGAACTTTCAGTCAAATGGACATGGATTTGAGTCCCAAGTGACTCACATTGATATGTAGTTTTGGCAAATTACCTGTCCTATCCAGGCTTGTTTTCTCCTTCATAAACAAGAGATTATAATATTTTTCTTAGGTGTTATGAGGATCACAATTAATGTAATTAGAGTTGTGATTCAATATGTTTAAATGGGACTTTTAAATTACTTTCATACCTAGCCTTAGCAAAAGAAGAAAGGGAGAGAAAGGAAAGAAAGGAAATGGGAAGGAAAGAAAAAAGAAAGTACCAGCACAGAGAAAAATAAGATGGAAAATATATTAAAAAAAAAAAAAAAAAGCTTAAGCTGTAGAAGACAAATGAAAAGTTCTGACATCCTATAATCAGGGTTCTAGGAAAATAGAACAGAGAGAATGGAAGCAATATTGTAGTATTTGAAGATATGATGGTGAATGTATTCTAGAGCTAAAGAAGATTGTGAATTCATAGATAAAGAAAACACATTATAGGCAAGATAAATAAAAATAAATCTATAAGTAGAGGTATTATAGAAAATTGCAAAATACTGAAGATAGAGACATTCTAAAAGCAGTCAGAGACAAAAGACCAGGCATCCTAGCATTCCTGAGACCTTGGGTTCAATCGCCAGGACCATAAGAAAAAAGACCACGCACCCCCAACAGAGCTGTCTTGCTTCTTAGAAGCCAGAGTGCACCAGTATCCTAGCAATAAATCTCCCACTAGCAGCAGTAGAAGAAAAAAATACCTTGAAAGTGCTGCAAGAAACACATCAACCTAAAATAATGCTTTCAGCAAAACTAAAGTTTGAAGTGGAGGCAAAGCAAAGGTGTTTTCATGTAAGCAAAAATGGAGAAAGTTTACAGAACAATAGGCCAATACCCAGCGAACTTCTGAAGGATGTACTTCAGGAAGAAGGAAAGTAATCCCAACAGGCAACAGGATGAAAGAAGGACTAGAGAGCAAATAAACTGGTACACATGTAGATAACACAACTCTAAACAGTCTGCAGTGTAATTAATGATAATGTCTAAATTCTGGGTATTAACAAAAGGATGGTTAAAATACTGGACAACAGCAGCAAGTAGTTTGGGAAGGGGTGAACAGTTAATGCTCAAACATCCTTGTATTTTTTTCAGTGGGAAGGATGATTAAAATAAAAGAAAATGAATATAAACTAATGACCAAAATAGTAGAAGAGGACAAATCAAATAAGGAAAAAACTCAATTTTTTAAAAAGCAACTGGGGAAAAAACAAAAAAAAGATAAGTCAGAAAGAAAGGCAAGGGGCTGGGTGTGGTGGCAAACATCTTTAATCCAGTGACTCGAGGGGCAGAAACATCACAAATTTGAGACCAGCTTCAGCAACTTGGCAAGGGCCTGTCTCAAAATAAAAAATAAAAAGGGATAGGGTAGCTCAGTGGTAGATCATTCCTGGGTTCAATTGCCAGTACTACAAAAAAAAAGAGAAAGAAAAAAAGCCAGCCAGCTAACAGCCAAAATGCAATAGTAGAAATACCTTTAAATAAATCAATAATTACATTGTATATAAGTGAACCAAATCATCATTTCATAGACATTTTAAAATTTAATTTGAAAATATAAAAACTAAAAACTGTTTATGTGAGACATATTTAAAACATGACACAGAAAGTTTAAAAGGAAGGAAAATATGCTAGGAAAAATAAAGCTGAGGTAGCAAAAAAAATAATAAATTGTCAAAAAAGTAATATTAGGTGAATCCCATATGTGTGTGTGTATTTGTATATATATTTGTGTATATATGCACACACAAATATATGTATAAAATTATAACATACTAATTAAAATAACAGTAAAATAATAGGATATCTGTAGTGTAAGCAGATTAGGGGAGAGAAGAAGGAAGGGAAAGGCGAGAGGTACTAAGGAATAAGATTGATCAAATTATGTGCATGCATGATTGTGGCATAATGAATCAATAATGCACCAATTTTTAAAAATGTACATAATGGGTTGTCTCTGCTTGCTTATGTAAAAGGGTGAGATTTCTCTCTGTCTTTACCTTTTTTCCTTTTTTTTTTAGCAGATTGCTTATGCACATCACATTCTGGTTTAATGCTAAAACTGCTTTTTTTTGAAGTAATATTAGTGGTAGAGAAAGCTACTTCAAAATAGTAACAGCTTCAGCTCAGTTGCCAACAGTAACAATTCTAAATCAGAATATACCTAAGAAAATAACTTAAAACATAAACAAAATTGATAGAGACAAATAGACTATTCCACATTCATAGTGGGAGATCCTAACATGATATTCCCAATTATCAATAGGTCAAGCAGACAGAAAATTAGAAAGCAAAAAGATTTGCCACATATGGTACACATACGTTAATTCCAGCAACTCTGGGGGCTGAGGAAGAGGATCACAAGTTCAGTGCCAGCCTCTGCAATTTAGAGAGGTCCTAAGCAACTTAGTGAGACCCTATCCCTAAATAAAATATAAAAAGAGCTGGCAGAGCATCCCTGGGTTCAAGTCACAGTACCAAAAAAAAAAAAAAAGAAAGAAAGAAAGAAAACAAAAGATTTGAACACTAAAAGAAACCGGGCACAGAGGTAGGCCACCTGTGGTCCCAACTACTTGGAGAATCCACATCTTAAGATAAGGATGATTTATTACACAAATATAGAACCCTATATCCATCAATTAGAAAAAAAAAAAAAAACATGCTTTCTTCCCCAGCACACATTTAAACAATTGGTCATGGATTGGTTTATAAATCAAATCTCAATAAATTTAAAAAATCAGAATCTTACAGGACAGTTTCTCTGGCCACATTAAAGTCCAAAGTAAGAAAATACTTTAAAATCTGTAGTTAATTAGGGTTACACAGCAACTGTAACACCCCTACATTTTACTACATTAAACTATTAGACTTTTTTGTTTATTTAATAGTCCTTTATGGGGCTGGGGATCTAGCTCAGTTGGTAGAGTGCTTGCCTTGCATGCACAAGGCCCTGGGTTCAATCCCCAGCACCGGAAAAAAAAAAAAAAAATAGTCCTTTATGGTTATCCTGTTTGGCGAGGGACTTACCCATGAAGTGATAAGAGATCTGGCTACTTCCCAGTGTGGCTCCTCTATTTTCTTAGGGCCTCACTGTCTTCCCTATTCAATTATTCAAGCTTTCTAATTCTTTGCTGTTAATTTTTTTGTTGTTGTAACCTTATACTTAATGTCAATTGAGTTTAAAAAATATACAGTTCAACTTATTCATACTATTTATTTCTTTATGAAAGGCAAGATTTCAGGTAAGCTTCATGCATAATGTAGAGGCTAATATTTTCTGATTGGTTCCTGAAAGTTGAGCTTCATCAGACATGTTTTAAACTATCAAAGTGGGCACAAATTGTATATTCTTTCTGCATAATGAGGTAAGAACTCAGGGGTAGGCACTCATCATCATAAGACAGTATAAATCCACTTGTCTAAACTTGTATGAGTCTATGTGGCTATGTGTATTGTAAAATGCTACAAGAGTTTTGGGTTAGTAAATATATGCTAAATATTTACTGTTGATTTTTTTTTTTTTTTTCTTTTTGCAGTGCTGGGGATTGAACCCAGGACCTTGTGCTTGCAAGGCAAGCACTCTACCAACTGAGTTATATCCCCAGCCCTACTATTGATTTTAATAACATTGTTTGAATATTTTTCCATTCTCACCTAAGTTTTTGAATATATCAACATATATTAACAGTCTCAATTTTTTTTCGTCTGAGCTAAGTCTGTAGTTGTGTCCTTTTTTGCCAGTCATACTTCATCTTAAGTCTTTCTGTTATTTTTTCTCTTTTATTTTTAAATTTTGATTTTATCTTTATTATCACTTTTCTGCTTCTCATACAAATCTTATTGTCTAGCAAAACTGGATTAAGGAAAATTATATAAAGCCTATTTAATGTGCCTACCAAATGAATCTGTGCCTTAGAGTTAAGAAATTATACTCTACAAGCATAGTTGCTATATTATTTTATATTTTCTTATTTCCTTTTTCTTTGCCTCTCTGCTACTCAAGGACTTTCTGTTGCAAGGGATAGACTTCCCTAACTCACATTAGCTTACGCAGCAAAGGGAATTTATTGACTCAAGTAGTTGAGGAATCAAGTATGGCTGGGTGCAGGTGTTCAAGGATGCAGTCAGGAATCTTGCTTTCCTTTGGGTCTGCTTCATCCTCAGGCAACCTCCCCCTCTGTAGTGGCACGATGGCCACCATCCATTCTTCTATCTTGTAAGCCTAGCAACCCCCGTAGAAAAAGTATCCAGCCCCAAGGACTCTAGGGCAAGTTCCAGAATTGACTATTCCACCCTATGTTCACCCCCACAACCACTCACTATGGCCAATAGGGGACAGCACTGTCCACTCCAGTCCTTCCTTGGGCCAAAATGGGGCAAGCTGTTTCCCCAATGAGAGGGGTATTTGAGTGTGTGAAAGAGAGAATGAGGTAAGGGGTAGGGCACAGATAAATGCTGGGGTTGATGTTAATAGAAAAGGGAGGTACTGGACAGTCAAGAACACCTAGTGCCCAAAGGTGTTGGTAAATCTTGAATTGGCTTTATAAAAGAGCAAACCTTGGTTGTTCCATCAAGAGATTTAGAAAAGTGCCAAGTATTAAAAGGTCACAGGAGGGAATACTGGGCAGGGGCATAATCACAATGATAACCCCTTTCTACCTGGAGTAGTTCCTTCATCCACATGGTGGTACTATAGGAGTATAAAACACATCTCCATGCTGGACCTTGTGTTTCTGCCAACTGAAATTTCTCCTTGCAAGAGATACCTTTTTCACTGTCGTACTGTATTTCCAGTAGTAACTATAGCCAGTAGTCACACATAGCTCTTTATATTTAAATATAGCCAGGCATGATTGTGCATACATGTAATCCTGGCAATTCAGGAGACTGAGTTCAAGGCTAGCCTGGGCAACTTAGCAAAACCCTGTCTCAAATCAAAAAATGAGAAGGATTGAAGATGTAACTCAGTGGTAGAGCACCCCTGAGTTCAAGCCCCAGTTTTGGAAAAAAATTAAATACATATTAATTAAATTTAAATATTCCATTTCTCACGCACACTAGGCACATTTCAAGTGTTCAGTAGCCACATGTGACTACAGTGTTGAACAGCTCAGATATGGAGCATTTATATTATTACAGAAAGTTCTACTAAACAGTACTGGCTTAGAACAGTATGTTGTTACCAACGATTTGTTATTAGTGTCTTTCTAGTGACAGTTACTCTAAAGGGAATTGGGGGAGAAATTTGGCGTTTGACAGAGGCATGAAAAAAACTGATGAGGGCCACCCCATGGCCCTGCTTTCACTTCTTTAAAGGATTTCGACCCCCTTCAGACTTTACTCTGGATCCACAAATGAGATAGTCTCTGCCATCACAGCTGGAATCCCTGGTTGTCCTTTTAAACTCAGCCCAAAAGGGCAGTCTGGGATATATGCCAGGGACCACCTAAGAGCAGTGGTTCTTGAGAGAAAGGAGACCTGAGAGGAGGCTGGTGGTAGTGGGGCCCTTAAGGAATGTTTTCTCTGTGGCAGCCAGTGCTGGCTGAGAGGAGGTATCATAAATGTTCACCTTTGTCATGCACTCTGTCATCTTTCAGTGTTACATAACATTGATAAAACTGATTTGTTTTTTCTTCTACAGTCCTATTCCCCTTTGTTCTGTTGTTGTGATAGACAGCCAACTTGATAAAGTTGAAGGAAGGAAAGTGTTTGTTTCCTGTAATGTTCGAAGTGTTGATAAGAAGACCTTACACTCAGAGGCAACAGGTAAGAAGAGTGGGGTTGGGGATCCGTTTTGGCTTTGTTTGATTTGATTTTATAACCCACAGATGCCCAGAAATTCTTAATTGTCTTTTACTTACAGAACAAGTTAAAGATGTTCTCTTTTTTTGGTACTAAGGATTAAACCTAGTGACTTAACCACTGAGCCACATCCCCACCCCTTTTTAAAATATTTTATTTAGAGACAGGCCCTCACTGAGTTGCTTAGGGCCTCTAAGTTGCTGAGGCTGGCTTTGAACTCAAAATCCTTCTGCCTCAGCCTCCCCAGCTGCTGGGATTACAGGCATGCACCACAGTGCCTGGCTTAAAGGTGTTCTTATACATTGCCGATAAAAGGCTATTTGCCAATATCCATCAAAATTACAAAGTTTTGTGCCCTTGGTCCCACTTCTAGTACTTTGTCTCATAGCCATCTAACATGTGAGCAAAACTATATTGTCTTAGTTTGCCCTCTGGTTCC
The DNA here is from genome assembly GCF_902686445.1 of Sciurus carolinensis. Lineage (NCBI taxonomy): Eukaryota > Metazoa > Chordata > Mammalia > Rodentia > Sciuridae > Sciurus > Sciurus carolinensis. The sequence continues at coordinate 97,714,497 of NC_062213.1, forward strand.
AGCATTTGTTGCATTCTAACATTACTTGCAATAGCAAAAACTTGGCAAAACATAGGCATCCCTCAATAGGAGACTGGTTGAAGGACTACATTTCATCCCTAAACTATATTGTGTCTGTACCATAAGAAATATTGTGAGGAACACTGTGATGTTTAATAAGAATAAGGAAACTCAAGGGCACATGCCTGTAATCCCAGCTACTCAGGAGGCTGAGGCAGGAGAATCACAATTGCTGTCAACCTTAACAATTTAGTGAGGCCCTGTGATCTTCAGCAGCTTATCGAGGCCCTGTTGCAAAATACAAAATTAAAAGGGCTGGGGATGTAGCTCAGTGTTAGAGCACCCCTAGGTTCAATCCCTGGTATCACAAAAAATAGTAATAATAATAATAGGGAAACCCTTTGATATGGAGCTATCCCATTCATATATGTTAAATGAAAAACATAAAATGAAGAACAGTAAACATAATATGTTACCACTAATATTGGAAAAAAAAAGTAGACAAGTTCTTCCCATTGTTACCCTTTTCTTTCACTTTCCCTCATACTTTCCTTCCTTCCTGAATAACTTCCTTCCTGAATTCCAAGAGCACTTAAGTAGAGTTGGGCATGATAACCTTAGGGATGAGGGTAGTTAAGGAAAGTGTCCCATGGAGAGTAGCATGAGTGTCTGAGCCCATGAGCAGTGAAGACAGCATCTGTGTGAACTGGCAGCAGTGATGGGAGCCAGGTTCCTACTGTTAGGGAAGAGCTACAAGTATGGAAAGAGAAAATAGAATGAGTCTTGTGCTTACATGGGACTGGAGGCCCTGGGCATGCAGGGTTTCCCAATCTTTTACTCTTGCAGATAGTATTGTAACAAATAACTTTATATATTTGTCATTTCACACACATTGTGCCAAATTACTCTTTAGTGGTTTGAGGGCAAATACATGTTTGTACAATTCTCACATTTTTTTCTGTAATCTTGAAATTTTTTCAAAATAGGAAGTAAAAGTGGGAGGGAGGGGAAATAGGCATATACTTGCACTTGCAAGGACTATCTCATGAGGGCCACACACATAACTTGTTTCTTACAGGAAGGGGACAGTGGATTGGGAAGAAGATTCCTCTGTCAGCCCTTTTTACCTTTTCCCCATTGAGTACTGGGGTTGCAACCCAGGGCCTCAGGCATGCCAGGCAGGCACTCTGTCACTGAGCTACATCCCCTGATCTTTTATTTTTTTATTTTAAGACAGGGTCTCTAAGAGGCTCAGGCTGGCCTCAAACTTGCCATCCTCCTACCTCAGTCTCCCAAATAGCTGGGATTAATATCTTTTTTGCCTTTTGAAAGAAGTTATGTAATGGATTACCAGAAAGAGGAACTAGGTTTTATGAAGTCCAAAGATCATGCAATTTAAGAAATAGAATTCAAAATTAGGTATAAAAGTAAAACTTTATTTACAAGGAGAAAAGAAATCCCAGAGTATTACTTCCATCTTAGAGATGCAGGACCCTTTCTGCTGAGATCTCTATAGGCGTTTTGTCAGAAATCTTATGGAGAAAGGCTTCCTGATGGCATCCTTAAAGCACTGTACAACTCCTAGATCAACCAGGGCCTTTGTAAGTGAGGACCAGTGAAACTTTACCTTCCTTAGCTTCAGATTTAGACAGGTTTGATAGCCAGTGATTTTCATTTGTTTTTGCTCTTTTTATTTTAATGGACCTTAGATACACATCTTTAGATTAGTCATAATCCTTGAGCTAAGACACAGAGTTGTCACTGGTATATGAGTTGTCATCTTTTATTTATTCATTTCCTAATATATTTGTTTCAAATTTAATAATAAATGAAACACACTGGGACCTACCATCAAACAGGAATCAGACTCTTAAATAATATTTTGTCCCTACCTAATTTCTGTTTCCTTCTCCTCCTTCTCCTCCTACTTAGATGTAGGGGATCTAGAATTTTGAGTTTTTTATTCTATTTTACCATTTTGTTTTCATTTTTAAAAATTATTTTAAGAACTTGTCTTTGTGCTTTTAAATTTTTTTATCAAGAATATCTAAGGAGACCAGGCACTGTGGTGCACGCCTGTAATACCAGCAGCTCCAGAGGCTGAAGCAGGAAGATCGCAAGTTCAAAGCCAGCCTCAGCAACTTAGCAAGGCTTTTCTGAGACTTTTTGTTTGTGTTTTTCTCTCAGCTGTATGTTGCTAAGGTTCATCCATGTTGTTGGCTATGAAGTGTGCTCATTTTTGCTGCTGAATAATATTCCATATGTGACTGTACACAGTGAATTTAACTGTGGGCCTCTCAACAATTTGAATGGACTGCTGCAGACACTCTTGTGGGGGCAGGAGCTTGACATGTACTTAGGAGTAGAATCTCTGGTTGTAGGGTAATGAATGTTCAGCCTTACAAAGAAATGCCAACTTGTTTTCTAAAACTGTACTAAACTACACTCCCACCAGCAATATATTCTTTTGATCCCTATCCTCTCCAGCAGTTGGTAAAGACTTCCTGATTTTTGCTAATTAAATGGTTATGACATATCTCAGTATGATCTTTCTAAAAAATGTTTTTATTAATGCATTATAGTTATACATAATAGTTGAGTTCACTTGGCATAATCATACATGCTTGGAATATAATTTTCTCCATTTCGGTCCCCGGCACTTTCTCTTTCTGTCTGTCCCTTCCTTCCTTCTCAGCATGATGTTGATTTGCAGTTCCATGATTACCCAGTAGGGTTGAGTATCTCTCCATGTTTCTTGACCTATTTGTTTCCCATTCTGTGAAATTTGTTCAACTTCTTTTTCTGTTTTCTCGTTTTCTTACTGATTTATAGGAGTCCTTTCTGTATTTCATATTAGACTAATACTTTTGTTGGATATATAAGGTGCACATATCTCCTTCTGGTATATAAGGGTTTTTGTTTTGTTTTGTTTTGTTTTTGTTTTTGCTTTAAAGTATCTTTTTATAGACAGAAGTCTTTAATGTTAATGTAGTCTCATTTATTAGATTTTTCCCTTGATGGTTGATGCTTTTCATATCTTAAGAAATTCTTTTTTCCCTTAAGTATCAACTGTTTGCAGGAATGATGGATGAAAGGAGCAGGAGGAATATCATGAATAATTTGAATCCTCAGTCAATTTATAACTCCATTCCAGGCTGTAACTTGTAATTCCTGTCTCACTAAACCTTTCCATATCACAAAGGTACCAGATGGCTCAGTAGTAATTTTACTTCTTTTCATTTCCCTGGCTATCTCTAATGGAAGTGGTAATGAACCATGAAATAGCCAAGAAGCAGAGGACCTGGTTATCCAGCAGGGAGAGGTCATACAGTATTGTGACAGGTTGATTCTGAGTCTGGCTGAAAAGTGAGAATTGGCAAATAGACTGAAGGGACAAATATGAATCTAAGTGCCTTCCTTCTGATATGTCTTTCTATTTAGAGTAGGCTCATCAAATTGAAGTCAGTTGATTTATGATCATCTTCTGTTATTTTGTTGGTTTAGGCTTATTTATAAAGCTGGATCCTGATAAAAGTTTAAAGAAAAAGAGGTCATTATGAATTCTACACCCTTCTGCATGAGGCCCTCCTCCAGAAGTAGTTGTCCCCACTCCTGCTCTGTCACCACTGCTGAATCCCCCACAGAGGAAGCCTGCTGACACTGACCTTTTGGAACAACCTTCTAAGTATGACTCCCAGAACTTTCCACTATCTCAACTTTTTAACAAGAAACACTTCCTGTGAGAATATCAGCAATTCTTTGCATTCCTGAGGATAAATGTGGTTCTCCTAAAATTTGAACAGGCTTCTTAAAGTTGCACAAGTTTGACGTCTGCCCTGCTGAAGACTAAGGGGAACAAATTGTATTGAAACTGTTGCTATAAACTTGAAAATATTACAAAGCCAAATGAAGGAGTAAATATGTGGGTTTGTGTGGGGTGTGCACATGTGGAACTTGCAAAGCTAACTTTGTTGTATCTGAACAAACAAATCTTTTTGGCCAGAGTAGAAACACAACTAGTTCCTATAGGAATGGATACCTCAAATCTGTTGTCTGGGGTTCTAGGGATTAAATCACTGTACCATTTTTTAACATAGGCTATGCTATTGTGTCTTTCCAGAAGCGCACTTTGTCATCCTTGGAAGAAGCCTGTATTAGTTCCCTAGAACAACAACAAAATACCACAAACGTATGACTTAAATGACCAAAAACTCATGTTTCGCAGATCTGGAGGCTTGAAGTCCAAAGTTAAGGTATTGAGAAGATAAGTTGCTCCTTCTGAAGGTGCTAGGGAAGCAACTCTTTCCTGCCTCTCTCCTAACTTCTGGTAGCCTCAGGCATTCCTCAGTTTATAGACCAACCACAGTTCCCCCTGTGTCTTCACATCATATTCTTTTGTATATATCTGTCTGTGTCCAAATTTCCCCTTTTTTATAGGGATTCCAGTCATATTGGTAAAGCCCACCTGAATGACCCATTTTAACTTCATTACCTTGGTGAAGATCCTATTTCCAAATAAGGTTACATTATGAAGTTCTGAAAATTAGGACTTAGACATTCCTTTTGTAACAAAGGAGGAGAGAGGATTCAACCCCTAAAAGAGCCTCAGATAAGACTAAAAATAAATTGGGAGGTTAATATTCTGGAAAACACATTCTGCTTCCTAAAGCAGGCAGTAGATTCTTTGGACTCGTTTCTTGCCTTTGTTTCCCCATATTGAAAGTTTAGGCTCTACCATATGAAATTACCATTTTTAAAGGTGGTAAGATGGTTGAATATTGACAGTTTCCTGTGGCTGAATATAGTAATCTAGGAATAGCCTGGTGGTACCCTACCAATCAGAAGATCATCTGGAGTCCTGGGATGGCCAAGCCAAAGGAAGTCCAACATCCTGGAAGCTGTCTCTAGTGCCCACCTGAAGTCCCCCAGCTGCTGCAAAAGCTCAGCAGATATGAGTGCGGCACCACAGAGGTGAAACCAGGAGCTCCTTCTCCCTGGAAATTCCCAGAGAGCTTGGTGTACTTAGAAGTGATTAAAATGGTTTAAAGCTTTGAATTTGAAGTTTTATATATACTTATAAAACTTTAATCATATAGTATAAATATATATACTTTTTTTTTTAAACCACAACTTTAAAATTTTAAAAGCCAATGAATTGTACACTTGGCAATGTAAGAAGCCAGAGGGCAGACAGGGACCAGTCTTCCTACTTTTACAACAGCCCACTCTCAAGGTAACTAATTCACTGCAAGAGATCAGCATTTCCCAAAGAAGGCAATGCCCCCAATGACCTAATTATCTCCCACTACCCACCACTTAAAGGTTCCACTACCTCTTACGTTGCCACACTGGGTACCAAGATTCCAGCTTTTGCAAGTATACTCAAACCATATCTGAACCATAGCAGAAGGGTACCTGGTAAGTGCCATAAAAAAAATGTTATTGTCACTCTTGGTACCCACATAGATTTGGAGCCAGGTCAGCATACTTTTAAATCCACAAAGTACATAGAAATGTGTTCTATGTTTGGAGCTTAAGTATTAAATAAGCATAACTATAGACAAGGAACTTATACCTGGGCATGGTGATGCATGCATGTAATCCCAGCAGCTCAGGAGGCTGAGGCAGGAGGATTGCAAATTCAAGGTCAGCCTCAGCAATTTAGTGAAACCCTGTTTCAAAATTTAAAATTTTTAAAAAGGGCTGAGGATGTTTCTCAGTGGTTAAGCACCCCTGGGTTCAATTCCTGGTACCAAAAAAATAAAATAAAATAATGGAACTTATAAACCAACCAAGGAGATCGTCATATTATCAACAGAGAAGTACCTCATGAATAAATACTTCAAAACATTTTTCCAAGAGATTCCCCCATTTCTAGTTGACTTATCGTTCCCATTTCTGTCTCTACTAGTGAAATACCAGGCAGGCAGAAGAACAGTCATAACCAAATCACTTTTTTTTCCTACTCTTCACACATACAGACCCTTTAACTATGGTATGTGAGCCTAGAGAGTAATTGCAGAAGTAGGTGGGTATTATGGTTTGGATATGAGATGTACCCCAAAAGCTCCTGTGCTAATGCAGAAGTTCAGAGGTAAAATGATTATGAGAGCTGTGACCTAATCAATGCATCCTTGTCTGAATGGACTGTGTGGCAACCATAGGTAGGTGGGCATAACTGGAGGAGGTGACTCACTGTGGCATGCCCTGAAAGGATTCATCTGCCCTGCGGCCCCCTCTCCTTTCTGTCCTCTGCAGCTTCTCTCCGCCATGCTCTTCTGCCATAAGAGTTGCCTCCTCATCTTGGATCTGGAACAATGAAGTCAGCCCACCATGAACTAAATCTCTGAAACCATGAGCCAAAATAAACTTTCTCTTCTCAGTTGTTTTTATCAGGTATTCTGGTCACGGCAACCCAAAACTGACTAACCTCAATGTGCGCAAGGATCCTAGGGTCTTTCTAAAATGGAAAGGACAGAGATCCAAAGATAAAAAACTTTGAACATCTCCAGAAATACCTAGCTAGCATGTGGGAGGGAAGAGGGCAAAAAGAGGTGAAAATAGTGGGCAAAAGTCAGAAGGAATTTGGGAGTCAGGGCTATGAACTGGCTGAACCCTGAAATGGGCCTTCCTCGATCCTTTTTGGGTGGTTTTGCAGCTCATATATCAAACCTGGGTACCTTCTATTAGGTCAGTTTTCATACCCTGAATTGTTTGGTTTTTGTAGTGTTTTGTTTTAATGGTGTTACTGGAGATTGAACCCAGGGGTACTCTGCCCCTGAGCTACATTCTTAGCCCTTTTTATTTTATTTTGAGACAAAGTATTGCTAAATTAAGGCCAGCCTTAACTTGCAATCCTCCTGCCTCAGCCTCCCAATAGGTGGGATTACAGACATGCAACACTACCCCAGCCACATCCCAGTGCATGCAAAATTATGAATAACACTGATGAAAATGGGGGTCTCCACTGGCTCCCTAGAGGACATGTGCTAGGCCTTAAGCTGTAACAGTTCTCTGGCCTCCTGTAAGTTCTCATCCATCTGCATCCACTGCCTCCATCCAGAACAAGCCGGTCTTGCCAAGTGCTGAGGGGAAGCGACAGCAGAAAAACAAAAGCTGAGGCATGTCAACTTCCAGGAAAGAATGATTGACATTGACCTTAAAGAAAATTTTTTATGAGTTAGTGTGAAGTAGATTTAATATACAGCCTTTGCTCAACCCAGCTGTTAGTATCTCCAGTGGTCATCAGGGAGAAGCAGTCATAAACAGAGGCTGTTTATGAAGAGGATGTATTCAGAGGCTGTGAATGAAGCAAAGATGAATTGGTCCAGAATATTCTTTTTAATCGGGTCAAGCCGACTTCAGTACAAGTAATTGTGAAACACATGGTAACTATTACTTACAATGACATTTGTTAGGCATTGTGTAAGCACATTATTTGCGTCACCTCCTTTACTTCTTAGGTACCATTAGATGACCAAACTGTGTGAGGTTGAAGTAAATTTCCCAAAATCATCCAGTCAACCTGTGAAGTAGGTGCTCTTATTGTTCCCATTTTGCAGATGCAGAAGCTGAGGCAAGCCTGGAATTTGTATCCAGGTCCTTCTAACTCCAGGTTTCAGGTTTCCAGCACTGGAATTTGCTAGCCCTCTGTGATCACATACTTGGGCACAAAAGTGTGTAATGATGCCAGGCGTGGTGGCACACACCTGTAATCCCAGCAACTTGGGGGGCTGAGGCAGGAGGCTTGCAAATTCAAAGCCAGCCTCAGCAACTTAGTGAGGCTTTAAGCAATTAGCAAGACCCTGTCTCAAAATAAAAAATAAAAATAAAGGACTGAGGATGTGACTCAGTAGTTAAGTGCCTTTGAATTCAATCCCTGGTACAAAAAAAAAAAAAAAGTATGTAATAGTATAATAAAGTAAGAAGAGAGAGCCTGCAGAATGAATGTTTCCTTTTAATTTATTTATTATTCATTTATTTATTTTGAGTTAGGCTCTCACTATGTTGCCCAGGCCAGCCTCAAACTCCTGGGCTCAGGATCCTCCTGCCTCAGCCTCCAGAGTAGCTAGAAATACAAGCAGACATACATCTGTGCCTAGCTTGGACATTTCCTTTATCACTGCACTATGGACAGTTTTCAAACTTGAATTTAAAAAACAAAAAAAAATTTTTTTCTTCTAAAAAAATGATACCTAATCCAGAAATTGATTAAGCTTTGATAATAAAGTAGATTTTAATGGTGGTGTATCATTAGTGCCCATTTTATAATCAGGAAGAAACCAGTGAAATAATACCAGTCATAGAGCCAGGCATGATAGGACACACCTGTAACCCCAGCTATTCTGGTGGCTGAAGCAGGAAGATCATCAATCTGAGGTCAGTCTATGCAACTCGGCAAGCCCTGTCTCAAAAATAATAATAGCCAGGCACAGTAGCGCATACACAGAGACTTGGGAGGCTGAGGCAGAAGGATTGCAAGTTCAAAGCCAGCCTCAGTGACTTAGTGAGGCCCTAACAACTCAGCACTGGAGATGTGTATCAGTAATAAAGTGCCCTTGGGTTCAATGCCCAGTACAAAAAATAATAATAATAATACCAGTCAGACATATAACACTGTAATGGACTGGGGTTGGGTGTCAGAGCTACAGCTAATTGTCTGTAGTTATAAATTACAGGAATACACATGAAATAAATGTTTTGAATAAGGAGACAGCACAGGGGCTGTTGATTCCCTCTGAACTACCTTACTGTTCTTCAGAAAGCAAGTAAGTCCATCACTGCAAGTGATAAATGTGGCTAAAGGAAAAGTAGTGGAATCACAACTCAGAAGTAATATCTACCCCACTCAAATCTATACTATGGAGAAAAAAATGTTTCCATGAAATCGCCCATGTCCTCAACTTAGCAAGTTTCTGAAGAACTTCAGGGTTGAAAAGCTCATTTTTAGCACTTCAAAATGAGCCTCAACAAAGAACACCATGTTCACTCCTTTCTCCTCACTTTGTCTCCATTTTCTCCCTAACTGTCCCAAAATGCAGTTTTTACACTGGGAAAGTGCCTCCTCAGTCACCCCCTCTTTCCCATTGTGACTGGCTTATTTGTTTTTCTAATCATCTCTGGAGTACAAACTTGGAATTGCTAGAATATAGTCATAGACATCAGTTACCCTTGGTCTGTTCACATTCCCTTTCCCAGCCTGCTGATAACAGCACTGTGCTGACTTGGCAGGCAGCCCTTTCAGCTTTCCCTTGGTTCTAGTGGAAGGGAAGACTACCAGTCACAAACCTGGCACTGGGACAGGCAGTTGACCAGCCTTGGTCAACCATAACCCCTCAACCCCACAGGCATAGATCCAACAAGGAGACACACAGCCTACCAGTAGAGCCTTTCCCTGGGATTTTATATGTAGATGATGCCTGACAGAATTGCAGACTGAGATGTATTTCGGAAATGTGATCCATGAGGCTTGATGTGTAGGTGGACAAGTCCCTTAACCTAAATGAGCTTTCTCTTTATGATGAGGGAATTGAACCAAAGCCTCTTGGAGGCACCTCAAGGCTCATTCTGGGAGTTGTGTGGGTTTCACTTAAGAAAAGGCCAGTCTGTCCCAGCCATGCCCCTTCAGGAAGGAGGTACCTGACAAAATCACACATCCAGAGAAATTTCTCTTCTGTAAACTTAGACTCAAGATCGTTCCCTTCACCATCATTTCCCCCTATTCCTTATCAAATTCTACTTGTAGTCTTCCCATTTAAACTGAGAAGTGAAATAACCAAAAGCTACTCACATTGAGACCCTTCACGGGAATATTTCTATTTTCGCAGGGGAGGGGGATTGAACTCAGGGGCACTCAACCACTGAGCCACATCTCCAGTCCCATTTTTGTATTTTATTTAGAGAAAGGGTCTTGCTGAATTGCTTAGACCCTCACTAAGTTGCTGAGGCTGGCTTTGAACTTGCAATCCTCCTGCCTCAGCCTCCTGAGCTGCTGGGATTACAAGAGTGTGCCACTGCACCCAGCTGGAATATTTACATTTTAAAAGACAAGTAAGGAGCTGAAGGTGTAGCTTGGTGGTAGAGTGTTTGCTTAGCATGCACAAAATCCTGGGTTGGCTTCCCAGCAACACCAAACCAAAAAAGAAAAAATAAATAAATAAATAAAGGAAAAAAACGAGAGAGAAGAAAACCTTGAAACTATGGAGAACATGTTGCAACGGTTGCTCCGATAAGCATGCTGTAATAATTGTCAATCTCACAATTCCCTAAACTCAGTCCAGGTTTCCCCCACATACAAATATATGCATGATCCTCCTTCCCTTCCCCTCCCCTGCATTTAGAAAGTATGGCTATGTGTACACATGTGTCTCCACATTTGGTATTATGTGAGTCAGTATAGAGGTTTCGTTTTGTGTTGTCTGGGTATCAGGGATTGAACCCAGGGGCACTTAACCACTGAACCACATCACCAACTCTTTTTATTTTATATTTATTTTTTTTTATTTTTATTGTAAACAAATGGGATACATGTTGTTTTTGTTTGTATATGGAGTAACAGCATGCCATTTGCATAATCATACATTTACATAGGGTAATGATGTTTGATTCATTCTGTTATTTTTTCCTTCCCCCCCACCCCTCCCACCCCTCTTTTCCCTCTATACAGTCCCTCCTCCCTCCATTCTTGCCCCTCTCCCACCCCCCATTATGTGTCATCATCCGCTTATCAACGAGATCATTCGTCCTTTGGTTTTTTGAGATTGGCTTATCTCACTTAGCATGATATTCTCCAATTTCATCCATTTGCCTGCAAATGCAATCATTTTATTATTCTTTATAGCTGAGTAATATTCCATTGTGTGTGTGTGTATATATATATATATATATATATATATACCACAGTTTCTTTATCCATTCATCAATTGAAGGGCATCTAGGTTGGTTCCACAATCTGGCTATTGTGAATTGAGCAGCTATGAACATTGATGTGGCTGTATCTCTGTAGTATGCTGATTTTAAGTCCTTTGGGTATAGGTGAGGAGTGGGATAGCTGGGTCAAATGGTGGGTCCATTCCAAGTTTTCTAAGGAATCTCCACACTGCTTTCCAGAGTGGCTGCACTAATTTGCAGCCCCACCAGCAATGTATGAGTGTACCTTTTTCCCCACATCCTCTCCAACACCTATTGTTGCTCAAAGCCCTAGAAAAAGAAGAACAGAATAACAGCAAAAGTAGTAGAAGACAGGAAATAATTAAATTAAGAGCTGAAATCAATGAAATTGAAACAAAAGAAACAATTCAAAAACTTGACAAAACAAAAAGTCGGTTCTTTGAAAAAGTAAACAAAATAGACAAACCCTTAGCCACACTAACAAAGAGAAGGAGAGAGAAAACTCAAATTACTAAAATTAGTGATGATAAAGGAAATATCACGACAGACACCATTGAGATACATAACATAATGAGAAGCTACTTCAAAAATCGGTATTCCAACAAAATAGAAACTACCGAAGACATTGACAAATTTCTAGAGACATATGCTCCTCCCAAACTGAACCAGGAGGACATACACAATTTAAACAGATCAATATCAAGCAATGAAATAGAAGAAGCCATTAAAAACCTACCATCCAAGAAAAGCCCAGGACCAGACAGATTCTCAGCCGAGTTCTACAAGACCTTCAAAGAAGAACTCATTCCAATACTTCTCAAAGTATTCCAGGAAATAGAAAAAGGAGGGTACCCTACCAAACTCATTCTATGAAGCCAATATCACCCTCATACCCAAACCAGGAAAAGACACATCAAGGACAGAAAATTTTAGACCAATATCCTTGATGAATATAGATGCAAAGATCCTTAACAAAATATTGGCAAACCGTATCCAAAAACATTAAGAAAATTGTGCACCGCGATCAAGTGGGGTTCATCCCTGGAATGCAAGGATGGTTTAACATCCGTAAATCAAAAAACATAATCCATCATGTCAATAGACTTAAGGATAAGAATCATATGATTATTTCAATTGACACAGAAAAAGTGTTCAATGAAATACAACACCCCTTCATGCTCAAAACACTAGAAAAAATAGGGATAGTAGGAACATGCCTGAACATTGTAAAGGCTATTTATGCTAAGCCCATGGCCAACATCATTCTTTTTTTTTTTTTTTTTTTTGGCAGTACTGGGGATTGAACGCAGGGCCTTGTGCTTACAAGGCAAGCATTCTACCAACTGAGCTATATCCCCAGCCCCACCAACATCATTCTTAATGGAGAAAAACTGAAACCATTCCCTTTAAAAATGGGAACAAGGCAGGGATGCCCTCTTTCACCACTTCTATTCAATATCATCCTTGAAACTCTAACCAGAGCAGTTAGACAGACTAAAGAAATTAAAGGGATATGAATAGGAAAAGAGGAACTTAAGCTGTCACTATTTGTGAATGACATGATTCTATATTTAGAGGATCCAAAAAACTCCTCCAGAAAACTTCTAGACCTCATCAATGAATTCAGCAAAATACCAGGCTATAAAATCAACACGCATAAATCTAAAGCATTTTTGTATGCAAGCGATGAAACAGCTGAAAGGGAAATGAGGAAAACAACTCCATTTGCATTAGCCTCAAAAAAAAAGTAAAATACTTGGGAATCAATCTAACCAAAGAGGTAAAAGATCTCTACAATGAAAACTACAAAACATTGAAGAAAGAAATTGAGGAAGACCTTAGAAGATGGAAAGATCTCCCATGTTCTTGGATAGGCAGAATTAATATTGTCAAAATGGTCATACTACCAAAAGTGCTATACAGATTCAATGCAATTCCAATTAAAATCCCAATGATGTACCTTACAGAAATAGAGAAAGCAATCATGAAATTCATCTGGAAGAACAAAAAACCCAGAATAGGGCTGGGGAGATAGCTCAGCTGGTAGAATGTTTGCCTCACAAGCACAAGGCACTGAGTTCAATCCCCAGTACCGCAAAAAAAAAAAAAAAAAAAAAAAAAAAAAAAAAAGTGGACACACAAGAAACCCAGAATAGCTAAAGCAATCCTTAGCAGGAAGAATGAAACAGGGGGTATCACAATACCAGAACTTCAACTATACTACAAATCAATAGTAACAAAAATGGCATGGTATTGGCACCAAAATAGACAGGTAAATCAATGGTACAGAATAGAGGACATGGACACAAACCCAAATAAATACAATTTTCTCATACTAGACAAAGGGGCCAAAAATATGCAATGGAGAAAAGATAGCCTCTTCAACAAATGGTGCTGGGAGAATTGGAAATCCATATGCAACAGAATGAAACTAAACCCCTATCTCTCACCCTGCACAAAAATCAACTCACAATGGATCAAGGACCTTGAAATCAGACCAGAAACCCTGAATCTTATAGAAGAAAAAGTAGGTCCAAATCTTCAACTTGTTGGCTTAGGATCAGACTTCCTTAACAGGACTCCCGTAGCACAAGGAAAAAAAGCAAGAATCAATAACTGGGATAGATTCAAACAAAATAGCTTTCTCTCAGCAAAGGAAACTATCAGCAATGTGAAGAGAGAACCTACAGAGTGGGAGAATATCTTTGCCACTCATACTTCAGATAGAGCACTAATTTCCAGAATATATAAAGAACTCAAAAAACTCTACACAAAGAATACAAATAATCCAATCAACAAATGGGCTAAGGATATGAACAGACACTTCACAGAAGAAGATCTACAAGCAATCAACAACCATATGAAAAAATGTTCACCATCTTTAGTAATAAGAGAAATGCAAATCAAAACTACCCTAAGATTCCATCTCACCCCAATTAGAATGGCGATTATCAAGAATATATTTATTTTTTGACACAGGTCCTCGCTAAGTTACTGAGGCTGTCTTTGAACTTGCCATCCTCCTGCCTCAGCCTCCTGAGCTGCTGGAATTACAGCTGTGTGCCACTACCACACCAGCTATAGGTGTTTATATATGTAAATGTGCTTGCTGGTATGTAAGTGAATGTGATTTGTTTTATGTATGTAATGTGTGTACATATATGTGCATGTATTTTTATGTGATTAAGAGTGCTTGTGTGCACTTATGAGTATATTGTGTATATATATATATATATATATATGTATGTATTTGCATGTACGTCTGTGTACCTATTTATGTGTCTTGTGCGTGTGTATATTTTTGAGTGTGTATTACACATCTGTGTATGTATGAGTGTGTCTCTGTGGGGGTATATGAGTGCATGTGCATGTGTGTATAAGTTCATATGCATACATTGGCATGCATGATGTGTTTTTAAGTGTGTGCATGTGCCTGTGCATGTACTGACAGAGCCAGGTAACGCTGCAGCCTCAGTTGCTGAAGGTGAGGCAGGGAGTAAAGACCACATCAGGCCAGCTTAGACTGACAGATAGTGCTGTGGAGGAAGCAAGACTTTCTCTGATGCCCTGGCACCAAGGAACTCTACACCAGAGGAGCTACAACATTATTCTTTGCTGATGGGGACACCGAGGCACAGTAGCAACGCCGTGTGTTCAGTGTCCAGTCACGGGAGAACTGCCCTCCCTCCAAGGAAGCCATAGCTCCCAAGCTTGAGGCTTCTCTACCCTGATGAAGGCCAGGAGCCATCACCAAATGAAGGAAGAGACTTCCCAATGGGTTCCTACCATCTTCATCTATAGCTTCCAGGACAGAGTCCCAGAGTCCAGCACTCCTGGACTCCCTAATCATTCCAGCTTGAGTTTTTCTGAGCTCTGGGAACTGTGAAAGATGAAATAACTCTGAAATGAAAGGGAGGTCTCCTACTAAAAGGAGGTCTGAGGGCTTCACCCCACCCCAGCCCTTGCTGTGACTCTCAACTGGGACAATGATTATCCTGAGTGGACACACACTCGCCCCTAGGATGCCCATGACTGGTAGAAAAATGGCTAGGATCCTAGGCACCTAGCAGCAGCTGGTGGAGTCACTGTCATCTATATTTGGAAGCTCGGGAGCTTAACCTCTGAACTGGTTCAACAGTGACATCCCAGTTTCAGAGTGTAGAGGAGAAAGGACTCAGGATATCAAGGTGGGGGGATCAGTCACTTAGTATACTTTTTTAAAGGAATATGATCTTACTTTATAGCCCAAACTGGTAAAGCAGACGTGCCAATGGTACTATGTGGCTATCTCATTGGTTGAAAGTATTACCTCTTAAGTTACAGTCAGGGTTTAAGAAAAAAGGGATTTCAGGATCAGGGCTGCCCCAGACCTACAAGCCCCACCCTGAGGATTCCCCTCAACACACACACACACACTGTCATTACAGCTTTTTGAGCTTAGAGGGCTGCCTCTCTGTCTCTTAGCCTTTCACTGATGAGAATTCAGTTTCAGCTACACATGGGGAAGGGCTTCAGGTTTCCTGCCTATTCTCTGCTAAGATCCTCTTCCCCTGCTCTGTGACCACACCAGCTGCTGCCTCCTGGAGACAGCACCTGCTTCTCAGCTACCCCCACAGCACCCTAGGCACAAGTCTCCTCTACCACAACCCTGGGTTATTCTTTATCCAGCCCAGGGTGCCCTAGGCCAGAACATTCAGCATTCAGAAACCATTTCTTCCAGCTGCTATCCTGTGCCCCACATGTTGTCAAAACAATCTTTTCCCTGATCTTGGCTGGTCTCCAGGCATGCTGGATTGTCTGAGGCTGGGCTTCTGCCCTTCCATCAGCTTCCCATTAACACTTCCCACCCACAACAAAGACCAAAAACCTCAGAAACAAGATGGAACAAAACCCAGAGACAACATAAAGCCTACTGACTCATTCATCCATTTCAAAATATAACAATTATTTTCCTTTCCAAAAGGCCTACTGTGGGCAACCAGGGTGTAGAATGAGTCTTGGGAAGGTCCCTCCCAAAGGGAATCAGGAAAAGACAGCTAATTTGGGAGTGTCAGAGAGATGAGATCTGGGGCAGATACACAGCAGATTCCTGGGAGGGTGTTGTAAGGGAAAGGGCCCAGGAATAAATTTAGTAGCAGGTGACATGATCATCAGCCCACAGAACAATACCCAATCAGAGACTTGCAATATTTTTATAAATTAGTTGCAACATCTAAAGGTTACAAGGTTTCATATAAAAGTCTGAATTTATGCTGCCTTTTCTTGAAATATTAGAAGAGCTGGCAACTGGGCCTGCATTCCATCATTGCAACTCCTGAAGGGTGTGATCCAGAGTGGCCTGTTCTCAGTGCCCTTCGATTTGCCCACCAGCTTTATTATGCGGAGCTGCTCCTGCCCAGCTGGCCTCAAATCCTTAGTTCAAAAACCAACCAAGTAACTAAGCTTCCCAGAGCTGTTCACAATGGGGCATACCTGTGATCCCAGCTACTTGGGAGGCTGAGAAAGGAGGATCCAGAGTTCAAAGTCAGCTGGGGTAAGAAGGTGAGAACTTATTCCCCTGCCTCCAAAACAAAGAAAGAGAGTGAGAAAAGAAAAAAGAAAAAAAAAAAAAAAAAAAAAAAAAAAAAAAAAAAAAAAAACTTCCCCTGAGGACAAGACAGGCCTTGTCAGGAGTCTGGGAATCAACCCTGGACTGACAGTGACAGCACCATCTAGGAGACTCCAGAAATGGTTCATGCTGAGCCTACAGGGTCACATATTCAGGAGGGGATTTGAGTTTAGCAATGGCATCTAGGAAGTTCATTCTTTATCCACAAAAGCCATTTAGGGGTTAGCCTAGAAAAAACCACTCCAAAGTTCTGAACATTCCATATCACAGCTGGGAGTCAGTCTCCATGAAGAGACCACTGCCATCTGTCCCAATCTGAGAGGGGCGTCCAGGGCCAACCAAAATGAGGAGGACTTTCTCAGATATCTGGGAATGTTAATGATTTTCTTTAGTGATTAAATATCTTTAGACAAAACCAAAAAAAAAGTCCTGTGAATTTGTTTGAGGGACAGCAAGGAGGACAGATTGGGGACACTAAGTACACTCCATAGTCAGCCTCATGAGGAGATAGAACTCCAAAACATACAGAAGTGAGAGTCAGTTTAGATCTGGGATGAGGCCTTCATTAATCCTGTTGCTTCACTACAAGTCAAAGAAGTCCCTACTGCAGCAGCATGCTGAACCAGACCCCACAGACTCACAAGAGCTGATTATGCACATCACTTCCCAACTTCACAGCCAAGGTCACTGACTTCATATTGCTAACTTGAAATCAAGTTACCCTGGTGGGAACATTTACACCACAGAAATTGGCAAATACTACAAATCAGGGCCCACCACAACCATCACCATCACCACCACCTTATCCCCCACCCTGGAGCAGATTGTCAAACATGTCCCAGAACACCACTGCTGAATCTTCTATGAACCACCAGTAACATTAGGCCCAGGATGTGCTTCTGGGTACAGGTCTTATTTCATCAAAAGAAGCCCCCAAATTTAACATTCATCCTTGCGCTTCCAACTAGAAATGAACCAGGCAGAGCAACAAACTCAATCAGAATCTGACACTACCACATCACTGACTCTATTTTTAATTGCTTCTCCAAGGAGCCCAGGTCTGAGCAGAGGCTTTCTTTTCTGTGAGCTGAGTTTTCTTTGCTTTCCCTGAGTTAAATTCTTACAGATGGAAAAGGGCAGAGGCCAAAGCTCATATTGCTATCAATGCATGAAAAGGAGTGCCCTTTAGGATTAACGGATGAACACCTCTCAAAGGAAATAAGAGCCCTTCTAGCTTTCAGTCCTGTGAGGTTAACAGCCAAATGAGAAAATTAGGAGTTAAAAGTGCACCAGTCCTCAAGGATATGGGAGTGAGATAACATACCAGGAGACAGGAGGCTGGGAGAGTCAGCTCAGCCTCCTGAAACTATGTGGTCAGCAGAGAGGCCAGCTCAGGCCCGACAAAGCAAGGTCTGCACTATGCTGAAAATAATATCAGAGACTTTCCCAGATGATAAGAGTAAATCCCTAGTGGTGAGGGGGAAATGCCTGGGGAGAATGGTCACTGAAGTAACCCACAGTTTCATTTCCCTTATTATCATAGCAAAATACACACCTTCAGGTTGAGGCTTAAGATAGTAATGAGACACAAGACACGTGAAGAAACATGATGAAGAGAGCAGGCACAACTAAGGTCCCACCTCCCATTGAGTGACATCAAGAGGCCAGGTTCCTGCCTACACATAGATGCCATGAAAGTTATTCCTCTTTGTACTTTTCTGGACTCAGCCTGGGATTTCTGTCCCCCATATGCTGTCTCCTCCGACTCCAGTCGAAGTCTGTGCTGAAAACCTCATCTGTGTTGAAATTCTTTCTGAGTCCATTAATTGTTTCTACAACTCTGCATCCTAGAACCCAAGTTCTATAGCCTAATAAAACTTACTGAAGGCATCAGCTAATTGCCCCTCCACCTTGCTGGATAACTGACCTCTCAATCCACATCTCAGAAGAGCTTCGTTTTACAGAAAGAATCCATAAAGTGTGGAATAGTGAAGGGGGGGGGGGAGAATTGGAAGGTGAGAAAGGAGTGATTTCTTTATAATATCCTAGTCTTTCTCTTCCTAGATTACTTTAGACAAGGTAACCTCTCCATTCTCTTCCAGCCTCCTAATTCAAAGCCACTTCTCTGTCATGCTCTCTATCCCACTAAATCTGCTCTTCAATGTCACAGACATCAGCAGAGCCTCATTTATTTTCTCCCTGCTGGATGCTCTTCCCTCTCAACTGGGAAATGAGGATTGGTTGCCTCAACTGCTTGTCAGCTCCTTCAGTTTCCCTGCATTCCTCTGGACCACATTGCTGGCTGAAACTTGGTGATTATCAACTCAAGGAAGGTAAAAGCTATGCAAGAAAGGGAATATAGCCATACCATGTAGCAAGACTGAGAACAAAAGTTACATGATGATGTAAATACCTGAAAGTTGATTTAACCAACAACTGTGAAACTGAAGTGGGAGGGTGTTACTCCCCTCCTTCAGCAAAAAGAGATTCAGATTCCACTGGAGTATACAACCTGCAGGAAAACCTGCCAGCCTGGTGACGGACAGCTCCTGAGTGGCTTTCGAGCCATAAGACAGTGACTTCCTTCCCCAGGTCCACTTGCTGGGCTCTTTGTGGAAAGACAGCCCTTTCTCTTTAGGCCACTTTGCTGGGGTCAGCTCCAGACCTTAAGGGGCAGCTAAGGAGCCACGGCTTCTTCCCCTTGCCTCCAAGTCTCCAAGTCCTCTGCAGATCATCCACCTTTTTTGATTTTTTGGGGGGGTTGTTGTTGTTGTTGTTGTTGTTTGTACTAGTGATTGAAGCCAGGAGTGCTTTACCACAGAGCTACATCTCCAGCCCTTTTTATTTTGAGACAGGGTCTCACTAAGTTGCTGAGATTGACCTATAATTTATAATCCTTCTGCCTCAGCCTCCCAAATTGCTGGGATTACTGGTGTGTGCCACTGAGCCCTGCTCCATCTTCTTTCTAAGATGCATCTTTTCTCTCCTGTGTTCTGCTTAAGTCCTGTTTCCCAAACGAAGAACCAAACAAAGAGGCAAGCAAGGGGAACAAGGAACACCCAGCACCTGGGGAGGCTGGGGCAAGGCCAAGACACAGGCATCATCTCCAGCCAACTGTTGCAGAAGATACACTGTTGCCAGATCTTTTCATTTGCCTGGAGAGAGGCCTGACCTTTGGTTTTGTGTGAAACTTCCTGTTTTTAAATGTAAGCAACTAATTAAAATATCTTTGAGGATTCAAATCCAGAGCATTGGGCCTGCAGTCATTGAGTTTGAGTTGAGTTGTAGCCCTGGCTTGAAATGGACTTGCGTTCTGCTTGGCTTGTTCTTGCAGTCTTCCGTTTCCGCCCCGTTGTGTGCCCGCAGTATGGCCCACAAGCAGATCTACTAGTCAGATAGGTACTTTGACAAGCACTATGAGTACTGGCATGTCATGTTACCCAGAGTCCTTTTTTTAAAACAAGTACCTAAAACTCATCTAATATTGAAGAGGAATTGAGGAGACTTGGTGTCCAACAGAGTCTAGGCTGGATTCATTACATGATTCATGAGCCAGAACCACATATTCTTCTCTTTAGATGACCTCTTCCAAAAGAGCAACAAAAATGAAGTATATCTGGGATCATCAATTAAATCTTTCACAAATTTAATGTATATGTATATATAAGGTAGTATTCAGTGAATACTTGAAAAAGTACAAATCATTCATCCATACCTGTGCATGAGCTGTATTCTTCATAGCAACAGAGCTCAGTTAAATGCAACTGCAAGTAGGTTATTGTGAGGTGTTTAAGATAAAATTTCTTCTAGTTAGTTTTTCTCTTAATATAAGTTCCTGTTGGACATTTTGTTAAATAAAGTTTGTATGTTTCATTAAAAAAAAAAAAAATCTTTGCTTAGACCCAGAGCCTGACTCAGCCAAAAAACTGGTTCCTCCAGTCCTTGAGGAATTCAAACCTTTGTAGCACTTGAGGGAAAATGTTCATAATCTATTCATGTTCTGTTCATGTTCCTATTCTAGGGTAGAGAAATACAAAGAGGGTGAGACTAAAATGGAGCACTTGCTCCATAATCCACAAAGCATCTGCTATGCATTTACCAAAGGATAGTCCAATTACAAAATTACAAATGAAGGTACAAAGAAGATACAATTGCAAATATGTATCTTTTGTAACTCAGAAGTATCTCTCAAGGACCTGAGAGCTACTCTCAGGAATGTTACCATCAAAAGAATAAGATCTCAGTCTCTAAGACTCCACAGGGGAGGACAGAATCCTAACTTTGATAACTACCAGCCTATAAGCACAGCTGGCCCAGTCTCATTTACACTGAACAACACTTTGTACTGTTTTACTTCTCAGATTTTGAGCCCTCATGCTCCCCCTTAGTTGACTGGAGGTCACGGAGTCAAGCTATGCACTGTTAGTCTCCCACTAACTTTACTGTAGATAGTACCTCAGATGTGTGGGATACGATGATGATACTGGTTGCCCAGGTTCCTTTTCAGGGATTGAAGGCCATTTTGGTCAAAAGTACTGACTCTTCACTTGGGCCTGTCTGATAAGTGATCTTTTGACCTCAGGAGGCAGACAACCCCACTCTCAGATCATGTTAACACCACCATTCCATGAACTATGAACATGCCATGATTAAGCCAATCACTTTTCCACATGCCTTAAATCACCCTGCTTCTTTATCACATCAGTACCTCTTAATGTTGTCCTCTGGGCATTGGATTTGGGACTTGGATCTCCACCTCCAAGCTCAGCTACCTTGTAAATAAAACTCTTTGCAAAACTGAGTTGTCTCAGTGATTGGCATACAGTGCAGCAGGCATCATGGGCCTGGTTCACTAATAAGACAAATCTTTTAACTTTCCATATTAAGTCAGCTTGATCTTTGAGAATCTGCCAAAATATCATAATAATACTATCACCATCATCATCGTCATCATCATTCCATTACTGGAAATTCAGTTGTGTTCCTCAGCTCTGGCACTCTCATGAAAAAAGATTTCAAGCAAGAATGAACTGGGGCTGGGGTTGTGACTCAGTGGTAGAGCACTCACCTAGCATGGGTGAGGCACTGGGTTTGATCCTCAGCACCACATAAAAATAAAATAAAGGTATTGTGTCCACCCACAACTAAAAAATATACTTAAAAAAAAAAAAGAACTGGAGCAAAGTTTATTGACTAAGGTAGGAATATAGTCTCACAAAAGATATCAACAATACATTTCTTTCTTTTCTTTTTTGGTACCCAGGATTGATTCCAGGGTGCTTAACCACTAAGTCACATTCCTAGCCTTTTTGTTTTTTTTTTTTGTTTGTTTGTTTTTTTTTTTTTTTTTGCGGTGCTCAGGATTTGAACCCAGGGCCTTGTGCTTAAGAGGCAAGCACTCTACCAACTGAGCTATATCCCCAGCCCTGTTTATGTTTTGTTTTAAGACAGGGTCTCAATAAGTCCCTAGGGCCTGGCTAAATTGCTGAGGTTGGTCTCTGGCCTCAGCCTCCCGAGTCAGTGGGATTACAAGTGTGCACCACAGTGCCTGGCTCAACAGTATGTTTCTTTAATTTTTTAGTTTTATGGGAGCTAAGGGAACATTCTTTTGGAGAACTATGTCCAAGCACCAACTCCTAGCTCTAGATTGACAGTTGAAGTACATTAGACTTCTAAATCCTACTCTGCATGTTTTTACCCAAAAGTTCCATGGGGTGGGGGTAAATTTGCAATTACAATAAGATTAAAATGACATGCTAAGGACCTAAAGGCAACTTTTGATCTTGGCCCATGCCAGCTGGTTTTAAACTGGAAGGTGTTTTTATAGATTTTATACCTATTGGGCACCTGTCTTCCTTTTTTTTTTTTTTTTTTTTTTTTTTTTTGGTACCAGGGATGGAAACCAGGGGCACTTAACCACAACCCCGGCCCTTTTTTATATTTTATTTTGAGACAAGGCCTTGCTAAGTTGTTGAGGCTGTCTTTGAACCTGTGATCCTCCTGCCTCAGACTCCCAAGCTGCTGGGATTACATTAGTTGCCACTGCACCCGGATGTCTTCCTCTTATCTGAAGAGGAGTCTTGGGCAATATTCCTCAACCCTGAAAATAACAGGTTGTCACATACTTTCCCTGGCTTGCCTCTTATGGCTAACTTCTGCCTAACAATTCTACCTTTGTGCCATTCTGATCTTTTTTATTTTTTTATTTTTATTTATTTATTTATTTTGCAGTCCTGGGGATTGAACCCAAGGCCTTGTGCTTTCGAGGCAAGCACTCTATCAACTGAGCTATATCCCCAGCCCCAAGTTCTGATCTTTAGATCACACTTCATTTTACTAAATTAAAAAATGGGACTTTTAATTGAAAATTAACAGTTTTAATTAAATACAAGAAACAATACCATTTAAAAATGCCCACAACCTTGCAGACATAGACTGAGCACTTCTCTATACTTACTCATTCAAAGCTTCCAGGTTTTTCTCCAAAAAAACCTCCACTGCCTGCCCCCACCTCCCTCCCAGCTCTGTTTCCTCACCCCTCCCTGAGGCTCCCAAAGTATGAGCGTTCCCTTCAAAGGTTGCTTCCTCCCAAATGACTTTCTGTCCTCTCAAGTCCCTCTCTCATATATACATATCCCCCACTCCTGTCCTGTGCTAGGGATACTTCCCTGTTAACGCTTGTCTGGAATATAAGAAGAGAATGTCTAAGGGCTATGAGTTCGTTTTTGAGTCCCCAAATCATTCCAGATCATTCAGTCTTATTGCAGAATACATGCTACAAACACTCCATCAATACCCTTCCATCAAGGGATAGACCACCCTCATCTGCCTGGAAATTTTCTTAGCTTTTCCTCTAGAAATGCAGGGCAGCTCTCCAAGGTTTCATGTACTCCATACTGCTTGCTTATGTATATTTTACTCCTTTAACAAATTTTTGTTTTGAACCCAGGTCAGTCCTCCTGCCCTGTCAAGCTGAAGCTGCATCTACTCCTCCCCAAGCATTGGGCGGGACTCTGGGACCAGTTAAAGGCCCCAAGCACCTGCATGTTGTTGCAATCAGCCCAGCCCAGCCTTGCCCACTCTTTTTTTTTTTTTTTTTTTTTTTTTTTTTTTTTTTTTTTTTCAGCTTGCTGCTGAAAGAAGCTTGTGATAGAAAGAAGCTAGTGGGAGGTGGCCCAAGTGCAACTGGGCAGTGCTTACTAAGTTGCAACCTACTCAAAGCCAGCTGCATCCCTGGTTCAAGAGGGGTCCAGATCCTGGCTCTCAGTCATGATGAGGAGAAGCTTCCAGGTGGCAGCTAGACTTGGACACCACAAAGCCCTACTCAGGACCCCCTGTGTCCTGCCCAAACTCGGCTCTGCCTCAGCATTTGGATCCTCCACCAACTCCCTGGTGAGTTCCCAGCTCAGTTAAATGGGCAGCCTTTCTTCCCAGAGCCTAGGGCTTAAGGAGCACCCCAAATTTCCTTTTACTGGCTTGCAGCCAGGGCTGATGGGCAGTGTTTGGGGCACTTTTTGTTTTGGCAAAGGGAAGGTGTTCTGGGATACCATGTAGCCCATAATCCAAACTAAATCCACCAGGACATTTGCATCCTGGTCTGAATCCTATCTGGTCATCAATGAATCACTGTTCTTCTATGGGGCTCAGACTGTTTCAGCTAAGTTGGGGTATCCTCAACTTGCCCTGACTGAGGTCTTGACAAGTAACTGCCTTACTTCCCACATTTGTGATTGGCACATGAGCAAATGACATTACCAGGGACACCTCCTGTCCCACAGATGGACACCCTGCCCCTGCCCCAGTCATGGTACCACACCTCTTTGGGTTTCAGTACATGTTTCAAAGGAGCTGTTCTGCCTAGGCATGCCCAGAACTCTGAACAGAGCTGGAGCAGCCCCAGAGGGAAAGGGTCTATAAAAGTGTCCCCTCACCAATGGTGGTCTCACTCCCTACAGTAGACAGTGTATGTCCAACTGTCAGCTCTCACTCCCATAAGCAACCTTAACCATATTTCCTCAGTTCTCCCTTCTATACAGTGGGGCAAATACTAGCAGTTCTCAACTGCAAAGAACTATTCACAGGTTCTAGAACAAGTGTAACGTACTGCCACTGAGAACCATGGTTATAATTTTAATTATTTATTTTATTTATTTATTTATTTATTTATTTTTGTGCCAGGGATTGAACCCAGGGGTGCTTTACAACTGAGCCACATCCCCAACCCTTTTTATTTATTTATTTATTTTATTTTGAGACAGAGACTCACTAAGTTGCTTTGAACCTCACTAAGTTGCTAAGGCTGACCTTGAACTTGTGATCGTCCTGCCTCAACTTCCCAAATCGCTGGGATTATGAGTGTGTGCCATCATAACTATAGCACCTAGCTATAAATTGTAGCCTGATTCCTTTTTCTCCCTTGTTTTCCTCTGTAGCATCCCTTGCCCAGTCACTCACTGAGGTGCCCAAACCCTGTGCAAGAAAGATGAGCCCTTTTCCACACTCCAACTTGAAAAGCCCCCAAACCAGGATCAGACTACCTGGAAGTCCTGCAGCCCAAGCAGCATGCCCCATCCTCCAGGACATCATCTCATTCTTTGATTTTCCCTGCCCAGGTCTCAAGATTTTGTCCAGAGCAGACAGACTTGAAGGATTATGCCCTTCCCAATGCCAGCTGGTGTCCAGACATGCTGAGCTTGTACCAAGAATTTCTGGAGAAGACCAAATCAGACGGCTGGGTCAAACTACCCTCCTTCAAGTCCAACAGAGACCACATTCAAGGGCTAAAGCTCCCATTCGGGTTGGTAGTTACCTCAGGTAAGGCCAGGCCCAGGAGGGTCCATGAGTACACCCCCACACCAACCCAAATGGGACCCAGTTAGATTCAACCAGCTCCCTTTCCCTGTGTACAAAGACTCTTGGGAAGGAAATTCACAAGTCCCTTCTTCCTGCCGGCTAACCACACCCTCTGCTGCAGTCCCCTGCAGGTAGATGAGAAGGGTGTTCTTTCGGGCCTCTGGCTCACTCTCCCAGTCACCTGTGGTGTCCCCACTGGAGAATTGCCAGCTCAATTCCTCTCCCTTCCTGACTTCTCACTAGTGGTTCTTCCCTCACAGTCAAGCCCTATCCCAAGCTCTCCTCCCCAAATCCATAAAGTCCACTGGACACCCCTCCCTAACTGCAGACCTCAGCACACCATCCCCACTCAGCTGGGCCCAGCTCTGATCAATGGAGCTGCCATCTTCATCCTTGCATGTCTGTGTGTCTGTCTGTGTTTTCTTATACTTCTCATTTGTATACATGGCTCCTACCCAGTGACAAATGGGTGACACAGTTGGCAGATGACTCTTGGGCACAAGCAGGGGCTCTGGGCTGGGGATGTAGCTTAGTGGTAGAGTGCTTGCCTAGCATGCTCAAGTCTCTGGGTTTAATCCCCACACCACGAAAACATACAAAAAATCAGAGGCACTAAAATAATTTCTTTTTAAGAATTTGATATTTCCAAAAAAGGATGCAGTCATTGTCTCAGGGAGAACAATCTGAACTTTGGTGAACTTTTCTGTACTTATTTTACCATTTAGTATGGTTATAGTTTTTTTATAATATTTTTAGTATGGCTATTTTTTAATATGTATTTTTAGTTGTAGATTGACACAGTACCTTTGTTTTATTTATTTTTATGTGATACCAGGAATTGAACCCAGCTCTTACACATGCTAGGCAAGCACTCTACTGCTGAGCTACAACTCCAGCCCCTGGTATGGTCATTTTTAATTACAGGTTTTTTAATTATTATTTTTAATTTTAGGTGAATTACATGAATGATTATATTGTAAACTTCCAATGCTTACAGTCTTTTCAAGTCTTAACCTGTCCTGGACCCTGTCTTTACCCTCAACAAGGAAACTTCCTGAGTGTTTGTTCTCCCAGACATAGGCTCTCTGAAGACAGGGACTATCTCTGCTATTTATTTATTTATTTATTTATTTATTTATTTATTTATTTCCAGCACTGGAGATTGAATCCAGGGGGCACTTTACCTCTGAGTTATATCTCCAGCCCTTTTCATTTTATATTTTGAGGCAGGGTCTCACTAAGTAACCCAGGTCAGCCTTGAACTTGCAATTCTCCTGCCTCGGGCTCCAGAGTAGCCAGGCTTACAGACATGCACCACCACACCCAGCAAGGTTCTCTCTCCTTGACCTTGTACCAGAGGCATGGCTCAACCCATGATTCTACATCCTGACTGGTAGACCCCATACCCCCAATACCCTCCCTTGCCCCTCCTTTTCCAGCTGTGATATTGCCCATCTCTCCCCAGATAAAAGTGACTGGCGCATCTTCACCAGGTGCATCCAAGTGGAAGGACAAGGCTACGAGTACGTCATCTTTTTCCACCCATTCAAGAAGAAGTCAGTCTGTCTTTTCCAACCAGGCCCCTACCTGGAGGGGGCTCCCGGGTAAGGCCACAGGCAGGGCCAGGGTGGGTGCCTCGTAAGCTTGGCTCATCAGGTAGATCTAGCAGGCTCTGGAATCTACACCTCTCTGTAGGGAGATGGGGTGGCATCCTTTGAGGCCTAAGAAAGACATGCTTGGTTATCTGGTTCAATCCCCATCCAGCAGGTGAGGGAGAGCCCCCTTATCAAGGTCTCAGAATTTTCTATCAAGAAAGGATCTGAGAGGTCACTTGGAGAAGGAGATTATGTACTTGAAAGAGGACAAGATCAAGAATCAGTAGCCAGGACTTCTGGTCCTGATCTGCTGCAGCAAGCAAGCAATCTGACCTCTGGGGTGTTAGTCTTCTTACCTGACACCTATGACAATAGCATCTACCTGCCAGGGTGACTAAGAGACATGATGCTATGGGCCTATGTGTGTGCTTATGAACCATAAAGTACAATATAGCTATCAGGCATCATTTATTGAAACCCCATGTCTTACACATGGGGAAACTGAGACCCACAGGGGTAAAGTAACTTGCCCATAGTAGTACAGCAAAGTCAGATCCAGGAGTTGTGACTCCAACAACAGCATTGGTCTCTCCACTGTACCTTGTTGCCTCCAAACTTGTAATAGACCCAGGGAGAAACTTGCCTGGATATGGATCAGGCTGGCCCTGGGCCTCATGTCTAAGGCCACTGAGCCACCCACCAAGTTTGTGGTTGTCTGCCTTCTCCATCCCTAATCCTGCTCCATACAATCACCGAAGGTGGTTGGTGGGGTTCCTGCAGAGAAAGACAGGAGTTGGTAGGATCTGTTTTAAGGCCCTGAGGCCTGAGATGGGTTCAACTGGGGTAGAGCAGAATTCACAGTGCTAAATAGATATCAGCACCTCTTCAGGTCATGGATGCACACTGCAGCCCTTGGTCCCCTTGGCCATTCCAAAGGTATCCTCCATGGGGACACTGTTCTCCAAACTAGTGCATGGAGACTATGGGGGAATAGTTTAGAGTCCTACCAGGGACACTGATCCTTCAGAGGAAAATCCCCGGCAGGCAGGAGTGAGGTTGATACATGACTGACTTTTATTTAGGGGCTTGTGGAGGTGACAAAGAGACAGAGGAGACCAGCCAACACTGAAGCCAGTCAGTGGATTGAGGGGAATTCAGGGATGAGATTGGTGTCCACCAGATCCCTGGGCAATATAAGTGGGAAGCAGTTACTTGTTGACCAAGAACCACTCTGCAAAATCAATACTTGCCAATGGGTCCTTGTTTTGGTCTGCAAGGACAAGAAGGGAAGAGCAAGTATGGAGGTCTTTGACACCAAGTCTTTTTACCCCTCTCAAGCAATTTGTGAGATGGAGAGGGGGTTCCTGGAAGTGTGCGTGAGGTTTTGCAAACATTTGCACATTTAATCCAATGAGATAGAAGTTATTTTAATTCACAGTTCATGGTGGATACTAAATCAGAGAGATTTAGTGACTTGCTCAAGATCAAACAGGTAACAAAGCCGGGTGCACTGTAATCCCAGTGGCTTGGGAGGCTGAGATAGGGGGATCGCAAGTTCAAGGTCAGCCTCAGCAACTTAGGGAAGCCCTAAGAAACTTAGTGAGAACCAGTCTTAAAATGTAAAATAAAGAGCTAGGGATGTGGTTCAGTGGTAAAAACCAAACAAAAAAACACCTCTGGGTCCAATCCCTGATACCAAGAAAAAAAAAAAAAAAGAGGTAGCAAGTGGTGGAGCAAGAAGCCCAACAGGTGGTGTGATGCCATGGCCCTAGCACAGGCAGAGGGTTTAGGGCCTGGGACGCCCACTGGTGGCAGGAGCAAGAGAGTAACCATGGTAATACAATGTGGACAGCTGGTTTGGGTCCATGGAGAATTGCAACTGTGCTTTCCAAAATCAGGAACTCAAATCTGTCTTGTGTTATTTACATTCTAAAGTTGAATACCTCTCTATTTTATATAGTTTAACCAAAAATGAAATAACTTAGGAATGGTCAGCTTGCATAAGTGAGAATGAGGATTTACATACTTGAAATAAAGTAAATATTTACAGCACCCTGCCGAAGTGGGCTCTCCCTTTTCCATGGGCAGCACTGCTCAGAGGTCCATCTTACTGGCACTTTATAAGTCATAAGTCACAGTGAAAACTTGGGCCTAAGTCAGGCACAGTGGTGCACACCTGTAACCTCAGCAACTTGAGAGGCTGAGACAGGAGGATCACAAGTTCCAGGTCAACCTCAGCAACTGAGGGCAACACTGTCCCAAAATAAAAAATAAAATGGGCTAGCGATGTAGCTCCAGGTTAGAGCACTCTTAGGTTCATGAGGGGTCGGGTGGGGGAGAGAAAGGAAGGAAGGAAGGAAAGAAGAATGGAAAGGAGGAGGGAGGGAGAAAGAAAGAGTGTGGGCCCAGCGCTGACTGTAATGACTGGTAAGGCTAGCATGGCCCAAGATCATGCTTCAAAGACTAAGTCAAAAAGCAAAAAGTTTAGGGGTTTTCCCATTCCTTGTATGTATGTACCCTTCCAAGTTATGGCAATTGCTGCCAGCAGTTAGGTAATGAATCAGAAAAAAAATGTTTTCCATTAACTCTACGGGAAAAAAACAATTTTTTCCTGGTAAATTAAAATAATTGTGTCAGTGGTTACCAGCATATGCTGAAGCAAAACAAGAGAAAAACAACTGATTTTTGCTGATTTGATCACATGGGATGCAACTCTGTGTCTTTTCCTGTGTGACTGCCTGAGGTAAAGATCCATGTTTGGGAGTGCTCTGGGGAAATGGAGAAGCATCAGGGGGTGTTCACTGTAGGATGGAGGGAAGGCCCAGTGAGGCAGTCTGCCCAGCAGCCTGAACACTAGCCATGCTCCCCACATTACCCCTAGGTTTGCTCATGGAGGGTCCCTAGCAGCCATAATGGATGAGACCTTTTCTAAAACTGCCTACCTGGCTGGAGAGGGGCTGTTCACACTAAGTCTCAATATCAGCTTCAAAAAGTAAGTACAAATCCCTGGGGCATTGGCTGAAGTCATGGTCCATTTTATCTCTGGGGTGGCTATCCTCAGCTGCTGGTGTGTGGGAGCCCTGCCAGCCACAATCCTCCCCAGCCCACACCCAAGCATTCCTCCTGGAATAAAGTAAAGCTCCTGGCCAGACTGCATTCCTGAGCCCAGGGCTACTCATGAGTCCTTGAGGCAGGATGGGGTGAGGAGAAGGGGGTAAAAAGGGGTAATGGGATGGGGGTGGGCTACACTGCCTCTTCTCCCAGTTTGATCCCTGTAGGCTCTCTGGCTGTACTGAATGTCCAAGTGGAAAAGATTGAAGACCAGAAGATGTACATATCTTGCATCACCCAGAGCAGAGACCAACAGACAGTCTACGCCAAGTCTTCAGGTAAAGAAGACCTTAGCCTCAGCTTGTCTCCATCCTGCCATCCTCCCCCTGACCAATGGGAGGGAGGAAGAATGCTAAAGATCCTGTCCCAAGGTGGGATCTGACTTTTGGCCAGGGTCGGGGGGACTGCTAGAGATGTGGATTAAGGTAGGGAAAACCCAATTAAGATGTTACCCAACCTGTACTGCAGGACAGTTCCAGGTCCTACAAATATGTAATTTGTTGCAAAATGCTCAGAGCATCTCAGTAAAGCTCCTGCCCTGCTGCCCTGGCCCTCTTGATTCAGCTCACCCTTCTCTTGCAGGTGTTTTCCTTCAGATGCAACTGGAAGAAGAATCATCCCCTTAGTAGTCACTATGTCAGCCCTGATGACCCTGCCTACTGGGGACCCACATTAGAGCAGGAAGGGTGCCCAGGAAACAAGTGGCAGATGAAGGAGAGGGCACTTTCTCTGAGTAAATAAACTCTCACTGCCCCATGCTCAGCCTAAGACCCTTCTGTAGCAAGAAATAAAAATCCTTCCAGGACCTCCCATGTACCCACTCCCCCACCCCCACCCCCGCCACTCAGCACCAATAGGAGACATTTACTGAGCACCTACCAGGTGCCAGGTACTGGGTAAGGCACCCAGCACAAGATGTACGCCTGAAAGCCAGGGATCCTGGTCCCAAAATACACACACACACAGAGTGCCCACCAAGCACTTCCTATCCCTGTTCTGGCTACTACCAGGAATGCAGTGTAAACCTAAAGGGAAGCAGGTCCATTTTACTCTCTGAACATGTTTTAGTCTGCTTTTTCACTGCTGTGACCAAGAGACCTCACAAGAACAATTTTAGAGGAGAAAAGGTTTATTTGGTGCTCAAGGTTTCAGAGGTCTCAGTCCATAATCAGCCAGCTCCATTGCTCTGGACCTGAGATGAGGTCAAATATCATGGTGGAAAGGTATAGAAGAGGAAATCCCTCAGGATAACACACCAGGAAGCAGAGACACAGAAAGAGAGAGAGAGAAAGCTCTGCTCACCAAGGAGCAAATATATACCCCCAAAGCATGCCCACCATAACCTATCTCCTCAAGCCACACCCTACACACCTACAGTTACCACCTAGTTAACCCATTCAAGTGGATTAATGCACTGATTAGGTTAAGGCTTTCATGACCAATCATTCCACTTCTAAACTTTATTGCATTATCTCACACATGAGCTTTTGAGGGCACACCTTATACTAAACCATAACAGAACACAATTTGTAAAGGACGCTGGTCCTGTACTCAGTCTCAAAAGTTAAGTGGTGCTTACCAGGCAGGAGAGAAGGGGAGGAATTTCCAGGCAGAGAGAACTGTCAGAACAAAGGCACAGTGGCATTAAAGAACACAGAGACTTTGGAGAGTTCCCAAGCATTTAGTAAGGCAAGAGTCTAAGGAAAGAGAAAGAGGGTAGGGCAGGAGCAGGCCATGGGAGACTTTACAATCCCTTCTATGGAGCTTGAATTTCATCTTGTGGCCCACAAAAACCTCAAATGTCTGGGAAGCAATATAAGGTTCTGCTTTTTATAAAGATGACTCTGGTGGCAGGAAAGGGTCAGAAAGACTGAAGGCCAGAGCACTGGTTTGGAGACCCTGCAGGGCTCTGTACTGGAGACAGTCAGGGCTGCATGGGTTAGAACCATGGAGATGAGAAAAGTTACAAATATAAGAAGTGCAGGACTTTCCCACTCATTTTATATGGTAGGTTTGTGAAGGAGGGCTGTATAGGATCACTTCAAGTTTCTGATTTACGGCTCCAGGTGGTATCCCTAGGAATACAGAAAGAGCAGATTTGAAAGAGAGGTAGACAGTGAGCTCTGTTTGACGTGCATTGAGCTTAAAGTACCCATGGACCTTCCACCATATAGGAAGTGCCTGCAGAGTTCTGGATACTGATTCAATTTGAGTCAATATAAAAACTGACATTGGAACCCTGGGGAATGCCTTATGCAGAGTGACACTAAAGGGAGGTAAGGGAAGGACAGAGAAGGAAGAAAGGGATCAAAAATAGAGCCTTAGGCCATACTAAGTCTTAAAATTGGGGCAGAAGATCAAGGATCCACTAAGGAGAGTGAGAACAGAACAGTAGTGACCATCCCTAAGAGGACGAGGTCCATAGAATCAAATGCTGAGAAACATGAGATCTAAAATGAGGCCTTTGGAAAAATCATTAAAGGAATCATTCCTTTTATTGTTTGGCTAGAATTCAAAAAAAGAAATTTCAATGGTTCCCTTTTCTTCCTAAAATTGTGATATGTTCTTCCCTGAAAAATAGATGCCTCCAAAAATACAATGTTATTCTTCTTCCTTTTTTTTTTTTTTTTTTTTTTTTTTTTTGGTGGTGCTGGGGATTGAACCCAGGGCCTTGTGCATGTGAGGCAAGCACTCTACCAACTGAGCTACATCCCCAGCCCTACAATGTTATTATAACAAAATTTTTTAAAATTCTGGTAGATTTTAGAATTTTGTTACTACTCATTTATTTGAACAAACCTGGTTGTTGTCTCAATTTTTTAAAATCTTTTCTTTTTTCTCCTAACCTTAAAATAACCCAGGAAATTTGGAAAGTTCTCTACTGACTTATTTTCCTTTAATTTTATGTAAACAAATTGTTTTTAATATATTTGTGTTTCAGTTAAAATAAACAGGCCCAAAAAAGTAAAATAAATAAATAAATAAAATGAGACCTTTGGATTTGACAGTAAAGAAGGAGGTAGGAGTAAAATCCACATTATAGTGGATGCAGGTAAACATGGCAGCTTAGTCTGCTTAAGGCAGAGGATATGTGTCCTCCACATACCCGAGTCAAGTGTCAAGAGAAACCAGAGTACATATAGCTAATGCAAGATCAACCAGTTCAAGAAGACAGTGGACATTGGTAGCTCATACCAGTTCTTTTTTTTTTTTTTTTTTTTTTTTTTTTTTTTTTTTTTTTTTTTGTGGTGCTGGGGATTTGAACTCGGTCTTGTGCTTACAAGGCAAGCACTCTACCAACCGAAGTATATCCCCAGCCCTCATACCAGTTCTTAAAGAAGGAGCCCCTGAGGCCTTCCTGGAACAGAGACCACAGAGCTAGGTCATTAATTACAGGTCCTGAGTGAGGAGCCAGAACTGCAAGACATTGTTTGCCACCAGCCCCATGACCCACCAGGGCTTTGCAGTGGGCATTGGTGGCCAAGTCATGCACTTGAAGCCACCACTCAAGGTCTCAGGATATACAGCCTAGATCCAAAAGCTTAGGGAGCTTGTAGCCTTGCCTGCCTACCTGGAAGAAAGGCCTGACCTTCTCTGCCTCTTCCATTTCACTTGGACCGTGGAAAGTACTCTGTACTGCCCAATCTTCTTCCTTTCCTCCTCCTCCTTCTTTCTTTTTTCTCTCTCTCCATACTAGAGCTACATCCTCAGCCTTTTTATTTTTATTTTGAGACAGGGTCTCACTAAATTACCCAGACTGGCCTCAAACTTGTCATCCTCCTGCCTCAGCCTCCCAAGTAGCTAGGATTACCACACCTGGATTGTACTGCTCAGTCATCTACATGTTCTTCTAAAATGGTACCAGCAAGGCAAGGAAATAAGGACCATTGGGTCACCTGGGAAGTTGCTATGCTCTGAATGTGTTCCATCCCCTCTGAAACTCATGTTGAAATTTGCTTTTCATTTCAGTGGTGTTGGGAAGTGGGGCCTTTAAGAAATGATTAGGTCATTAGGAGGATGACTACACCTTGCTCTCAGGAGTGGATTTGTTTTCATGAGAATGAACTGTTATAAAGTGGCCATTTTTTGTGCTCTTTCTCTCTCCTCAATGTGCCCACTTGTCCTTCTACTTTTCTGCCATATTATGACTCAACACAAGGTGCTCACTGATGCCAGCACCATGCTCTTAGATTTTCCAGCCTCTAGAACCATGAGTCAAAATATACCTCCATTCTTTATAAATCACCCAGTCTTTATAAATCACCCAGTTATAGCAACAGAAAATGAACTAAAAAGTTCTCAAGGAGTGGCAGCAATGGCACTTGAAGAAGTGATGGAGCAGCCCTGCTCTAAGTAGAAGGATTCATAGGGTACAAGAAAGAACAATGATCTTCAAGGCAGAAAATTCGGGTTCTATTCTCAACTCTGCTGCTCTTTGGCTTATCATTTCTTATAGGATCTGATTCCTGATCTATAGAAATGAAGGTGGGTGACATCAGATTCATTCCAGGGCCTCTCCTCTGCATTCCAGATTTACATGTCCAACTGCCTACTTGATATCTCCACTTAGATGCCTAACAAATATCTCAGATTTAACAGGTCCAAAACTGATCACCTGATATTTCCTCCTCTCAGTAAAATGGCAACTCCTTTCTTCCAGTCGGTCAGGCCAAAAACCTTGGATCATTGTTTCTCCTTGGATGGAGATGGAACCAGCAGGAAATCCTTTATTGATTCTCTTCAGACTATATCCAGAAACTGACAACTACAACCCTCTCTGATCCACACCCTAGTCATCTCATGCCAAGATTACTTAAAGCATCTCTTATCTGATCTCCCTACCACTACTCTTATACCCTTACCCTTTCATTCTATTCTCAGCACAGGTACCAGGCAGATCTCTTTAATGTGTAAGTCAGTCCATATCCCTCCTTAACTCACCACAAATAAAAGCTAAATTTGTTACAGTGGCTGCAAGCCCCAACGTTCTGAACCTGTTTGCTCTCTGATTTCATTTCCCCCTCCTCTGTTCTGTTGTAGCTACACTGGGCCCATTGTCTCCTTGACCACTCCAGGTATGTTCCTGGCCCAGGCCTTTACATTTGTGATTCCTTCTGCCCAGAATGCTTTTCCCTTGATGCCCTTCTTCCTTCCTTCATATTTCTGAAATGTTACCTTCTCCAGGAAGCCATCCCTGCCCATTCTATTTAAAACTGAATTCTCTCCTGGTACCCTCTGTCATTCTAATTTTCTCAACACTTTTTCCATCTACTAAACTCTATTTTTTGGTATTTTAGTTTTCATTACTGTCTTTCTTCCCCAGATATATAAACTACATCTGGCCAGGGAATTTATTTGCTTTCTCATTGCTATATTTCCAACAGGGCCTGGCACATAGTAGATACTCAGTAACTATGGTAGAGAATGAATGGGTGAAGCCACAAAAGTCAAATTTTCCTGAATCTTACTTCTGGACTTATTATGGAAGTCAGAAATTGACTTATTATTAAGCCAGATCAAGTTGGGTTTTCTGTTTTCTCAAACTTTTAGCAGAACTAACTAATGCCCACGAGTTATCTTGCTTAGCCCTCACACCAACTCTGTTAGGTAAAGCCTCTCTACCAGATGGGAAAAGAGACTAAGTAAGATTTAGAGGTCAAAAAGCTAAAAAGTTGGACTGGGGACATAGCTCAGTTGGTAGAGTGCTTGCCTCATAAGCACAAGGCCCTGGGTTCAATCCCCAGTACCGCCAAAAAAAAAAAAAAAGCTAGAAAGTTGAAAAGGCCAGATTCCCAGTCCATAGGACTTTTCCCCACAGCAGGAGCTCTTGGTGGCAGTCCATAGAGCCAAATGACCCTCACTAGAAACACCAGGACAGAGCTGAGTTAGGAATCACAGGAATGAAAGGTCTAGGGTCACTAAGGATCTCCAAAAAGCATACAAGCCAACCAACCAAAAAAAAAAAAAAAAAAAACACTTGCTCTATCATAACTTTCAAGTATCAGATGACAAAATAATGCCATTAACTGGTTTGTTTCATCTTGTCTCCTGCATTTCATAATGTCTTGTGATGGTGGTCAGTGTTTACAAATTTATTATCTGTTTCTCCCCTAGCAGCTACCCACTCTGCATATCTGCACACCTAGCACAGAGTCTGATGCATCTTAGGAACTCAGTGAATGGATGTACAAACTAATTCAAGTATAATTCTGCTTAGTATCATTCATTTACTCATTCATCGAATCCTGATGGAGCACCTGGCTTGTGCTAAGCACTGTCTTTAGGATGTTTACAATCTAATAATGGAAGCAGACATCTTTTTAAAAATCACATAAATAGAAAAAACTGTGATCAGTGCTATAAAAGAAAGGTGGGGGTGCTGTGAAAATGTACATAGGTGCCACTAATTTAGATAGAAGGGAGTCAGTAATACTGTCTCCAGATCTGAAAGATGAAGGGAATGAGGCAGGGAAATAGCCTATGCTAAGGTCCTAAGGAGGGAATGAGCAGGCCTCCTTTGACAGTCTGGTGATAGAGGTGCCTGGAGCACAACCGTTAGTCTCATTTTATCAGAGGTGGCCTGTGCTTTCTAGGATCTCCCAGAGGTGGAGGGCAAAAGTCAGCCTGATTCTGACCAACTGTTGGATCCATCTTTGTCCTCAGTGTCTCTGTGTCTAGAAATCCTGAACCTGGCCTCTTTTCCTTGGGATGTGGGAAACGTGCCTGGGAGCTACTGAGGATGGCTCCAGAAACTGCATTGGATGTCAAGGCAAGGTTCCAGCAAGGAGGGTTTTGGAGAAGATGGGCTTTGTGTGGCCATGCTGTGGGTTTCACCTGGAAGGGATGGGGTGGGGTCGATGCACAGAAAAGAATGGCAACAACTGGCCACTGTTGGCAATCACCCTCTTCTCTGTAGCCCTCCCAACCCCCAAGCAGCCCAGGTCTAGGACTAGCAGGTTGCTGCTAGAAATCTGGCTCTGGTTGGAGGAAGAAGGCCCGGTTGATGGCCGCAGAGACAGAGGTGTGTTTATCCAGGAAAAGTCGTCAGACGTAGACAGCAGGGGCACCTGCCAGCTCCTCCCAGAAGAACTGAGTTAGGGGAGCAGGTTGGAGAGGAAGCTGCTCCCCAAACGCTCTGCACGCCTCCGGGCCAGAAGCCAGAGGCCAGGGCCCAGCGGCCGCCCACAGGTAAGGCCTGCACTCTGAGAGCACCAGAGAGCCGGTCACGAGGTTGGATTCCCGGGCGAACATTCGGAACGTCGCGCTCTCGGTAGCTCGGTGCAGGGGTGCGGTGGGCGGGCAGCTGAGGATCCTTCCAGACCCCGCTCCGGGGGTGGCGGAGAATCAATGGTTCCTTTGTGCTCAGTGGTTTCCTAGGGAGAGAAAGAGTGGAGAGTGGGAGGGGCGACCCAATGACCCGGCCCCGCCCTGCAGACACGAGATGCGGTAGAGCTGGGGAGCAGATCGCCAGAGTTAAAGGGGTGGTGTTGTTGGGGGGAGGGGTAAGATTCTGTGCCCCTCAAGAGGTACGTCTCCTTTGACCGGCTCTTGGAGTCCTCAGGTCAGCAGACAGGTGTGTACCCTGGCTGCCAGGAGCAGAAGTGAATCCCCTTTCTGGCCAGGAGCAACCTGGGAAGGCCAGTAGAGAATTGAGGGAGGAGCCAAAAGAGGCAGGTGGGGCTAAGGGCTGAAGGCTGGCATGATCTTGAGAAGGTTGCCCCGCGACACAGCCCCGGCAGGGAAGGGAGGGTCCAGAGGGCCCAAATCAGAACTTGGAGGGAGCCCAAGTCTTAAGAATGGGCGGGGGCGAAAGGGAGTGAACCCACCTAGAACCGCGGTGTTCTTTTACCCGAACGCATGTGTATGAGCGGGATTCGGGATCTGGGTTGGTGTTTGTGACCATAGATCTTTTGATTAAGCAGATGTTACTCTTTCTCCTAATAGTACTCTAGGGTTCTAGTAGGTGTGTTGGGTCCTCTAATAGGTGGATGGGGCATCCTTAGTAGCAATGAAGAGTCTGTGTCCTAGAATATCCGACCTGCACCTACAAACTGGCACTGTGCTCCATTTCTCCCCAGTCCGCCCAGACTTCGCTGTTTGTTTGTTTGTTTGTTTGTTTGTTTTTCCTTGCTCAAATAGGGACCTCGCACCCCATGAGTCTGGGGACAAGGGCGCCGCAGCAGACAGCCAGGTTTTGGTTCACTCGCAGCATCACCCACCTCTGGATCTTTTCTCCTCTCTCAGCCCAGCTTCGCTGACTAGACCTCCCAACTGAGACCTTGGATTGGTACCCTCTCGGTCCTGCGGAATTCGGAGTTTCATTACTCCCACCCACTGCATGTGGCTCTTAGAGAAAGCTGGCTACAGGGTGGGGACCGCGGAGCCTGGAGCTCGGCGGGCGCCCTCCAGCCTGTTTCCTAAGCGCCGGGTCCCGGGCCCACCCACGCGCGCCTTCCCTAATGTCCTCACCCCTGATCGCATCCCGCAGTTCTTCATCCCACCTCGGCTCCGGGACCCAGGCGGCGTCCAGCCCCGGGCCGGGCCCAACGTGGGCGGGCGCAGCCTCCCCTCTGCCTGCTCGCTGCCGCATCTAGCGGGCCGCGAAGGCTGGGCATTCCTGCCCGAGAGCCCGCACACGCGCCGGCGCGAGTCTCTGTTCCACTCGCCGCCGCCCGGCCTGGCTGGGGGACTCCCCCCAACGCAGTCTCGACTGTATGTCTCAGCCCCGGACCTGCGCCTCTGCCTGGCCCCCGACAGCGACACGGCCTCGTCGCCCGACTCATCGCCCTTTGGATCCCCCCGGTCGGGTCCTGGCCGGCGCCGGTCACCCAGGCCCGACTCGTTGTCCCCGGAAGAGGCCGACTCGTCCGACACCAGCCCGTACGCGCCGCGCCGCGCAGGGGCGCCCACGCCGCCGCTTTTCCACCTGGATTTCCTCTACTGCCAGCTGCGGCCGACCAAGGAGAGCGTGCTGCGCCTTGGGCCCCGCGGCGGGCAACTCCGGCTCTCCGCCGAGTACCAGGCCGGGCTCGGGCGGCTGCGGCTGCGCCTGGTGAGCGCTGAGGCCCTTCCCCGGCCTCGGGCGGGCCCCGGTAGCGGCGGCGGCGGCTGCTGCGTGGTGCTAAGGCTGCAGCCCCGCGTCCGGCCGAGAGCCCAGCGGAGCCGAGTGGTCAAATGCAGCGCCAACCTCATCTTCAACGAGGACTTCTTCTTCGACGGACTCGGCCCTCCAGACCTGGCCGCCCGCAGTCTGAGGGCCAAAGTGCTGGACAGAGGCTTGGGACTGCGCAGGGACGTGCTGCTGGGGGAGTGCGAGACGCCCCTTATTGCCCTGCTGCCCCCCTTGGGTGGAGGGCTAGGCTCTGGATCTTCCCTGGTGCCCGCCCATCTCAGCCTGTAAGCTGAGACTGCAGTGCAGCTTCCGCATATCTCTCCACTGGTCCGCGGTCTTCATTCTTTCCATCTACTTATCGTGTATTTATTTTTGCTAATAAAATGGCCATTTGTCTCTATCCGGATTACTCCTCTTGTTGGCACCCTGTGCTCTAGGATTTGCAGTCTACCCTCTTCTCTCTGACCGGACCATACACAGGACAAGAAGTTCATTCAGTTGTCTGAGTTGAAGCAGAACTCCAACCGT
Organism: Sciurus carolinensis; assembly: GCF_902686445.1. NCBI lineage: Eukaryota > Metazoa > Chordata > Mammalia > Rodentia > Sciuridae > Sciurus > Sciurus carolinensis. The sequence goes on from NC_062213.1 coordinate 97,754,194, forward strand.
GGTTCTCAAACTTAGAGGAACATCAGAATAACCAGATATCAGGAATTCTGGAAGTACTTGTTCAAAACAGAATCCTAGGCCACATTCTCAAGCAAGGCTACTTAGGAAGCCTGGTCTGGGTAGGTCTTAAAGTCCCTGTCCTGCAAGACACCCACACCTTCTAGGAACCCTTCAATCACAGTCCCTCTCCAAGAGCTCTGTGTCGAAACCAACACATGCCACCTTCCCCTAGAGTTTCCTTGGGGCTGCAGAGGGGAAATAACCCTTCCCTCTCTACCCTCCCCCCTTTTTGGTACAGGGTTTTGAACCCAGGGGTGCTTAACCACTGAGTCACATCCTCAACCCTTTTGTATTTCATTTTGAGATAGGGTCTAAGTTGCTTATGGCCTCAATAAGTTGTTGAGGCTGGCTTTGAATTTGCAATTCTTGTGCCTCAGCCTCCTGAGCCACTGGGATTACAGATATGCATTACCACACCTGGCCCTTCTTACCCCTTAAACTCACATCAGTCCTGAAGACAAATGAACTTTGGGAGTGTGTCAGGGGATGTCAGACGAACTCACAGTACCCTTTAACCTTCTTGACTCCCTCATGCCTACCCCTTCTACACCTGTGCTGTCCTGGTTGGGGGTAGAGGGGTGGGCAAGGTTGGAACCAAGAAACAGGGCAGCACTTGGATACCCAATGACTAAGAAATAATGTCCCTAGGGTGGAGATCGGGGAGGAAGGGTGTTGCCAGAATGTGAGAGCTGTTCTCAGGGATGCCAGAAAAGTCTACCCCAGGCAGGAGGAGGAGGGAGTGGAAAATGAATTAATAAATGTAGGTCAGATTGTGTTTACCTCCTACCTGAATGTCCCTGACGTCAACAGTGACCTTCTTCTCTCCACCTCCACCTTCCCTGGAACTGGTTCCTCTTGGCTCAGGTCAAGTTTGGAGGAGGGAGGAAGGAAAGAAAGGAGGCCCTAGGTCAATTCAACTTCTTGCTCCCTCCCACTTGGGCCCATTCCCATGTTCCATGGTGCCAGCTGTGCCCTGTATCAGGGCTAAGCCTGCTGGGTCCAAACAAAACCTCCACACCTTAGCATATGCAATTTTATCAACAAACATACCTCTCCATTCAATTGACTCCCCAGTTCCTTCAACCTCCCCTGATTAAGTCCCCACCACATAACCCTAGGCCCCGGGGAAACCTTGCTCCAGGTATGTCCACCAGGTGGTAGTATTGACCAAACAATCATAAGGCTAGCAGCTACACAGTTATCCTCACACAAGGAGCTATTTGTTTCAACAACTTGTCCCAGTTATTTGTTTCTCCCAACAACTCTACTACAAGCACTACTGTTATCCAATGTGACCTTGGACCTTACACGGCTAATAAAAAGTACATATAGCACTTGAACCCAGGGAGTCTGGCTCCAGGATCTTAGCTGCTAATCACCTCACCACAATATCCACAACTGAATTTCTGCCTCCCCGCCAGGTCACTCTGAAAGGATCCTCCTTTCCCAGGATGATAGCTCTCTAATCCTTGCACAACCTGGCAACTTGAATTCATACATGTGAACTGTGAAAAGTCCACCCACTGGTCTAGCCCTACCTCTACTACTGTATTTTATTTATCCTTCAGTGGCAAAACCCTCCCATTACAACCCTTAGTGAACAATTAGATTTGAAAGTATCTGGAAAGAACCAGGGGTGATGGTGCACAATTATAATCCCAACTATGTGGGAGGCTGAGGTAGGAGGATCCCAAGTTTAAGGCCAGTCTTGGCAACTTAGTGTACCAAAATAAAATGAAAAGTTCTGGGAGTTGTAGCTCAGTGATAGAGTGCTCCTGGGTTTAATCCTCAGTACTGGGAAAAAGAGAGAAAGAAAGAGTTGAAGGAGAGCAAGCAGGCACGCAGACTACGGAAATTAACTTAAAGTTCATATAAAACCTTCATTCATGCATTTCTTCAACAAACACTTAGGGAGGGTCTATGGGGTGCCAGGCATTGGATATAGCAGTGATCCAAACAGAGGGATCAGACATGTTACAAAATGAACAAGTAAAATGTAAAGACTGTTACTTGGTGATATAGAGAAGAATAAGGCAGGAAAGGGAATAGAAAAGAGGGGTTCCGGTAAAGGGAGGAAATATTATAGGAATAGAGAAAAGGAGGAGTAAAACAAAATACTGTTCTTCTCTTTTAACCTCAATACTTTGTACTGGGTCCTGTATGTTACCTGGTACCAGTACATGTTCTGATATCGGTCATCACAACCACTTGGTAAGGTAGGTATTATTATTTCCATTTTACAAAGGAGGAAATAGATAAAAGAGTTTAAGTAAACTTGCCTGGGGATCAGCCTTGGCAACAGGGAAGGTTTCTGACCTTGGCTTTAACCAAACACTCCCAACCCCACCCCACCCATAGGCTCAGGGGAGGCTATAAAGATGGCATGTGGTGGGGGCCAGAAAGTCCCCAGAGGAGCATCCTGTTAGTAAGACTTAAAGATGCAGAAACATGCTCTGGGGGCAAATGCACCCTAAGAACCCCTCCTATGTGCAGACTGCCCTGAAGCATTGACACCAACATAGGTCTGGACTGTTGTCATTGACCCCTTTTACTGAGGGCTGTGATTTGCCTCAGGGCTCACAGCAAATACAGGGCAGACCACATTCTTACTAGTCTTTCTGCTCCAAAAATCAGAGCTCCCGCTTTTCAACCCTCCAAGCCCTTGCGACTCTTAATGTTAATTGCTGGATGAGAGGTACAGTCGGTCACCACGAAAAGTTCAAGGCCAGAAGCTAGGGTCAAACTCCCACTGTTCCCTCCACCCACTGTGGCCTTTGTGACAGGATGGGGGAGGACTGGAGACTGAGAGACCTAGAGACTATAGATGTTCACAGAACCTGCTGCTGTCCTTTTTTTTAATGGTTGAGGTACAGCCCCCCTTCCTGACTTGCTTGGGTGGGTGGAGGTCTTCCCAGACATGGAGCTCCTAGGACCCAAAGAAAGGTGGTCTCTACTGGGGACCACAGCACTGGAACAGGCTTCCACAGGAGAGGGCTCTCCCCGGAGTGGGCTGGGGCTGTGCATGGCATTGCAGGCCACTCAGCACCCCATATTTTCCATCTTTACCCCCCAGGCCCTCCCTGGAAGGGCAGGCTTGTGCTGAGTTTTAAGTGGTTTCTGTGGTTTAGGGGGTGGAGAGGAAGGGAAAGAGAAGTTGGTGACTGCTCCCCAGTTCCAAGCCACCACCACCACCTCCCACCCCTGCAGGCTGTTTGCCCCCTGCTTTGAGATTGCCGCGTTTGATAAGGGGACTGGGCACGTGGGGGGTGAAATGATTCTCTGATCCCTATCAGTCTTTTCCTTGCATAAGAATGTAAGAATGTATTTGAGGAGGAAATCATCACTGCCCAGCTCTGACAGATTCCTCCAGAAAAAAAAAAAAGCCGTGATTGAAGCAAGAGAGAAGATTAAACAAGAGAGGGGACTTCCCAAAAGAATAAACAAGTTACCTTCTAATGCTGAGCAGAAAGAACCCAAGCCATTCATTCTTAGGGCAGGGAAGGGGTAGGGTCATGAGAATGCCTAGGAGGTGTGTGACTGGAGGCCTGCAGGCCAGGACCCTGTCTTTCCCAACCCCCAGACACTTCCTCCCCACCCAACACTACAGCATGAAATGGGAGGAACACCCCTGTTCCTGTTAGCTGGAGATGCCCAAGTGCAAGCATTCTGCATGACCTCCACTCTGGGCCCACAATTTGGGGGAGGGTATAGTCAGGAAGGGTCCAGGGACACCCAGAATCAGAGGAAGAGAGATCTTTGGAGGGGAAGATAGAGGGGAGAGAGGAGGCCCTGGAGCTCTAGGGGAAGGGGAGAACAGAGACAGATTCCCCACTTCCCTCCCTTCCCCTGCCTCTTGCCAGCACAACTTGTCAGTCGGAGGGTGCTGGGTGGGGTTGTGCTTGGCCTCTTATTCCCAAGCTGCCCAGGGAGTAGAAGCCCAAACCAACTGATGAACCTTGTGTTTTATGCTGAGAAGTGTATGTGGGCCCGTTTCACCAAAAAGACATGGGAAAAATCAGAACCTGACATACCTTCGGACTCTCAGTACAAGAAGGGCCTCAAAAGCTTCCCCTTCCTCTTCTTCCATCTCTATCCCCTTATCAATCACCCTAGGAGCTGGAAAGCCCTCCTCTTCTAACTTTTGTCCCTCAAGCTGCAGCCTTGGGGAGACTCTGGGAACTACCCAGGACAGAGGCGCTGATGGTAACAGAATGTGAAGTTTCAGGGTGGGGCAGGAGTAAGGGATGGTGAGATGGGAGGGCAGAAGAGGGAAGGGACAGCTGCCTGCCCTCTCCACGCCAGGTGCCACGTGCACCAGGTTGGGGGGAGTGGGCGAGTCACGAGGCTGTGGCGTGGCTGGCTCCAGCTCTGCTGTTTACCAGCAGGGAGAGAGAGCAAGAGGAGGTGCCAGGGAGCCTCCTGCTGCAGCCTGGCCCCTGGCCAGCTGCCTCTTGGGTAACCAGGAGAGCCAGGCCCAGCTAATCAAACTCTGGGCTGAGGCAGGGCAGGAGAACTGTGGCATCTGAGATTCACAGCAGCCTTCTTCCTTGACCATCCTCAGACTCCAATGCAGATCTCACTGTGGGCAGACTCAGGGTGGGGGCTCTCCTCCCAACTAACCAGGGTGACATTTCTCTCCTCTCTTCTCTCCCATTGCTCCTCTGCTCCACATTCCTCCACCCCTGCTCCTGCCCACACCCCTGTCCAGACCTGGAGCATGTGCAAGCTTTGGAGAGACCCAGAGTTCCAGGGAAAGGCTGGGAGGGGTGAGGCAAAGCAGGCACCATCTTCAAGGAAACCAAGAGTCACTGGAATAAGTCTGACCCCATCCTGGAGAAAAAGCAGTATCCCCCAAACACACCCCTCCCCTCACTATTTCTCTCCTCCCTATTTCTCTCCTTCCTAATCCCCCTGTTCTGGTGGAATTCACAGGATTCTGAAGTCACAAAGACCTGGGTTCAAATCATAGCTCATCCACTTGTTGTCTTTGTGCAAGTCCTCAAGCAAGCCATCAAAATCTCTGAGCATCAATTGATTCATTAGTAAATCTGAAATAATTATGCTTCCCTGTGGTGGGTGTCATGAGGATTTACATAAGGCAAGATCATGATTTACACACAGGACCTGGCAAAGAGCCTAGTACACAGTAGGTGACAAATAAATACTCATTCCCTTCCTTTCACCTATTCTGCTTCTCCTCAAGTCTCCGAACTCTGGCTCGCTGGTCTCTCCCCACGTCCCTTCCTGGTGCCAGGACGCTCTGCCAGCCACTCCTTTCCCCTGCCTGTTGACGGGCCAGGTGCTCCCTCCCTCCTCCCTCCTCCCTCCCTTGGGCCCTGCTCCCTGCCCTCCTGGGCAGCCAGGGCAGCAAGGACGGCACCCAGGGAGCTGCCCCATGGACAGGGCCCCACAGAGACACCACCGAGCCTCGCGGGGTAAGAGGCCCCATGACCTTGCAGGCAGGTGGAAGGGACTGCCAGGAGGCTCAGAGGAGGGGAGAGATGGGAAGAGACAGTAGAGAGGGACAAGAGCCAGAGAAATAGATGGACCGGCAGGGGAGAGCAGGAGGGTTAGACAGGAAAAGGCTTGATAGAAACTGAAGTTGAAATAGGAGGAGGGACAGGGGAACTAATAGAGGAGAAATGGGAATCCCCATTAAGGGAGAAGAAAGGAAGAAGTGAAGAAGGAAGAGATAGGTTGGGGTGGGGGAGGAGGGAGAGCAGGCAAGGAAGCTGGATCAAGTGAAGGATCAGAACCTGCTGGTCCTCCCAGCAGGTAGAGGGGACACAGCTTCACTGGTTCCAGCCAGCCAGGACCCTGGGCAGCAATGGCTGGGAGGCGGGCCATTCCACCTTCTGTTCATTCACCAGTGGAGGACCTGTCCTGCCTTTAAGGAGTGGCGGGCGGGGGGGAGGGGGGAGTGGAGAGCAACCACCGCACCCTGTCAGCTGTGCCCACTAACCTGGCACTTTCCTCCCTGCTGGCCTAGGAGCATGAGGTTTCATTTCTGCAGAGAATGTGCCACACAGGGCCAGAGGAAGGGAGGCACTGAGAGTCGGGTAGTCTTTGACCCCTCCAAAGGACTAACTCAGGAACCCCTCAGAGCAGAATTCCCCTGCACACGCTTGGTTGACTGTGAGCTCCCAGGGGAAAAGTGTGAGGGCCAGAGCTGCTTTGCTCCAAGGCCACCTGGTGGAAGAACTCAGCTGTCTGCCTGGGCGAGCAAGGGAGCACCCACACCCCAGATTGCTCTGAGGTGCAAGGTTGGAGGACAGGACAGGGGTGCCACGTCAGAGAGGAAACTGGGTGGAGCCAGACAGGCTCAGGGGGTGTGGCCAGGTGGAGCAGATCTTCCCTTCCCCCACTCCTGCAGAGCCCTGGTCACCAGGGCACCCAGTATAGGAAGTCTGCCTGTGGAGAGCATCTCCTGGGCAGAGGGACAGCAGGAGGGTGTGGGCAGTATTGCGGAAGAGTATTGTGTCAGGCTTGGACAGCAGGAGGAAAAAAGTAACAGAAAAGCCAGAGGTTAGGGAAGTTAAATGCAGGGCTAGAGGTCTTTGGAGTTGGGGGAAGTAGCCCTGTGTTCTCAGAGGAGCTGCTGTGTGGATGTAGAAAATGGACCCAAGAGCTCCCTTGCTAACTGAATGAACAAATGATCCCCACCACCCATGCTCTAGCCAAGACTCCACCCCAGCAGTTGCTCCTTCTGTGGATCCCTGCATCCTTGCAAACCCCCATCAATCCACCTGTACCCCCTTCTGCCTGGTCTCCACCCAGACCTAGACCAGCAGCAGCAGCAGCAGCTGCCACCACTGTCAAAGGATTCTTCTCTCTGCAGGCCAGTGAGCCAGGGAAGCCTGGCCATTAGAAGCCAGAGAAGGGTCTGCATTTACGGCTCTGTCGTACTCTTCCTCCAAACATCCTCTCTGCCCCATTCCCAGGTCCCACCTCTGGAACTCCCTGGCACTTTCAGGCCCAGATAATCAACTGAGAGATTTCATTCCTGCAGAGATTTCACTGTGGGTATGAATATTTATGGTGTACCTCTAATGTGCCAGGCACCATGGAGGGTTCTGGGAATAGCTAGGAGAACAAGGCGGACACAGTACCTGCCTTCACAGCATTTCATAGATCATGGAACATTTATGGCAGTTAGGTGATGCAGTGAGTGCCAGGAAATTAGATGCTAGGTGCTGAGTGTGTGAGCGCCAGGGCAGGAGAGAGGTCAGGGCAGTTTCTCTGAGGAATAGACATAATCTGAGACCCAAGGAATAAAGAAAGGTTGGCTGAATTGAGGGGCATGGGAAGGAAGGGCATTCCAGGCAGAAGGAGCAGCCTCGGAAGTCCTGGAGGCACTTTGAGGAACTGGATGAGGGCTAGTATAGCCACAGGGCAAAGAGGGAAGTAGAGAGGGTGCTACCGGGGTGGCCCGGCTTCTTGTCAGATGCCAGGCTCTGCTGGGAAGGGAGAAGGATGGGATCCTGTGAATGGGGGGAGTCTCCAGGGTCTTCAATTTTTAATCCTAATCTTCTGACTTCTCTTTACAGAGTTGCTGGCTTCAAAGAAGACCCATACTTGTGAGTAGGGAACTTGGGGGCAAGATCTGGTGCTGGGGTGTGGCCAGACAGAGAAGAATTCAGCAAGTGTCCTAGGAGGTTCGGGTAAAAGGTGGGCACAGTGGTTGGATGGAGATGAAGGAGCTGGGTAGAGATGGCATGGGCCTGAAGAGAAGTAGAGCCTGGAGAAGAGGGGACAAAGGGAAGGGGAGAGAACCCAGAGACCAGAGCAATGGAGGAGGAGGAGACAAGGAGGAAGCCTGAATAGCACAAAGGAAAAGGGAACCATCAAAAAAGCAGAGCAGAGATGCTGGACAGAGGCAGAGGGGTGGACTGCTGGCCCAGGAAAGGGTGGAGATGAAGAAGTGGGAGGCAGGGTGGCCTCAGAAACTCAGTGCTGCCACAGTGGGAGGCCCCAGAGTCTGCCCGAGGTTTTGTGGCAGCAGAGCCAGGTTTGGTGTTCATCTCTGTGGTTATCACATCCCTGAGGTGTGAACAAGACTGGAGCCAGGTTGTGCAGGACTGGAGAGCAGGAGAGCCTGCATCTCTATAGGCAATAGTATGCAAGGACACTCTTTTCCCCCTGGGTCCTGAAAGACTGAGAATACATGTGTGAAGGAAGCTAGGGCTCAGGAAGGACTTTCCAATGGACACTAGCAAGTGAGCAGCCTCTCTAGGGACCTCTCAGCATATCAGATCTACTCTCCTTGTTTGTGGAAGAGGCTCGTCCCCCAGAAAGTGCACCCACTCCACTTCAGTCTCAAAGCTGATGCCCTGCAGGACCATGCACACCCTCAACAGGTCAAGGGTACTCTGGAAAAAAATTCCATAGGCATGAACCTTGGACGTATGAGGCTTTCTCTGGAGGTATAAGAGGCCACTTCCATTTCTCCATGGCCCTCCCTTGATTGCCGACTAGCTCCTCTTGAGAGCTCACTGCCGTCCCTAGAGCCTCTCAGTTCCAAGCAGAGACATTTCAGAAAGCAAAGCATCACCCTTCTCCCTGAGGCTGGGGGACGGGGTTGGGGACCCTCCAGGATTCGACATCCTCCCGAGTGGGGGTTGCTTCGCTCAGCACAATCCTGATCTGTGCCTTGCCTGCCGCTAGCCACAGGGCCCCACGGAAATGCTGAGCAGGGCCCTGGGAGGAAAGCGGGTCAGAGAGTGACGCGGGTGAGCTGGGGGAAGGGGGTCAGGGACCATATGTGGGTGGGGGGGAGTAGGGGGACTTTTTGGAGCAGAAGGAACTGGGAGAGGCCAAACCCCACTCCTATCTTTAATCCCTTACCACAGCACCCTCAGCAGGGATATACCTCCTAGCCCGTTCCTAGTCCCCTGACCTTTTTCAGCTATCCCTGAAGCCCACCCATGAGTGTCCTCGTGATGCTCCAGGCTGATGTTCCTTCCCCACAATCTACTGCCCAGCTCCTGAAACACCAGGAAGGCCAGCAGAGAAAGACTTGTACCTAACTAAGATCAAAGATCTCCCAGGAGTTTGGCCCAGGGAATTCAGGAGATATTAGGCCCTGCCCCAGGCTGAGAGACTGAAAAATGACCCTCTAAATTGAAACAATCTCAAGAAGGGGACCCAAGATGAGGAACCCATGGGGAAGCCCAGAACAAGAGGGGCCCTAAGGAAGGACCTCCAAGGCTAAGGCACCCCACAGAGCAGATAGGAGACTGAGAGGGCCTCTGAAATTGTTTGCCAGTCAGTAGTATCCCAGATGAGTTTCTACAGAGAAACTCACATGGTAAGAGACCTCCCAGACTTGAAACACCCTCAAAAGCAAACCTTCCCTCAGGTACCCTCTGGGGTCAATCTGCCTGGGTTTGAATTCTGACACTACCCCTTGCTTGCTGTGTGACCTTGAAAAAGTTATTTAACCTCTCTGTGTCTCACTTTCCTCATCTTTGAAATGGAGATAATAGAAACTACCTCATAAAGTATTTTGTGAGGATTAGATAATCCACATAAAACATTTAAGGCCATTTCTGGCACATAGTAAGCACTATTACTATGAGAGGAGGAGGAAGAGGATGATGATGATGATGATGATGATGATCTGTATTTCAATTTCAATTTTAGTAATTATGCTCTTAAGGAAATTTCTGTTGGATTAACCCCTCCTGCAGATCCTGGGTATTTGCCTGATGATCATTACAGCTACTATCATTTTCGTGTTTCCCTAGCCTAGGTGTACATCATGTCTGCAGGGAGGACTGTGGGTGTGGTAGAGAGTCGGAGAGTCTCCCCAACCACAACACACTGGGCACTGGACACAGCTGTTTGCAGTCTACAGGGTCTCAGGTGGCACATGCCACCAACCCAGGCAGACACCCTGTGACTTACCTCTGGAACATCCCTGCCTCTGGCGTCACCTGGCAAAGAGGGTCAGGCTTGGGGTCCTCAGGGAGAGGGGAATAGGAGCCTGGCCCCAGATTCTCTGAGCTCCACTCTGGCTCCCCAGCCAGAACTACCCTGGCAAGTGGAAACAGCTTTTACCACGTGTGGCTGTCGCATGTGGTTTTGGAATTTTCCAACGCCCCCTATGATTGGCTGCCCCGCCCCTCACACCCTGCCCCAAGCCCAGATTGGCCACGTGGGGCGCCTGTCATCCTACCCACTGCACCCCTGGGGGGAGCAGGGTGGGGGGAGTTGTCACTTGGCCACCTGTGTGGTGCGGAGTTTAAACCCCCCCTGCCCAGAAGCCCTGGGGGAGAGCTAGGTGCAGAGCTGCGGGCTGAGACACTGCTGAAAGGGCCCCCCACCACCTCCACTGCCAGCTGTGCCCCATCCCCGGACCACCCCTGCTGAGGACAGGGTGCCAAGGCGGCAAGGCCAAGGCTCAGTCATGAGAAGTAAGTGAATGGGGTGTGGGGGAAGCCTGGGGCCGTCATCTCCCTGAACCCTCTGAAAAGGAGGAGCCTTCTGGGAACAGTGTGAGCAAAGCTGAGGATGCCTCCCTGGCAGGGTGTCTCCAGGTCAAGGCCAAGAGGTGATGGGTGGGGTAGCCAGGGAGTCCCGCTCCCCAGGAGCTCCCTTACAGTCACAGCGGGAAAAGGACTGTTAAGGAACTTCTCCATCACAAGTTTTGGAAAGACTAAGAGCATCTGAGGTATTTGGCCCCCTCATTTCACAAGAAGAGACTGAACCCCGCGGAGGGGAGGTGCTGAACTTGAGTACGCAGTTGGTAGCTGATGGAGGTTGGTCATTTCCAGGGGCTCTGAACTAACTCACTAGTGACGGGAGTGAGCGAATGCCTGGCTCCTATCTGAGTGTTTCCCTCTGTGCCTCCAACCTTTTTGTGAGTGAGGCCTAAAAGGAGACCAGAGGAGTTGCTTTTCCCTGAAACAGGACAGCAAGAGGAAAGCAAAGCTGGTGGGGAGTGGAGGTGAGAGTCCCCGCGTCTAGGCCTCAGGGTCATCACATTTTCTGCCCACCCAGGGACATGCGTACTAAGTGTAATCCAGGCAAGGTGCTGGTACACGTGTGTGTGTGTGTGTGTGTGTGCGTGTGTGTGTTTATTCCTTCCTCCAGATTCGGTTGTTCATTTGATGAGGATCAGAGTAGTGGAGAGGGGAGCAGAAAGCCCTCCCCGGCTTGGAGCCATGAGCCAACAGCTGATGGGTAGATGTCTGGGGTCCCTTGTCTTCCAGCTGAGCAAGCGTGGGCAAATCAGATAGTACCCCTATGCTCATGTAAGGGAAGCCAGAGCACCTCTCCCAGCGCAGGGTTGAAAGAGGAACAGGCAAACCTGTGTTCCTGTGGCCTGAGGCCTGAGGCAGCCCCAGCTATGACCTGGGGTCTTCCCACAAGCCACAGAAGGGAGGCCATATTGGGCCCCAGAAAGACCCATGGACTGAGAGTCTGATGACCAGGGTCTGGTGCCATCTGTCACTACCTAGCCGTGTTACCTTGAGCAAGTCACCAGGTCCTGATCTCTGGTCTGCAAAACAAGGTAGCCAAAAATAAAATAAAATAAAATAAAAATAATGCAAAAATAAAATAAAAACCAACTATGGATAGTCCCCAGTTCTAAGAGCCCAGGGTCAAGGACAGATCCCTGATCCCTAAGTTAGGCATCTCCAAGGGCAGTGAGACTCAGCTCTCCCAGAGGATGGAAGCAAAGGCCAAGGCAAGACAGGAGCTCCACTACCATGATCAGGGCAAGGACTGCAGCATTGGTGGATGAGCTGTGGGCAGGAGAAGAGCCAGAAACTTCCAAACCCCAGATGTAAGGCCTGTTAGAGCTTCTGTTTCCCTTCCAACTTCTCCCCATGCACAGCAAAGGCTGGCAGGCTGGCCTTCCCAGAAATGGCCCCCAAATGAGCACATCAACCCTCGGATGCCATGACCGGGTGTGGTTCAAGCCTAGTGGCAGGTGAGAATTCCCTGGCAGTGGCTGAGGGAGGCACTTGGGCAGCTCTGCATTATATCCACCCACCACCACACACATACAACTCCACTCAGGCTGGCGAGTAGGAGAGGGGGTCTCCTCCAATTTGGAGGTCAGTGCACTGGCTTCTCACTTGGGCATTTCTGGGTATCCCATAGCCCCATGTTTTTTGACCCTAGTGAGTACCAGTCACCACCAGCTGGGGCAAGCCAGAGCACACAGGGCTTGGGACTGTGACATACCTAAAGACCAAAGGCCAGACACACAGGAGCAGAAACAGTCCAAGAAATAGAGATGCAAAGGCTAAACTCAAAGGACAGGTTTATGAAACACATAAAGGAGACAGTGACGTCAGGATGGAAATGTGGAAGAAGAAATACCAGATTGTGGAGATGTGAAGCCCAGAGATAGCTGGAGTGTAGCATTCTTAAGGCACAGACACAGAGAGAGTGGAGGAGTCCACTAGCCAGAGACCCTCCACCAGCCACAGGGAGGGTGGCCAGTCATCTCATCCCAAGGGACACAGGAAACATGGAACCAGGCACTAAGACCCTGGTATTGGGCCTGGGTTGGGAGAAGGGAGGCCAAGGAGCGTGAGGTCACATGCCTGTCTTGGCTCTGCACTGACCTTTCTTATATTCAGTCATGTTCATGAGGAGCAGTGTGCCAGAAAGAACACCAAGTCCCTAGGGTGTCACAGATCTTACTCTGAGGGTCCAGGGCTACCCAAGTACTTTCTTTCTTTCTTTTTAATATTGTTTAGTTGTAAACAGACACAATACTGTTATTTTATTTATTTATTTTATGTGGTGCTGAGGATTGAACCCAGTGCCTCACAGGTGCTAGGCAAACATGCTACCACTGAGCTACAGCCCCAGACCCTCACCCAAGAACTTTCTAAAGGGCTTCCTCCTTCCTTCCATTACTCCTGCTCCTTTTTTCCTTCCCGTTCTAGCCCCAGGTGTTAGAATGTGGACAGTCTCGGCCTTCCTGTCACAATGAAAACCTCTGTGTTGGTACTGCTGCTCCTACCAGGGCTCACCCACCACCCCTGCTGCTGACTCAAACTAACAGGGAACAGGGACTTTCCCATGCTAAGAGTTCTCCAAGGAAGACAGTCCTGAGGGTCTCCCTGCTGTCCCCAATGGCTTGTCCTTTCTGAGGTCTAGCCTCCACTCCTCCTGTTGTGGCAGTACAGCCCCTTTCTTGGAATTCCAAGGCTCAGAAAGGATGGGATGTCTGTTAGGGAGGACAGACAGTAATAGGGCAGGGCCTCAGGGCCCTGGGCCAGTCTTTCTGGATCCACTGGCTTCCTGGAGCAACAGAGGCACCCTAGAAAAGCAGGACAGTGGCCCTGGAGGCAGACGAGGCCACTGGTAGTGACATGTAGGCTCCAGCTCCTCAGCTTCCTCCTGGTGATTCATCCCCTCCCCCTTCCACTGGTTGTTTTCACTAGATTCTTTTGTTTCCCCTCCTTTCTCCTGTCCCAGACTGCGGGGGTGGCGGGGGCAGCAGGAGGGGGTTTCGGATGGTTGCCTGTCTTTCATGGCTTTTCAAAACCCCAGACTCTCCCTCGCCCACCTGAGTTTTAGCTTCACTATTTTCTCAGCTCTAGGATCCGGGTATATCAGCCAAAAATTCTCATCAGGGGCTCTGGGGAGGGCCCTGCCTGGGCTGGGGTAGTGTCTGCCAGGTAGAACCACTGCGGCCCCAGCCCCACCTAGGCCTCCCTCTCCTGCTCCACTGTGGTGGCACCCACCACCTTGGTTTCCAGCTTTGCAGAAGCTGGGGGAACTGAGAGCGGAGAAAGGAGGGAGGCTGGTGACAGGTTAGGGTGCAGAGGGGAACTCTGGCTGGAGCTGTGGTCTCAGTGGGAAGAGAAGGGGCCTAAGCTAAGAAAAGAACTGCATTCCTCTTTCTTATTCATTCATTCATTCATTTCTGCAAAGAGAAACCTCCCAAGAGATAAGAAGCCCAGTTCACACCCTAAAGGAGCAGTGATCTTCCAGAGGAGTCCTGAGTCATGAGCTCTGTTGGGATGGACAAGTTGTCTGATGTTGGTCATAAAAATGAATAACGGAAGGAGGAGGCTGGGACCATGGAGGAAAAGCTGGGAGAGAGGGAATGTCTCTCTGGATCTTTACAGTAGACATGAGCCCTGGCTTTTCTTCTGTGATTTTCTTCCTGGCCGAGCTCACCACCCTTGTTCACACTTGGCTCCTGCAGCCAATAACCTCGTCCCATCCTGTTCTTGGTGCTTCTGGGCACCTCATCCTCATGGGGTTTATAGCATAATGGTTGAGAGCACTGGCTCCTGAGTTACAGAGACCTGAGTTCAAGTGCCACATCTGCCCCTTCTGGCTGTGTAAACTTAATCAAGCCTCTTCATCTCTGTAGGTAGGCCTCGGTTTTTCTCATCTGTAAAACAGGGACAATGCAAGTAGCACCTATTTCTCAGGACGGTTGAGATCATTACAAACACATGCTGAATCTGGCACAGAGTCAGAATTCAACTTACTCATGTATCTGTCATTATTCTTTATTCAATATTTATGGAGAGCGAGGAGAGAGGAAGAAAAGGGAGGAAAGGGCTAGCTTCAGTCTGACAGGACTCTGGGAAGAGATGAGGACCCCAGGGTTCCTCTGTCTGAATTGTTCTCCACCTGCCTAGGGGGTGTTCTGGGGTTTGAGGGGTGAGACCCCCTGGGTTGTAGCCCCTCCTCTGCTCCTACCACTTCCTCTCTGTGGCATAGGGCACCTGGATAGGGCCCAGGGCCAAGCTCTGGATACATTCAAAGAGCACTATCAATGAATCTTGCAGCTGCAAGAAGGGTGAGATTAGAGGAGGTTGAAGACAAAGAAGGTTTTCCTCTACCATATTTCTCCTCTTAAGAGGTTCTCTAGGAGCATGTTCCCTGGAGAGCCTTCCATCTCTGAAGCAATCCAGAGATTTGTACCCTTTTACGCTGTTTTGTTTTGTTTTGTTTTAGATTTTTTGTGCTGCTGGGTATCAAACCCAGGGCCTCACACATGCTAGGCAAGTGCTCTACCACTGAGCTACATCCCCAGCCCTTTGTTTTCTTTTTCTAAGACTGCATCAGAATGAAGTTTTAAATGCATACTGGATGTCAGGTGAAACACAAGAGCAAGCTTAGTGAACTGGGGGTGTAGCTCAGTGGTAGGGCACGGGTTTAGCATAGCTGAGGCCATGGGTTTAGTCCCAGGCACCAAAAAAAAAAAAAAAAAAAAGGAAGGAAAAGAATGAGTTTAGGAAGAGATTGTCAATCCCACTGATCCCTTTGGGAGGAGCAACCTAGCATAAAAGCAGGCAAGGGACTAAATTCTTGTTACTCAGACCAGCAAACTTAAGTTCCAATTGGGATCTTATTAAAATGCAGAATCTTGAGCCCCACTTCTGCTCTCCTAAGCAGGAACCAACTTTTTGTTTTGTTACCTAGTACCGGGGATCAAACCCAGGACCTTGTGCATTTTCAAGTGTAGTACCACCAAGCTATATACACTCCAATCCCCAGGACACACGTTTAAACCAAATCCCCAGGTGATCTTGTTTGAGATGCAAAAGGTTAGA
Source organism: Sciurus carolinensis (assembly GCF_902686445.1). Lineage (NCBI taxonomy): Eukaryota > Metazoa > Chordata > Mammalia > Rodentia > Sciuridae > Sciurus > Sciurus carolinensis. Next base: position 97,769,796 of record NC_062213.1, read on the forward strand.
TTCAACCAGTTACCATGAGTTATGGAGCAGTCATCATGTGTGCCTGGGCATTTGTCTCTCCTTTTGGAAATGTGGAATTGGAGGGTTTTCTTTTGGTAAGCCTTTGGAGAGAGTTGCAGGTTAGATACAAAGATCTTCCCAAGAGAGCTGGTGAGGGAAAGGGCAGAGCTGGGGCTGCTGTGAGAGCCAGGGAGGCAGGGGCTGGCCTCAAGCTTTCTGACCTTTGCTTGGCTCTAGTTCCTGGCACTGTCAGGCCCTAAGATGGTAAGTTCCTGGCAGGCCAGGCTCCCAGGCAACAGTTTGAGTAATCGTGTGATTACTCAGTTCCCCCTCCCCAATCTGCGTTCCCACCACCTGCTGCTTCAGGAACTGGCTGCAGAGGTGGATCTTGAAGAGGAGTTATCCGAGATGCTTCTCAGCTTCTCTCATCAACCCCACCTCTCTGCCAGGCCCCTTCCCATGCTTTCCCTTCCCCTCCTCCACGAGTCACACACACTCACGCGCTCATTGCACCCGGTACTTTCTCTTTGAGGTTTGGGGTAGATGGCATTGAAGGGGGTGCAGGTGGCAGGGGGAGGAGGAAGGAGTAGGACAGAGACCTGGTGAAGGTTGTGCATAGGGCCAGGACACGACATGAGTTTTCCTGTGTCTTCTCAGCTGAGCGGCCTCTCCGTTGCTAGGTCTATCTCTGGTTTTTTGTTTGTTTTGTTTTGTTTTGTTTTTGTTTTTCCAAGTCCCCAAAAATCTTAGTCTCTCTAGCTGGAGAAGCAGGAGGGTATGACCCTCGGAGCCTGGCTCACTGTACACTTCTGCCTTGGACTGTAGTTGAGGGAAATGGAGGAGAAGCTGGCCTGGTGGCTGGGGTCCAAGGCTCTTGTGTCCCCCAAATATCAGTATTTGTCCTTGGGTGGCTGCATCTTCCTATGAAAAGGAGAGGGTCTTGGTGACCCCAGGGTGAAGTTCCTGGGGTCAAGACCAGCAGTGGGTCAGGTGTGGAGTAGGTAGGTATGTCTGGGGTCACTCATGTGGTCAGCTCACACACGCATGCGGATGTGGCTCTTGGAGAAGGGAAGAGACAGGGAGGCCTGTGGTTGACTGCTGGGCCGGAGCCCGAGTTCCCACCGTGGCTTGGCCTAATCTCCTTCCCGCTTGCTTTTTTGGGTGACCCGCGTTGGTTTCCCCCTCTCTGGTCTTCAGGTCACTGAGGAGAGAGATACCACAGTGTTGGAGGGGAAGGTGTTGGGCAAGAGCAGAATCTGTGGGGCCCGAGGGCTTCTCATAGCCTCGATATACCCACAGGTTGCTTTGCTTCACCTCAGTAACCTAGCACGCATACTGCTCTGCTCCTACATGTGTCTCCCTGGTGAAGTCACTTATCACACTGTATTATCTAGAGTCACCCCATGGACTGGCAATATTTTTTATCTTTATCTTATTGCTAGGTGGAAAGAGAATGTGACTAGAAGCATGAGCCCCCCACACTTTCTGCCCCTTTTTCTCTTTTCTACTAAGTCATTAAAATCTGCTTGTAATTTCCTGGAAAGAATCTGAAAACCTCCCTTGCCTTCTGGTCCTGGGGTGACCACAGTTCACTGTGCCAGTGTTGGGTGGCAAATGCAGCTGAGACTGGGGAAAGAACTAAGTTCTAATGGGAGGATTTCAGACACCCATGTACCCTATCCCCATGAGGAGGCACCTGCTCACTGACTCAGTTCAAGACTGGCCAGAGAGGATGATGGCATAAGGATAATGGAAATGCTATTTCAGGAGAGTGGAGGGCAAGCCACAGTCTCCCTCTCACACACATCAGCAGACCCTGTGTGTGACCAGGGCCAGGCCTGAGACGGGACACAAGCTAACAGGAATGTAGATTTTCTCTCCAAGGCACACTTCCTCTACCCCTTAGGATGTGAGACATGTCACAGCTGAGAAGTTTTGATCCTAGACCATTTTTCCAGCTCCACCCCTGGCCTCCCCATTCGGAGGAGAACTCAGCAGGTCACTTTAGTGAAAGAGACCCAGCCTGGCACGGTGGCACACGCCCGTAATCCCAGCAGATCAGGAGGCTGAGACAGGAGGATTGCGAGTTCAAAGCTAGCTTCAGCAATGGTGAGGGGTTAAGCAACTCAGTGAGACCTTGTTTCTAAATAAAATACAAAATAGGACTGGGGATGTGGCTCAGTGGTAAATTGCCCCTGAGTTCAATCCCTGGTACCAAAAGAGAGAGAGAGAGAGAGAGAGAGAGAGAGAGAGAGAGACCCCTATGTCCTCAGAAGCACTTTTTGGCACCTGAAATAACCAGGGATCCCAAGCTTTGCCCAGGTGTCTTTCAAGGATGGGCTGGGAGAGAAGGCCTCTGGCCAGTAGCTTGAAACTCAAAAGAAAACTCTGGGCATTATAGAGGATAGAGCAAAGAAGTAGAGGAGAGGAATCTGGAGCCAACAGCAAACCACAGGGGAGGGCAAGCAGACGCAGCTTCCAGTGAGCTCTGTGGGGGAGAGAACATGAATTCTAGTGCCCAGTGAGCAGGCTCTAACATGCAAATAGACACCTGTGAACACCACTACAAGCAAACATGCCACATGTACACACACACAAACAAACACACCTTTGAATATGCCCACTGGTAAGTGTATCCTAAAGCCACATACACAGAAGAGCACAATGAACAGCTCAGGGGCACAGGGATAGAGGCCCAGCTCTCAGGCAAACAGCTGTGTGACCTCTCCTTATTGGCCCTAGTCCTTCATCTAGCAAGTGAATGGGTGAATGAGATGGTTTCTAGTCTCAGTCAGTTCAACAGTCATAATTTGTTGGACACAGATGCCCTTGTATATACTTTTACACAGCGAGACACATAGTCACTTTCTTTCTGCTCTAGGACCAAGGGCCTATGAGCCCTATTTGGTTCTTGCCCTGGGCTCTGGGGCATCCAGCAGAGCTAGATTGTTGAGCCCCACTCTCCTGGGCTCCATCTCTAGCTCCTTCCTAGCCTTTCCATATCCTCTCTGTGAACCCCACCTCTTGGCTCCTGGGCTCTGTGCAGCCCCTCCCTGAGCCTTCACCTCTGGCTGAGAATGGCTGGCACCGCTGGGTGTACCACATCTTCCTGCCTTGCCCCACACTCTGCCCATGGGAGCCAAGCCCAAGTGGGGGAGGGAAGCACAAAGGAAGCCCCTTGCGCGGGAAGCAGGTGTGGTGAGGCAGTGAGTCTCCTATGGCCCGAGGCAAGACAGGGGCAACCGAGCTGTTCAACTTGAAGGGTTGCACAGGTGGCTTCTCTGCAGCTGCTCTTTCTGCCTCTATAATGCTGATACAACTCCCAGCTGCCCCCTCCAAGCCCCCTCCTCTGTGAAACAAAAGACAGCCTCTTCAGACCCTTTGCTGAGAAGCATTTGCCACTTCACGTCTCCTTCCATTTTGCAAGAAGTTAGCTGGAGCTGGCTGGAGAAGTGAGGGGAGCATCAAGAGGCTGCATCACCAGCCCAGATCCATGGTGGTGAAATGCAGAGAAGACTCCTGTGCTGACCTACTTCTTTCTCTCTTCCAGCACAAATTGAAGTAATCCCTTGCAAAATCTGTGGGGACAAGTCGTCTGGGATCCACTACGGGGTTATCACCTGTGAGGGGTGCAAGGTGAGTCAGTAGGCATATGTGTGAACATATACATGCACGCAGACTCTCTTCATGGATAGGAGACAAAGGGCTTAATGGTGTCCTAAGTGGTGCCTCCCTGGAGAGCCCTGAGCACTGGAGGGTATCCTCTCAAGCTGGGAAAGTGATTGTATTGCAAATAACGATCACACAAGAACTGGAGGTGAGAAAACTGATCTCAGGATGCAGAAAAGCAGGAGCCAGTGTTTGCAGGCTGGAGGGCCTCAGGACCAAGCTGGGCCTGGCCAGGATAAGCAGTCTTGGTCTCCCCCTGCCTTCCCCAGGGCTTCTTCCGCCGGAGCCAGCAGTGCAATGTGGCCTATTCCTGTACCAGGCAGCAGAACTGCCCCATCGACCGCACCAGCCGCAACCGATGCCAGCACTGCCGCCTGCAGAAGTGCCTGGCACTGGGCATGTCCCGAGATGGTGAGACCAAGCTGGCAGTCCCTTGAGCATTCCCTGGAGTCTCTAGGGGTTGTCCTGCACAAATACCCTTCCAGAGGTCCCTCTCCATTCCCCCTCTGACAGCCCCTCATCTCTTTGAGTCTATCTCTTCAAAGCTCTTCAGAAACCCCAACTTTAGGTTCTGTTCCACAAACCTTTCCCCAAGGTCCCAGCCCTCTGTTTCTTACTCAGGATCAATTCCTCTCACACTGTTCCCCTCTGACCCAGCTCCCATCCAGTTCCCTCCTGTCCTGTCACCCTAGCTTAGAGCTCCAACTCCCTCCCTGGACCCTCATTCATATCCTAGGACACAGGACTGTGGCTAGGAACAGGACCAGAGCCCACCTGAGAATGACCCAGAAGATGGGGGCATGGCGGTTGGTATTGGTATTCCTAGGGCTTTATCCACCCTCCTCACCCACAGCCTCCTTGCCGGTCCCCTCATGCCCCCACTCAGAAAACTCAGGGTGGAGCCAGGGGGTACATAAGATGATGAGGAGCCAGAAGGAGCCTGTCAGCACTTTTCAGTGCTCAAAATAACAAAGCGAAAGGAAACATGCAGGGGTGCAAAGGGGCAGGCGGGGCGAGGGGCTGTGCCCCCACACCTGGGAGGGGTGTGGGGGGAGAGTAAAAAGGCAGGAAAGAGAGAGCAGAAGAGGATGTTCAGAAGCAAGCCACGGAGCCTGGGTTGGGCTGTGGTGAGTATCTAGGTCACCAGGGAGCCTGCAGGCCTGACCACAGGGAGACCTATGTTCTCAGCCCTCTTCTTCCTCTGGCCCTCACAGACAGGCGAGCTGACCCCGATTACAACCTAAGGCCTCCCCTTCTTGATTGCCCCCAACCCCAACTCAGGAGGTCAGAATACCCAGCCCAGGCACATAGCTTAAATTCTTCTACTATTTGAAACTGGTTTACAGCTTAGAAGACTTTGTTCGGGGGATGGAAATGGCAGACTCTGAAAGGGACAAAAGTCAGGGGAGTGGGAGGGGTCTTGAGCCTCAGTTCCCAAAAGGAGGGCAAGGCTGGAGTTGAACTTGGGATCAAGAAGCACCAGGTCCATTAAAAAATGAGCCACATGCCTGTTGACTCTTCCCTGAATCGTGTTCTTTTGCCTCCTAAACTCTTGATCCCTGAACTTCCTTTAGCCGTCAAGTTCGGCCGCATGTCCAAGAAACAGAGGGACAGCCTACATGCAGAAGTGCAGAAGCAATTGCAGCAGCAGCAGCAGCAGCAGCAGCAACAGCAGCTACAACCGGAACAAATGGCCAAGACCCCTCCAACAGGGGGTCGTGGAGCAGATGCCCTCACTTACACCTCAGGGATCCGAGATGGGCAGCTGCCCCTTGGTGCTTCACCTGACCTGCCCGAGGCCTCTGCCTGTCCCCCTGGCCTCCTGAGAGCCTCTGGCTCTGGGCCATCATGTTCCAACAACTTGGCCAAGGCAGAGCTCAATGGGGCCTCCTACCACCTTGATTACAGCCCAGAGCAGGGCAAGGCTGAGGGCAGAGAGAGCATCTATAGCACAGGCAGCCAGCTTACCCCTGGCAGATGTGGACTTCATTTTGAGGGACCCAGGCATCCTAGTCTTGGGGAACCAAGACAGGGTCCAGACGGTTACTACAACCCCAGTTTCCGCAGCATCCCAGAGGCACCATATGCCTCCCTGACAGAGATAGGTAAGAAGCTGGGGAGACCCATGGGGTGGTAAAGACGAGGGAGGAGCTTCTACCAGGACCCCCTGTCAACCCACCATGAGTCCCAGGGAGTTGAGGGTTCAAGGCAGGAGGTGAAGCAGAAAAGCCTTGCATGAGTTGGGGAAGGAGCTGGTTGAGATCAAGATGTGCCTTCTTCTTGCCCCAGAGCACTTGGCACAGAACGTCTGTAAGTCCTACCTAGAGACCTGCCAGCTAAGGCTGGAAGACCTCCTGCGGCAGCGTACCAACCTCTTCTCCAGGGAGGAGGTGACCAGTTACCAGAGGAAGGTGAGGCCAGGAGACCATGCATGAAGGGAGGACATCTCATCACCACTTTGAGGGTCCAAAGATGGCTACCTGCACACACACAGGGGTGGGGGTAGGCAGGGAATTGCAGATAAATACAGGCTGCCCAACAAGCGTGCATACCACTTTTAACTATGGTTTTGTGTCTATGTGTCTGTCTAAAACTTGGCAGATGAATGAGAGCTTTTTCCTTGACCCCTGCCTATCAAATATTTTACCCAGCCTTCAACACCCCCTCCACCACTAACCTTACCATACTCCTGCCTGCTCCTCTGTTAATACAATAATAATCCAACAATAATCAGAACCCCGAGGATCAATTGTTAAACACTCTTTTTCTGCCAAGCATTGTACTAAATGCCTTACATAGATTATCCTTAACCCTTCCAACAGTCAAACTGTGAGGGTGGCCTTTATTCCTTTGTCCCCGCACTCCCTTTGTACTGGGGATTGAACCCAGCAGTGCTTAACCACTGAACCACATCCCCAGCACTTTTATTTATTTATTTGTTTGTTTGTTTATTTATTTATTTTTTGAGGCAGGGTCTCACTAAGTTGCTGAGGCTGACCTCAACCTGCAATCCTCCTGCCTCAGCCTCTGGAGTTGCTGGGATTGCAGGAGTGTGCCACTGCACCAGGCAGTTATTAATATTTTTAACAGAACAGGACACTGAGTTTAGAGGGATTAATACTTATTCAAGATCACAAAGTGGTAAAGTCAAAGTCAAATTCAGATTCATCAGACACCAAAGTTTATGCTCTCTTTTCCATCACACTCTGACAGTACCACCTGCTCTAAAAGCACTCATTTGGCACTTCGCATTTGCTTCTCTAGGTTTATCAAGACCTTGAATATGTCCTTTTTGTGGTCGTGGTGGGGACCTCAACAAAATGCAAATTGTTTGAGGATAGAACTGTATCTCATACATTTTTTATTTCCCCACAACAGCAGTGCCAGGTGGGTGCTCAGTAAGTGGGACTGACTGACAGGAATTGACCCCTGAATGCATTTGTGCTAAGAATAGGCTTTTTAAAATGCCAGTGGTAGCTGGGTGCAGTAATCCTAGGGACTCAGGAGGCTGAGGCAGGAGGATCACACCTGTAGTCCCAGGGACTCAGGAGGCTGAGGCAGGAGGATCACAAGTTCAAGGCCAACCTGGGCAACTTAGGGAAAACCTGTCTCAAAACAGGCTGGGTGTATAGCTCAGTGCCCCAGAAGTCAAACCCTAATATAAATAAAAAAGCCAGTGTTGAGAATGTGGGAGTTCAGAATCCTTGGTGGGGAGGGCCGAGGCTTGGGAGGGTCGCTGTGTTATACAGAGGGCTACAGCCAGACCCTTCTTCCCCCTTGCAGTCAATGTGGGAGATGTGGGAGCGCTGTGCCCACCGCCTCACTGAGGCCATTCAGTATGTGGTGGAGTTCGCCAAGAGGCTCTCAGGCTTTATGGAGCTCTGCCAGAATGACCAGATCGTCCTGTTGAAAGCAGGTATGCAGGGACCCATGGGAAGGCCTCGGGGAGGAGGGACAGGGCACAGACTGGGGCAGGGCCACAGACTGGAGGGAGGTGTCTTAAGGAAATCAGGACACTGAGGGAGTCAGAGACAGATTCCTAGCTTTGTTTGATGCTGTCTGTCCATCTTTACCACCCTCTCCAGGAGCAATGGAAGTCGTGTTGGTCAGGATGTGCAGAGCCTACAATGCTGACAACCACACAGTCTTTTTTGAAGGCAAATACGGTGGCGTGGAGCTGTTCCGAGCCTTGGGTGAGGGGCAGGGGGAAATGAGAGAGGCTTCTGATGCCAACCCCATCCAGAGCTTCGTGATTCAGGCACCCTCTTTGCAGGGTTGATTGCCACATACTCTCCCCCACCCCCGACCCCCCTCTACTCCAAACACCCAGAGGGTGTTGTCCTTGGGCACCATGGTGTCCTCCACCTCTCTCATTCTTCTCATTTTCATTTCATCAGGCTGCAGCGAGCTCATCAGCTCCATCTTTGACTTCTCCCACTCCCTCAGTGCCTTGCACTTTTCTGAGGATGAGATTGCCCTCTACACAGCCCTTGTTCTCATCAATGCCAGTGAGTGTCACCAGGTTTGGGGAAAGGACTCTTAGGTAGCAGGGCCACAGCAGACATGGAGGAGCCTAGGTCTTCAGATGTGGTTAAGTCTGGGAGATTGCTCAAAATTGCAGAATGAGCCCTGCTCAACAGTGCTATAAAATAAAATGAGTTAAAAAGAAGATTTAGTAGGGCCTCAGGGGAGCACAAGAGCAGGACAAGGTGGGGATGTAGAAATGGGGAGAAGCGAGGCTGAGAGGAAAGGAGTCACTAGCATGACAGAAATTAGTCTGATTGTTGGTGTGTGTCAGCGATGCCTTTGTAGCACACATTGGAACCACCTGGTGAGCTGTAAAAACTATTGGCGCCTGGATTCCACTTCCAGAGGTTCCAATGTAATCGATCTGGGGCACACCCAAATTTTTAACAGCCTACCCCAGGCCACCAGGACTGAGAATCACTGGTCTGTGTGAATTCATTTTAACACAGTATGCCTGCGAAGGCAGGACTCTGGATACCACTCCAATGGGCTGAAGAGGGCTGGGCTGAGCCAACTGAATGCTAAGTATTCCAAGAACCTGGGGAAGTGGGTCTGGCTGCTAACCTGAGTTTGCAGATTAACAATGTCAGTCTTCTGGTTCTGCCAGTAAGTAGAGACCTAAACATGCTCTTGGAACTGGAAATAAAACTTTAAAGATGACTTCTGGATATTTTAGGGAAGTGGAGCAAAAGGTGGTTTTGGTGTCGAAGTTAACCACAGACTACAGCAGAGGCCCTGGCTGGGCCTGAGTGACTTCAGGAAGGCTTCCTCCATTCTGGAAGCATTCTTTTCCCAGTGCAGGGAGGCCTCTTCCAACCCTTACATAGCGCTCAGGCGGAGTCCTAGTGCCTAGCATTGAATGGGTTATGGGAAATGCCAGGTAACCCGAGAGAAGGTAGCCTGGAGTTAGGAGGTGAGAAGCTCTCATTCCTTCCCTCTCTCCCCAGTTTCTCTTGGAGACTACTAGCCAAGTCCAAGATCTCAGAGCTTACCATTATTAAACCAAGACAAACACATACACACTCAGATGAGATAGCCTCTCGCCAGTAGATATCCAAAAGATACAACACACCCTTTGTCTGGAAGTGAATGTCCATGTTCTCTCTGTTCTTGCTCTGGCTCCATCCCCTCCTTCAGATCGGCCAGGGCTCCAAGAGAAAAGGAAAGTAGAACAGCTGCAGTACAATCTGGAGCTGGCCTTTCATCACCATCTCTGCAAGACTCATCGCCAAGGCATCCTGGCAAAGGTAGGTGCTGTCCCTGGAGTAGAAGAGGTCAGGCCTTGTGCCAGGCCCTGTGACATCAGGACTTGTGACATCAGGGCTAGGGTCTGTGGGTGCAGAGGAGAGTGTGCTAGAGTGCTGTGTTCTGTCAGAGAGCTTGCAACAGCAGTGGGAACTCAGGGAATGCACAACTTCTGTGTGCACAAAGATGGAAAGTTAGAGAGCCTGGAATTGGAAGGGACCCCCAGGGAACAATTCAGTTTAATATAGCCAACGCTTACCAGCACCTGCTTTACAAGGCATTGTGGAAAGATACAGAGATTCTGTTCTTGCCCCCACCAAGAGATTCTAATGTGGTACGAAGAGACTTATGTATCTTCTAATCTAACTCTAATATAGAACAGAATGTGATGTGTAATACAATAATGTGATTAACAAAGTGCTTTCCTGATATGTTGTAATCCTCTCAGCAACCCAGTCAATAGGACAGGTATTAAAAGTCTCCCAGTAGCAATAAAGAGACTTTAGTGATTTGTTTCTATTATTCATTGAGCAATAAATGCAAAATTTAACCCTGGTGCTCTATATCCCTATGCCCCCCAATAAATTACTATAAAAGATTTTGAGGAAAATATGAGTGCGTAGAACAGAGATTTGAAACAATTTGAGGGTCGAAGAAGGGGATCATAAATGTTTCCTAGAAAAGGTGACATTTAAACAAGGCCATGAAAGAGATAAGGTTTTAATAGACATCTGAGAGGGTGGGGCAGGAGTTCCAGGGTTAGAGAACAAGATGAGCAGACAGAGGATGCAGTTGGGCCTAGTGGCACATGCCTGTAAGCCCACCCACTTGGGAGACTGAGGCAAGAGGGTGGCAAGTTCAAGGCCAACCTTGGCAATTTAGTGAGGCCCTGTCTCAAAAGTTTAAAAATAATTTTAAAAGGGGCTGGGAATGTAGCTCAGTGGTAGACTGCCCCTGGGATTGATCCCCAGTATTGCAAAAATAAATAAAACTAAGAAGGCAAAATAGCACATACATGGAGAATAACTCAGGACACCTTTTGACTACAGTGTGAGATGGGGAGCTGGGATTGAATGATGAAGCAGATGATTTGCAGAAAGTAAGTCTGAAGATTAAGTCAGAAGAAATTCAAGGATTTTCAGGACTGTATGAAAGAGTTAAGGCTTTCTTTCTAAGCAATGGGAGTCCTGAAGCCTAGAGGGATGATATAATCAGAGCCGTTATTTAGGCAATTTACTTTGGAACCAGTGTGAAGGAACCATTTATGTAATCCTTGGAGTGGGCCTCTGTTATGCACCAGGCTCAGGGCTAGGTGTTGAGGACTCTGCCCTAAAGAACTTGAACTCTAATTTACTACAGGATGGATTAGGAGGGAGAGGAATTGGAAAACAAATCTGATTGGATCCACATTCAAAATACACCACCTCCCCCACTGTCACCCTCCAGCTCTCAGCTCTCACTTGGGACCATGAAAGAGGCCACCTGACTGCACCACCCTCGTCTGCCCGGTAGAGCCACACAGAACCTATTCAGCACCCACAATGGCCCTTTTAAGGAGGAAATTCCATCATGTCCCACTCTTATTCTCAACCCTCCTGTAGTTGAGATTCAAGCTTACAGTCTATGTCATGGCCAACTGACTTCATGATATAACCTTGTCTTCTTTTCTCACTTGACTTTCCCCTGCCCACTCCATCATTGTTCCACTACACCAGCCTCCTTGCTATTCTTTGAACACATCAAAATCAGTTGTATCTCAGGGCTTTTGTATCTGCCCATTGCAGTGGTCTAGGAGATTCTTCCCCCAGTTATCCAAATTACTTGCTCTATCCCTTCACTCGGGGTGGAGGGGGTTCCCTAACCAATTACTCCATATAAAAAAGCCCTCTGCTCTTCACCTTGCTTAAATTAGTTTAGCTTTTGTTGTTGGTGGTGGTTTGTTTTGTGGTACTGGGGACTGAACCCTGGGCCTTGAGCATGTAGGCTAGTGCCCTTCCACCAAGCTACAGCCCCAGTTCTGCTTTAGTTTTCTTTAAAGAACTTAACCAATACATTGTCTACACTCCTGTGTTGCTTCACAACAGGAGTGTGCTCTGAAAAACACATTCTTCCGTGGCTTCATCGCTGTGTGACGCCATGGAGTGTACTTACTAATACAGCTACTAACCAATATAATCTTATGGACCACACATGGCTCATGGTTTTCCAAAAGGTTGTTATGTGGCACATCCCTGAACTTATTTTCTGGTTCCTTCACTAGTATGTAAATTTAATAAAAGTAGAAATTTTATATCATACATCAACAAATCACCTGAGCCCATCATAGTAACTAGCCCAGATCCACATAGTTTTTCAAAAAATATTTGGTGAGGACTAGGGTTGTGGCTCAGTGGTAGAGCGTTTACCTAGCATGTGTGAGGCACTGGGTTCGATACTCAGCACCACATAAAGACCAATAAATAAAATAAAGATATTGTGTCCACCTATAACTAAAAATATATATTTTTTAAATTTGTTGAGTGAATGACACTATTGCAATAGCCCAACCCAACCAAACTCAGGTAAGGTAGTAGGCATCAAAAGATAATGAATTCAAAAGTTATGAAGAGATTACCAGGCTGCCTGCTCTTCCCTGTCACCTTCCCAAGCAGAAAGGTAAGCTAGAAGAGGGAGGTGATGGCTGAGAGGTGGTTTTTTTTTTTGTTTCATTTTGTTTTGTTTTTGTTTTGTTTTGTTGGACTGGGGATTGAACTCAAGGGCACTTAACCACTGAGCCACATCTCCAGTCCTTTTTATTTTTTACTTTGAGACAGGTTCTCGCTAAGTTTCTCAGGGCCTCACTAAGTTGCTGAGGCTAGCTTTGAACTTGCAATCCTCCTGCCTCAACCTCCCCAAGTTGCTGGAATTATAGGTGTGCACAACTGCAACCAGCAAGAGAGATATTTTTAAATCTCACTGGGTATACTGGGAGCCTGCAGGAGATAAATGGTGTTTTCAGCCTTTCTCACAAAAGTCTCCCTGCCTCTGTCTCCATATGGGTTTCTGGGCCTTCTTCATCACCCCTTGGCTGAGGGGTGGCAGGGTTACTTTACTATTTGCAGCATTGGGTACCTGCTTAGAAGTCTTTTTATTTCAAACAAAGAGTTATCGAGCATTTGCCACAAGCCAAATAATTATAAAAGGTACAGAGTATACGGAGAGACTGATAGAACTTAGTTAACTGCAGTGTGAAGTAGGCAGACAAATTGGATCCTTTTCCTACAATGTGGTAAGTACCTGAGGACACCCAAAGAAAGGGTGTTTAATCCAGACAGAGGTGAGTTACACTCGAAGGTAAGAAATAGTTAAGCAAAAGAGTTAGAAAGGCATTCCAGATGAGTGGAACATGAAAAGAAGGCCTTTAAAGAGGCATATGAGCAAGGTTCATTTTATGAAGAGTAGGAACACAATTTAGGGGCTGCACCCAGAAAACATAAGCTTTCACTAACCTTTTGTTTCGACTAACACTTTTTTTTTCCCTAGTACTAGGAATCGAAGGAACACAGGGTGTTCTACCACTGAGCCACACCCCCCAGCCCTTTTTATTTTTTTTCTGAGATAGGATCTCTCTAAATTGCTGAAGTAACCTATAAGTTACGATCCTTTAACCACAGCCTCCCAAGTGCTGGGATTACAGGAATGTGCCACCACTCCCCACTTATACTTTCTTAATTCTATCAAAGAGATTTGACTGATCCAAAAATGCCAGTTGAGGAGGGTTATCTTGTCCTAGGAAGGGTGAGATTTGCTTTTAACAAATCTGTTAAAGTACTGTCCCTCCTTCCCTATTTACCCATCTCCAGCTGCCACCCAAAGGGAAACTCCGAAGCCTATGCAGCCAGCATGTGGAAAAGTTGCAAATCTTCCAGCACCTCCACCCCATCGTGGTCCAAGCTGCTTTCCCCCCACTCTACAAGGAACTCTTCAGCACTGAAACTGAGTCCCCTGAAGGGCTGTCCAAGTGACCTAAATGAGGGATGCCTTTCCTCTCCCTTCAGCATGCTGGTCCACCTCACTTGACCTGGGTCCACCCTCAGCCTTTCCCCTCCCCATATCTCTGGAGGGCAGTCCCTGCCCATTCTCTGGGAATGAGCAAATACTGAGACTGGTTTCCTGTCCCCAGATTTACCTGGCAGTGGGTCATAGCCAGAGGATGGGGGAACACCATCTCCAACCTTGGCCTTGTTCTGTCTCATTTCCCACACCCTCTGCCAGTCTTCTGGGAGTGTGGGGTGAAAGGGATATAAGGAGCTCTAAGAGACCAAGGTGTCTTCAAGAAAACAGGGAATCCAGGGTACCCTGGATGAAAAGAACTCAACTCTGGGCTCAGAAGCTAAAAATAGGCCTTTGAAATACCTCATTGCATTTCCCCATGAGCTTTGACTGGGGGAGATGGATCAAGCTCAGAGACTGATGATGAGAGTCCAGAAGGACCTGTATATAACATGAATCTGGATCCTTAGACTTTCTGCCTTCTTCCTTCCTCTCAGTTCAGAAAGAAGTTGTTGGGCACCCTGCCCTTTTCCTAGGATCTAAAAAACCTGAATATATGGATGATAAGAATGGGATGGGAGTGAAGGGAGGGGGGATAATTGTTACATGGGATTTGGGTGTGAGGAGAGGGTTCACAATGGAGGCCAATAAGTCAAGAGATGCAGAGGTAGAACTTGAAACCTCTTATGCGCACTTTAAAGAGTTTATCCTAGGGCTGGGGATATAACTCAAGTGGTACAGTGCTTGCTTTGCATGTCTAAGGCCCTGGGTTCAACCCCCAGCACCACACAAGAAAAAGGAGAGACTTTATCCTAAAGTTTTTTAGGAGTCTAAGCAGAGACACACATTCACACACAAGTGAAACACATGCAAACTCAACCTGCAGTTATGTAGTTCTATAGGCACATTTGGTCTGACACAATCTCGGTCATCCTGAGGTCACAGCTCAGAGAAACCTAGTGACCTCAGGAAAGAGTCTCAATCTGTCGGGAGCCCAGAACATTTCCATGATGATCTAGTCCACCAATCTTACACCTGGAGTGGTCCAAACTCCAACCCAGGTCCAGCTGTATTGTATCACAAGAACTGCCAAGAGGCTGAGTGTGGCAGAGCATGCCTGTAAACCCCAGCTACTCAGGAGGCTGAGGCATAAGGATCACAAGTTCAAGGTCAGTCTCAGCAACTTAGTGAGACCCTTTCTCAAAAACTATGAAAAGGGCTGGGGATGAAGCTCAGTGATAAAGCACCCCTGGGTTCAATCACCAGTTACAAAAAATAAAAATTAAAATTAAAAAATTAATTAATTAAAATAAACCTTCAAGAGAAGCAAAGAGAGCGGGGACTCTGGCCATCAGAAGGCCAAAGACACTGGGAAAAGAAAGACTTCCTTGGCCAGGGACTGCTCTCCCTATGGAAAAAAGAAGGTGAGGCCATCCCACGGCTCTGTGACTGGCTGCCACTGAATCTACCATGAGGAGGGGACTGGAAGCAGGGCAGGGACCTGGTTCCCTGTTGTGACCTTGCCCAGAATTTCCTTTGCTTCAGGAATAACTGTGGACCCTCCTAGGAGAACTAAACAACAGATGATGGGAGAGGATATTTTTTCCTCTCAGGGGAGGGATTTAGCTGGGTAAACATAAACTCCAACTTGTACAGTTCTCTATAAAATGATTTTAATGGCAGAAGTGTGTGTGTGTCAGGGGATGGAGGGAGTCTTAAATATGACTACCTGTGTGCCTGCTCTCTGGTCTCTTTCAGTATCAAGTCAGCAATTCATGGGCATTATAAGAATTCTAGCCCCCTTGATTCTCCCCAGGCTGAGGAGTTCCCCGCTAAGGCTCCTAAGCTAATCCTCAGGTACTTCCACCTAAGGAACCTGAAACTAAGCTCCACAGGGAATGTAGTGAAATGAGAACTTTCCCATACATGATACCCATGGGGGCTATTTAGATTTAGAGGTTGCACAGAATTGCCTTGCATCTGGGAGACCAAAAGACAATCCTCTGAAGATGGTTAGCTGGGGAGCTCCCTAGCTCCCTAGAGGGGAATTGGATGTCAGAGAGACCCTTTCGTGTTACCTGGCTGCCGCTCTTGCAGACCCATCCCTGCACAGAGCCTCCCCGCTCATTTCTTTCCTCCACTGACATCCTGTAGTGGCCGCTTGCTGCAGACCTCCCTGGTTGCTTTATTTATTTATTTTGCACCAACAGGGTTGCTGCAGACTCATTCTCGCCTGATTTAAAAAAAGAGAGAGAGAGAAAAAAAAAAAAAAGGAGAAATGCTTCCTGGCTCTTTTCTCTCCCTATCTTGGCAGCAACGATCACAGCAATAGCAGCAGCAGCGGCAACAGCAGTGGTGGCAGTGGCCGTGGCGGTGGCAGGCGGGCGGGCAGCGGGAGTGGGGAGCGAGGCACAGAGGGGAGGTGCAGTGGCCCCAGGTGCAGCTCGAATGGGACGGGGCCCCCAGCCCTGGACAGATGCAGTGTCCAACTTGATGCCACCCTCCAGCATCTCCGGTAAGTGCCCCTGTCTGCTGTCCCAAACTGCAGCTGCCCTTTTCTATAACATTCTCAGAGACAAAGCCAAATCGGTGTGCCTGTCAATGAAAGAGGGTTTGTAACCCACCCCCACCAACCATTAATCCTGGTGCCACAGGACTTTTGTGGACAAACTAAAATTTCCAGGTGCCCCTGGGTGGAAGGACTCCATGGAGATCTCACCCTCTTTTCCCCAGAGATCCCCCTACCCCTGGGTAGGATTTTCCCCCATGGTCAGTGTGGATATTCCAGAAATCTTTCCCCCAAGAGTTCCCTCCCCACACAGGACCCTATGCCTCAGTCAGGTGAGCTTTAAAGAGGACACTCATGTTCACATATGTCTCTGAACTACCACATAGGGGCAAGAAGGAACCTCCCTATCCTTGACAGGGTGATGCCCATACCCCATTGAAGGAGAGAAAGAAATGGTCCGACACCTATCTCCTCCTGCAAAGTGGCTAGAAGCCAGTCCCGTATCCATGGAGCTTGGCAAGTTTGTGATTAAATTAGCCACTTTATAAATAAGAGTCTGGCTCCAGGTCTCCCAGCCCCTAGTCCAGCAGATTTAGGGGACTAAGAGGGAACTCATGGGAATGGGAAGGAAGGAAGCTGGGTTACATGCTTCATTGCACTTTTGCTGAATGCAGAACAAAAAGGATGAGTAGGAACTGCAGCAACAGTGATGAAGAGCTAGCTGTCAGGTGGACTTCCCAGAACAGGCACAGGAAGAAGGAGGGAAGCTGTGTATTCCTCTCCCTGGAGAACTCAGCATGCCAGATACCTGTTAGGTTAGAGTAAGGACAAAGGAGGCCACTAGCAGCCTTTGCCCCTTGCCATTCTTTTCCATCCCCAAAGCCTCTGAACAGTTCCCTGCATCCCTCTGCTTTTTTACACCCCCTCAACTGTAATGCTGGGGGTCTAATTTGGTCTCTTTCTTTTGTTTCCCAACTACTACAGTCCTCTGAGGTGGATAGAGGACAGCCTCCAGAATGATCCTGCTAGAGGAGGGTGGAGAATAGAAAGGAAGGGGAAGAAGTCACATTGTCCTGTGTTCCACATGGGAGAAAATAGGGCACAGAGCAGAAAGCTGACCCCACAGGACCCAAAAGCCCGGAGCTTCAAAATCCAGAGGCGATCAGGACCTGCAGTCAGGGATGCTGCCTCCAAGAGAATCAGCTGGCTCTTCCTACTATCACATTAGCCACCCCTTGCCAACTCCAATACTTTACCTCCTTTGGTGTCCCTGTTGCATTGAACAGGGCAAATTGAGGAACCCTTGCTACTCAAGACCCCTTTTCCTCTATTACCTCAGACAACCTCTGATGATCATTGTAGTTACCATCTTCCTGATATTGCCCAGCTGCTGGTACCCAGAAACCCAGATATCTGCTGTGCCAGCCAAGGGTTCCTTTTCTCCCCACCCCACAGGATCAGGTCAGATGCTATCTCTCCTCTTTTATTATGCTTCCCAGGATCACAATCCATCTTAGCTCAGGCCAGAGGGGACAAAGGGCTCTCCCCCAGATTCACACACAGACTAGAATCAAAACACTAGTCAGAAGGGTTATAAGAGCCGAGTACAGTGGCACATGTCTGTAATCCCAACAGCTCAGGAGGCTAAGGCAGGAGAATCACAAATTCAAAGCCAGCCTCAGCAATTTATCAAGGGCCTAAGCAACTTAGTTAAATCCTGTCTCAAGATAAAAAATAAAGAAGGAATAGGGATGTGCTCGGTGGTTAAGTGTCCCTAGGTTCAATTCCTGGTACTATAAAAAGAACAAGGATTATAAGAGAAGAGTGAGAACCAAGCAACGCAAACCTTGGGTACCCTTTGGATCCCTCACACATCCCAACTTCATCTTCAGGAGAGGAGGGGTTGGTAAGATTCCCGGCTCCCCTGTAGAGTGCCCCCTACACCCTGGGTCACGGCTAATGTACAGCTGGACTATCATCCACACAGGCATTCTGGGGAGACTGGATCTGCCAACCCAGACTTCAGTCCCTGGGCCAGGCTGTAGGAGTGTAGAGACAGGGGAAGAGCTTAGGCCTTTGTGAGCCTGGGGTGACTTAGCTGAGTTGAGGACATTTCTCCAGTCAGATATGGTCAAGGATGTGTTTTCCTTGAGTCTTAGGCAAAGCCACATGACATGGGAGATGATCAAGGGTGGGCTGAGAGGGAGAACAGAGCTTCAGGAGGGGATATTAGGGAGAAGGGACCTGAGTTATTCCCAGATCTTACAGATACAGGGGTAAACTGTTATAGAGAGACTCAGTTATTTCCCTTCTGCTATCTGTTCCATTCCAATAAAACTTTCCCCACAAAAATCAGATTGACTAGGGATTCATGAGCTAGTTATAATAAGCACGTGACCAGTTAGCCAGGACTGGGATGGGGAGGAAAGGAAATATTCCCTAAAGAGGAGTCCCAGGAAGCCCCAGGGAGGTTGTATACCAGAATTCTTCCTAGTTCTGTATCCTACTTGATGGCAACTCCAAGAAAGACCAATTTTGCTCCTCAATAAGGAGGGCTAGAGAAAGTCCAGGGTCACCATCACCTGAAGCCACTTTCCAAAAAGGGCCATGTCATCATCTTTTCCAGGACTCAAGAGGGGATGGATGCAACCACAGCTCCAAAGCAAATCTGGCCCCCATGGTGCCCCCTCCTTTTCCTGCTTCTCCTGCCTGGAGGTAGCAGAGGTAGCTGCCCTGCCATGTGTGACTGTGCCTCCCAGCCCCGAGCGGTGCTCTGTGCCCATAGGCGACTAGAGGCTGTCCCTGGGGGACTCCCGTTGGACACTGAGCTCCTGGACCTAAGTGGGAATCGCCTGTGGGGGCTCCAGCGGGGCATGCTTTCCCGACTGGGCTTGCTCCAAGAACTGGACCTCAGCCACAACCAGCTCTCTACCCTTGAGCCTGGGGCCTTCCTTGGCCTACAAAGCCTACTCACCCTGAGGTTGCAGGGCAATCGGCTCCGAATTGTGGGGCCTGGGGTCTTCTCAGGGCTGTCTGCCCTCACACTGCTAGACCTTCGTCTCAACCAGATTGTTCTCTTCCTTGATGGAGCTTTTGGTGAATTAGGCAGCCTCCAGCAGTTGGAGGTTGGGGACAATCACCTGGTGTTTGTGGCTCCAGGGGCCTTTGCAGGACTGGCCAAGCTGAGCTCCCTCACCCTGGAGCGCTGCAACCTCAGCATGGTGCCTGGCCTAGCCCTTGCCCGGCTCCCAGCACTAGTGGTCCTTAGACTTCGGGAACTGGATATTGAGAGGCTGCCGGCTGGGGCACTCCGGGGACTGGGACAGCTCAAGGAGTTGGAGATCCATCACTGGCCATCTCTGGAGGCTCTGGACCCTGGGAGTCTGATTGGGCTCAATCTGAGCAGCCTGGCTATCACTCGCTGCAACCTGAGCTCTGTGCCCTTCCAAGCTCTGCACCACCTGAGCTTCCTCAGGGTCCTGGATCTATCTCAGAACCCTATCTCTGCCATTCCAGCCAGGAGGCTCACCCCCCTGGTACGGCTCCAGGAGCTGCGATTATCAGGGGCCTGCCTCACCTCCATTGAGGCCCACGCTTTCCACGGTTTGACAGCCTTCCACCTGCTGGATGTGGCAGATAATGCTCTTCAGACCCTGGAGGAAACAGCTTTCCCGTCTCCAGACAAACTGGTCACTCTGAGGCTGTCTGGCAACCCCCTCACCTGTGACTGTCGCCTTCTCTGGCTGCTTAGGCTTCGTAGCCGCCTGGACTTTGGCACATCCCCCCCTGCCTGTGCTGGCCCCCAGCATGTCCAAGGGAAGAGCCTGAGGGAGTTTTCAGACATCCTGCCTCCAGGGCATTTTACTTGCAAACCAGCCCTGATCCAGAAGTCTGGGCCTCGGTGGGTCATTGCAGAGGAGGGAGGACATGCCGTTTTTTCCTGCTCTGGAGATGGAGACCCAGCGCCCACTGTCTCCTGGATGAGGCCTCAAGGGGCTTGGCTGGGAAGGGCAGGGAGAGTAAGGGTCCTAGAGGATGGGACACTGGAGATCCGCTCAGTACAGCTACAGGACAGAGGGGCCTATGTCTGTGTGGTCAGCAATGTAGCTGGGAATGACTCCCTGAGGACCTGGCTAGAAGTAATTCAAGTTGAACCACCAAATGGCACTCTCACTGATCCTAACATCACCATGCCAGGGATCCCAGGGCCTTTCTTTCTGGACAGTAGGGGTGTGGCTATGGTGCTAGTGGTTGGTTTCCTCCCCTTCCTCACCTCAGTGACCCTCTGCTTTGGCCTGATTGCCCTCTGGAGCAAGGGCAAGGGCAGGGTCAAACACCACATGACCTTTGACTTTGTGGCACCTCGGTCCTCTGGGGATAAGAACTCTGGGGGTAATCGGGTCACTGCCAAGCTCTTCTGACTTTTCCTTCCACACAGGGGACCCAGACAAGTCCAATTCACATACCAAAGGGAAAGACAGAACCAAGGCCACTTGGACCAGAACCTCATCCCAAGTAGCCCAAATCTCCCAAACCTGCCACCTGCCTTGTGCCAGCAATTAGTGACACCTCCTGAGAAAGGTGCTGCTGTCCGTGCCTTTCCAGTCTGAGAACAGCAATGACATCTCTTCTCTGAGGGTGCAAGGAATTTGTAGATACAGACCCTGTAGTCAACCCAACCCTCCCTTCACCCCCACCCCCATACAAAGCAGGAAACATAACTGAGTTTCAGTCTGCTGTTATAACCACTAGGCTTTCTTCGCACAATTACATTCTTTAATGGCCAATGCCATTTGCCAATCATAGCTATGATTGTTTCAGAGGTGAGACATGGAATTGACACTTGTTTCTTGGGGTCTCTGCTTCTCACCCAGGAGTTTCCCTTTCTTTGCTGCTCCCCATCACACCCTAGTCCCAGGCTGTAGGTGCAAGGAACCAGAGCCAAGGATTCTCAAGCTAAGAGGATGCATGCATGTGATATGGGGGAGGATGGACCACACACTGGCACTGTGTCTGCATGAGCCACCACCTTCCTTTGTCTGTCTGATCATTAAACCTGCTGCCAAAATGTCACTATAGTTGCAGCCAAAACAAAACACCATCTCTGGAACTTTCTTTACTTCAGTCTATTTCCTTCTCATCTTTCCCTTACTGTCTATTGACCATGTAACCAACCCAGTGGCCTCACTTCCACCTAACCCAGCTTGACATACAAGGTAAGGGGGCCTACTGTGTCTGGAAAGATCAGTATTCCCAACCCCTTTCAGTCTAAATCCTTTTCCTCTTACTCCCTTTCTCTGCAGCTGGGGCAACATCCAGGGATCCCTGTGCAGAAATCCCAGCCTAGGATACCCAGTTCCTTCCCTTCTTTCTAACCTTTCTGGTGTCACAAATTCCCTATTGCACTAGGGGGGATAAAGCTACAGGGAACTCCTAGAAAATGACTAACAAATGCAAAGCTGTCAAAGGAGAGAGACCCAGAACACAAAAGGGGCTAGGCTGAGAGGAACAAGGAGGGCAGCCCAGCAAGTGAAAAGTGGAGAGAAGTGGGGAGCAGTAGGACCTGCCTGCCTGGTTATTTTCCCCTTTCCTTCTGTAGCAACCCTGGATCTGGGTTTGGAATAGCCCTAGTGGGAAGCCATCTCTGGACAGACGTCACCCAGACAGGGAAGTGGAATGAGAGGTTTGGAAGTGCTGACTACCACAAAGTGCGTTTCAAACAGAGGACAAAGCAAAGCCCCAAAAGTAGAGATGCTGAGAGCTGAAGAGATCAGGTGACAGTCTCAGCATCATCAGAAGGGGAGGAGCAAAGAGGAGCAGAGAGGAGGGACTGACAAGTGAAGAATCACGTGGCCCCAGGGAGCCTTTCTCTCTCTGCAGCAGCATATGCCCAGCATCCTTAGTTTCCCTCCCCCTGTGGTGTCCCCTCCCACACCACACCAAACCATATGCAGACATCATGAGCTTCCTAGCCGCTGCTGTTTGTCCTTGGTCTGAGGAGATCTACTCATTACAACAGTCCCAGCTCAAACTGTCCCTGATAGGTGAGGGCAGCCAGTGCCATGGAGAAATCAAAGCAGGACTTCAGGCCAGGCAAGCTCTTTAATGGGGCAGAAGTGAATGTGAGAATCCAGCAATTCAAGGAGTGAGACTGAAGAAATTAACATTCTTCAGAAATAGGTATCCCTGAGTCCTCCTCCCCAACCTCCCCCACTTATGCACAAACTCAATTAGCATCCTAGAAACCTTCCCCTCTCTGGTTTACGATGTACCCTCCTCCCCATCAACTTCCACCAGCTTATTAGATTGGGAGTTGGGAGTCTGGCACCAGTGGTTCTCAGTCTACTTGTCCTCTCTGCAATGCAGATAAGGGCAGAACAGCCCTGCTGTTCAGAGAAATCTTCTCTGTGAAGCCCCTGGGGCAGGCAGTCAGGGACAAATGAACGTCTGGCACAGGAAGATGCTGTTGTCCAAAGTCTCAAGAACAGAGATGCCCAACAGAAAAAGAAGTTGAGTCACATGTGTAATTTCAAATTTTCTAGGGGCCCCATTAAAAAAGTCAAAATGAAGTGGTACAATTAATTTCAATACTACATTTTATTTAACCCAATGTACCCAAATTATTATTATTTCAACATGTTATCAATATAAAAATCAGTGATGAAATATGTAACATTTTTTCATACTTGGTCTTTGAAATCCAGTGTATATTTTATATTCATAGTACATTTCAATTCAATCACTAATTTTTTTAACCAGAAATATCTGTATATAGATTTCATTAAATTTACCACTAGAAAAGTAGATTCACACATCCAAATTGTTCCAAACATACTTAAAAGTTTCCAATAACTGAATCAAGTTATCTTTTGTAAACTTTAGTTACAATTAAAAAAAACATAAAATCCCATTCTTCAGTTGCACTATCACCTTTAAAAGTGCTCAATGACCACATGTGGCTAAAAGCTACTATACAGCTAGAATGCAGCTCCAAAAACAATGACCCTAAGCATAGAATAGAATCTCCCTAGTGGACAAAATATCACCCAAGAAATAGTACCTCTCACAGAAATGCCTGTGGGACTATTCCTGACTACCACCCCACCACCCCTATTCTCCTTTCCCAGTTTTTCTGGGATAGCTTCAAGGGTTAAAGCCCTCTAAGGTGACCAGGTTCTACAGCTTGTCAAATCACCAGCAAGTCAGTCCCTCCTCTTACCTGTCTGGAAAGGCTGCTCTTAGCTCAGTTGTGACTGTACAGGCTGGTGTGTTTGCCAATGAGTGTGCAATTGCAACCAGGAACATGAGTGGGTACACCATGTGGTTTTGTGGGGCATGTCCACATGCAAGGATGTGACAGAGGCAGTTCAATGGAGGCTCTTCCCAAGGTGGGAGAGAAGAAAACTGCCCAGAGAGAAGAAAACATTTATTTAGGGTCTCCTCTATGTAAATGGCCTTATATATGCTTTCTTATTGAATCCTCACATCAACCCCATATGGTAGATAGGCATCTTAGCTCATCAACTAAAGGTAAATTAAGTTGCTCAAGTACACAGTTAGTTAGTACAGGAACTATATTTGAACTCAGGGTTATCTGACTCAAAACCCATAATTTCTACCATACTGCCACATTCACTGTTATAACTTCTTCTCCCAGGACCTCTCACTTGCAGGACATGAACTGTGACAAGGTAACACCTTCCACCCCACTCATTCTAAACTTTTAAGGGCAGCAGATCTATTGTTAGTCCTCACCTTCCTTCCATAACTCTAATACACCTATTTCAGGAAGTTATTTTTACCTTTTCTGCCTCAACCCATCTCCCAAAGGTCTAACTGCTTCTTCCTCCATGATGGGTAGATAGGAGCAGGAATTCCAGGAATCAGGCAGACTGATGTGAAATGCCCATCTCCCAGTAAAGGACCCTCTTATGATTAAATATGAAGACTTCGGATTTCCTAGTTCCTTTTCTAGGTTCTAACCTCAGCAACCTCTTAGGTTAGAGAAAGGCTGTTCAGAAATGTTCCAGTATGGTGGAACAATCTGTGAGCTGTCTGAATCCATTCACTCTGCCCACCTTCTGCCTACCCCTGCCTGGCAGGTCATTCCTGAAGTCATCTCATTGCACCCTCCTTCTACCCTTCCTCACCTCCATCTCAGTCATGGTCTCACCTAGACTGAGAGAACTTTAGATCCAAAGTACTCTGGTACCATTTCAGCATGTCCCATTTGGTCCTTGATAATATTCTTGCTCTAATTTCTGACTTCCATTTCCTTTACCAGGCTAGATCCTGATTCAGGGAATGAGAGCACTGCAAGGGAATGATCCTCAACTTTGAATCATGGGCCCCTCCACAAATAACTGGTGCAAGTTAGGAACAAAAATGTTTATCCATTATCCAGTCATTTGGAAGCCACCACAGATCCTAAGAAATGCAGACTGGGAACCTCTATAGTGGGCCAGGTATGATGGTACACACCTATGACCCCAGCACTGGAGAAGTTGAGACAAGAGAATTGCAAGTTTGAGGTCAGCCTCAGCAGCTTAGTGAGACCCTGGCTCAAAATAAAAAATAAAGCTGGATGTGATGACACATGTCTGTAATCCCAGTGGCTCAGGAGGCTAAGGCAGAAAGATCTCAAAGCCAGCCTCAGCAACTCAGTGAGACCCTGTCTCTAAATAAAATATTAAAAAGGACTGGGGATGTAGCTTAGTGGTTAAGCACCCCTGGATTCAATCCTCAATACCAAAAAAACAGATACAGAAAAGAAAAAAGAACCTCTGCTGTGGAAGTCTCCAGCTGCTGGGTGAAAAGCTGAAGGCTTAGGTTGTTTTTGCTCCCTGGAATCCATTGAAGGCAAGGAGACAGGCTGGGAAGAACTACAGTGTGAAGGAGATGTTTAGCACAAGTGGTGGAATGGGCCCTGTCCTCTTCTCCCATCAGCACTCATTACTAAAGGGCAGGCAGAAGACTCACTCTAAGTGTAAGGATAACTCACACTGGAGAATGTCTAAGACTAGAGATTCCCAAGTCACGTTTTGTAAGGGAAACCAAACAAGACTTAAGAGTTGGGAGGTAGTAGCCAGAGAAGGTAAGGAGAATCTCTCCCAGGATACCTGACACAATTCATCAATCTGATCAAAACATGCAGTAGCACCAGCATAAATTATGAGAATAAGGTTCTTGCTCCTATCTGCTGGTTTCTGATAAAGAAGCTTGATAAATGCAGAAGAAAGGAGCGACTCCTAGGATGAGCAAAGGAGAGGAGAGTGCTGTTCTTCAGATGTAGGCAACTGAATGTCACTTGAATGGCTCATTCACATGTTGTATGGGAGGGGAACTCTGTAAGCTGCCAAGGCTCTGGAGTCAGGCTACCTGTAACTGGGAACCACTCACTGCCCAGACACTAGCTAAACTCTACAATCCTACTATCCTGTTTCAGATTTACTGAATGGCCACACCTGCTCACCAAATTCTCTGGGAAACCCAGGCCTTCTGTTTACTTATTTCACCTACTGCCTCCTGCAGCTTATTCAGAACACCCATCAAGGAAACAGAATGGACTCTAAGGAATTGGAGATGAAAATACAGAAATTACTATTCACCCAATCCAGCATCTCACACTCAATTTCTCAATTTTGATTGGGTTCTTAGAAGGGAAATGAGATGAAAATTCCAAATGCACAGGGACTTGAGAGCGAGTTTGGAATCATCTATTAGAATCACTTCAACTAAAGTTATTTCCTCTACTCTTCAACTTTACCAACCAGTTAGAAGTTAACCCTCTTTTTAAAAATTTCCAGGAATAGTGAATCCACCTGACTTTTCAATGCCCTGATATTGAAATTCCTCCTATGGTATAACTTTAATTTTTAATACCTATTTTGTGTTTCCATTTGATTTCCTCTTTTTTTGCCTATCCCACCCCCATTGGAGCTGGAAGATGATGGATCTATAAAGTAATGCTGCACCTTTTATAGCAACACTGGCCATTATTTCTTGGCTTTAAACTACTCTGTAACCTTTCTAAAGTAAAAATAGCTATAGCAATCAAGACACTCAATTACCTAGGAATAATCTTAACAAGAAACATGTAAATGTTGAAAACTTTAAACTACTACTGACGAGACCATCAATGACTTCAATTTATAGGAAGATTCTATATCATAAACACAACAATTCTCTAAACTAAAAATATGTGATTCCAAACAAAATAACATTAACTATAGAAAAGTAAATTATAGCACAATATAAATATACTACAGTAATATGAATGAATGGCTTAAAATTATATACAATATGCTGAATCTCACAGAAATAAACAAAGGAAGCCAGACACAAAAAAGTATATACTCTGAATTCTATTTATATGTGTGTGCATGTGTGTGTGTGTGTGTGTTTGGCAAAACTAGAAGTCAGAAGAGTGGTTATCCTTAAGGGGAATAGTGACTGGAAAGGAACACAGGACAGTTTCTGGGGCACTGATAATGTTTTGGTTTTTGAACTGGTGCTGGTTATGCAAATGTATTTCATTTTTGAAAATGCATCAAAATGTGTACTTATCATTTTTCTCCATGCACATTGTACATTGTTTTAAAATTGTATTAAAAATCCAAATTACATCAATTGTTTAAAAAAAAAACAACAGAATGTAGATAAAATGTAGATAGATCAGTGGAACAAAATGAAAAATCCAGAAATGGAATCAGATGCATGTAGCAATTGAGGTATTCTAAAGATAACACTCAAAAACAATGGAGAAAATAAGGTTATTCAATAAGAAGGCTTGGACAAAACAAAGTTGGACCTCTATCTACATCTTTATATGAAAATAAATTTCAGATGAATCAAAAAACATTATGTGAGATGGGAATATAGTTCAGGGGTAGAGCACTTGCCTAGCATGTGCAAGGCCATGGGTTCAATCCCCAGTACTGCAAAAACAACAAACAAAAATGCAAAAATTCACATATACGAAAAGATGGTACAAAAAAATAGAAAAATATTTTTTTAAAAAATAAACTTTGGTGGGAGTTTTTCTAAATATGATATGAAACCCAAAAGTTCTCAGAAAATGTGATGTTCAACTGCATATAAATTTTTTTAATTTCATTTTTTTTTTAATCACTATAAGTGAAGTTAAAAGACTGGCGTGCTGGGTGTGGTACTGCATGCCTGTAATCCCAGAGACTTGACTGAGGCAGGAGTATCAAAAGCTCAAGGCCAGCCTGGGCAGCTTAGCAAGACCCTGTCTCAAAATAAAAAATAAAAAGGGCTGGGAATGTAGTTCAGTGGTAGAGCTACCTTGGGTTCAATCCTGATAGCACCATAAAAAAAAAAAAAAAAAAAGACATAAACCCAACTGGGAAAAGAGGAAATTATTTTTAACTTAAATACAAACAAAGAGTAAATATTAAGGAAAGATTCAATAACCAATAAAAATATTAACAAAGTATATATCATTTACAAAAAATACAATTTGCCAGTTAAACATATTAAAATACTCTCAACCTAAAAAGAAATGAAAATGAAAATTGCAATGAGATACCATTCACACTATCCGATTGTCAAAAATCAAGACATGATAACACACTGTATAAGTGTGCAATGAAACAGTTTTTCACACATTGCTGATGGGAGAGAAACTTCTGAGGAAGGCAATTTGGCAATGCTATACTTACCAAAATCCTTTTCAAACCTTGCTAGTGAAATGAAAATTAGAAAAAATTTTGGGGGAGGAAAGGAATTTGCATAATTTTTTTCTATCCAAATGAAATAAAAAACAATGCACACATTTCTTTGACCTAGCAATTGCATTCCTAAGTATTTAACCTATAGATACAGAAAAGCAAAGTGAAGTACGATTGCATATCAACATAATGCTACAGGACTGATTTAATATATCCTAATATATCCCTCACTCATACTATAAAACTATTACTCTGAGGCAGATACATATATGCTGCTATGAAAATGTCTAAATTATATAAAAGGAAACTGCAAAATGGTATGTATGTTATTGACTGGAAATATATGTATATACACATATATAGTACATGGACATATACACATATCCATACACACATATGAATATTAACCTATGAAATACGAAAAACTTCCAAGAAACTCGTAGAACTGGTTCCCTTTGAAGAAAAGGGACATCCTCTGTAATAACCATCGGTTTCTTTTGAATCTTCTAGAATGTACATGCATTACTTATTCCAAACACATACATATTTTTGAAATTAACTGAAACTGGGCACGCCTATAGTCCCAGCCACTGGAGGGAAGGCTGAGGCAGAAGGATCGCTTGAGTCCAGAAGTTCAACGCCAGCCTAGGCAACATAGGGAGACCCCCGTCTCTAAACAAAAAATAAGAGTAGAAAAGGAAAAACTGAGTCCCCAAAGCATCTTCCTAATTGATCAAAATATAATCTTGCTTTTATTCAACGAACATTTATTGGTGCTCACCGGGCACTATGATAGAAGTTGGTGCGGAAGATCTCCCAGTGACAAGGAGGGCCCAGCTCCTTGTTCCCAGGGTGAGCCTCGAGGGCCGGGCGTGGGGGCGGGTACAGAGTGAACCAAGTGGGGCGCAGGCCGAGTTCGTGAGGCTCCCCGCAGCACAGAAGCAGCAGCTGGGCCCAACCGTTCTTAACGGTCCAGGGACCCAGACGACGGCTGGAATTCAATCTTCCAAAGCAAACCGCCGCCTGCAGAAATCCACCCCATTCTCGCCCCAACAGAAACGTCCTTTGGGATTGTCCCGTCAATCCCCAGGGAAGGGCAGGCCCCAGACGCTGCAGCGTCCGAAGATCCCTTACCACCGCAGTGGGAACTCGGGTCTCATCTCCGCTCCCGCTGCAGTTTCGATCCACATCGTGTCACGTCTCGGCAGGAACAGACGCGTGGATCTTTCATCTATGTGGTGCAGCGCCTTCCCCTACCCACGAAATCTATTTTATATGTTTTCAAATTAAAAAAAAAAAATGTTTTCCGCCTTTCCTGAGCTCCTGTCACGATGTGGGGGACCAAGAGAGGATTAAAAGAAAAAAAAAAAAAAAAAAAAAAGCCTAAGAGAAAAAAGTGGTGGAGAGCCGCCCGAATTAGGCTGCTCTCCCAATGGCTACCGGGTTACGGAATGGCACGGGTTTTGTACAGAAACACTACTTCTGTGAGAACTGTAATACGCCGAAGTGATTCAACCCCCTAGCACCTGGGTCCCAGGCTCTGGAGCGCTGATTTTTCCCGCAAGGTTTAGGAGGCGGGAAGCCTCCTGGGTAATTGGCTTCGAGATGGACTGACAGGACTCCCTAAAGCTTCTAATTGGCTGTTTAATTCTCAGCAGGTGCAATCTCAATGAACAACATCTGCCTTTCCTGGGTCTTATTGGCTGAAGGGGGTGGGCCGGCTTTGGAGTACATCCGGGTAATTGGATATCAGCGCGCCGCAGCTACGTCGCTCACGGCAGGCCGATGGAAGGATTGGTTACAGTGGAATGGAGGTGATTGGTCAGACAGAGAGCGGGGCGTTGATTGGTGAAGGCGGGCTGCGGGGGTGGGGAAGTGGTGGCTGAAGCACAGCCAGCTGGGCTCCAGTCGCTGTGAGTGTGGGAGGAGGCGGCGGCCGCAAGGGTGAGGTGCGAGGCGGAGCTCTCGGGAGCCGACTTTGGAGGAGCGGTAAAGGCGGGGCTCAAGAGAGGGAGTTTTAGGAGACGCCGGGCCTGAACAGCCCTGGCAACTGGGAGGCAGGAATGTGGGGTTGAGGGAAGGGAGGCGTCCTCTGCGCCCCCGGGCGAAGTGAGGATGTGGGGCCCAGGGGCGAGTGTTAGAGTCCCGGGCTGTGAGGCGCAGTTTGGCAGCAGCTTTACCTCTGGGACCTAGTAATCGGCTTCAAAAGAAATGCTCACGTACCACGGACCCGATGCGAGGGGGTTTGCCCCAAGTCAATTTGCGTTATTGGGTCTTCTTGAGACTGACAAGTGCTATCAATTTATGAGTTTGTCTTTTATTTTACCTAGCATTTTCTTAAGTTATCTCTAATGAGATAACTATTCTTAATTGCCAGAATATGCGCTGGGTTTTTGGTTCGTTTTTCCAATATTCCTCAACGGAGTATCCTTGCAGGGTTTGACTGATTTGACTTAACTCATTCCTTGAGAGATCAGCTGGTAGCGCAGTTAACACAAATTCATTTGTAAGGTCCAAAAAGGAGTTAGTGAAATTTAGTTTTTGGTTCAAATGGACAGGTTTAGCCTTATTTATGGACTTCATCTTCTTGTGACACAAACTCCACCACCAAATCAATATTCTCTATCTCCAACACGATCAAATGCCAGTTGTGCCATCCAGAACCTGATAGCCAGCTCCTTGGTTCTACTCTCTGTTAGCACAAAAAGATCCAGCCACACGCAAACTTCACCTATCATCTCAGCTGTTTATTCAGGAACCAAGTCTCATGTAGGACCAGGTGGGGGGCAGGAACAGAGTGACGCCTCTGGACCCTTTCTCCTGGTGGGAAATGAGCACTTGAATAAAGGAGGGGACCAAGTTTTTATAGGTTATACTGAGAGGACATAATTAATGAGCGGGTCAGCTTGGGCACTCAAGAATTTGGGGTCTGTTTTACTACGTGAAATGGAAGGGGGGGTCTGGGGTCAGCAACCATTTTGGGCACTCAGGGAACAGGTTTGTGAGAACCTGAAAATTTGTACTGGGCAATATTTTTACTTGGAGAAGAATGGAGGGTTTGGGTTCAGCATTCAGAGCTTCTCTTTCCCTTCAGGGTCCCATTATACTGTCCCTGGGAAAGGATTTATTTAAGAAAGGATCATTGCTTTGGCTTCCTTTCTAGAGATTGTTCTGTCATTGGGAAAGCTATCAATGTATGACTTTCTTTTTCATTCCCTTTTCTAAGACCTTAACTGTTTTGGGGTTTTTCATTTTCCATATACAACACCCTAAGACCTTTCCATAAATCAGTTGCTAAGTATTGTGTATTCTACTTATTAAAAATATCTCTGCTGATGAAAGCATGATGCCTGTAAGCCCAGCAACTTGGGAGGCTCAGGTAGGAAGATTTCAAGTTCCAGGCCAGTCTGGGCAACTTAGGATGACCCTGTTTCAAAATTTTAGAAGTTCTGGGGATGCGGCTCAGTGGTAGAGCACTTGACAAGCATGCATGAAGCCCTGAGTTCAATCCCAGTATCCTAAAAACTTTATCCTCCACTATCTACTTCTCTCTCCATCATTGACACCTGGAGTAGTCTAATTGGTCCCTAATGTTGCTGCTTTCCGTTCATTCTTATAACAGACATAGCCATTGATCAAAAATTACAAGCATGGTGTACGTTATGAAGAGATGTTTGGGAAACTGAAAGTTCCTATCACTGAGGCCCAACCTAGTATAGGAGGTCAAGATTGAGGGGGTTTGGCTGGCCTGAGATCCTTGGCCTTGATTTTTTTCAAATATTTTTTAGTTGTAGATGGCACTTTATTTTTATGTGGTGCTAGGGATGGAACCCAGTGCCTTACACATGGTAGGCAAGCACTCTACCGCTGAGCTACAGCCGCAGCCCCCTTGGCCTTGATTTTGATAGTTTCAGAACTGAAAAACTATTAGTGCTTTCAGCCTCCATAAAGAAGTATGATTATAATTGACCTTCAAAACCGAATTATTTCCCTTAAACACCGTACTGTATAGAAATGACTAATCAGCCATGTGACCTTAGTGAAATCCTTTTATATCCCTGAGCCTCAGTTGCCCCAGTTGTAACATCATTAATGAAGAAAATAATCTCTGTGGTCCCCCAGTTCTGAAATTGATTTCTGTGCCCCATAAGCATGAATTCTGGCCAGAAAAGTAATGTTAAAGGCAGAGCGCACTCAAGAACACAGGGGTAGGTTTATTTTGGTTTTCCAAAACCTTTAACACCTTCAGACTTCTGCCTGTCAAAAGCTGTGTCAGACAAGAAGCTCCATGGAAGCAGCTAACTCTTTCTTGACTGTTGTGTCCCCCAAGGCATGCTCATTTTGGATACTCAATTTTCATTTGTTTGGATGAATTGGCAGAAGATAAATTACTTCTATTTTAAATGATTTTCAACTGTGTCCCATCTAAAATATAAACCTTTTAAGCCCTAGCTTCTCCCTACTGTTGCACTGGCCCAGAATTTATATTGTCTTTACACTGCCTAATAGATGTTTTCCTCCTAGTAGACTGTGACTATCTCAGAGCAGGAATTCTTATTCATCCTCTGCCCCCAGCATGTTCAACTAGCATTATAAAACTGAGCACAGGACTGGGGATATAGCTCAGTTCGCAGAGTGCTTGCCTGTCAAGCACGAGGCCCTAGGTTCAATCCCCAGTACCACCAAAAAAAAAAAAAGGCACACTAATAATGAAGACAAGCTTTGCACTTTGGAGACCACATGAGTAAATATATGAAGTAACCAGGAGAGGACAAAAAGGTAAAATCATTCCTAGTCATCAAGAATAGATTATTTCTTCAGGGCTGGGACTGTAGTTCAGTAGCAGAGCACTTGCCTAACATGTGAGGCATTGGGTTCAATCCTCAGCACCACAAAAAAATAAAGATATTCTGTCCATCTACAACTGCAAATAATTTTTTTTTTTAAAGAGACTAGGTTATTTCTGATTTGTGGATGCTAATCCACAACAAAGGGTGAGGAGGAGAAGAATAGAAGTCTATTGGATTAGACAAGGGGAAACAAAGGGAAGGGAGGAGAGAGCGGAATAGGAAAGACAGTAGAATTAATTGGTCATAACTTTCCTAGCCTTGTATTTGTATACACAACCAGGGTAACTTCACATCATGTAAGACCACAAGAATGGGAACCTAAATAGAATAAGTTATACTCTATGTTTGTGTATTCTGCCAAAATGCATTCCACTGTCATGTATAGCTAAAAATAAAAAAAAAAAAATTTTTTTAAAGAATAGATTATTTCTTATTATAGGAAAGTGTACTTTGGGAGTTATTAAGCATAACAAGTTAATAAGCATAACAAGTTAGACATGGTACCACATGCCTGTAATCCCAGCAGCAGCTTGGGAGACGGAGGCAGGAGGATCATAAGTTCAAAGGTAGCCTCAGCAATTTAGTGAGATCCTGTCTCAAAAAAATATGCTGGGAATGTGGCTCAGTGGTTGAACACCCCTGGATTCAATCCCTGGTACTCAGAACAAAACCTTATGAAACCAAATTTGTTTCCTTTCCTCTGGTGAATACAGAGGAGTTTATGTGATATTGTGCAGACTTTCATAGAGTCATGAAAGTTTTTATTCGCAGGATGTTTAATAAAAGAGGGAGAAGATGATTTTTATTCAGTGATTTGGGGAAAGTACCTCATAAATGAAAACAGCCTACTTTAAACTCAGTCCTTCCATCCTTTCCCTAAAAAAGCAGGGTGAAAGGAGCAGTATTTCCTCAATTTCATGCTCCAGTCTCTAAAAGTGATTTACTAGATCCACTGAACAACTAATTGTCCCAAAGAGACAAGACACTTGAAAAGAGTCCCCACCAAGATTATAAAAGAAGGTTTTGATTTTTTTCTTCAGGTTATGAGTATAGGCAAGAGGGTAGATTAAACTTATTTAAAACTCCAGCCTAGAAAAATCAACATGGCAAACTCCTGGTAGCTCTGAAGAATTTTATTCTGTTCTAGTCAGTAAAGCTTTCATTAAAGCAATCTGAGCCAGATGCAATTGGAGTGGGGGAAGTTCTGGGGCTTGAACTCTGAGCCTTGTGCATGCTAACCAGTAGCTCTACCACTGAGCTACATCTTCAGCATACCAGATGCAAATTCTGGTAGTCTGTCTGAATGGTAATAAAAAAGCCACCTCTAATCTCTTTACCTGTATTTGCTCCTAGAAGTGATCTTTCCATGCTGGGTCTCCTTCCTTCTTGGCTCCTCCTCATAGGCTTTCAGGGAATGCTGTTTTGGAACCAGTTTTATTCCAGAGTCCTGTATTAGAATATTTTAAGCCTTACTAGGAAAAAACTAGTTTTTTTCAAGGTGAAAGATTTTTGTTTAGATGTTATTGTTTGGGTTGAATATTTTTATCTGGAGACAAATTATAGCATAAATTTCATTTACTTTTTTTTTGTACTGGAGATTGAACTGGGCACCTTACCACTGAGCTACATTCCCAATGCTTTTTATTTTATTTTGAAACAGGCTTGCTAAGGTTCCAAGGCTGGCCTTGAACTTGTGATCCACTTGCTTATCCTCCCAAGTCACTGGGATTACAGGCCTGCGTCACCATGCCTTAATCATCCTTTTTTTTTTTTTTTTTTTTTTTTTTTCTTTTTTTTAAAAGCAAGTCTCATTAAAAGCCGTGTGAGTACTGTCTTTAGGTTTTTTGTGTTTGTTTTTCTTGCACCCAGTGCTGGGGATTTAACCCAGGACCTTGTGCTTGACAGGCAAGCACTCTACGAACTGAGCTATGTCCCCAGCCCTAGGGTTTTTTTTTTTTTTTTTTTTTTTAAATCATCTTCAGTGTTTTCTACCAGTGTTTATTTTGAATTGAAAGTAATCAAAACAAAGAATAAAACACCTGGTATCATTACCTTGGTAGGAAAAGGAAGGTCAGGAAGGGATTTCTGAAATCACTTTAAAAGATTTTTCATATACAAATAATAACCCAGGCTCTGGGGGTGAGATTAGGTAACCTCTTCAAGCACATGTACACGTCTATAAAATAGGGTTAATTTTTCCTGCCTTACAGAGTTGCATAAATATTGAATAAAATAATATAAAGTGCCTAGTAGTAGCTACTTAGCACACTTACCTTTTTATCATTGTGTTCTTAGTGCCACAGCAGCATCTGGCACATAGTGCATAATAAATGTGGTTAAATTGTCTTGGTGAAGCCAGTCCAGAGGACCCAGGAATAACAGTTACACATAGTTTGAACAAGTACTGTCATGAAAGTGTCATTCACAGGGCATTGTGAGCTAAAAAAGAACCTCCTCCTCAGTCAGCCAGCACTGGAAATCCCAGAGGCCTCAGAAGAATAGGTGATATTAAAAATGAAACTTGAAGAAATATAATTTTACCAGGGATGCCTAAATGGGCTGAGAAGTAAGATTAGGAAGACATAAGTGGCACATGTCAGAGCAAGGATACCTAAGTGCACCCTGTTCAACTAGTAGAGGTAGGATAAGAATATGAAGATGCAGGCAAAGATCAGATTATATAGAACCTTTCATGCCCTTAAGTTTACATGTAGGCAACAGAGATTCACTAAAGAAATGAGAGAACATTTATTCATTCGAAAAACTATTAACCAAATATTTGTTGAGTGGCTACTATGTGCTAAGCACTGGGGAATGAAACAAAATAATTTGTCCTTAAGATATTTACATTCTAATGTGGAAACAATAAACACCTTACACGTTATTATGACTTTGACTCAGAATGAGAAATAAATTTGACTTTCTTCAGAGGTTATATTGAGAATAAACTGAATGGACAGTGGCAAATTCAAGAACATATTTAAGGTGTTGCAGTAATCTAAACCAACGATAATGGTGATTTAGAGCAGGGTCATAAAAATAGATACAAAGTGTTCAGATTCTGGATAATTTGAATGTAAAGTAGAAAAGTTGTTAACAGACTGAATATGCAGTTAGGATGACAAAGATTTTTTTGCCTATGGAATTAAAACAGTGGTGTTGCTGTTTACTGAAATGGCAAAGACTTCAGGAAGGAAGTGGATCAGGAGTTCAATGCTGTACCTATTAAGTTTGAGGTGCCTACTAGACATCAAAAGGATGTCATTGAGTAGACAGTTGGATATACAAACCTTGGAGCACAGGAGAAAGGTCCTAACTAGGTAATGAATTTGGGAGTTGGTAGCATATAGATGGAATTTAAAGCCAGACCATGAATGAGACTTGATGAGATCACTCAGGAAGTGAAAGTAGAAAAGAGAAAAGAACAAAAGGACAGACCCCTGCGATACTCCAGTGTTTGGAGGTTACAAAGAATGAGAAGGAACCAGCAACTGAAACTGAGCAGTCAAAAAGGGAGGAGAAGAGGGGTCTGGTGGCACATGCCTATAATGCCAGTGACTTGGGAGATTGAGGCAAGAAGATCAAAAGTTAAGTCAGCCTCAGCAATTTAGTGTGGTCCTAAGCAATTTAGCGAAACCCTGTCTCAAAATAAGAAGGGCCAGGGATGTGGCTCAGTGGTTGTTGTCCCTGGGCTCAATCCCTGGTACCAAAAAAAAAAAAAAAAAAAACACAGAAGGATGTGCTGTTGGGGAAGCCAGGCAAAGAAAAGAGGATATCACAGGCTATGCCAGATACTGTGGCAAAGTCATGGAAGATGAGAACTGAGAATCAGTCTTTGGACTTAGCAATGCAAAGTCAATGGTGACTTTGACAAGAGCAGTTAGAGTAGATTCATGAAGAATATTTGAGGACTGAAGATTTGGCACTCTATAGAGCCTTCATGTAAAAGGAAGGAAGGAAATGGATGTAGTTGGAGAAATAAACAGAATCAAGATAGATTTTCTTTAAGAAAGGAGGATGTTTGTCTGATGACGGTAAGATCCAGTAGAGAGAAGAACACTGACAATGTAAAGAAAGGAAGAGAAACTGGTGGAGCAACACTAGTATGAAAGAATTCACCTATAGGAATAAGAATTCATCCATGGTCACAGGAGAAAAGATTAGGTATTTAGGCACAAGTGAGGGTGGAGACCAGTAAATGTGTGGAAGCTTGTAGATATTGTAAGTGCAAAAGGACGGCAAGCAGACTTCCACAGATTCAGAGAAGCCTTTATTCCTTCGCAGATTCAGGCACCATTCAGGTCCACTTTCCAGATGGGAAAATGGTCGTCAGTTACAGAGGGGGTTCTGGTTTTATAGGGTACCATGAGGATGATGTAATCATTGGAAGTCCTGCACATGCAGTTTTGACCTTCAGGGACTAGTTGTACAGGTTAAAACCAGACCCTGAGGGATGAGTATTCAAATCTTGCTCATTGTCATTCAGGACTAATTTGACAGGAGGAAGGCCGAGGTTTAGGGCCTGGCATTCCATATCTGAAACTTTCCTTTAGGACCCATTGTTATCGGGAATGCACTGGGAGAGGGTTAATGTTTGGCCAATTTCCTTTCCCACTTCCCGAGCCACACCATCCATCCATTTTCTTGGGGAGTTGTTGTATAGAAATATTATTTTCCATAACCCTTCAGATATTTTCTCTGAAGGCTCTGCTTTCTCAGTGAAATAGGGAGCAAAAACATCATTTGGAAGAATGGAGGAGACACTAGAGGTTCAAGAAGAGAAGGTGTGAAATCATTGGGAGAATTTAAATATATGTAAAAAATAAGGAATTATAGTGAAGGAAATGTGAGGATTTGCTTGGCAGGAAAACAAATAAATGGTGTCAGATTAATAGCAACAAGGCCAGTAAGTCTAAAGAGATTTGATGTGCTTCTGAATCAGGCCAGGTGCTGTGTTGTTGGAAATATTATCATATAGGTAGTAATTGAAGCTACAGGTGTGTATGAAATTGCCCAAAGATCAGAGTGCCATTAGTAATGGGTAGAAAGCACAGGAAGATAAGCCCCAGACTCTGAAGGACCTGCCAGGGAAAACAGGAGGAGAAACCAAGAGAAAGAGGACACAGAGACCAAAGATTTTTGGGAAGGGAATGGCTGCTTTCCTGCTGCAGCAGAGGGGTAAGATAAGTTTCATATATCTTCTCTAGGTTGATGAGTTAGGAAGTTAGGTCTGGTGAAGGAGGAGACCAGAACTTCATTTCACTGTTGGTTGAGGATTAAATAGAATCCAGAAGCACAGACAGTAAACAAAGTCTGTATTTATAAGATTGTACTAAGCCTGGAATGGCACTCCTTGTAGAACATCTTCTGTTAGGTCCAGAAGCATAGATAAGGAGTTTTAAATAGTTTGATATGAAATTTATATGTTTTAAAAAATATTTTATTTGGTCCTTTATCTTCTAAAACTGATTAATGTACATTTCTCCTTGGGGGAAAAACGTAAAATAGTTGTATGTGTATATGTCCCTTCACTAACCTTTTAAAATACCCTGAGACCTTTTCCATGAAATAGATTTTGAGATTTCTGAAGCTCTTGAAATGGGAAATTAGTAATGTTTTTAATAACAATGTGTTCTCATATCCCTCTGTCAGCCATACTAGCATTTGATGAAAGCTTTTTCCTTGGTTTGCTTGTTTCAGGATGTAAGTCAGAGTATAGCAGAAAATGTCCACTGAACGGACTTCTTGGACAAACATGTCCACTATTCAGAAAATAGCCCTGGGCCTTGGGATTCCAGCCAGTGCAACAGTTGCCTATATCCTATACCGCAGGTATAGGGAAAGCAGAGGTATGTAAACCCCACAATCGTGCCTGTGAAAATACTCCAACCACTTTGCTGCCTTAAGTTGAAATGAAACTCTTTCCTTGCCATACCAGGTATTGTTTGGTGAGATATTATTGACTTTCTCTGAGGAATTTGAAAATATTTGATTTCTTCTTTTCTGTGTTCTTACTGTGAAATAACTCCTAAGGCCATTGAACTGTTCCCTTTAGCAAAATCAATGTGACAGAGGGTTTTTTGTTTTGTTTGTTCCTTTTAATTAGTCATTAGGAGAAGATAGTTTCCCCAAAGGCTGAACCTAGAGAAATAACTAACGTACAAATTAGTTGGGAGAAGTTTTGAGTCTAATGGATGACTTGGACAACTTCTGGCCTTCATTCTTCTCTAGGAGTCATGTCTTAGAAATAGCTTATCCAAAACCCAGAAAACCTTTTCATAATCTGCTTTTCCCATGTTAGCATCTGAATAGTATCCCAAAGACCCTGTGTGTGGGGTGGAGGGGGGGTGGTATGTGTGCTGGGGATTGAACTCAGCCTCCTGAATACTACGCATGTACTCTACCATTGAACAATGCCCCCCATCCCATCTCTGATCTTTTAGGACCTTCTAATTTTCACTCAGATGCTTCTGTTTGTCATTATGAAAGACATTCACAGTTTTATCTCTTTGATCATTGTCTCTGACAACCAGATTCAGAGGAGGGATGATGGTAGTTTTCTTGTGTGTTTAAGTCTGATCTAATGAGCCATGATCTGTGCAGAAGAGCGGCTGACATTTGTTGGGGAGGATGACATCGAGATAGAGATGCGGGTTCCCCAAGAGGCTGTGAAGCTCATCATTGGCCGGCAAGGAGCCAATATTAAACAGGTAAGTGTGCAAGCAGGCAAACAGCTTTCCCAGCAGTGTTTCTATTTATTGACTTCTCATTTCCTTCCTCTAACCCTGTATCACAAAACGCACGCTATGATGAAGTACAGAAACTTTTTAACTATGCTATTTTTCCTTCCAGAGATGAGTACTTCTCCCTAGAGAATGGATGATTTAGCATAAAATAGGGGTTTTTAAGATGATTCTCAACTGTTACACATTGAACTAGTTTTTTCTGGAATTAATGAACTCTCATTTTTGCCTAGTTTTTCTTATCACCCTCCATTGTTCAGTTGAAATGTCAAGAAAACAAAATCTTTAATTCTCTAATCAAGATGAAACTGGTGGGGGATGGATTGTAAGCATAGAGAGAAATGGTTGTGAATCAACTGCTACTTGTAATTACTTGGTCATGAATCTCCTTCCTTAAGCAAAAGTCAGTGAAGACTAATTATAGCATTCTGATTTAGCTGATGGTTTTGGTCAATTCCATCTACCTCAAGGGTTTGATTTAGAGTGTCCTTATCTGGGCCCAAATGGGAGCTCTTCCAGAATGAACTGCCATGTCTCCTTCTCTTTACAGCTGCGGAAACAGACAGGTGCTCGGATTGATGTGGACACAGAGGATGTAGGCGATGAGCGAGTGCTGCTTATCAGTGGTTTTCCTGTACAGGTGTGCAAGGCCAAGGCAGCAATCCATCAGATCCTGACAGAGAATACCCCAGTGTCTGAGCAGCTCTCAGTCCCCCAGAGATCTGTGGGCAGAATCATAGGTACCACTGGACAGTTTCCTCTGCTGTTTCCTTTATTCTTTACTTTTGCCTTTCTTTCATATCTTCCCAAGGATTCTCCAGGCTACTCCTCCTTCACCTTACTGAAAGAAAAAAAAAAAAAAATGGAAATTAAATCCAGAGCTTTACTTTCTTATAGAAACAAAACCCATTACCTCAAGAAGTTGTGTGATCTGAACCTTACAAATAGGTTCCAGAAGGGTTCTGGTAAATGTAGTTACTTCATAATACGTTTTGAGGGAAGCTAGAGCTACTCATGCTGTCCCAAGTCATTCAAGACAGTGCTTTATATGGCACTTGTAATGCTTTCCCCTGGATCATTTCTTTAATGCTGCTGTTTGAGGAAAAAAACTGTCCTGTCCTCATTCAGGGTTCTGATACGATGTCATCTTAGGAGATGGTAATGTAAAGAATATATAGCCTTGCTGAGTAGCCAAAAAATGAAAATGGTATGAAGTTAGCCTACCCAAAGTATGGAGTTTAAATAAAATGGGTAAATCAGAGTCCTGTATTCTCTTCCTACGGTAATGACTTGAAGAACTCATGATTGCCATGCACCATCTTGCATTCTGTTCAGTTTGAAAATGAGAATCGACTCCCTTCTCATAGTATTTACAAAATATTGATTTAATAGTTAAGGTCAGACACATTTTTATGTATTATTCAATGTAGGGAGAGGCGGCGAGACAATTCGTTCTATCTGTAAGGCCTCTGGAGCCAAAATTACCTGTGACAAAGAATCAGAGGGGACTTTACTGTTATCAAGACTTATAAAAATCTCAGGAACACAGAAGGAAGTGGCAGCAGCCAAGGCAAGTAGTTGATAGACTTGGATTATTCCTAAGAGTGAGAACAACCCATTATAAATTCCATCCTGGATCAACATTTTGCTGCATATATATCATCCCTTCTCTTATTTTCCACAGCATTTGATACTGGAGAAAGTTTCAGAAGATGAAGAACTTCGAAAGAGAATTGCGCATTCTGCAGAAACCAGAGTCCCACGCAAGCAGCCAATCAGTGTGAGAAGAGAGGAAGTGACAGAACCCGGTGGAGCTGGAGAACCAACTTTATGGAAAAACAACAGTTCTAGCATGGGGCAGGCTACACCCCTGGCAGTTTCTCCTTGCAAAGGAAGTGGTGACATGGCTATTGTAGGACCAAAAGATGGTTCCAAGGAGAAACCTAATGATGACAGCTTTCAGAAGTCTAGAGCCCAGACCAGTCCTGAGATGTCCATGTTTGAAAGTATGTAACAAGGAACATATGAAGGACAGGAATACTGGCTTAACCGAACCAAAATAGGAAGCAATAAAAAAATCAATTGGTGTGACTGTATTTATAAGTCTATCATCATAGATTAATGTTCTATTTTACTTAATACTAAACATTAATATTTTTCTGAATATGAGCTATCTGGTGAAGGAAAATGATATAGGAATATGCTAACACAGGAAACTAGTCTATGAACAATACATCAAATAATTGAATTTACATTATATTCTTTCTCCAGACATACTTTTTAAATGGTAAATTCTCAGCCCAATTTTTCTCTTTTTATTACTTATCTCATTGTTGGTTCTAAAAACCATCACTCTTCAAGAAGAACAAAAAGGCCAATAACTTTCTCTTCTATCCAAAGGTGCTAACATGGGCAGGAAAGACAAGGACCTTCAAGAGGCTCCTTGGCTTGTCCAAAGCCACAGTGATAATCCGGAATGGGATCTAGAACTAGCAGAATAGCTGTCCATGTACCTGATCCTTCTGCAGCTAGCAAATAGAAGAGTTACCTCTATTGTAATTGGTGACTGATTTGAATACATGACGCATAACAAAGAATGTAAACTTATTACTCACTTACATAGAAAGTTACAAAAAATAACTAAGTAC
Source organism: Sciurus carolinensis (assembly GCF_902686445.1). NCBI lineage: Eukaryota > Metazoa > Chordata > Mammalia > Rodentia > Sciuridae > Sciurus > Sciurus carolinensis. Next base: position 97,811,712 of record NC_062213.1, read on the forward strand.
CTTTCTTCCATGGTCCCTCCAGCCATTTTTAAAATGGTTAACAGCCTTTTGGTATTTGTATATCATTCCCCTGATGCATTCTCCCCTCTTTCAACCAGAGATGGTTCTGATATAGTCACAGTCCTTATCACTGTGTTCAGTCCCCAGTCCTGACTTCAGTTTTCATGCTGATGAGTACTTAGAAGTCTACGTCTCTGCTTCTGAACACCCTAACCACTTCTGGATCCAAATCATTGGCTCCCGCAGCCTGCAATTAGATAAGCTTGTGAGCGAGATGACCCAGCACTATGAGAATACTCTGGTAAGTCACCTTAGGGACAGGACAGTGCTGGGGCATATCTTTTTCATTGTCATATATTTTCTTCCTCTGGGACAACATTATTCTTTCTTCCTTCTGTTATTCCCTGCCACTTCATAACTCTCCCTCCTCCTTAACTCTTCATCCCCATGTATAGCCTGAAGACTTGACTGTGCATGTAGGAGATATTGTAGCAGCACCTTTATCTACAAATGGTTCCTGGTATCGAGCCAGGGTCCTTGGCACCTTGGAGAATGGGAATTTGGACCTCTACTTTGTTGACTTTGGAGATAATGGAGATTGCCCACTGAAGGATCTCAGGGCTCTCAGGTCAGTGTGGAGTCCCAGGTGGAGTCAGCTATGCTCAGGTCAGTGTGGAGTCAGCTATGGCCATAGAGTGGTAACACCAGGGCAATTTGGAAGGGAACCTGTTTATAAAGAACAGGTGAGTAACTTCTGGCTCTAGATTAGTTGGTTTTGTCTCAAAGCAAGGAATATAAATTGTCTCTTCTAGCCTTTGGATTCTAATTTGAATTTCTTTCACTTTAGAAGTGACTTCCTAAGCCTTCCATTTCAAGCAATAGAATGTAGTCTGGCACGGATTGCCCCGTCAGGTAAATCAGTCATGCCACCTATTGACCTTGCCTTCAAATAGAATAACATTCATATAGCACATGGGAGGTACCTTTTCCTTACTAACTCTAGAAAGCAACAGCCAGAAACTTGCTCAACTTTCAGAACTGAACCCCCCCAGAGAAGAAAATAAATGCCTTCCTGGATAGTGAGGGGTGGTTCCAACTTCCCTCCAGAGTATAATCGCCACCCTGACAGCACTGACCCCTTCCAAGGCACCCCTATTTGAAATTTCCCACCAGGTGAACAATGGGAAGAGGAAGCTTTGGATGAGTTTGACAGACTGACTCACTGTGCTGATTGGAAACCCCTAGTGGCCAAAATCTCTAGCTATGTCCAGACTGGGATCTCAACTTGGCCAAAGATCTATTTATATGACACAAGCAATGGGAAGGTAAGAGCAGGATTCATGTTCTACTTACGTTGTCATGTGGATTTTCATAGCTTCTTTCTTTCTTTCCCAGAAATCCTTACCTGATATTCCTACTTCGTTAGATCCTGTGCACCATCTCATCAAAGGAATATCTTTAAAGTACTGATCCCATCTCTTCTGCTTCCTCAGATTTGCCCCTTAAAAAGAACATCATTTCCTTTTCACTTTTTCTCTTAGAAACTTGATATTGGGTTAGAATTAGTTCGTAAAGGATATGCAGTTGAGCTTCCTGAAGATGTGGAAGAAAACAGAGCTGTCCCCGACATGTTAAAGGATGTGGTAAGTGAGCCATTGTAGTCATTTGAGTGCTTCTTCCGGGAAAACATTCTAGTTATGACGTTTTATTAACTTTCAGTGAACTGAAGCCTATGCTGCCCTGGGAACCTTTAGATTGCTTCATTTTCAAACTACTTGGAAAATGTTGATCAAAGGAAGCATTGTGTTTCTCTTGGCAGCCAAATTCAACTGCCTTAACCAGATTCTATGAACAGAATGATAGGATAGCTTCTTTTTTCCTACCAACCAAGATGTTGTTCCTTTTTCTTGTTTTCATGTCCTCAGGCCACAGAAACAGATACCTCTCTTGCCAGCCTGCTCACTGAATCCAAAAAGAGTCCTGGAGAGATGGCACATACCCTGTCCTGCCTTAGCTTATCAGGTACAAACAGAATTACCCACCTAGAGCATCTTCGTAGGTTACCTTTTCTCAGCCTCTCCAGACTAGTGAGGTTAAAGCTAGGTTCCTAGATCACTGAGCACCAAGAACCCATTTTTCTCCTGTGCCTGACAGTGCCTGCTAGAATAGGGCAAGGTCTAACTTTCTCATTTCTCCTTGTTAGAAGCTGCCTCTATGTCTGGTGATGATAACCTTGAAGATGACTACCTACTCTGAAGTCTGGGCTTCCATTGGCTCAGCCATCTGCTTTGCTGTGTGAGTGGAGCTATCATCTCTCTGTAGCAACAGGGAAGTAATGAGGGTGACTGCAGGGGCCTTGCTTTATTTTCTCTTCCCTATGCCCTACCTTCATATATTTCTCCTCAGTTGCTTTCCTGCAGCTTAACTTGCTCTCAGATTGAGCCCTTTCAAGCTTTTTGTCTCTGTGTTTGTGTCTTTGGCAGGATTTTGCACAGGATTTGGTGCCTGGAGAGAGAAGTCTATGATAAAGATATCCATGCAGTCCTTTATTACACACACAATCTGGCTTGCTGTGGACCAAATCCATTTTCTCCTTCCATTGAATTACTGGAAGAATGCAGAGCAGTGGGAGACAAGTACATCACCCCATCTCACCACCTTCTCCATCCTTCCCCTGTCTTTCAGTGTTTGGATGCTGTGTCCTCTGCCAGTCATAATGCACATCACTGCTAGACTGTGTCCTTTTTCTGGCTGGGAAACAGCCAGAGTTTGGTCATTGGAAATGATGATTCTGCAGACCTGTGACTCACCTCATCAGGTGACTCTGGTTAAGGGAAGTGTTTGAACAGGGAACTCAAAGACTGTAGTTGAAATCAGGAGGCAAAGGCAAAAATCAACATAAATGTATTAAAAATCTTTAGGAGGTGGGAAGAGAATACCACCTGTCAGAGTCAATTGCTAATGTGTTGTTGGAGACTGGTTTTGGGAACAATGCTCCAGCTATTTCTTTGTGAACTTCAGTTAAAATACAAGTAGAAAAGGAGAAATGTGACTCAGGAAATATTCTACAATTGCTAGTATAGTACTTATATGTGCACATACACACCTTGAGAAAGAACACACATGTATAGTTCTGTTTAAATCATTTGGGGGTTTCTTTGCTTAATAAAGTTCTCAAGAAAATTACCCAGAAACCAAATGCTCATTAAATCGCAAAGTGGAAGCAGGCCTATGGATAAAATATCTTCTGAGTCTAAATCTGGTGAGAATTTTCAACCACTTCATATCACAGGCACCATCTATGAAACAAGTGACCCTTAATGTTACCGGAACTAATCAATCATTCATTAAAAACCATACCAATTTAGGTTTAGGCTATTAAATAAGAACCCCTCCTAAACTATTGGAAATAAAAGGCCTGGATTAGGATTTTAGAATCCTGGATTCCAAGAATAGGTCTCCACTATAAACTTATTTTAAGACTTAAGTAGCTTTTTTTCTCATTAGCATATGTCCATTTCTGACAGTATTGAGGCTTCAGTGAGAATCATGAAGGTACTTAAAAGTAAATACAAATGTAGCTGAGCGTGGTGGCACATCTGTAATCCCAGTAACTCAAGAGGCTAAGGCAAAAGAATCCCAAATTCAAGGCCAGCCTCAGCAACTTAGGCCCTAAGCAACTTATCAAGACCCTGTCTCAAAAAGGGCTGGGGATGTAGCTCAGTGGTAAAGCACCATATTTAATCCTAGTACCAAATTTGGGCGTGTGTGTGTTGTGTGTGCGCGCGCATGTGCATAAGAGAAAGTGTAATGTGGGTGATAAGAATAATGGGCAATGAAATGAACCTTTTTTTCTTTGAGGACAAGGCAAAGCAAACAAACAAAATTGGCACATAAGGATGCCTTATGGCAGGCCCTTTTTTAAATCTAGGGATAAGTTGGGTATCTCTGCATACTGCTTGGCAACTGTATTTTCCCACAACCATAATTTTCAAATTTTTAGAAAACTCAGTAGCAATTAGCAGAAAAGTTCCAGTAAAGGAATGGCTTTAAATAGATCTTACAGTCTTGGAGGAATCCAGGAGGGTTTCTGTTGGACATTCCAGGCACTGACTGCAGTGAACTATTTGAAGTGTGCTCAGCTCTAGAATTGGAACTACCTTTTAAGGGAATCATAAGGCCATTTAGACCCGTTTCCTCACTTCCTGAGGGTCTTTACTTTCATGAACAGAGGTCGCTGATACAAATTATTCATAAGACTTCCTACTTTGGAAAATCAGTATCTCATTTTTACCTGAAGTTCATTACTAGGTATAAAATCTCTTCCTTTAATGTGATCTTCATGTCTTGTCAGTTAATATCCCTTCCTCTGGGTTCCTTATCATTCTCATTCTTCCAATACAACCCAATATTTGCTGTCTGGAATGCCCTCTTTTCTCTGCTATCGCTTACTTATTGAGATCTTCCCTTTGGGCCAAAGCCATTTTGGGTTAACTTTTTGATCTTCAGTTTTCTCATTTGCAAAATGAGAATCAAAACCACCTTCATATAATTTAAGATTAAATGTAATGTTTATAAAGTGTTTAACACTATCATGGCCCCATGGGCCAAAGCCAGGAGGCCCATGTACCTTCTCAGTTCCCCCCACAATTTGGACTGAAATTTGTGGATAAAAGCATCCTAATGAGGCTTATCCTTTCTGAACTCCCTAGTTGATTGGTCTTTGCCATTTCCAGGTAACTCAGTAAATAGAATAAGGAAGTGGTTTTGGGGTTAGGGGAAAATAAAAGGAACCTAAAATTCTTGAGTCCCTTCCCTCTCTGGCTTGGGTCCCTCAGTCATTGTCCTATAGTGAATTCAACTCAGATTCATGTTCCACTCCAGTCATCCGTACAACTCGCAAGGAAAAGCAAACACTTGATGATTGCACTACCCTTTATTCCTAGAATGGAGGTGCCCTGAATCACCTGGGCTCAAGTCCCATGTGTCAAGGCTTCTAGCCCCTCACAGAGTTGGAATAAGCATGTTTAGGGAGGCTCGCTAGGCAGGTGGCGAAGGTCCCTTTCAAGGGGATACACCATGAAGATGACATTGCCCCAGGGAGGGAGGGCAGGGTGATCTGGTCTGACCACTTCAAAGCCCATGTAGCTGAAGGCACGTAGCAGAGCACCTGTGAATGACAAAACAAATGGTTAGAACACTCTTAGAAGCTCAAGCCGTGTATTCCCTCAGATTTGGTTTCTTTGGCTAAGGAGTGGCCTCTGAGAAGCTGTGTAGTACAGACTTTTTGGGTGTGTTTGAAATGAAATAGACCTAGGCTATAACCCTGGCTTTAACACTTGCTTAGCTTGTAACATTCTGGGTTAACCCTTTGATCTTCAGTTTTCTCATTTGTAAAGTGAGAATCATTCCCCTTCATAGAATTTAAATGTTTTTGAAGTGTTTAACATAATGATGGCACAGTAAACTCTGAAGTGATATGTTTGTGAAGAATGGTTGATGACCAGCTTTTTGTATGAACTACTCAAGGGAAAAGGTTATAGTTTCTATAGCATGTGCTCCTGTGTCCTGGCCTTGTCCCTCAACCCCTTCACACTGTAGGTGCTTGATACACTTGAGATCCTTTCTGATTATATCCCTTGATCCCTTGAATAGTTTTGTGCAATTTTACCAGTGCTCCCTTAGTCTAGCCTCTGACACAACCTGCAGGGGCTTCCTAATAGTTCAGTTGTAACTTGACTGAACAGAATGCCTCGTGCCTTCACTACTTTAGTGGAGAGAAGAAAATCCCTAAAATGCCACAGGGTACTTTTTTTCTTTTTTTCTTTTCTTTTTTTTTTTTTAAGAGTAGGGGGAAGAGGGACTGAGGGACTCCTACAAAGGAAAGGAGTTCTCAAGCTTCCTGAACACAAAGGATGAAAGACAGCAGATCCCCACCTCTGTCCTTCCGATCATTTTGGAAGTTCACAAACACAGAGTCTACGTTGGTTTTCTCTTCCACGTACTCCAGTGTTGCCGTCAAACTAGAGGTAGGAGAAAAACAGTTAATGACATGCTCAGCCAGTTCAATTTAGAAAGACACCTAGCTGGAGCAGAAGAAAATATTGGTCAGTTTCTGCTCTCCACCCATCCAAACCATGAAGCATAAGCTGCTACACTAGTTTTGGTAGCTTTTTCTCTGAAGCTGAGGGGTTGCACACAACTGATCTGAGGTGTAAGCCATAAAGGGGGTCTAGGAAGAAGGGACTATTAACTAGCTCAAGATACTTCCTTTTATTCAATGATTTCTGGATCCCCACTTCTGTTTTTGAATCTTGAGTCCAGCAACTTCCCATAAAATGTTACCCCTTATACCCCAGATCCTGGCTCAGCTCAAAGGCTAGTCTCCATGCCTCCTGAGTGGTTTGTATCCAGGTCCACTTACTGATTGTGACATAATAGAAGGGTGACATTCCCCACCCCTTCCTCCCTACTCACTCGTCCCAATTCAGTCACCTTTCCCTATTTCCTTGATCCAAGGTCCTAAATGGGATATCCAGGAAGAGTCGGTGGTCACAAAGAAGGCCGTGCCAATGGGTGGAGGTCTGGGGGGTGAGGCGGAAGTGGAAGTCTAACTGTACTGGATCCTGATGGAGCAGGGGGTCAGTAGTCAGCACTGTCAGATTCCCAGCCTGGAAAAGGAATAAAAATGAAAGTAATAGTCCCCTGCTTCTGTGTTCATATAGTTCTCAAATCAATTCTCAGACAGATTTGGGTACATCTGTGAAAGCAAGGAGGGGGAAGATAGTGGAGCCAATGTCTTAAAGATTCAATCTGTCCCTTAATCCTAGGAACTAACAGCTACCCTTGTTACTGAACTCTACTTGATATCAGTCTGGCTCACTGTTCAAACTAAGCTTTATTATCTATTTCCTTTCCCACCCCCTCCTCTTCCATATTTTTATTATAGGGATTTTCTCTCAATTCCCTTTTCTTATTTTAAATGCAGAGGTTACAAGTAGACATATTGCTGCAATACAATACCAGAGCAAATGTTGGGGTTCTAGACTGTAGATCAGCTTAGCATCTAAATAGCTTTATGTCCCAGAAATCCTAATACAGTCCAGTGTACTTTTGTTTCTGCTTTTTTTCTCATCCTGCTTTTCACTACAGTTGTATGACCTTGACTTAAGATCTCTGGGCCAGAATCCTTGTCTATAAAGTAACTTTTACACATGAGCTCTGAGGGTTCCATCTACCTCTTAATTTACTGATTCATTTTCCAAACAGCAATACCTCTGCAAGGTATTACAACAAGCAAGGGGCTGCCCTGCCATACCACAGCTCATAGTCCACTTACTGAATACAGTTCTTTAAGCTGGTTGTGGTCTTTTCCCTGCTCGGCACTTCTGCCCACCTGGAGGCCCGCTAGGGACTCAGGAGCACTGGAGGCAGCAGCGGGGCCTCAGTGTCAAATCCTCCTGTTCCTTGTAAGTGACGCTGGTTGGGAAAGAGAGACCTGAATTAGTTACATTGAAATATGAGATGAGAAGAGATCATTGATTATTGTAAATTGATAATTTACAGGTACATAGGCAGTCTTCTGTACTGTCTATGTACCAGTCTGTTTTCATTTTCCCAGGTCATCCACATGGAAAAATTAAAATTTCCATGCCATCTTTCTATCCCCATTTTGTTATTATTTCCTGCCCCTTGGGAAGTTCTTTGAAAATTTTTCATTTTCCCTTACAATTTACATAAACAATCACAAATAAAGATGAAAACAAATACCTTTTATAACACCAAGGCAGCATCTTCTCCCGGAGGCTCATCCGGTATTTGTAACAGTAAAGGTAATAGGCGTATGGTGACCAGATCGGGTAGAGGTAGTTCCGTGTTTTTCCCCTCTTGATATAAGAAAGGGAGTAGAGAGAGGGGCGTGACCTGAAACAAGGCAGTTTCTCTGTTCAGTGCCTCCCTGCGGCAAAGTGAGGTTCAGAGCCTGGGCGGCAGAGGTTCAAGCAATCCTGTTCATTGTGACCTAGTGGGCTTTATGACATAGATGACGGGTCAGCCCATATGTCACTTCAGGGCTCCACTCTGCTCCTCCCCTACCCCACCCTATCACCTTAACCAAGGCTTATATTCAACTAGTATATACTTTATGGCAAACTTCCGTACTGGTTGGCAAATAGCCCTCTCTGAATACTTGTGCCCACCCTTCCTGGCCCTTCCTCTGGGATGCCCCTTCCCTCTAAAATCCAGCAACTAAAGAGTTGGTGTCCCATACTGCCAAGGGGCTTCCAAGGCCCCCATTCAGCATTGTCCTGATTACTTAGTTCCCAGTTCACTATTTTTACTATCATTCCTGCCCTTAACCCAGGGATACTACAGATTGTTGAACTTTCTCCATTGCCTTGTAGGGTAGGAATTACAAACTAAATGCTTCCCAAGACCCAGACAGCTATTGGAATCAGTGGAGCTGCAGGGTAGGGCTGTTAAAAAATGGGATGCTTACACCCCATCTAAAAGAAGCTCACACAACTCAGCTCCATCTGGTTGTCATGTGGGAAAGGAGAATTGGTGGTGCCAGATTTTATGATTTTTTAACAAAAACTAGAAAGACAGGATTTGTGGTAAACTTCTCCAGATCTAAAAATATGTTGGCTACTGATGATAAAAAATTAACATTGTGCTGGGTACACTATAATCTCAGTGACTTGGGTGGCCAAGGCAGTAGGATCACAAGTTCATTTAAAAACATATTGGCTACTGATGATAAAAAATTAACGTTGTGCTGGGTGCACTGTAATCCCAGTGACTTGAGTGGCCAAGGCAGTAGGATCACAAGTTCAAGGCCAGCTTCAGCAATTTATCAAGACCGTCAGCAACTTAGACCCTGTCTCAAAATAAAAAGGACTAGGGATGTAGCTCAGTGGTAAAGCACCCTTGGGGTCAATTCTCAGTACCAATTTCTTTAAAAATTAACACTCTGAGCAAAGTTTGGTTATGGGGCCACCAGTCTGAACCCTCTCTGCATATTCATTCACTCATCCATTCAACAAATGTTTATTATTGAGAGCCTACTGAGCCAGGCACTATTCTAAGTGCTTGGGACACATCATTGAACAATACAAAGATCCCTGCCATATGGAACGTCTCTCTTAAAAATGAGAAAACAAACCTAGAAATAAACAGTGTTAGAAAATAACTGCTATGGAACAGGGACAGAGCAGGATAAAGGGAAATTAAGAGTGTGAAAGGGATAGAGCAGGATTGTAGCAACCAATTATTCAAATGGGCCTCACTGAAAAGGTAACATTTAATCAGAGATTTGGGGAGTTAAGGTTAACCAAGCCATTGTCTGAGGATAAGAGCATTCCATTCAGAAGCAACAGCCAGTGGTAAGAAGGAAATGTACCCAGGGTTTTCAAGAAACAGCAAAGTGGCCACTGTGAGTGGGGCAGTAGAAGCTCCAAGGAAAAAGAGCTAATGAGACTGGATTATATAGTACCTTGTAGATCAGTGTATGGATTCCCCCCCTCCAAGTAAAGGGTAAGTCGTTGCAAAGTTTTGGGTGGAAGAATGACATGATCTGAATTGAGTTTTTAGAAAGATCCTCCTGAATGCTATGTTATAAATAAACTGTGGAGATCTGTTGGGAGAGTATTAATCCAGGAGAAAGACAGTGTCTTATTCCAGAGGGGAGCACTGGAGTTGATGGCAAGTGTTGAATTCTTGAAATAGTTTAAAGGTAGAACCCACAGAATTTCCTGATGAACTATGAGAGAAGTTAAGGTGAGTCCAAGAACTAAAAGAATGAAGTTTCCTTCAACTGAAACGGGAAAGGTTGTAGTTGGGCAGTTTGGGGGAAGAACAACAGAAATCACCTTTGGAACAATGTTAGCTTTGAGATGTCTGTTAGACATATAAGAGGAAGATGATAAGCAGTCGGATATTCCAGTGTGGAGTTTGTGGCAAGACTAGGCAGGAGATAGAAAGTAGGAAGTCGTTGGCATATAAATAGTATTGTAAGCCATAATACTAGATATAATCAAGAGAGTGTACATTGAGAAGAGTAAAAGTCCAAAGACTAAGTCTTGGGGGCACTTGAAAAAGTGGGGAGAAAAGAAAAATCAGCAAAGGATAATGTGAAGAAGACTAGTGTCCTGGAAGCCAAGAAAGTGTGTTTAGAAGGGGCAACTGGTCAGTCTGTTTAAAAGTCACATATGATGAAGCATACAGCCTCTTTCCACAATCTCCTCTGACAAATAAACCCTCTTTTATCCTGTACTATGACAGTCCACAGAGAACTGTTCGGCCTTCCTCCCCTCCCCACCCCCATGGTTTATCTTTCTCTTAATTTAGAATCCTCCTTTAAAAACTGGCTTAAATATTGTAGTACAATGATTAAGAGTTAGACTCTTCCTGGGGATGGCAGTTTTCCAGAGGATTTCGTCCTTCTGCCGTTTTTAGATAGATTTGAAGGAAAAGTGAGAGCAGCATTCTTCTTCAGTGTCTAGTTATCACGGACTATTAGAGGTAACTTCAGACAGCAACTAGGGCTAAACCAAAGCTCCCATTTTAAAGATAAAACCCAGAGGAAGATAGTGTCTTCTCCGCAGTCAGTTCATTTAATACTCGTTCCATTATCTATCAGTAATTATGGACGTACCCCCGCCCAATAAAAATAAAAACAGGAAGAGGAGAAAAATGCTGAACCAAAGAGCGGTTCCCTCCGCTTTCTCAACTCGCGGCGTGCGGGCTGTGGGGAAACCGCGATCCAACCCGGTCCCTCTCCTGGTCTCAGTCCAGAACGAAGCCGCGCCACCTCAGGCGCGCCGCGGGCAGCCCCAGCGAGGCCCTTCCTGCCGCCCGGCGCCGGGGACCTTCCGCGGGTCTCCTCGGGGCCTGGCATCATGGCGGTGGCTGCGGTCACCACTCCCGGTGTTCTGCTGCGGGCAGGTACTGCGCGGCTGCTGCGAGGACGAGTACCGGAGCTACTCTGGCCGCGACTTGAAGTGGGCACCACCGCCCTGGAGCGCGACTTCAGTCTGTCTCACCATCGGGTGAGGGCTGAGTTTGGGTTGTGGGGCTGCGGGGCTGCGGCTGTTTAGGCCGGAGTGTTGCTTCTGGGCTTGGAGGGACCCGGCCCCGGGGTTGGGGACGTCGGCGGCCTGAACGGTGTTCTCTGTGGAAACTTGCTCACCCTAGTCTCCCCGGCCGCCAGGGCACGGTCATCGTGGAGCGCTGGTGGAAGGTGCCCCTGGCCGGGGAGGGCCGGAAACCTCGTCTGCACCGGCGACACCGCGTCTACAAGCTGGTGGAGGACACGAAACACCGGCCAAAGGAAAACCTGGAGCTCATCCTCACGCAGTCTGTAGAGGGTAAGGCTCAGGCTTCGACATGATCGGCTTGTCGAAAACTGATCATCTTTTCTTTAGGGACACAAGATTGTTTTGAACAATGGTCTCTGTTAATGGCAGAACTTGGAGTCCGGGGTGAACTGGTTTCAGTGAAGAAATCTTTGGGTCGCAATCGTCTACTTCCTCAGGGACTGGCTGTGTATGCATCCCCTGAAAACAAAAAGCTGTTTGAAGAAGAGAAATTGGTGAGCTCAAAGGAAAGACGGTGGGACTTTGAGTATTAAAATTTTAAGGTTTCCTCTGGCAACTTCCTTCCTTGTACTATTTCGTTTGAAAATCAAATAGAAACAAATGCAGAAGTCGAGCCTGTGTCCAACATAGTAAGAGTTTGATGTTATTTAACATGGGCTCATTTTTCTTTTACTTATTTTCACTTTTAACCTGTTTTTCTAGCTAAGACAACAAGGAAAATTAGAGAGGATCCAGACCAAGGCAGGTGAGGCGGTGAGTAGGAACATAGGAAGTCATTATTGGTCAATTACAAGAGTTACCAACCTCTTTCTAAGTCACTCTGATTTTCTTGAAGTTTTCTGATTGCACACACAAGGGTAGAAAAAATATTACGACTGGCCCACATAACTGGTATGGAGACATCTTGGGAGGTCCTGACCTTTTGAGAGAAGTGCCCTAACTTATTGAGAGAGTCCCAAATCTGGAAATTAGGGGACCCATGGAAAAGTGTGAGGTGAGGGCTCTGCCTTCAGAGATATTTACAGACACATGAGAAGGTAATCAGTAAACTCAAGACAGTAAGTTATAGGAGTTAGATGGACCATAATGGGTTTTAGAGTGATTGAGGAGGGCTTTTTTTCCAGATGGGACTAAATTAAACCTTTTGGTATTAGTTAGCTTTAAATAGGCCAGGAAGATGGGGAAAATATTCTTAAGGTGAAAAAAATGTAGACATTTAAGGCATGTTTTAACCTAGAAAGTAGCTAAAGCAGAGGATTTATATAGTGTAGTATTATGAAACATGGCTAGAAAGGGGATTGGGACAAGATATACAAAACATCTTAAATCTTCAATTAATTAATTTATATTTCATTCTGTAATCAGGGAAGAGCTATTAATGGGGTGTGGGTGGATTTCAAGGGCCAGAAACTTTTGGGTTAAAATAATCTATGGAAGTTATTCCATCCTGAGATACATTAGGAACCTCCATTGGCCTATATCTCCTTGCTTAGGAACAGCAAAGTATAGGTGACACCCCCACCACACACACAAAGTATTGCTAAAATATCTTTCTGCCACATCAGCCTTGAGATAATAATGTTTTGTCATTCTTACTCCTTTCTCACCTGTCTCGGCTGTGAGGTAGAAATAATGCCCTTTACTTGAACTCTCAAACCTTATGACTTTTAACATGTTTCCTCTTCGACTCCAGTTCAAACCCTGTCCTATTTTTAATTTCTTTCAGACAGTGAAATTTCTGAGAAACTGTCACTTGGAGGTAGGAATGAAGAACAATGTCAAATGGGAGCTGAATTCTGAAATAGTTGCCCGCCACTTCCTCAAGAATGTGAGTGTTTGTAAATATCACCATACCCCTGAAGGTGAAAGCTACTTCTGGGAAGGATTGAACTCTGTCTGAAAAGGATATGATCATTTAGCTGGAGTTATGGAAGATTTCTCGAATTTTTGCAAGGGCGTGGGAGGAAAATGGCTAAGAACTAAAGATGGGCACAGAATTTAAAGGTCTGATAGGAAAAGGTGATGGTTTCTGTTTATTTTCTCTCTAGCTAGGGAGAACCTGGGGATATGTGACTCACTAGAGAATTGTAACTTTTGTGGATGATGTAATTTTGGTCTTAAGCCCTGTTTTCCTTTGTGAATCTACCTCAGTTTCTCTGCTACCATCTGTAGAGATCAGTGCCTTCCCATGAATCAGCTAGAGTAAACTCACCAATTCTAGTCATTCCTCTATAGGAAGTTGTAGAACCCACTTTATGAGGTTCCCTAGAGTGTCACCCATGAGTTCATTTGGCTGATTTTTTTGCAGCTTGGTGTCGTGGTTACCCCTCATGCATTGAAGCTACCAGAGGAGCCTATCACACGGTGGGGCGAGTACTGGTGTGAGGTGACGGTGAGTGTTTTATGTAATTTGTTCCTATTTCTGACTGGGAAAATAATTAGTATGAACAGCTGTGGCTGTGTGATGTTAGCCATTACCTGCCTGATTGATCCTTAAGGATTCCCATTGTTTTGTGTTAGGTAAATGGGCTTGACACCGTGAGAGTTCCTATGTCTGTGGTGAACTTTGAAAAGCCCAAGACCAAAAGATATAAGTACTGGTTAACCCAACAAGCTGCCAAGGGCATGGCCTCCACCAGTTCCCAGACAGTCTGAATCTACTTTCCCTACAAGATTGAAAAGCAGAATCAGTAGCAGTGGAGCAAAAACGAACCAGTACCCTGATCATACTCCCATATCTGACCAAATATGGAATTTTAGAGAACACGTGGACACATCGGACTGAACTACATATACATGTTGAATTCTCCATATTTGCCAACTCCATCTTGGACAATCATCACATCCAGTTCTATCAGGGCACTTTTGCTGGAGAAGTACCAGGCTTTTGATTTGATAAGCTGGATACCAGTGGACTGAAACAGACCAGATTCTATTTAGTCTCTTCACCCATTGGAGTTGATTGGAACAAATGGAAGTCATTGTCTTTTTAGTACTTGATTCACTGTCGTCATCCAACTGAATATTTGTATCTCAAGCAGAAATAAAATGTGTGTTCTTGCTAGATATGGTGGGACACACCTGTAAACCCAGCGAACTGGGTTCAGTTCCTAGGATTACACACAATAAAAGAGGTGCGTCCTTTTTTTTAAAAACTGGACTTGAGTAGACTGGGAATAAGACATCCAGGTGAAATGTGTTCTTGAGCATTGAGGTTTGCTGCCAAAAAGGAGAAGAGAATACATCAGCTTGCTCCATCCCACAGTTGCTCTGAGCAAATTACTCTGAATAAACTGATTATATCTTTGATCTTAAAGCTTACTGTCACTAAATCAATGTGAATAATCACAGTGGATTCTTTAAGGAGATCTGAATAAGGCCTACAGGTAATTTATGGGAAAAAAATGAAGCTAAGATGAAAAAAGTTAAGAACGGAATGTATATATTATTTCTTGGATGAGCTCCGGGAATTTGGAAACTGTTTTTTGAACTATCTCCTGAAATTCTTGACCAAGGTTAAGATAAGGAGCTCATTTGGTCATACTAGAATAGATGTCTTGATGGGAGTTGAAGGAAGTAGATAGTTTTGCATAAGTTCACAGTCTACTAGAAAAAGGAACATCCATTGACAGGTGGGTTGTGCCAGGCTCACTCAAATATAATATGAGGTCATGCAGTTGAGGGAGGTAAGGATAAGACCATTGACTCTGCTGTCAACCCTACCAGAAGATCAAAGATTGATTTCCATCTTCCTGTTTGAGCTGACCTGTCACTCCGAGCCAATTAAGCATTTTCATCCCAAATAAGGTCTATCAGTAGTTGCACTAATAACTACACCCACCTTCACACTTGCCAGAACTCTCTTAAATAAGATGGAGGACTGCTACTGTTCGAAATTTGCTATTTCAATGATCCCATTTCTACTTTACTTGAAATGGAAGGCTCATATAACAGCATCTTTCAGTTGATCACCATTCTGATGTTTTCTGAAATTGAGCAACAGGCACATTTCATACAACTAATCTCAAAAAATGTTTAAATACTCATAAGTTGATTTCCTGGCAAAAACAGAGTTTGAGATTTGTATGCAGAAAGTATATTGGGGGGAGTCCTATAGATCAGTGCTTTGTTGGGGAGAGGCAGAAACAGGATTGGGTAGAGGAAGAAGTAGAGCTGAGGCCATCTTACAAAGGCCTCTGGATCCCACTGGAAGCTCAAACTAGGATGCTCCAATAAGCAAGTTGGTGAACCTACATATGTACCTACCTGGTGTAGAAAAAAGGGCATGACCTTGGGTGAGGTAGACAACTTCAGCCAAAGACAGTTCCCAAAAGGGAACTCAGGTAAGAGCTATCAGCTGTCAGCATTCTCAGCAATTTGGGGACTGAGTACCTCAGTCCTGTAGTGGACAGTCACCACTGCAGTTCATTCCTTGAACTGCTCAGAACCATTTGCTTCATAAATTCTGACATAGATCACTCAGGATTCCAGTGGTCTCTTTTCCTGGTAAATTTTTTAAAAGTCTGGAGCAGACAGTCCCTTCGTGCTATAACTTGTTTTGCGTGTACAACTGGTATTCATCTCCCTCCTGCTCAACCCATTCTAGATTCTTAGCTGATCCCCTCATACTTGTACTTCTTCTGGTCCAAGTGGGTTACCTGATTAGGTACCTAACCATCATGTTCTCAGGCCATGACTGCACTTGTCATTTATCTTCAAAATAGGGCAGGAGAAACAAGGTACTGTGAATGGCCTGAGTGCCAAATACATTGTTCCCATTATATAACAGCAACCCCATCCGCTGATGATCAAGGTCAGTTATTCCTGTCCAATAGTGTCTTTTTGCCTTACCTTCTTGTCTCTTGGCATTGATCTGAAACTTAAAGTGTAAACTATGTGTTTGTCCACTGATAGAAATATTCCTTAATTGAGAACCAGGACTTCTAAACCCTCAGAGCCGAGAGTTGAGACTTCTTATGAAGCCACTGGACATGATACAATGGGGAGCGGCTCGTATGTTCATTCCTTTTTTCCTAAACTCATGTATTTCACTTAGCCATTAGCCATACAGCACTCTTATATGATGGCCATTACTTAATATACATACTACATCCTGGAGAATGGGTCTCATCCTCACAGGGTATCATCTCAAAGTTGGTTCCTTCGCTTTGTTAGGGGGCAGCTTTGGGGTAATATGATATGTGGTTAGAATAGAAGATCCTGTGATCATGTATCCAGTGCTTGTTCATCCTTGCTGTGAAGTGGGTATCTTGGGCCCACTTCATCCAAGATCTCATACCAATGGATCAAAATTCTGTAAGATGGTGATACTGAGGCTTTGCAGGCAGGAAAGACAAACCCATACCCATAATATACATCAATTTCTAGTCAAGATGGAACACTTTCTCTTCCAAGGCAACAAGGGTATAATGTAATTAATTTCCATGGATGGTCTCTGAGGAATGGCCAGATCATTACCAGAGGCCTTGAGTCTGTATCTGTAATCTTAACTTTAGGCAGTATACTGCCTGAAGTTCTATCTGGAAAATTTCCTCTTACTGCTGTCTTTCAAGGCCCCCTCTGTGTGGGGCCTTAGTGCAGCCACAGTCTATTTCCCACCTACTGAAATAATTCATACCAAGGTGAGGCTTTTTCTTCTTCTGGTCATGGGGTCCCCTAGTCCATGTAGTTGTAAATGTAAACTGAGAAGTTCAACAATGACAGGTAACAGAGAGTCTGGTCACCTGCTTATACAGCTTACTTTTGCCTTTTATCCTTGCTAAGCTATATATACTGCTTTCATCTTATGAAAGATTGCTGGAGCCTCCTCCCCCACCATATGAGTTGTGGGTCTGACAAACCCAGAGTATAATAGTCATTTTTGGCAACATGGCCATTTGATATCCCATGGGCATCAACTAGAACTCAATAGCAGACCAGAAGCTAACTTTTGAAAGTTTGAATAATGTTCTTTTCTTTTTCCAGTGGCATGGACTTGCTCCAGAGCTGCGAGATCTATGTGCGTCTTCCTACTGGGACTTGCAATAAACACTGTGTGGTCTTTCCTACCACTGACACCTCTAATATACTTATAATATAATATGGTATCTTGTAGACCAAGCAGCAGGACCAGTTGCATCACAGTCCAAACCTGCTGCACAACTTTTTCCTACTCTGGGTCCCACTTGTATTTGGCAGTTTTTGGTGTCACCTGATATTTGTGTCAAAGCAGTAGTCCCATGTATGGAATAGCTATCTATAGACCTCAAAGAGATTTACCAAGCACTACTCCTTTTTTTTTTTTTTTTTTTTTTTAATATTTGTTTAGATGTCAGTGGACCTTTATTTATATGCAGTGCTAAGAATCAAACCTGGTGCCTCACACATGTTGGGCAAGTGTTTTACCACTGAGCCACAACCCCAGCCCTGTGCTCCCTTTCTTAATAGTGAAAAGTATAAGAGGAAATATCCTGGTGTGCTCCAGATCACTGAACTTCTAGGAACTTCACTGGCAGGACAGGATTCTGATTACTTGAGTACTTAGTTTGTGTATCACCATTTGAAGAACTGGCAAAGCTTCTAGTGCTCTTGCCATTTCTTGCTCATCCTCTGCAATTACCAATAAAGTAATGTGATGTATGGAAGTCCAGATGGTCCACATCCCTTCATACTATATTATAACAGAGGGTTGGATGGGCCAGGGACAGGGTTGTAAATGTATATTATTTCTCTTCTCAAAAGTGACCTTTTATGACCTTCCTTTTTGTTGTTGTACCAGGGATTGAACCCAGGGGCACTTAACCACTGAGCCACATCCCCAGCGCTTTTTATTTTTCTTTTTGAGAAAGGGTCTCACTAAGTTCTTAGGACATTGCTAAATTGCTGAGGCTGGCTTTGAACTTGCAATCCTCTTGCCTTAGTCTCCAAGCTGCTGGGATTACAGGTGTGTACCACTACACCTGGCTCATCTTTCTCACAGAGGTAGAAAAGAATGCAATTGCTCAGGTCAGTACATAACCATCTTCTCTTGCAAAGATGGCACATTTGGGACAGCAGATAGGATTACTTGTTAATTGAGATAGCAGTAATCCACTGTCTTTTTTCATAATCTGATTTTAGAGCCAGACTGGTGAATAAAATGGCAATATGATGGGTCACCATTTTTCATCGTTTATATCTGTATTTTTTAATTTATTATCTTTACTTGGAATGATGGAGGCAGTTTTAAGGTCTTCATGTTGGCCTTTCTCACTACCATAGTGTCTACCTCACAAACCAAAAACCAGTATGATAGTTCTTACAACTATTGAATGTGCTTATTCCAATTATCCATTAAGGACTGGTGAAATAACTACTGGGTGGGTCTGTGAACCCAGTAGACCCACCAAGAGCAGACCTGAACCTGAATTTTATTACCCCGCACTACCGCTATAACAGAGGTCTACAATGATGGGATATCAGATCCTGGGATATGAATGTCAATTAAGACTATATCTAATAGTTCTTGAAAGATTTAGGTACTCCTTTTTCTCTGATGTGTGTTATGTACATAAAAAGGTCACAGGTCCCTATGGGATAGGACTGGGGTAATTATTATACACTTGTCAGGGTATTTCAGAGTCCTTTCTCTTAGGAAGGTAGCCTCCAATCAATTGTTTCCAACTGGAAAACTGGCTCAAGAAGACTTCTTCCACCCATGAAGAAATTAAAGCTACAAAATTGCCTTCCCACTACATACAACTATAAAAAAGAAAATAATTTTAAAAAATGTTTACAGACACTGGAAGGCAGGTAGTGCAGAACTTTTGAGAGGAAATAAACCCTATGATTGCCTCAGCTTATTGCCTAGAGGTACTTTCCTGAACTATATGATAAGGACCAGTGCTTTGAAGGGAGCACAATAGAACCTGCCTTCTGATTACAGAAGAAAGAAAGTAGAATTGTTGGAGGAGTTGGCCAGAAATGGAAAAGCAGAACACACGACAAAATGACAGAAGTTTGGATACCTACAGAAGAGTCCCCTCAAATGTTGGGCTGGCACCTGGGGATGTAGCTCAGTGATAAAATGTGTGCTTGGCGTGTATAAGGTCCTGGAATCAAGACCAAGCACCACCAAAAGAAAGAAAAAATTTGAATTCTGATATGTATATGCATAGGGTGAAATTCTACCAAGTCGGAGGTTAAAACACACACGCGCACACACATGCACAGTCAGTTGGTAGGCCAGTCAGTTCCCAGAGCTCACACAGAATTTGAGAATATTTCATTTGTGTTTCTGTTGGTTAGTATGAATAATCTTGCAATACATGGGGCATGAGATATCAACTTCAAAAGGACTCACTGATGAACACTGGAATACAGGTTACTCTACTCTGGATCCACCATTCAAAGCTTGAAAGCAGGCCTTGAAAGGACCAAATTGATACCAAATGTATGAACACTTATAAAAGAAATGACAAAATCTAGCACTGAGCAAAATAAAATTTCCAGTGTCTGATACCAAATTAAATACTATGTTAAAAAGAGACAGAATGATGTCACCCAGAACCAAGAGAAACAGTCCAGGAAATGTCAGTGATGGTGGAATTAGAGATAGGACAATAGAAGAGCTACAAATGTTTTATGCTCTTTAGAAATGTAAAAGTAATGAAATTAGATCCTTATTTCACACCGTACACAAAAATCAACTCAAAATAGATTAAAGGCTTTAATATTGGAAACTAAAACTACTTGGAAAAAACAAAGGCAAGCTCATGACATTGGTCTGAGTGATTTTTTTTTTTATATGATCCTAAAAGTGCAGGCAAAAGTAGATAAATGGGATTACAGTGAAATAAAAAGTTACACAACATGGCTGGGATTGTGGCTCAGTGGTAGAGTGCTTGCTTAGCATGTGTGAGGCACTGACTTCAATTCTCAGCACCACATGTAAATAAATAAGTAAAATAAAGGTCCATCAACAACTAAAAAAATATTTTTTTTTGAAAAGTTACACAACAAAGGAAATAATTAACAGAGTGAAGAGACAACCTACAGAATGGGAGAAAATATTTGCAAACCAAAGACCTATAAGGGACTAATATCCAAGATACACAAGGAATTCTTTAACAACTCTCTAGCAAGAACACAAATAACCCAATTTAAAAATGGGCAAAGGACCTGAATAGATATTTCTTAAGACACATAAATAACCAACAGGTATATGCTCAGCATCACTAATCATCAGGGAAAAAAGCAAATTAAAAACACAATGAGATGTCACTTCATACCTGCTCAGATGGCTCTTATCAAAAAGATGAAAGATGACATTAGCAAAAATGGAAGAAAAGGTATCATTTGTTACCCGTTGGTAGGAATGTAAATTAGTAAAGCTATTATGGAAAATAGTATGGAAGTTCCTCAAAAAATTAGAAATAGAACTACCACATGATGCAGCAACTCCACAACTGGGTATATATTCTCTTTAAACAAAATTAGTATATTGAAGAGTGATCTGTATTTCATGTTCAGTGCAGCATTATTCACAGTAGCCAAGATATAGAATCAAGATGAATGGGTAAAGAAAAGGCAGTTATGTGCACAATGAAATACTACTATTGAGCCTATAAAAGGAATGAGGTACTGTCATTTGCAACAACACAAACCTGAAGAATATTTACATTAAGAGAAATAAACCAGACACAGACATATATTTCATATTGTCACTTATATGTGGAATCTAAAAAACTTGACCTCATGAAAGCAAAGAGTAGAATGGTTGTTACCAGGGAAAAATGTTGATCAAAGAATACAGAATTTTAAGAAGTAAATTAAAAAAATCTATTGCACAACATGGTGACTATAGTTAACAATCTATTGTATACTTAAAAAATTGGTATAGAACAGAATTTAAGTCTTCTTACTACAAAAAGTAATAATTATATGAGGTAATACATATGTAAAATTGGCTTGATTTAGCTATTTCACTGTAGGGAATATATGTTAACATGCTGTATACCATACATATATACAACTTTTATTTTTCAATTAAAAATAAGAGACAAAGGGGGAGAGTTCATAAAGGAATTTATATCACTGACTTTGGTAGAATGTTAGAGAGAACTTAAAACAGGTGAAACTAAAGATTATGAAACTAAATAGCCATATTCCTAGTTGTCTTTTTGAAAAGGTTAACAGTTTTGTGCAAAATTGAAAGTACACCAAGAGAACATATTTAATCATTTTAAAAGAAAAGAATGAAATGGAAAACAAAAATATAATAAGAGAAATGGGAGATTTTTTTTAAAGACCCAAATGGATCTTCTAAAAATGAAAAATACAACATCAGAAATGAAAAATCCACTGGATGGAATTCTGCCTCTTAGAAGAGGGAGTAGATGTATTTTTGCCACTCAGTACAACTGTAAATCCTGAAATTACATTAAAAAAAAAAAAAGACTTTAAAAGGTAGAAAGAAAAAAGCAGACTGTCTAGGAGCCTTAGGACCTGAGGAAAAACACTGTGAGTTCTCTTTTTGCCTTATTTATCCCAGACTTGAAGCTGAAAAAACCAGCAACCTGGAAATGCCAGTAGACACAGAGGAAGGAAGGGAGGAAAAGAGGGAAGGAAAGGAGGAAGGAGGGAACAGCCCTTTTATTGCTAAAGGGACAAAGGAAAGGGACAATTTAGCAAAACAGAAAACTTTGCACCATGGGGTACATAGATTAAACATTATTTGTGGGTGGTGTGCCTATGAGGTGTTTCTAGATGAGACTAACATTTGAACCAGTTTATGCAGTAAATTACTATCCCAGTGTGGGTGGCATCATCCAGTCTGTATAGAGACTATTGAATAGAACAAAAATGTGAAGGAAGGAGAAATATTTCCCCTTGGCTTCCTACCTGCCTGCTTGCACGGGGGTATCAGTCTTTTTGCCCTTAGCTCCCCTGGTTTTCAGGGCTTCGACTCAGCCCAAATTATACCACTGACTTTCCTAAGTCTCCAGCTTGCAGATAGCAGGTCATGAGACTGCTCAGCCTCCATAATCACATGAGCCAGTTCCTGTATAATTGGCTCTTTGTATCTCCATTCCTGGATCCAACCAATTACAGATTGAAAATATTTGGAAACATTTTTTTTTTTCAGAAAACTGGGGATATAGCTCAGTTGGTAGAGTGCTTGCCTTGCAAGCACAAGGCCCTGGGTTAAATCCCCAGCACCACAAAAAAAAAAATTTTTTTTAATTTGCCAAGCACCAAACACGACACTGAATCTACATGAATGAAGTGACGTGTAGGTGCACCCTGCTGTGGTCTCCCACCATTTGACAGATCCTCATTTTTTGAGCATTGTTTGCCTTGTATCTCTTCCATGTACTTGTAGTTTGGCCTGTGATGGTTGCATCTGTACTAAACATGGACACTTTTTTATTGCCATTATCCCTAAACAGCACAGTCATATTTATATAGCATTTACATTGTATTAGGTATTGTAAGTATTACTCTTGAAAATGACACCTTCCCTACAAAGGAAAAACAACAAATGACAGTGAATTTCTCATCAGAAACCATGGAGAATAGAAAGAAGTAGTACAATATTTTTCAAGTGCTGAAAACAAAGAACCATCAAAGCAAAATTCTATACCCAGAAAAAAATCCTCCAGGAATGAAGAGAAAATTAAGACATTATTGAACAAAGAAAAACTAAGAGAATTTGTCACGGTAGGCCTATTCTAACAGAATGAATAAGAGAAGTTCTACAAATAGAAATGAAGCAATAAAAAGAAGTCTTGTAACCCAAGGAAGGAAGAAAAAACAATTAGAAACAAATACGGTTTAGTCAATAGGCTTTCCTTCTCTTGAGTTTTCTAAATTGACAATTGAAACAAAAATTATAATGCTATCTGATTTGGTTCTAAAAGTATGTAAAAGAAATATTTTTTTTTAAATTACACAACAAATGGGAGAGGAAACAAGGAACTAGAGTGATAGGATTCCATACTTCATGTTTTCAAACTGGTAAAATAATGATAATGGTGGGCTCTAATAGGATATAGGGATGTCTGTTACATTCTATATTGTTTTACATTATATATTTATTGGTTGTTCTATAATCAAATGCAATGCCTAGAACAACCAATTAAAAATCTACACAAAGAGATACTCATAAACATTACAGATAGGGGGCAGGGGAGGTAGTTCAAATAGTAGAGCACTTGCTAGCATGTGTAAAGCTCTGGGTTCAGTCCCCAGTACTACAAAACCAAACCAAAACAAAACCATAGATAGGTCACCAAAAAAAAAAGTTATAAAAAATTATTTCACATAATCTTCAGGAAAGTAAGAAAAAGAAAATTAAAAAAAAAAACAATGACAAAATCAGACAATAAAATGATCGATTTAAGGTCTAATATACCAATAAGTATATTAAGATTGGCAATGTGGACTGAAAAACATGACCCAACTATATCTTCTCTACAGGAAACTCACAAAAGGATGGGGAAAGTTATACCACGCAAACATTAATCAAAGTAAGACTGAAAGGGCTATATTAATATCAGATAAAGCAGCCTTTGAATCAAAGAATATTACCGGAAACAGAGAAAGTCATTATATAATGATAGAAAGGTCATTCCAGGGGCTGGGGATATAGCTCAGTTGGTAGAGTGCTTGCCTCACAAGCATAAGGCCCTGGGTTCAATCCCCAGCACCGTGCAAAAAAAGAAAAAGAAAGGTCATTCCACCAAGAAGACATAGCAATTCTGCCAGGCACCATGGCACATGCCTGAGTTGTAAGCAACTCAGGAGGCTGAGACAGGAGGATCACAAGTTTAAGGACAGCACTCAGCAATTTAGTGAGACCCTGTCTCAAAATTTAAAAAAAGGACTGGGCAACATCATTCTAAATGGAGAAAAATTGAAAGCATTCTCTCTAAAAACTGGAACAAGGCAGGGATGCTCTTTCACCACTTGTATTCCACATAGTCCTTGAAACTAGCCACAACAATTAGACAAAAGAAAGAAATTAAAGGAATTTGAATAGGAAAATAAGAGCTCAAACTCCCTATTTGCTGACAACATGATCTATATTTAGAAGAACAAAAAAACTCCACCAGAAAACTTGTAGAACTCATAAATTCAGCAAATGAGCAGGATATAAAATTAACACCCATAAATCAGTTGCAGTCCTACACACCAATGACAAATCAGCTGAAAGAGAAATCAGGAAAACTATCCCATTTACAATAACCTCTAAAAAATAAAATATTTGGGAATCAATCTAACAAAAGAGGTGAAAGCCTCTACAATTAAAACCACAGAGCAGGGGGCAAGAATGGAGGAAGGAGGGACTGTATAGAGGGAAAAGAGGGGTGGGAGGAGAGGTGGGGAAGGAAAAAATAACAGAATGAATCAAACATTATTACCCTATGTAAATGTATGATTACGCAAATGGTATGCTGTTACTCCATCTACAAACAGAAACAACATGTATCCCATTTGTTTACAATAAAAATAAATTTTAAAAAAATACAGAGCACTCAAGAAAGTAATTGAAGAAGACCTTAGAAGATAGAAAGGTCTCCCATGTTCTTGGATAGGCAGAATATTGTCAAAATGGCCATACTACCAAAAGCCCTATACAGAGTTAATGCAATTGCTATTAAATTGCCAATGACGTTCTTCATAGAAATAGGGAAAAGCAGTAATAAAATTCATTTGGAAAAAGAAGAGACCCAGAATAACCAAAGAAATTCCTAGCAAGAAAAGTGAAGCAGGAGGTATCATGATACCAGATCTTAAATTATGCTACAGAGCTACCATAACAAAAACAGCATGGTATTAGCATAAAGACAGACATGAAGACCAATGGAACAGAATAGAAAACACAGACAAACTCACATTAATATAGTTATCTCATACTAGCCAAAGATGCAACTAACATACATTGAAGAAAAGATAGCCTCTTCAACAAGTGGTGCAGGGAAAATTGGAAATCCATATGAGGCAAAATGAAATTAAACCCCTCTCACCCTGTACAAAACTCAACTCACAGTGGATCAAGGACCTAGACATTAGACCAGAGACCCTGCACCTACTAGAATAAAAAAATAGGCCCAATACTCCACCCTGTTGGCTTAGGAACCAACTTATTGAGTCAGTAAGCACTCCTAAAGCACAAGAAATAAAATCAAGAATCAGTAAATGGAATGGTATCAAACTCAAAAACTTCTTCACATCAAAGGAAACAAGAACATGAACAGAGAGCCTACAAAATGGAAGAAAATATTTACTATCTGCACCTCAAAGCATTAATCTCCAGGATATACAAAGAACTCGAAAAACTTAACACCAAAATAACAAATAACCCGCCAGGCACAGTGGTGCACACCTGTAATCCCAGCGGCTCAGGAAGCTGAGGCAAGGGGATCCCGAGTTCAAAGTCAGCCTCAGCAACTCAGTGAGACCCTGTCTGTAAATAAAATACAAATAAGGGCTGGGGAATGTGGCTTAGTGGTTGAGTGCCCCTGAGTTTAATCCTCAGTACCAGAAATCAAATAACCCAATCAATAAATGGGCAAAGGAACTGAACAGGCACTTCACAGAAGAAGAAATACAGTCAGTCAATAAATACATGAAAAAATGTTCACCATCTCTAACAATTAGGGAAATGAAAATTAAAACTACTCCAGTCAGAATGGCAATTATCGAGAACAGAAGTAAAAATAAATGTTGGCTAGGATGTGGGGGAAAAGGTTCACTTATACATTGCTAGTGGGACTGCAAATTGATACAACCAGTATGGAAAGCAGTATGAAGATTCCTTAGAAAACTTGGAATGGAACCACCATTTGACCCAATTATCCCACTCCTCGATATATACCCAAAGGACTTAAAATCAGCATACTGTAGTGACTCTGACACATCAATTTTTATAGCAGTTCAATTTAAATAGTCAAGCTACAGAACCAACCTAGGTGCCCTGCAACGGATGAATGGGTAAGAAAATGTGGTATATGTACACAATGGAATATTACTGAGCTGTAAAGAAGATTGAAATTAGGCATTTGCTGGCAAATGGATGGAACTGAAGGATATCATGCTCAATGAAATAAACCAGTCCCAAAAGACCAAAGGGCAAATATTCTCTCTGATATATAGATGCTAACCCATAACAAGGAAGGGTAGGGAGGGGAAGAATAGAAATTTATTGGATAGACAAAAGGGAATGAAGGGAAGGGAGAGGGATGGGAGTAGGAAAGACGGTAGAATGAATCAGACATAACTTTCCTATCCTTATATATGAATACACAACTAATGTAACTCCACATCATGTACAACCACAAGAATGGGCTCCTGGGTTGGGGATATAGCTCAGTTGGTAGAGTGCTTGCCTTCAATGCACAAGGCCCTGGGTTCAATCCCCAGAACCCCCCCCCAAAAAAAAAAATAAAAGAATGGGCTCCTAATTAGAATAAGTTATATTTCATGTATGTACACTATTTCAAACTCTACCAACATACAAACTCTACTGTTATGTATATCTAAAAAGAACAATCAAAAAATAAAAATTTGAAGAAAAAGAGATGAGAATGTGGCTCAGTGGTAAAGCACCCCTGGATTAGATGCTCAGTACCAAAAAAAAAAAAAAAAAGATATAGCAAAGCTAAATGTACAAGCACCAAACAAAAGAGCTGCAAAACTAATAGAAATACACAAAATCTCATTGGGAAATGTCAGCACCCCTCTGAACAATTGATAGAACAAACTAGACAGAAAATCAGCAAGGATACAGAAGAACTCAACAATACATTCAACCAACAGAACTTAATTACATTTGTAGAATACTCAACAACAGAATACACTTTTGTGTATGTGCTTCCACAGAACATATATCAAGACAGACTACAAAACTAATCTCAACAAATTAAAAAGGACTGAATCATAGAGTATATTCTCTGACCACCATGGAATCAAACTAAAAATTAATAATGGGAAGATAGGAGGAATGTCTCCAACTACTTAGAAACTACATACCACATTTCTGGATGATACATAGGTCAAAGAAAAAGTTTCAAGGAAAAACTTTAAAAATACTTGGAAATTAATAAAAATGAAACAACATATTGAACTTTTTATTACATAACTAAAGCAGAACTGAGGGAAAATTATAGCACTAAATGTATACACCAGGAAAAAGAAAAAATCTAAAATTAATAATCTAAATTTTCACCTCAAGAACCTAGAAAAGGGCTGGGGAATATAGCTCAGTTGGTACAGTGACTGCCTCGCAAGCACAAGGCCCTGGGTTCAATCCCCAGCACCGCAAAAAAAAAAAAAAAGAACCTAGAAAAAAGGCAAAAAGAAGCCCAAACAAACATGAACAAGGAAATAATAAAGATAAGAAAATTAAGTTTATAAAAAGAAAACAATAGATAAAATCAAAGAAACAGAGCTTGTTCTTTTAGGGAAAAAAATCAATAAAATTGACAAAACACTAGCAAAACTGACAAAAGAGAAAAAATTCACGAATTATCACATCAGGAATGAAATGTGCCATGCCATTAGAGACCCTGTAAACATCAAAAGGAAAGGAAATACTATGAACTCTATACACATAACTTGACAACTTATGGGCCAAATCCGTAAAAGGCACAAACACCACATATAACCCAATATGAAATAGATAATTTGAATAGTAACTATTAAGAAAAATGAACTCATAGTTTAAAACTCCCTTCAGTCCCCCCAAACATGAAATTTCCAGATCTAGAAGATTTTGTAGGGTAGTTCAACCAAATGTTTAAAGAAATATTAACAACAGTGCTACATAATCTCTTCCACAAAATAATGAGAGGAAAAATTCCTTTCTTGAAACTGGTTACCCCAAAGAAAATAAACTAGACAAAATAATACAAAAATGTACAGATCAATATTTTTCATAAATAGAGATGCAAAAATTATTTCTAAAGTATCACTAAATCCAACATGGTGGTACAAATCTGGGTAATCCCAGCAACTTGGAAGGATGAGGCAGGAGAATTGTAAGTGCAAGGCCAGCCTTAGCAACTTAGTGAGGCCCTCAGCAACTTGGAAGTCTCATAATAAAAAACAGAAAGGACTGGGGATATGGCTCAGTGATAAATCACCCCTGGGTTCAATTACCAGTACAAATAATAATAAGAGGAAGAAGTATCAGTAAATACATTAAAGCAGTGTATTAAAAGCAATACACACTATAAACAAGTGGGATTTGTTCCAGGGATGCGGGGATGTTTCAATTTTTAAAAATAAATTAATGTAAAACACCATATTAGTACTCTACAGAAAAAAAAATCACAAGATCATATCAGTTGATGTAGAAAAATCATGTGACAAAGTTCCATAGCAATTCGTGATTTAAAAAACAAAACTCTCAGAAACATAGGAGTACAGGAAAACTTCCTCAGTTTGACAAAGAACATCCACAAAATGCCTTCAGTTAGCATACTTAATGGTGAAAGTCTGAATAGTTTTCCTCTAAGATCAGGAAAAGGGCAAGTATGTCTGCTCTCACCCCTCACTTTAAACAGAGTGCTGGCAGTTCTAGCCAGTGCAGTAAGGCAAGAAAGGGAAATAAAGGGTGAGTGAATCAGAAAACAAGAAATAAAACTGTTCCTATTTGCAAATGATTGTCTATGTAGAAAATATCAAGAACTCTCCAAAAAAAAAACCAAACCCTAGAAACACACATACACACACACCTCATTCAAACACCAAAATTTAAAAGATAATACTGTTTATAATTGCTCATTTAGACTATCTAGGTTCTATGTAATGAAAACTATATGCAATGTAGATGAAAGAAATCAAGTTAAATAAACAGTGAGACATACTGTGCTCATGGAGCAATTCAACACGGTATAGATGTCCATTTCCATGGTGTAAATATCTCTTACACTGCTGATTTCTAATAATCAATGTGACATTACTGAACATTTGGTAGAGATGAGAGTCTGGCTAATAACTGGATCTCACAGTACTACATAAGTTGACTCTAGCATACCACTGGGGCAGAAGGACATTATGGGGGATGATGTCCTTCTTACATATCCTGTGGTGTTGGATGCTGTACATTAATATCCATCATGGATACTGACATGTATATATGCAACTCATCTGCAAAACTCATCAAAATCTTTATTTTAAATTGGTGAGTTTGGGGCTGGGGTTGTGGCTCATCAGATCACTTGCCTAGCACGTGTGAGGCACTGTGTTTGATCCTCAGCACCTCATAAAAATAAATTTTAAAAAATTGTGTCCACCTACAACTAAAAACAAATTTAAATTAAAAAATTGGTGAATTTGGCTCAGGGGCAAAAAGCAAAGCACTGTGGGGCTGGGGTTGTGGCTCAGTGGTAAAGTGCTTGCCTAGCATGTGTGAGGCACTGGGTTCGATTCTCAGCACCTCATATAAATAAATGAATAAAATAAATATCTATCAACAACTAGAAAATATATTTTAAAAAAAGCAAAGCACTGGAAATTTTTATCACAGTAGTTGCCCTCAGCCTCTTAATCATACTTCCTTGATTTCTTTTTATTGTATAGGTTGAACAATATCCTTGTTGAGTGCCACGTATCTTGTCCCCAAGGAAACCATTGTTCTGGTAATCATTTCCAGAGCTCCCTGATAGTCAGACCCTGGCTATCTCTCCAACCTTTCTGCTCAGGACAGTGATTCTGCCACTTTGATCCCAGTGGCTAAGCACCCACCACGGGTTTCAGTATCCTCTCCCCACTGCCATCAGTGAGCCCAGTCCTGCCGCGGTTCCCTAAGTCTGCCTGTGCCAATAGAGTATGGCCATTCTTAAGCTTCTCAGTGGATGTGGTGCCCATCTTACCAGTACATTCTTTTATATATATATTTTTTTAATTTTTTAAATTATGTTTTTTTACAGACGCATTTTGATTCATTGTACACAAATGGGCTACATCATTTCATTTCTACGGTTGTACACGATGTAGATTCATACCATTCGTGTACAGTACATTTTTTATCACATCTGTAAATGGAGTATGCTTTGGGCTCTAATGTAACATAATCATGCAGTGAGTTTCCTGACTTTACATAGAATATTCACTCTAGCATGCCTACTTTTTTTGAGCCTTTGATACCATCTTCCACCGTATGCCACAATAGTCCTGGCATTTCAACTTCATTTAATATGGCCATGACTTTCTCTAAACTTTCCAGAGCCATCCTATTAGAATGTTAACAACATCACCAAGAGTCCTTGTCAGAGTATAAATCCTGAATATAGAAAAGTGCTTCTTTATCAGATATTATATCCCACTCTCCTTGATCCAACACCATCAGAATTCCCAACACCCCAAACATTCTTTCCCAGCTCCAACCGATGCAAGCAGGCTAGGTCCTCTAGTACCTCTCAGATGGTTCCTTTCTTCTTTTAGGGAGCTTTTAGTTGTGTTCTGATAGAACTTGATCCTGCTTATTGACTTGGAAGTCAGAAGAAGTGGGGTAGGTCTTGAAGAGAGTATGTGTTGTCTTGCAAGGCAGAGGCTTCTCCATCAACTTCAAGCCTTTAACAGGAAGAGGTGGGCAGGCTCAAACCTTAAAGGAAAATTTGAGGATTCCTGATTCAAAGCATCAACCCAAGTGCTCCCACTCTATTCCCAGGATCTCACTCCTTCCTAATAGAACACCAGAGTTCAGAATTCAAACTACATTGATGCTCTACTACTATTATAATTAAATCCTAGACTTTATTCTCAACTTTGTGGGTCCTCTACATGCAGGAGATCAGGTGTTAGAAGTTGTTATCATGGAACTTGGACTTTTTTATTATCTTTCTCCAGTGCACTTGACTGCCTCTACCAAGAGCCATTGAGTTCCATCATCTTTATAAAACCTGAAATATTTTTCCCATTAATGCATTTATTTCTACCAGGATCCCATCCCCACTCAGCACTAGTGAAAGTTGCTATAATTGCACTGACCAGGTATGCAGGGTTAGTCATGCTCTGCCTCCTGCCACTGCTGGGGTCCTCATTGCCAGCTGGCCAGCAGGTGATTCCATTTTTAAAATCCCATTTTAGAATATGCTTCCTCAGCACTCTTGCCACAATGGTTACCAGGTTGGGTTCCTTGGAAAATCCACTCTGAGTAAAAGACGTGGATTGGGTTGTGCTCTCAGGAGTAACAACTGTAAGAAAATCACAGGATTGGACAGGAGGAGTGCTGGGACTGCCATGGCCCTGCAGAGTTGTCCCTTCATCGAGGCAAGGGAATTAGACCTTTGTATGCCCACACTGACTAGTACATATTGGCGTCCAAGGCACCTTACCTGGAGGACATTTTCAGTTGAGGGCAATTTCTAGATAGGGCCTAGATGAGAACTGTGAACCACCAAAATTCCCAGCAGGCTTGGGGGTTACACAGGAATGAGTGCTTCAGTCTTAACAGGAAGTATCTGGATGGACATCATAACATCTACTCCAGAACCTTGTATTTTTGAAGAATTCTGTTTCTCAGGAGTGTGAAATGTCTAACTTTCTATCCTCTGACACTAATTTATCTACTACTACTACCATCTTCTTTCCTTCTCTTCACACTTTTGGAAGCTTGATAGGGGTCTCTTTATTCCTCCATCTTTATTTCATCACTATCTGATTCTCCACTCTGCACGGAGTTCTTAGATGCAGTTGCCAATGATGCTTCCTTTTTCTGTCACTCCAGAATGCAATGGTATATATCAAATATTGAAAGCAGGATTGTTAGATAGTTTGATATCTGATATGATTACTGTATTCCCCAAGTTTTCAGGTTTGTTTATTGTTATACACACATATACACACACATACTGGGGATTGAACCCAGGGACATTTAACCACTGAGCCACATCCCCAGCCTCTTTTTATTCTTTATTTAGTTGTTATTGTTGTTTTTGTGGTGCTGGGGATTGAACCCAGGGCCTTGTGCACGTGAGGCAAGTACTTTACCAACTGAGCTATCTCCCCAGCCCCTTTAATTTTTATTTTGAGACAGGGGCTCACTAAGTTGCTTAGTGCCTCACTAAACTACTTGCTGAGACTGGCTTTGAACTTGTGATCCTCCTGCCACAACCTCCCAGTCACTGGGATTGCAGGTTTGCACTACTGCACCCAGCTTTGTCCTCACTTGTGATTTGCTCATTTTCTTTTCAACTTTTTTTTTTCTTGGTAACAGGGATTGAACCCAGAGGCACTTAACCACTGAGCCATGCCCCCAGCCCTTTTGTAAATTTTGAGAACAGGGTCTTGCCAAGGCTGCCCTTGAACTTACCATCTTCTTGCCTCAGCCTCAAGAGCCACTGGAATTACAGGTGTGTGCCACCATGACCAGCTCAACTTCTTATTTAATTTTTTTTTCATTTTCAGAGGTCTCAGTCCATGTTCAGCTAACTTCATCACTCTGGACTTGGGGTGAGGCAGAACACCATGGCAGAATGGTGTAGCAGAGGAGAGCTACTCAGCTCATGACCTCCACTACAGAACCTTTAAACATTCCCAGTACCAGAAAGAAACATCTGAGGTGCTCACTGAAGCAGCACTGCCCAGATATGAGGCCCTGAATTCTGTAACTTCTGTAGAAACTTTCCACTCCAGGAATCTGTAAATATGCATATTTCTCACTCTCGGCCCTGTTTCCTCTTTGCTCCCATTGCTGGCTCTTCCCACTCAGTCCTAGAGAACATTCTCCAGGTGGTGTGCAATGCCCACGAGAGGGCAGTAGAGGCCAACCCAGTCAGACGCAGTGCCCTGCTTCCTAGCCACCACCCTGCCGTCTCACCCTGAGAACACAGCTAGAACCAGGTGATCCTTCCTACAAACCCATGTGAGAGCTACTGCTTCTATTTTGAGGACAAGACCCTGACATACATTGCTTAAGTCACTTGGTAAAAGTTGGGCCTATCTGGAGCCCCCTGATAATCTCTGGGAGCTCTGGACTTCAGATCCAATCTGAGCAACAACTCCAAGAAGCTCCTAACTTTTAAAACCTGAAAGTTAAATAGATAGATGACAATATCAGATCACTGGATGCTCAAGCGTCTCCCCTTACAAGAGCCAACCCTTGACCCTGCTTCCCCTCAATGGCTGCTCCTCCTTCATCTTCCTCTCTCAGCTGTGCTCCCAGAAAGCCATCCGCAGGGTAATGTGCATCCACTTCTACATCCTCATTTTACAATTGCTACTGAGCCCACTGCACTCCCTACCAAAGCTATTTGTATTAATATCATCCATGACCCAAGTGTAAATTCAGTGGAAACCTTTTGGTCTAAAGTCATTCCCTCATTTCCCATGTTTCTACCTCCTTCCCTTCTGTATTAATGAAAGATCCCATCATCACGTGCCCAAACAAGAAAACTGCAAGTCATTCTAGAATCTCTACCTTCCTTATCACTAATCCACATTCAAATTACAAGTTCTGTCAATTCCTTCTAAGTATATCTAGACTACATCTCCTATTTTCACGCCACGGCATAGATCAAGACCTCATCATGCATTTCTAACTCCCAACAGCCCATCTACCCATCTGTCTATCCATGCAGTCATTCAGCAAATACATGCTAACAGCTACAGATGCCAGACACTTGGGGGTGGCAGCCCACAACAGGACTGATGAGGCCTATTCACTGGAGTCCACATGCTTGGGGACATAGACAGTAAGAATAAAATAAACGAGATAATATGAGATACTGATAAGTCCTATGAAGAAAACAAAACAGGGTAGTGTGATGGAAAATGGCTGGGGGAAATATATTTTTTAAATAAAAGTTTTAAAATGTCTGGGAGAGTGCTGGGGAAGTGACTCAGTAGTAGAGAGCTTGCTTGGCATACATGAAGCCATGAGTTTGATCCCTAACTACAAAATAAATAAATATAATGTCAGGGAGGCTGCTTTAGTTTGATCCTAGGAGAGGACACTCTGAGACAGTGACAAGCAGTGCTGTGGGGCACTGATGCTGCCTGAATACTCAGTTTCCCTGCCTCCTTTTCAGAGGAGCATGTGCACAGTTCTGGCTAAAGAGATGTCAGTGAAAATCAACTGGGATGCCAGGATGTGCTGGGGAGGCTGTCACTTCCTGAGAAGGAAGACACATCACTCACATAGACCCTTCCTGGTCCTGCTGCTCCTCCTCTGAGCCCTAGGGGAAGAAAGGAAACTCCAGAGATGTAGGCCCTGGACCAACATCAGCATCTGCCACCTCCAGACTCCCTGTATGGGAAAAGCAAGCCCTGAGTGTTTAAGCCACTTCAGTGGAGTTTTCTCTTCCTCTCATCACAGGGTATAGCAACTTGGATCACTAGCCATGTGAAGATCTGGGAAAGAGAAATGAGACAGAGTTCAAAGGCTCTAAAGTGGGAACTTCACTGGCTTGTTTGAGGAAGAGAAAAGACCCATGTGGTTGAAGCATAGTAAAAATGGAGGGGAGTAAAGTCTGAAAGGTAGAGGGGGTCTTGCAAAAGCTTTATGGCTGTGGAGAGCTAACTGGTTTTTATTTTAAGTTCATGGGAGGCCAGTGAAGGGTTTGAGGAAAGTAACAGTCTGACTTAGATTTCTTAAAAGACCCTAAAGACACTAGCACCAAGTTCATTGGATTAACAAAGGGGAATGAAGGGAAGGGAGAGCGAATGGGAATAGGAAAGACAGTAGAACGATTTGGACATAACTTTCCTGTGCTAATATATGAATACATGACCAGTGAAACTCCACTTCATGTACAACCACAAGCATGGGATCCTAATTAGAATAAGTTATACTCCGTGTATGTATAATACATAAAAATACCCTCTACTGTCATGTATCTAAAAAGAAAAAGGAAAAAAAAAAGACATTAGCACCCAGGAGTGGTAGCGCACACCTGTAATCCCAGCAGCTCAGGAGGTTGAGGCAGGAGGATTGCAAGTTCAAAGCCAATCTCAGCATCTTAGTGAGGCCCTAAGCAATTTGGCAAGACTCTGTCTCAAAAAATAAGAAGGGCTAAGGATGTGGTTCAGTGGTTAGGCACCCCTGACTTTAATCCCCGATATCCTCCCCCTGCCCAAAAAAACACTAGCTACAACACAGAATGAGTTGGGGAGTGCAGTGGGGCACATCCTGCTTTGGGGCTAACCACTCCTAACCACCTCTTGCTCTCTATCCTGGTCTCTGTTGAACTTAGGGTGAGCCACATAACCCTGGTCTGGCCTAAGAGACACTGATGGGAAGTCTTTCAAGAGAATTGGCCTGGCTCTATCCCCTTCTCCTGCCTGAAATGTAGAAATGACTCCTGGGAATGCAGGGGCCTTCCTGCAACCAAAAGGTGAAAGTTATAACTGGCAGAGTGAAAAACAGCAGGCCTGCTCTGGGTACTTGGTGACATTTCCAAAACTTTGAACCCTGCCTGCTACCGGACTTCTCATTAGGTGAGCAAAATAAATCCCTATTTGTTTAAGGCACTGTAAATTGGGTTTTCTGTTACTTGCAGCTAAATACATTCTCAACTGCTATAGTAGACAGGAAAGTCAGAAGGAGGGGTAAGAAGTCACTTCAGTCACTGAAGGGGTATGGGTGTGAGACAGTAGTGACTCAGACTGTTGAGACTGTCTCCCCATAGGTCCTTCCATTTCTGGTCTTAACTTCCTCTAATTTGTCTTCCACATGATCGCACTTCCCAAATGCACATCTCCTCTCGAGTTCCTTGGGAGTTAAAATTCCTGACTGGGTTAAAGGTCATATGTTTTCTCTCATATGTGGAAGGTAGAGAGGAAAAAGGAAAAGAAAGGTGGGGGACAGGGATCTCATGAAAATCAAAGGGAGATCAGTAGAGGAAAGGGACCAGAGGGTGGGAGGTGGAGAGTAACATTGGCCAAGTTGTACTGTTATATTGTGTGCATGTACAAATGTATAACAACAAATTGCATCATTACGAACAAATATAATACACCAATAAAAAAATGTGGTAAAAAATTCCTGGCTGGCTCTCCATGGCCTACAAGATAAAAATCTAACCTCCTTTGCCTAGCACACAGCACCCTCTGTGATTTGTCTCACCTCATCTGCCATCTCCTCTCACTACTCCCATCCTTGCAATTTACACACTTCCCACCAGGCACGCCCCCTAGTGAACACCTCCCACACAACAGGCACTGTATCTGTTCATCTCTATTCCAAACAACCCTAAAAGGTGGGTATTGCAAGTCTTATTTATAGGTGAGAACCCTAATGCTCAAGACAATTAAGTGACTTGGCCAAGGCCACACATCTAGCAAGTGGTGGGTCAGGATTTAAACTCTGGTTTGATTTTAAAACAAATTAAAATTCACCATTCTTACCAAGAAGTCTGAAGGTAGGTGATCACCCTGCTGTTCAAATATTCAGAGATGCCATCAGGGCCCCAGGATCTTCCAATCTTTCCTCTCAGTTTTAGAGGATTGGATTTCACACTCATACTTGTTACTTCTTGGTTTTAGGAGGGCTGCTCAGTTCTAGACATCACATCAGGTCCAAATCAAAAAGGGGAACTACACCAGCTCAATCAGTTGCACGCCCCCTTTTTTTAAAAAAGCAAAAACTTTCCTAAAAACCTACTGCCCAGTACCCTTCTACCTATAGCTCATGGACACACATGTGCCCCTAGCTGCAAGAAAGGCTGGGAAATGAGAAAATGTCAGTATTAATGGTTGGCCTAGATCAAATGTGATCCATCAATGCTGCCCCAACAAATCTGAAGCTCTGTTAGCAAGGAAGAGGGTAATGAGGGTGACCAGGTAACAAAGAGGGTCTGTTCCCACCTCATACTTAGAAGAATGGGAGCAGCTGGATACTCTGATCATTCCCCTTCCTCCTCAGGTCTGCCTGGAAAACCCTTTCTTGCACATCACATATCATTTTTTTTTCACATATCCTTTTTTATAAGACTGCCCTCACTCCTCCAATGAAACCTGATGCACACTACTTTGCCTTCTTCTATATTATTACCTGATTCTATATATATATATATATATGTCATTATAGCAATTAATGCATTATAATGTGATTGCTTATTCCATTATGCATGCATTCATCCCATAAATGCTGAGCACTTGCTCTTTGCCAGACACTACTGGGAACCAGGAATTCAGCAGTGAACAAGTTAAATCTTTAGGTTTGGTTCTTGCCCTAATAAAGTTTTTAGTCTAATAGGTGAACTTTTCAGACAGATAAAGTCATGGGAGGAAGAAACTCATCTCCTCAGACCATAAACAACCATACAACAGTCCATGGCTCACCCCCAGGACCTAGCACAGTATCTCACACAAAATAGAACCACTATGACCATATGTTAAATTTATTCTTTTCTCAGGAAGGCTTTGAATTCTTCATTTTTTCCTTCCTTTCTTTTTTTCGACTAGGGATTTTACTCAGGGGCACTGTACCACTGAGCTCCATCAATTTATATATATATATATATATATATATATATATTTTTTTTTTTTTTTTTTATTGTAAACAAATGGGATACATGTTGTTTCTCTATTTGTACATGAAGTCAAGGCATACCATTTGTGTAATCATAAATTTACATAGGGCAATGTTGTTTGATTCATTCTGTTATTTTTTTCCCTTCCCCCCTCCATCAATTTTTAATTTAATTTTTTAATTTTTAATTTTTGAGATAGGGGTCTTGCTAAACTGCCCAGGCTATCCTTGAACTTGTGATCCTCCTGCCTCAGTCTCCCAAGTAGGTGAGATTACAGGCCTGTCCCCCATGCCTGGCTGAAATGTATTTTAAATGTATATATTTTAAGAGAAATACAGTCCTTGTTTCTACCAGGAAACCCCCACAGAATGAGCCATGCTACTCTCGGTGTTAAAGTGTGACTCAAGCACCTTGAAAACCACCATTCCCTTCGCCCAGCATTGCAGGTCCTTCTTCCAGTAAAGGGTCCAAGAGCACCTAACATGACACTTCACATCAGAGGACATATGTTTACGTGGATGTCGATGTGTGTTTTTACTGAAGGCTTTATTAGATTTTCTAAACAAGCACATCTCATTGTCAGTGCTAGAGCTGCTGAGTATGGTTCTGAAAGCACTCAACTCCTCAGGCACCTATCCCATAGCTTATTATGTGACGTTTTAATTGTTCCTTAAATACCCTGTTTTGCCCCTTCTCTTCTGCAGGTACGGCAGCTGGGAACAAGGCAGGCAGACACAAGAGAAATAAAAATAACAACCACTGCTTTGGTCTGTGCTTCTGTTGCCATGGTGATGTTGACAGGTGACACACAGAGGTGAGAGGTTCTTTCTATAGTGCAGCCAGTGGACAGTGGAAGCCAGAGAGGGAAGATATAAACATAGAAGACCCCAAGCCTCCTAGGTTTCATGAGCCTTCCAGACTTTATGAGGCCATCTGGTCCATTCCCCTGACTCTTAGCCAAAGTTCAAATGGATGGGCAGCTTATTCTTCAGAATCCTCAAGAACAAACTTCACCACCTTCTAAGTCACCTATTAGGTTCCTATTTCACAAGATTCATGACCCTGAGTGGGTTTCAATGTCTAATCTCATTTTCTCTCGATGTCGTTCCAGCCCAATTCCTCCTCCTGTTGCTTCTATGGAAATAAAAGTTAATCATCACCTACACTCTGGAGTCACCAGAAGACACTTAAATGTGGACTCACTTGTTTCTGTCCCACCACAGCCAGCTGTAGTCCTCTCAGGGTGTCCACCCCTGTTCTCTGCTCTGGTGTTGGCTCTGGGACTAAGTGGCTAGAGTGGGAACAGCCCCTGCCACAGCAAGAAGCCCCTGACCACCAGAAATGAGAAAGAGGCCTAATGCCTAACAGGGCAGGGCAGGGCAGGGCAGCCCTGCCAAGCAGGATGTTGTCCTCCTTCCCAGTGAAGTTAAGCAGACAGAACAGGAAGGTCTGGTTTTAATGAGGATGTTTAAAAGCCTTTGCGAAAGCAGACAAAGCCCAAGGCAGTTTGGAAACCCACGCTGATGGCAACTGGGCTCTCATGGTTCCAGTAGACCCTGCAAAACAGAAATGGTTCTGCTAGATTAGGAGTGTGGCATTTTCCCACCTCACTTTAAAAACAAAGAAACAAACCAAAATTGTTTAAAATTGTTTCAGGAATTATCTTGCTTAAAAACTGTTGGCTCACATCAATGTTCATAGCTGCTCAATTCACAATAGCCAGACTGTGGAACCAACCTAGATGTCCTTCAATAGATGAATGGATAAAGAAACTGTGGTATATATATACAATGGACTATTACTCAGCTATAAAGAATAATAAAATTATGGCATTTGCAGGCAAATGGATGGAATTGGAGAATATCATGCTAAGTGAGATAAGCCAATCTCAAAAATCCAAAGGACGAATGTTCTCACTGATAAGCGGGTGATGACACATAATGGGGTGTGGAAGGGGGGCAAGAATGGAGGAAGGAGGGACTGTATAGAGGGAAAAGAGGGGTGGGAGGGGTGGGGGGGAGGAAAAAATAACAGAATGAATCAAACATCATTACCCTATGTAAATGTATGATTATGCAAATGGTATGCTGTAACTCCATGTACAATCAGAAACAACATGTATCTCATTTGTTTACAATAAAAATAA
Source organism: Sciurus carolinensis (assembly GCF_902686445.1). Classification (NCBI taxonomy): domain Eukaryota; kingdom Metazoa; phylum Chordata; class Mammalia; order Rodentia; family Sciuridae; genus Sciurus; species Sciurus carolinensis. The sequence goes on from NC_062213.1 coordinate 97,851,416, forward strand.
AATAAAAAATTTAAAAAAAAACTGTTGGCTCTGGGATTGGGGCCAGGGGAAAATAGAGGTACTATGGATTAGACAGCGGGGAGTGAAGGGAGGAGAGGGAGCATGGAGGTAGGAAGAGTGCTTGAATGAATGGGACATTATGACCCTGTGTGCATGTATGATTACACAACCTGTGTGATTCTACATTATGTCCAACAGAAGAATGAGAAGTTATACTCCACTTAAGTATGATGTGTCAAAATGCATTCTACTGGGCTGGGGATATAGCTCAGTTGGTAGAGTGTTTGCCTCACAAGCACAAGGCCCTGGGTTCAATCCCCAGTACTGCAAAAAAAAAAAAAAAAAAAGCGTGGAAAATGCATTCTACTGTCATGTATAACTAATTTATTCAGAAAAAAATTTTTTTAAAAAACTATAAACTGTGTTGGCCTTAATGGATTAGGGGAAGTAGAAAGCAGCCAATCCAAGGAGCTCCCAGGGAACTGCTTCTATTACTAAATCCCCCACCCCCACACAACCAAGGTCACAGGGAAAAGTCACCTGCAGGAGCACCATGACTTGGTGCTAACAGCCTCCTCCCCATTTCCACCACTCTCTCCACCCCTGAACTACTCACACTTCCATTCTCTTAATCCACTTTACTAAGTAGAAAGAGCCCTGTCACTGACATGTTGGAGCAACCCTAGCCTCTCTTCACAGTCCCTGATTCCCCAAAACAGTGTCAGGAAAATGAAACATTTGCACTGAAGTTCTCTTTGGTTTCTCCAGTTGATTTCTTTCACACCCTGGACCAATAAGCCACTGCTTCTTTTCACAGAGTGAAGCTGCCTCCAAGTGTGAGGTTAACACCCACCCCAAGGCTGGATCCTGTCTAGTCTCTCCCAACAGCTGAGCATCGTGATTTTACTAATTAAGCCGCTTTCTTGTCTTCAATTAGCTGCATGTGAATCTTGTTGGGAAGTCTTGGATCTGTGAAATAGTCTGGGATAAAAATCAAAAAGAAGAAATCATCTCAGGGAAAAAAATGGGAGGGAGACAGCTTTCTCTCCTAAAAGCTAGGATGGCAAGGTCTTAGCCACTACTGGTGGCCTGCTTTACAACATAATGTGAGCAGTCACAGTGGATCCTCATGATCACTGCCCTCACCAGAGCAGTTAAGTGTGCTAGCTCAAATGGTCATGGGTAGGGCTGACACAAAGTGGCTCCTGCTCCTGCCACACCATGCTGTTTGTCATTGCTTGCTGACGCACAAGGAGCCATCATCAGAGGGCTCAGGGATTCTCTGGGTTTTCTGCTCCCAGCCCATCTTGGGGCCCAAATAAATGCCAAGTATTATTCTTGTCTCCACTCAGCTTGCCAGCTCCTGTCTCTGAAATATACGCCTTCTCTGAGAATACCCTCTCAGAGAAGAGCCAGGCTCCGCAGGATGACGACAGAAAAGGGTTTTTATACACCCGGCAGAATGTGAGTCAGAGGCAGCATCTGCTGTGGCAGCAAAGGCGTACTTAGATTCAGTTAGAAACAGTTGGAGGACACAACCAACTCCCAGGGTTAACTGCACCCAAGAAACAGTCCCTCTAAACACTGTTGACCTTAAGCCATCTTGCAGCCAAGTCCATTAGAATCACCTGGGGAGTCTTTGAAACTATGGATGCTGGGCCCTACCCCAGACTAATTAAATAAAAATCTCTAGGGGTGGGGCCTGAACATTGGTATTTTTTTAAAAAGCTCCCCAGGTGATTGTAATGCACAGCCGGGGTCAGAACTGCTTTACGATTCCCAGGGAAAGGGCTGCCCATATGTTCCTTTGGGAATCTCAAAATTCTGAACAGTCCTCACCAAGAGGAAGTTCTGCCTCATTTCTCATCTGGCCTCATTTTGAGGAAATGACAGTAAAGTTAGAAGCCTTCTGAAAAAAGCTCCCTTGAGGGACATCAGGTGGACAACCCCAGACTCTACAGAGAGAATCCTGGGCCTATCCAAGTCTAAATTCTCAGTCATATTCCTTGCACAGGCTTTATGACATACACACCCCCAAAATGATGCTGCCCTACTCACCTGCAGCAAATTCCAGGATATTGTCTGGTCTTTTCAAAAACATTTCTCTGGAAAACATTACGGGGTAGAGAAGGAGATAACACAGGCTTTAAGGCAGGCTTCAGGTCCCAGGCTTTCTCATAGATTAATGTGAGACATACCCATTCCAGAAGTCAATAAACAGGGGACACAGATAAGGATCCTTTTGTTTGTGATTTTTCTTCAATTCAGAATCTAAGGCAAGGAGTAAAACATCCCAAGTGGGAACTTTGGCTATCGCTCATTTCACAGAAGAGCTGCCATTCGTTCAACATTTTCACATCAGTACCAAGCCCAGGACAGAAAGCAAACTTAAGAGCACGCCACGGGATCCTCAAGGGACTCCAGTGTGATGGGATAGATATGCAACCCCACAATGTTCTGAGGAAGTTTAACCATGAATTCCCATGGGGGAGCAGGGAGGAATACAGTAAGTCCAGCTGAGAAGATGGTCTTCAGTTGGTCATTGGTCCTACAGTACACCTTAAAACCCCAAGTCCCAGGGCTACCCGGAAGCTGAAAATATCTTAGGTCTCACAGAGTTTTATGGTTTGTAAAATATGCTCACAAATAATAACCAGCTGAGGTGGCAATTTTTACGTCCCCATTTTACATACAAAAACCACCAAGGCTTAATCATTTGCTCAAGTTTATAAAGATCATAAATAAAGGAGAGAGAGCCCAGGTCTTGTGACTCTAAGGTCAGAGCTCTCTACAATAACCCTTGGCCATGGGCTATCCTGGCCCATCAGTTCTGTCTCATCAGCCCCACTTCCAATTGTTCTCTTAGGCATAGGCCTCCCCTGCCCAGGAGGCCCCTAGTTTCAATACCCAAGCTTTAATACTTTTTTCTTCCCTTCTCCATCAATTCAGTTTGATAATTATTGAGCACAAATTATGTGTAAGTAACTGCACAAAGTATGAGGGATTGATTCTTTTCAAAAAAGATAAAATATAGCCCTACCTCAAAGAACTTACAGGCAAGTAAAAGGGAAGTTCTCAAATGTCCAAAAGGCCAAGTAATCTCCAGTGAGTGCTAACAGAGGAGTATGAAATAGTGTTCTGGGAGATCAGAGTTGAGAGAGGTGACTGAGGGGGAACCCCAAAAATCTTCACAGAGCAGTCAGCATTCAAGAGGACCCTGAGGTAAACATGGAATTTCAGTAGGCAGGACAAGGGCTGAGGGCAAGAACATTCCAGATCCAGGCAAAGAGTAAGAACTAAGGTTGGAAATGTGAACTGTCCATGTCCCATAGACTGATTTCCCTTAGGGTAGTGATTGAGTTGTATCCACCTTTGTATCCCCAGGGCCTGGGACAGCACTCAAGGGGTGTCTACCTGGGCTCCATAAGATCAGAGAATAACCAGAGAAGTTCAGTCTGGTTGGAGGAAGAGGCATGTACAGGAAGCAGGAAGAAATGAAGGAAGGTCTGTTACAGAGGGCCTTGAATGCTGAAAGGGACCTTTATATTCAATTCCAGAGACAGTGGGAGGGACAGGCACAGTGACCCACATCAGTAATCCCAGAGACTACAAAGGCCAAGGTAGGAGGATCACAAGTTCGAGGTCAGCCTCAGCAACTTAGCAAGACCTTCAGCAGTTAAATGAGACCCTCTCTCAAAAATAAATAAGGACCTGGGATGTAGCTCAGTGGTAAAGTGCCCCAATTCAATCCCAATACCATAAATAAATAAGTTAATTAAAGACAGTGGGAACGCTGGGAATATAGAGGCTCTCGGTTCAATTTCCAGCATCACAAAACAGAAAAAGACAAAGGGAATAGATAAATAGCATGTGGTATAGTCATTTAATCACAAAAGTAAGAATGGAGGATCTTCTAGATACTGAGCAAAAGAAAGCAGGCACAAAAGAACACATATTATAGAATTCCATTTAGGTAAAATTCAAAAAGGCAAAACCAATCTGTGCTATTAGAAGTCAGCCACTATAATCCCAGTGGCTCAGGAGGCTGAGGCAGGAGGATCTCAAGTTGAAAGCCAGCCTCAGCAACTGAGTGAAGCCCTAAGCAACTACACAAGATCTGTCTCAAAATAAAAAATATAAAAAGGGACTGGGGATGTGGCTCAGTGGTTAAGTATCCCTGGATTAAATCCCTCATACAAAAAAAAAAAAAAAAAAAGAATGCTGGTTATCATTTGGGGGTGATGTCTAGAAGGGACCACAGAAGGTCTGAGGTGCTGCTAACATTTCATTTCTTCGTCTGGGCACTAGTACCGTGTGTGTGGGCAAGTGCATCCAGCTTATAATATGTCACTTCTCTGTATATTTTGATAAAAATGTTTGAAAACAACAAAAAAGGTAATGCGAGTCCCTGAAGATTTTTTCAGCCAAGGAATGATATGACTAGTACTACAATTTGGGAAGTTTCATCTGCTCAGGTATTTACAAAAACATCTAATAAAGCTTTTCTACAATTCCACACATGGTTATCATATCTCTGGCCCTAAACCTTTAGTTTCTGGATGCCTAAAATAAGTTTGATCCTAACTCTTTTCATTATTCTGATCCAAAATTGAAGGTATTAGGGTTCTGTACACCATATTTCTGTTATAGACTAGAGAGGTGTGGCTGAATGACCATGGATCACTAGATTCCAGAAAATCCAAGTGGCAAGTTCATTTCCCAACAAAAATGGTTCAGACCTTCTCATGGCTTAGAGCAAGTAGAGAGCAGAGACCTCCAAGACAGGCAGAGACAGCAAGCTGCTCAAGGACTGCTCTCTCTTCTTCCTTCCTCTTCTCACAGGAAAGACCATGTGAAGAATCAAGAATCAAGTACAGATACAGGGTTGATTCTGGCTCACCCTGGTATCAATAAAAGGAAATAATAGGTACACCAAAAAAAAAAAAAAAAAAAAAAGAAGCAAACCCTGGAACTTCTAACATTACCCTCTTTCACCCTAAAAAGGGCCAGGAGGAGTTTATGCAGGGGAGCTTCAGGGACAGTTAAAGGAAAAGTCCGGTGGCCTACCTGGCCTTGGGAGGCAGGTGGTAAGGAAAGTATGGGAAGGTGCCCAGGGCTGTCCCAACAGCAACAAGGCCCAGACACCAGGCCTCCTCCTGGAAACTGTTCTGTAGAGAAGCAGGGCCATCCCCAACATGTGACTGAAACAACAATCCCCTCTTCATTCCCCACCTCCAAGTGTTCTAACCCTGTTGTTTGTGAACAATACAAATGGTGATTTAATTCAGGCTTTTAACATTTATACCCAATCTCCCTGCTGGAACTATTCCTAACTTGGATTGCACACTCCCCAGGATAAGAAACCATGTCATTCTTTGTTCCCTTAAGAGGAAAAAATGCAAAAAGGGATGGGCTGATCCCCAGGTCTGATACTGACAGATGACTTCTAAACCAACTTTTTCCCCTGATGCTTCCCCTGCTGTGCTGAGGCTACTGCTGGGAGAACTAATGAGATCCAAGAAAACAAAGAGTCCTCCAGGTCTACACGTGTGTGTGTGTGTGTGTGTGTGTGTGTGTGTGTGTGAGAGAGACTCAGACTCAGAGCCTCACATATGATAGGTAAGTGCTCTACCGCTGAGCTACACCCCAGCTCTGAGGCCCACTGAGCAGCCCCTTGGCTGTAAGCAGGGGGTCACCTGTGGACCTGTGTTTACAGCACAATACAGTGGAAGAAACAGGGGTTTGAATCCTAGGTCAGTAACTTGAGGAGGGTACTTTACTTCTCTGAGCTTAAAACTGTCTCACCTGTAAAATAGAAATAAGTTATTTTTTGTAGCATGGCTGGTAGGATCAGCAAAACTATACAAAGATGCCACACACTGTGTGGGCACTGGAAAAACACACACATTGCTCCTGCAGCTTGGAGCTCTGGACCAGAAACAGAAGATTGACAATGCAATTACAATAGAGTGTGATGACTGCTGATGTAATGAAACAACACAGTGCCTGGAAATGGAAGCCATTATTATTTAAACCTTGCCGATTTGTCTTCAACCAAACCGTATTTGAGATAGTGTTGTCTGTTGTTTTCATCCTGATTGCTGCTCCATGAATTTTTTTTTTCTTGCTTCAGTTTTTGTCTTTCATTCCATTAGATTTTTCCATTCAAGCAATGCCAAGCAAAAATGTTGTGCAGGGGAAGGATACACTGGAAAATGGTCTTCTTTTGCCTAAGAAATTAGTGGCTTCCAACTCTTAGGGTTTTTCTACAACAATGTCCTCAGGTAGGGAAGGGCCAGATATGTGGCTTTTTTCTTTCTTTCTTTCTTTCTTTCTTTCTTTCTTTCTTTCTTTCTTTTTTTTTTAAGTTCTACTAGTAATCTTGTTCAGTTCTTTTGTTGAGAATAGTGTTTACACCCAATGGCTGCCTGTTGGGTTTCTCAGTGCCAGATTCCTTCTTTCAAGTGTCATGAGGCATATATTTATCTTTACAGTTGATGAATTTTAATATTTTTAAGAATTTAGAGATAACTGGAGGAAAACTCTAAGAAATCACAAGAAAACCCTTGATGTGACAAATTCCAGAGTTAGAAAAAAATTCAGTCTTAGGTTATTTTCTGACTTTTAAGAAATTAGAAGCAATAGGAAATGTTTCAAGAAAGAAGAGATCAATCATATTCATCTATCCCCAGTAAGATTTGGTGGAAGTTTTCCACTAGATGCTCAAGGCCCATCTGGAAAACCACCTACCTGAAGAAGCCACTTAGGAGCAACTCCACTTCTTTGTGTGTCCTTAGGTACTTTTCGTTAGCAATCCGTGTCTGGATCTGAGGGCAAGAGCAAAGGGTCTGTTCCATCAAACAGAACCAGGGTTTAACCCTAGAGGTGTGAAAGGCTGGGGAAACAACGTGGACAATTAACCCAGCTCTTTTCCTGGGGTGCTTGAAAGCTTAAGTCTTCTGTGGATTTGGTAACTCCATGCGGCTTCCTGCTCAGGTTAGAGGCCTTAACTGAGATAGTATCCCGTGGGTTAAGTTCTTGTTTGCATCTAACCTGATGTTTCTGGGTGTAACTTCGACCCATTTCCCTGGCGGGATCCCAGCTTTAGTTCTTGCATTTTCAGACGCTGGTCGGACTCGGTTCAGAGATCCAGAAGAACAGAGATCCGCCGGGAGGATGGGGGCACTTCCTGGGCCCTCCGCCCCTTTATCTGGGGACAGGCCCCGGCTCTCCTTCTCTCAGGTGCCTTCCTCCCTGTCTGGGGTCCCTATCCTGGAGCTACAATTTGATGGATGTGGGCGTGGGGTCGCGGCTGCACTCACCTTGAAGTTTCGCAGCTGCTCCAGCTGCGCGGGGCTCAGCGCCCCAGGGTCCGGCCCCAGCAGCCCGCCCCGCAGCGTCGCCATCTTGGGGCGGTCGTCCAGGCGACGGGTCGCGACTGTGTGGCTCCGCCTCCGCCCCGCCCCAAGTCCCGCCTTCTCCAGAGGGGAAGGGTCTGAGGGAAGCTCTGTGGGGTTTCTCTCTGCCACTGAGGAGTGAACTTAGGAGGGTTCCCCAGAGTTGGGGACTGGTTTTTGAACTCCATTGCATACGAAATGAGCCTTCCTTCTTGCCCCCACCCAAGCTCAAATACTATTTTTTCTAGTTCTAGAGCAAAACAGGAATAAGGGTTCCTAAGGCAGGGTCTCCCAGAATCCTGTCCTGACTTAAGCAGAAACTAGAGGAAACCTTGTAATAGTGGGGTGGGAGGGAGGAATCCAAGCTTCTTCCCGTTCCACTGGCCCAGAAGCTGACCCTGCTAATCTATCCTGCAGACACTGATCATTGAAATCTTCGATTCCCGACCCGGTCCCTGCCCCTTGGTACTGGATATTGAATCCAGGGCCTCTCTCGTGTTAGTCACTCTACCACCAAAGTACCTCCCCAGCCTTACCCCCTTTTTTTGAGACAGAGCCTCACTAAATTGCTCAGACTAGTAATCCTCCTGTCCAGTTTCCCCAGTAGTTGGGATTACAGGCTCGGGCCTCTGGGCTCTCATTAGCCTTGGATTCTTAAAAGGTGAAAGCACCCCAGAGCATGGAGTGAGTTGAGTTCTACAAAGGAAGGAACCTTCCCAGACTAAGATACTAGAAAGGACCTGCAGGACACCCTGGCAGAATTTCCCCTCTTAGACTATCTTATGTAGATTAATTTTCTCTTCACCCTGGGTTCCTCATAAATTCTAAATTATTTCTCACACTCCCTACTGAATAAGGGAGGAGAAGGGGAATGGGTCTTCAAGATTTGTTCTTCTACTATCTAATTAAGAAGGGTAAGTGAAACATAAAGCCAGAGAGCTGAAAATAGCTGCCTGGAAAGGGCAGGAGCCTGTCAATATACATGCTGAGCTTCCACACCCACAGAGATCTTGCCCAGCAGAAGCCTTCTGAGAGGCTGAGAACCCAAAAGGGATTTGTGAACAACTGCCCCAAGGATCAAGGAAATAGCATGAGAAACAAGCTCAGCATTAGATTGGGGGGGGGGGGTGTCTCTCAGTGGTCTGTCTCTTTCTCAGGAAAGACTGAGGAAAAACAGTGAGAATGTTGGCAGTTCCTAAGCCAGGGAAAGAGGTAAGTTAGTTAATGGGCTACAAATCTTTTCCCAGGAACATCATGTGGGTTAGTAATTACTTTGGTTGTTTGTCTGTTTTTTTAGGAGAGAGGGTTAATAGAGTGAGAGGCAGATAAGCTGCCATCTGTCAGAACAGTTAGTTTTCCTCCAGGAGCAGAGGTTAAGCAGATACCATGGCTCCCGTTGGCTACGACCTGTTTCTCCCCACCTTATACTGCCAAGAAGAACTAATGGTGAAGCCTCCAGATCTGCACTAGCCAGTATGGTCTCCCAGAGTCATTGATGGCTCTTGAACACTTAAAATGTGACCTTAGGTGTTAGATGAGCTAGCAATGTAAAATACTCTCTGAATTTGAAAGACTTAGTATGAAAATCATGTAAAATATTTTGCGAATTTTTTGTTGATTACATGTTTAAATAGTATTTTGGATACAACAGGTTAAATTAAAATATATTATTAAAAGTAATTTCATTGTTTCTTTTTACTTTTTTAAGATGGCTACTAGAAATCAAGATTATATATGTGGCTTGCATGATATTAGACAACACTGAAATGTGGACTTGCAAACTGATACACACAGACACACACACAATTCTGTCCATCCCCATGCATAAAATAATTGATATCCTCTTTTGCTAGGCTATGATTTGCTTGTGCTTTGAGAATTGGTCATGTCCCTTACTAGGGATGGAACCTAAGGGCACTCTACCATTGAGCCACATCACCAGTGTTTTGTTTTGTTTTGTTTTGTTTTGTTTGGTACCAGGCATTGAACCCAGGGGCACTTAACCACTAAGCCACATCCCCAGTCCCTGTTTTATATTTTATTTAGAGACAGGGTCTCACTGAGTTGCTGAGGCTGGTTTTGAACTTGTGATCCTTCTGACTCAGCCTCCTGGGCCGCTGGAATTATAGGTGTGCGCCACCACATCCAGCATTCCCAGCCCTTTTTACTTTATTTTGTTTAACATTTTTTAATTGTAGATGGACACAATATCTTTATTTTATTTATTTTTATGTGGTGCTGAGGATAAAACCCAGTGCCTCCCATGTGCTAGGCAAGCGCTCTATACCACTGAGTTACAACCCCAGACCCCCTTTTTATTTTTTATTTTGACACAGGATCTCACTAAATTGCCAAGGTTAAAGTCCTTGGATTACAGGTATGTGCCACTATGCCCAGCCTTTCTGGACTGATCACTGCTTAGTGCCCAAATGCCTATATGTGAGAGAAGGGCAACTTTTGTTTTCTTAACAGCATCTCAGTTCACATTATTACATATTGTGTTTTTCTGTCTTGAGGTAGAAGCCACTTGAAGGCAGGAAGGTTATATAATCAATTCTTTGTTCTTTCATAAATTTTGTTGCAGATGTTTTCATTGTGTTCAGTGAAGCCAGTAAGTACTTGATGATTAGCCACTCTGCCCACATATACCATCACATTTTGCTTTTTCTAAAAAATATCCCAATTATCTGGTACTTTCACTTCCTAAGAGCCTAAAACCAGGAACAGGACTCTCCCTTTATAAAGTCAGTAATCTTGTTATATAGGGCAGTTAGCTTTGACTGCAGAGGAATAAGAAAGAGGGATGGTGGGCAGAGAAAGTGTCTTGGAAGAATTAGGACTTGAGGCCTCATTTCCTCCTGAAGAAAAACTCCCCAGAATGTGCCTCTGAGTCATGGGGTTCCACCCCACAATCTTTACCTCACAAGGCTCCCATCCCACATGGCCTGATAGAACATCAGAGATGTGCCCACAGTCTCTAGGCCAGGAGGATCTGATGAGAACTTCCCCCCACCCTAAATCTAGCTTCTTTTCTCACACTGACACCTCCAATCTAGGGCCACAAATAAAGTGAAGGATTGGAGACATTTTGTTGCCTACAGCTGTCTTCCCAATTACTGACTGGAGGAGGAGTGAGAGAAGTTCATTGAAATTCGTTTCTGTGAATGTTTAATATTTCAATTAATATGATTAGGTCCAAGCCTGAATGAGCAGCAGGGAGGCAGATCTGCTGAGAAGACACAGAGTAATGAGATCAACAGGGCTGTGGGGTCTTCCCTTCTCCATCCTCAGAGGGCGTGATCTGTTTAGCATCTCCATAAATACCAAGATCAGATTAGAAGGCAAGAAAGGGGCAGTGGGGGTGGGGCACTGCTACCTGGCTCAAAGCTACTTCGGAGATAGACACATTTGAACTTCCTGATTCCCTGGCAGTGGTATCACATCTTCTGACTTCCCACCAGAGTCCCCTACAACTGCCCTCACCCCATCCCCATCTTAAGGTCCTACTGGGAGGACCTGGGCATCCACATGGTGAAGTGTACACAGATCTTTGCACGTACATTCCCTCAAATATATGCACCTGTCAGAATGTAGCTCCAGGACACAAAAATCCAGGATGAGGGAGGATGGCAGGTGGTCAATACGGAATCAAGCAGTAGAAAGAAGGACTGTATCACCCAAGGTTTAAGTGAAGACAGAAGAGGAAGAAAGGTCATGCTTAACCACTGGCCCCATTTCCAAGAGGAATGTGTGATGTGGGAGTTAAATTCGAGGACACGGGAGTCAGACTGCCCAGGCTCCAATCTCAGCCAGACCTCTTTCTAGCTGCATGGCCTGCATGACCTTAGGCAAGTTATTTAATCGCTCTGTACCTTGGTTTCTTCATCTGTATTTGGAGATAATGATAGAATCCACATCTTAGGGCAGTGGTGAGGTTTTAATGAGCTAGAAAGTAAAACACACTTGGAATAATGCCTGGGACACTGTAAATGCCATGTAAGCACTGTTATTATTATTATTTCACTTCCAGAAGAGGAGACTGTCAGCCTCTGGGATTGGACTGGGACACATTTCAAAGATACAAGCACCGTTGTGAAGACATTAGCCCCACCCTGGGGTGAAGAAGGGAATGACAGGGGTGCAGGTGTTTTACAAAAGCTGTGAGTCCTTGTGGGCAAGCGCCTGTTTGGAAGCAAAGGCTGCCACTACTGAGACTCTGAGAGGGCCCAGTGAGTGGAGGGGCCAAGTTCCCTCCAGACCATGGAGTATACCAATCATGCCTAGAAGTAGAATTGTTTTGGGGGAATAATGGTCCCCAGATGTACTTCCCCACCACTCCTTTTTACTATCTGACAATTAGAGTGAGTCCCATTCAAGGAACTCAGTTGAAGAAAGAAGCAAAGGAAGGAGTAATTTGGCTTAGCTTCCCTAAAGGGGAGCTTGACAAGCTGTATTTCTTCCCATTGAAAGAATCAGGAGTCTACTCTTATCAGAGGTTCTTTGCATGAAGTGTTTGATAAGCACCTACTATGCTTGAGAAAGACACAGCGCTAGACATTGAGAACAGAAAAACACTGAATTAAACGGTGTCTTGGTCTTCAAGGAGCTTACAAGTGAGAGCTCCCACTGCCGCCTCCCTGCCCACACACTTATACACACAAACGCCCCAGAGGGAAAGAAGGGGGTGTCGGCAAATGCCAGAAAGCTACAGTTTTTCTTGGTTCCTTTTCTGGAAAATATACAATTCTCTTTCTGCCCTCATCTCCACCTGCTCTTCCTTTCTCCACCTCCCTTTCCTTTTTTCCTCTCTGGGTCCCTTCTGCTCTTTCCCCCCAGACTCTGCGACTTGCATCCCTCCCTATCCATGCCTCTCTCCCTCTCAACCCTCCCAACTGTTGTATCCGTGATTTCCTTTCTGTGGTTTCTTTCCTTGGATCCCCACTCTCGGGCTCCCAAATGCCAGGCTCCCCTCTCCCCACCCCCAGCTCCCATCTCCTGGGTCTTCTTTTCCAGCACCGGGGACAGCTCCAGCCCCCGGAACAATGGACCCCACCTTAGGGCTCCTCTATAAATTCTCCATCTTAGTGCCTTGCCCAACTCCTGATTGGGAGTAAGATGGGGGAAGGGTTGTTATCAACAGGACCAGCTGCTCTTCTGGGGGCGGGAAAGGAGTCAGGAAGGACGGAGATAGAAAGAGGGCGTGGCTCTTGCCTGGATTGTGCGTCCCTCTCCAGGGTAGAGAATTTGTTTTCTACCCCTGAGACTGACATCACTGATGTCAGGGGAAAGGAGGTGGGAGTGAGGAGGGGGGTGTGGAGGGGGGAGGTTTTTGTTGAGGAGAGCGCGGCCGGAGAGCAGAGCTCCGGGACCCAGGTGACCGGGAAAGCAGGCAGCCCCAGCGGCGGGAGCAGCCAGCAGCAGTCCAGGCCCGGGGACCGGGGTGGGGGTGGGAGGGGGGCTGAGGGGAGGACCTGAAGGGGGGCGGCAGGGCAAAAGGGACCCCCGGAGCCCTGCCGCCATCAGAGATCAAGCATCTGGCATCATTCGGACCCAGCAGAAGGATCAGCCACAGGGGAGGTGTCCTCCCAGGGGAAGCCAACAAGAGATCTACCTGCCCCACATCAGGAGTGGGCCCCCCTCACTGACGCTGCTGGCAACCATATCAGGCCCCTAACCCCTCAGTCTCCTCCCCAACGCCCTCCTCAGGCCCTTTCCCCCACCTTCAGCTCTCATCTCCACCCCCAGTTCCCAGCCCTCTAAGTCCCAGCACCCCTACTACGACCTAACCCTCTTGGTCTTGGCCACACTGACCCCCATCCTGGGATATTTGCCAGATCTCTGGGAGGGAGATCGTTTGTTTGGGCTATGCCCCCTGGTGGCATGACAGTGTCCGCCTAGACCCCTGACCCCTAGCCCTCAACTCCCTGAGCCTCCTTTGTGTGAAGAGCTGCTCCTCTGCTCAGCAGTGTGGTTGGGGGCCAAAGGGAAAGCCAGCCCAGGCGGGGCCCCCGGCCCCCACCACTTGCCTCCTTGTTGGGCAGCTCCCCTGGCTTTTGGGCCTCTCCCTGCTCCCCTCGGCCCCTCCTCGTGGGCCGCCCCAATGAAGGAACCGGATGCCATCAAGCTGTTTGTGGGGCAGATCCCGAGGCATCTGGAGGAAAAGGACCTGAAACCCATCTTCGAGCAGTTTGGTCGGATCTTCGAGCTGACTGTCATCAAGGACAAGTACACCGGGCTGCACAAGGGTGAGGGGTCAGACTTGGCTGGAGAGGTGGCAGGGGTGGACTGGGAGGTTGGGAGGAAGGGAGAAGCCAGGCTGGAGGAATGGAGTGATTGGAAAGGGCTGATATGGAGGGAGAGGTGCCCAGAGGCTGGGGACTGTGGATGGAGAAGGTGGAAGAGAACTCAGCTGGAGTGACCAAGGGACTCTAGGATGGAGGACTTGAGGGGTGCTCTTTTGGGTGAAGAGTTTTCAAGAGGCTGCAAAAGCATGAACCCCAGAGATGGAAGGGGTGTCGATATTGTGGATGAATTCAAGAAAGAATGAAGGGACAAGAGAGCTGGTTTGGTAGTTGAGGAGCTGGACAGGTGTGTGTGTGTGTGTGTGTGTGTGTGTGTGTGTGTGTGGTGGGCAGGACTGAGAATCTGGGTAGCTTGAGATAATGTTGGGACAGGGTCAGGACACAGAATCAGGTACCTAGGCTTAAGTGTGGAGATGACCTGGGCAGGGCAGCCCCAGGACTGAAGTGAGGGACCTGAGAAGTAGGGCATGGAGGATAGGTTGGTGAGGGTCTGAGTAGTGCAGGGGGACTTAGAAAGTTAAGAGGGAGGACACCCCTGACGTCTCTCCGAGGACTGTGTGCTAAGCAGGGTTGACCCCAGGGTTAGGACTTGGAGAGCTCCAATCACTGGGGATAGGAGGGCCACACTACCTCCCTCCCATCACTGGGCTCAGAGAAAATGCACTTCCGGCTAACTATTCTTCCCTTTCCTTCTCTGTTCCACTCTCCACCCTGTACCTGCCTCCCCTGGAATTAGGGAGACATGAGAAAATAGGGAAAACAGGAGAGGAGAGGGGTGATGATGGCCAAGATGGAGGGAAGAAAAGGCAAAGGAGAGAGGGAAAAGGAGAGCAGATTAGAGAGAACCAGGCTATGAGTATTCGTCTGGGGATCACAGGCCACCCCAAGCCCCATCTCCTAACAGCCCAGCACCCTCCCTTGTCCATCTCACCAGCATTTAGAGCTCCAGGTCTCTGTCCCACTTCTGAGACAGAATGTCTGCCCCCTCTGATACAGAATGTCTACCCCCTCAGAGACCTCCCTGTCCCAGCAGGCAGAAGATGACAAATGGGAAACTCTCCCCAGTCCTCAGTCTTATGTGGGGAGCCTGTTAGGGAGGGGAGACCAGGACTCATTCCCCCATCCTGTCTCTCTGCCCCTGCCCCTCCTCAGGATGTGCCTTCCTGACATACTGTGCCCGCGATTCAGCCCTGAAGGCCCAGAGTGCCCTGCACGAACAGAAGACGCTTCCAGGGGTGAGTTCCATACTTTGCAGGGCCAGGAGGCTGAGAAGGGTCTTTGAGGTGGCAAGGAATTCACCACCCACACACTGAGCAGATTTCCCACCTCCTATCATCACCAGGAAATTCCTCTTTTTAGTGTCTACCTTTCTTACTGCAGATGCATGCATTTTTCTCTTCTTACCTGGAGAGAAGGAAAAGAACCATTAGCAGAGTAAAGGAGTAAATAAACGTGACCTTTCTTTTCCGAGGAGCAGATGCAGCCCCTCCCCCACTTCCCAACCTGCCCACGGACCATGCTAGAGGGAAGACTTAGCTGGTGGGAGGTGTGGGGAGAAGACTCTGTACACCATGGAGCAAGCACAGGTCAGGCTGAACAGGAGGCACCCAGGCACTCTTGTGGCTCTGGAGAGTCAGCCTGGGGGGTTGTGAGATGGGGGAAGGGTGCTGCTGTCCTGAAGATAGGCAGCAGGGGGTCTGCTGAATTGGCAACCTAGTACTAGTTTCTGAATTCAGACACACTCCCCTTGGGTCTCCAAGAAAGAGCCTTGGGAACAGAGGCACAGAGCAAGGCCTGAACATGAGGATGCGGGTAGTAGGCAAGTGCAGGGATTGTATCATTGTGGGGAATCAGGCCTGACCCTGCCAAGTGTGCCCAGGGAGGCTGGGATGGCTCTGATGTGGCCATCCCACAGGTCACATCTCTTTGTTTCTTCTTCTCAGTCAGCCTTGCAGACTGTCCCAAGCTTGGGCTGACAACTGAGGTTAGGAATAAAGACTCTCAGACTGCGCCCCCACCACATACCAACTCAATGGAACTGAAGGGAAAGGAGCCCCCATTCCCTTTTGCTCTCTGTCTTCTTCTGTTTTCTCCCAGACTATGATCCCAGGAAGTACTTCCTGAGATCTAACTCCACCCCTGCTCTCAGCAAACATTTGCTCAGCACAGTCTGGGTGCTGGAGACACATCTGTCCTAGCCTTTATTCCTTCCCAACGTGGGAAGCAGAGAATGGTGCTGAGCAACCATCTCTTCCTGGGAAGGAAACAGACAAAACAGATAGGGGCGGGCAGAACAGGATCCAGGAAAATTAGAACTATTTTAACCACTCCCAACTTCAAACCCTGGAGAGCTCCTCCCTGGTCTCCAACACCTTAGCCTTGCTGGGAAGGTAAACCCAACTGCCCCTCCCCCAACCATCTTATCCTACTCAGTAGCAAGAACAGCCATCACCCCACAGAGTAGAGGACCCATGCACACGTGTGTGAGCAAGCTCCAGGATCCAGGGTGAGAGTGTGTTCATGCACGCACACATGTGAGCAACCAACAGGCCAGATGTGTGGGGGTGTAGGCAACACATAAGCCTGGTCCCCAGTGAGTCCCATCTTTCCTTTCCCTCCCTTTTCTGAAGGCCCCTGTCATATCAACAGTTTTCATATCCATTGCCATTTGTCTTTTCCTGTTGTCTCCCCATTTCAGAGTCTCTGCAGAAACCAGAGGGGGGTCAAGGGAAAAAAGAGAAAGAAAAGGAGACCAAAGTGGGGAGTTGGATGAGAGATAGCCAGGGGTCGGTATGAGTCCCAAGGGTGGATCCTGCCGCTAGGGGTATCTACCCTGCATCCAGGACACAAAGAGGTGCTGTCTTTCCTTCTTGAGGCCCCAGGGTTGGGGATGAGGGAAAAGGGAGCCCAGGTTAATGATTGTCTAGCCCTGCTCCAGAGCTTCCAGGTGACACAGAGTTCCCACACTGGCCATCGCCATAGGGGACAGAATCCAGAGGGATCTGACAGCTTCCAATAGGAGATAAGGTGTTCCATTCTCCCACAGACATGCCTCTATGCTAGGGGTTTGGGGGAGCCGACCCAAGGCATTCAAGGCAAGCAGATGTCTGCAAGCAAGTCCTACCTGACCCTTTGTACCCTCTTGGTTCCTTTCTCCTGCCATCTGCCTTCTCCCTTAGACAATTTGTGTGTGTGTGTGTGTGTGTGTGTGTGTGTGTGTGTGTGTGTGTACAGTGTGTCAAGTTGCTACATGATTCTGTTGGGGAGTTCTTCCTATTCTGTAATCTCCAAGCCCTCCTATTGCAGATCCCCCTCCTGCTCAGTACTGTGGATTGACCCCAGGGGCACTCTACCACTGAGCCACATCCCCCAACCCTATTTTATATTTTATTTAGAGAAAGGGTCTCACTGGGGGCTGGGGAGATAGCTCAGTTGGTAGAGTGCTTGCCTTGCAAGCACAAGACCCTGGGTTCAATCCCCAGCACCGCAAAAAAAAAAAAGAAAAAAAAAAAAAAAAAGGAAAGGGTCTCACTGAGTTGCTTAGCACCTCACTTTTGCTGAAGCTGGCTTTGAACTGGAGATCCTCCTGCCACAGCCTCCTGAGCTTCTGGGATTATAGGTGTGCACCACAGTGCCCAACCCTTGCTCCCCATCTTTATTACCCCCAAATCTAGAAGGTGCTACCATATTAGAGTAGTGTTTTGGGCTGCATAGAGGAAGAGTGGGAGTTGTGTCTATGACTATCAAGCCCTACTTCCTGTTCTCTCCACCAAAAGTTCCCAGGGGCTGCTCTGCTCCAGGTCCCTGAATGGGTCCTGTGAGCCAGGTGTTGTCTCCTGGAGGCAGTTGCGTGAAGGATGCCTCTGTCTGTCCTCTTCTTTCCCCTCCACTCTGCACTGAAATCCCACTCTGCAGACCAGGGCCTTCCCTGTCAGCTTGCTGCTGGGAAAGTGGGCTAGGGCTTCACCTGTGAGTGGTCCAGGACACAGGGAACAAGTGTGGAACCAGGAGTGGCAAGGCTTGCACTCTCAAAATAATTAGATTTTGTGGGAACAATGAGCTCTTCTTGAAAAGGGGGCTTTGCTCTTGGTGAGAAGGATGGGGACTTAAAATGATCCTGTTGGAGGCAGCTCAGGGATTCCTGGTTGGGGTATAAATTGACCCTTCCTCTTTGGGAGGCCCTGGGGAGGGCTTATCACCTGGTAGATGGTAGCTAGGGAAGAGGCGCCTGCCTGGTTGCCAGGTAAACAGGGCACAGCTGGACTCAGGGGAGGGGGCAGGTGTGCCAGAGCTGAGCTAACAAAGCCTGAGCTTCCCACAGGAAGTGCTAGGCCAGGAAGAAGGAGGCTGGAAATGGGCACTGGGGGCATGGAGAGAGTCTGTGAGGGTGTGGAGGAGTCTTCGTCACCATGGTCCATGCTGTGGCCTATGCACTAGTATGTGTCTTTGTGTGAATCCACATCAGCTGTGATATTTATTGCTGTGCTATTTTTGTTCCTGCAAGTCTATGCAGGGAGGGAACCACATCCTTTCTCTCTAGGTCCCAGGTTCCCCAACTCCAACCAGAACGGTAAATCCCTAAGGGCCTGTTGGGAAGGGGTTAGTGCCAAGCATAAGAATCCCCCTGTGCTGAGCCTCTGGTGGGGTGAGCTGAGGCTGTGCCAAGGTATCTGTGAGGAAATTTCCTGACTGTTTTGGTTACAGTGCAGGAGAGGAAGAGGTGAATGACCATGAACCCCCTGAGCTTCTGACTCCAGCCCTTGCCTTCACACACACACACACACACACACACACACACACTCCTAAGGAGATTGAACCTCAGATGGGATAATCCCAGATTGGTGGGAGATAAAGCTGGGGGCATGTTGGCTGGAGGATTTGTGGACTGTGACCTCCCCCCCACCAGCTGCTCTCAGATCCAGAGATCTGGGTGTTGGGCCTGGGGCAGGAGTGCCATTTGAGGTGGGGTTTAGATTTGATCCAAGGCTGTGAATACCTAACTAGCAGAGTGCCAGGCATGATCTAGTACATGGGTTCAGCGTAAGAAGGTGCAGGGGGGGTAGCTGTCATTTCTGCATTTTGGGTTGAGTGATTCCACACAAAGTCTCCGATTGCTAGGGCATCAGAGCTGTAGGGAACCTGACTAAAGACCACCTGGTCTGCCCCCTTGTTTTTCAGATGAAGAAGTTGATAGTCAGAGGAAAGAGTGACTGGACAGATCCAAGGTCATACAGCTAGTGAATTGCAGGGCTGGTCCATCAACTCAGGTCTCCTAACCCATAGTCCCACCCTCAGAATGCAAATGAACAGTTTGTTTAATTTTAATTGTGTTTATTTATTGGTCACTGGAACTAGGACTGCCCCACCATCAGATGAATGAGGGGGGACAGGTGTGATCCCAGTGGTCACAGTCCTCAGACACTGTATGCTGAATCCTCCATTTCCGGTTCCTACAATGCTCCCCACCCTGCTTAAGGAAAACAACCTGTGGGAGTCATTTCCAAGTCCTCTCACCAGACAGACATGGAGAGTGGAACTAGGAATTTCTCCATTCCCAATGAAGACTGAACAAAGGGAGATACTGCCGGGTCAGGGAGAGGGTAGAGCTCTGGAGGACTTCTGAGCCAGGGAGAATTGCGAAGGAGCACGGGACATCCTCTGTTCTTTTAGAGCTGTCTCCTCTATCTAGACAGCAAGGATTAGCTCTGGAGGAGGGAGGCAGGAGAAGGGACAGTATGGCCCCTACAGGGCTTTCTCTGCACACCTCCCTCCAGGACCAGGAAGCTTTCCTGGCCCCTCCCCCACCTCCCAGCCCCCACCAAATCCTCCACCCCCAGCATACCCTGTTCCCACCCCCCCACACTCCTTCTCCGGGTGTGTGGAGCAGCAGAAGTGATGACGTCACCACGGTCGCCAGGGCGACGGGGACGGATAAATCAGGCTGAGTGGGCGGTTGCCATGGTGCGCATTCTCCGTTGCCACGGAGACTGGGCATCTGCTCCCTTTGTGCTGCCCGAGTGCCTTCCCCCTGGGGTCAAGGGGTGTAGGGGGGCAGAAAGAGAAGCAGACACACCTCCAGGGGTCAGAAGGAAGTCTGGGCCTTTCTGGGGTCTCCCTCAGTCTAGAGTCCTCCTTGGGGGCTTCTCCATGGGGCGGCCTGTGTTGCTCCTACTTTGTAGAAGGGAAGCAGTTCTTGTTGAATAGCCCCTTGGTTGGATATTGTCTCAGGACCTGAGTCCTATGGATGGATCCCCTTCTCCCCTAAGAAGAGTAGCACCTAATCCCAGTCTAGGCATCTGGGACCAACCTGAGCCAGTGTGCCCCATGAACATCTTCCTGGTCATCCTCTCTCTCTACTGCCTCTAATCCCCTCAGGTCCTAATCCTAGACAAGATTAGGCCTTGCTCTTGATGCCCATGGGAAACTTAGAGGGTTGGGGAAAACTGCCTGGGTCTAGGGCTTGCTCCCTTCAGCCTCTCTGTAGGTCCTGGCACAGGGAGGGCTCTTGGGAGTTCAGAGGAGGTCCCTAGAGTCTGCCTTCTCTTCTCTTCTTCAGATGAACAGGCCCATCCAGGTCAAGCCAGCCGACAGCGAGAGTCGAGGAGGTAGGTTCTGCACGTTTAGACTCCATACCTCTCTTTCCCACCCCCGGGCCCACGGCTTGGAGGAGATGAGGGGAAGCCTTTCTCGAGGAAGAAAGTCTGATCATTCTGAAGAGTTCCCAGTCAAGATGGAGATAGGAGTCATTGATGGAGATTTGGCCCTCAGTAGAGATGGCAATACTGAGGCTCAGGGGAGTGCAAGTTTTTCAGAACTGATGAGAATTCTATGGAACTGTCCCCTACTCCCCAGTCATCACCCACTTCACACCCTAGAACCATTGGTCCCCAGGGTGAGAGAAGTAGTTGGCAGGAGCTCCAGAGATGAGAGGAAGGTGAAGGGGCTGGGCAAGCACCCAGGAAGCCTGAGCATGTCCTTCCTCCTGTGCCCTACCCCCCAGAAGATCGGAAGCTCTTTGTGGGGATGCTAGGGAAGCAGCAGACAGATGAAGACGTCCGGAAGATGTTCGAGCCATTCGGGACCATAGACGAGTGCACTGTGCTCCGGGGACCAGATGGCACCAGCAAAGGTAGTCACCCGTTGTCCATTTCCCCAGAGGCCCTCAAGCCTTCCTGCCCCTCCCTGCTGGTTTCTTATCAATAGAACTCCGGTGGGGGCCTTGAGGCAGGTGCTCAACCCCTCTCTTCTTTATTTCCACCTAGGCTGCGCCTTCGTGAAGTTCCAGACCCATGCTGAGGCTCAGGCCGCCATCAACACCCTCCACAGCAGCCGGACCCTGCCTGTGAGCCCCACTCCCTTCCCCACAGGCCTCCCCTTCCCACCAGGCCCTGGCACAAAGGGGCAGTCCACTCAAGATAAGACTCTCCATTTATTTGAAAAGAATGTTCTGGCAGAAAAACCAAACCTTTTATGGTCATCTGTCAAATAACATTTCCCCACCTCTCCTCTCCTATACCTACTTCATCTTCAGTCCAAACTCCCTCACCCTCCATTCCTCAACCCTTCCAGCCTCTTGCATCCCTTTCTGAAGCCCCATGCATGTTGATTCTGATGCCTGCACATTAGAGCTGGGTCAACTGAGTACATTCTGGGCACTCCCCAGCCAAACAAACCTCCAAAACAACTATCCAGCTCTGAGGGTTGTGTGCATCCCATAACTGGCAGTTCTCTCTAGTGGAGGTTGGGCAAACCTTGAGCAGGGGCTCAGTGGAGAAGAGACAGCATGGGATAGAGAACCATATTAGGTGACCCCAGGCTCCTTCAGCTCTAAAGCCTACGATTCTACAACAATCCTTGCAAATGTCCCAGTGTGTTTTTATTCAGCTCTGGCTGGTGTTAAAATCTGAGGCCATATCCACTGAGCACGCCGTGAGGAACAGGCTGTGGGGGCAGGAGTTGCACAAGGGAGGTGGGGCAAGATTAAACTTGCTGTGGCTCTTCCACCAAGGGGAAGATTTCCAGCTCAGAACCCTCACAGAGAAGCCAGTGATGCCTTTCCATACCAGTAGGCCTTTCACTTTTCCAGCACATGTCTTCACATTCCTCAATTCTTTCTAACCTTTTGCACATCCTAGCACAGGGGAAGGGTAGAATTAGAATCTCCCCATTTGACATGGACAGAATGGTGGCTTCTGTCCCAAAGACACCAGTGCATGAGGGTGGGACTTGAGGCCAGGTGCTGAGGGCCCCTGAGGAAGAGAGGTGCTGACTCTCTTTCTCTGACCTGCATGTGGGGCCCATGCCCAGGGTGCCTCCTCCAGCCTGGTGGTGAAGTTTGCTGACACAGAGAAGGAGCGAGGTCTCCGTCGAATGCAGCAGGTGGCCACCCAGCTGGGCATGTTCAGCCCCATCGCCCTCCAGTTTGGAGCCTACAGCGCCTACACCCAGGCCGTAAGCACTGCCCCTTTCCTGGACCTGGCCCATCCCCATGTCTCTCCTGGCCCCTGTGTCCTGCCCCCCATCTTCCCAACACACTAAGACCCATGTCTCAAGAGTTAGGCCAGGGTGCAGGAGACCTGGCCCTACTCTCATTTCCTCATCTCTCCAGCTGATGCAGCAGCAGGCGGCCCTGGTAGCGGCTCACAGTGCCTACCTCAGCCCCATGGCCACCATGGCTGCCGTGCAGATGCAGCACATGGCTGCCATCAATGCCAATGGCCTCATCGCCACTCCCATCACCCCGTCCTCAGGTGAGACTTGTGCAGACAATGCTGGGCTAGGCATAAACAGGGCAAGACCAGGGAACTATAGCATGGTAGTGGGGGAAGGGGAGACGATGGGGTCCAGGAGGGGCTCTAGGGTCAGAGAATAGCTTGCTTGCTCCTATCTGCCCTCAGACTTGCTGACTAGTTCTCTGCATCTGTGTGTGTCTGCTTCTCTGCTCTGCCTCTGTCGCTTTCTCCTCCCCAGGAACCAGCACCCCTCCTGCCATCGCTGCCACGCCTGTCTCTGCCATCCCGGCTGCCCTGGGCGTCAACGGCTACAGCCCGGTGCCCACCCAGCCCACTGGGCAGCCTGCCCCTGATGCTCTGTATCCCAACGGGGTTCATCCCTACCCAGGTGGGGCCCTCTGCCTGCCCAGACTGCCCCAGATCCATCCAAGCCACCTTTCCTGTCCTGGCAGTCATGCCACACCTTCCCTCTCTAGCCTCAGGGTTCGAGGGGCTTTGTCAGGCTCTTTCACCCTGAGCAGGGATGCTCTTGTTCTTGGCCAGGGAAGCTGAGGCTTAGAGAATTGAAATGATTCAACTCATCCAGGGTTGTAGGCCAGTCAGACTCAAGTCCTCCCCTCTCTCTGGACCACGTGCATTACCCCTTCTCACCTCACACCCCACATCCAGATGAGGCTCCCCTCCCCACTGCCCAGTCTCTGCTCAGAGAGGTGCTGGTGGGGCTCCTGCTGTGTGCCAGGCCCACTCAAAGTCCCTGCTGCTCTCCTCAGCCCAGAGCCCCGCAGCCCCTGTGGACCCCCTGCAGCAGGCCTACGCAGGGATGCAGCATTATACAGGTGAGGCTCCTTACACAGGCCCCTGCCCAGGCGGGAGGGATGACAAGAGGAGAAGAGGCCCGGACAGTGGATCTGGGCTTCTCGGCTCTCTGCCGACTACCCTCTTCAGACTTTTCTGACAAGCCTCACCCATTAGGATGGATCTTGAGGGGAAGCACACTCAAGGGCGGAGGGAGTTCCTTTCCTGACCATCTCTCTGTGCTGTGGATTCCATTGGCCTGGGCTAGGGGGAGGGAGACAGGTCTGGCTGGGAGGAGTCAGGGGAGCCCCATTAGCTCTCTCTGTTCTCCCCACCCCAGCAGCCTACCCAGCGGCCTACAGCCTAGTTGCGCCTGCGTTCCCGCAGCCTCCAGCCCTGGTCGCCCAGCAGCCTCCACCACCGCCTCAACAGCAGCAGCAGCAACAACAGCAGCAGCAGCAGCAGCAACGAGAAGGTGCCAGCCCTGGGCAGGGTCCTCATAGCCACAAGCCTATGGGATATGAATGTCCTCGTTGTGGTCTCAGGGACTTCTGATTACCCTATTGCCAAACCCAGCTCCTGCCCATGTTGTGGGGTTGAAAACAAGTGGGGAAGAGGTAGCTGGAGCCCCCTGGCCCAGCTACTGGTGGCCCAGCTACTGGGAGCTAAGATTGGCGGGTCCTCCTGGGATCTGCTTTCCCCAGGACCTCTGTTGCTTAAGTCTACATCTCCCAAACACTGAGCTCTTCCTTCGGTCTCTGCTGCCACCCAGGCCCTGATGGCTGTAACATCTTCATCTACCACCTGCCCCAGGAGTTCACGGACTCAGAGATCCTCCAGATGTTTGTCCCCTTTGGCCATGTCATCTCAGCCAAAGTCTTTGTTGACCGGGCTACCAATCAGAGCAAATGTTTTGGTAAGAATATGATGATCCAAAAGACGAAGTATAGACATTTCGTTGTTGTTCCAGGCCAGTCAGACTCAAGTCCTCCCCTGTCTCTGGACCACGTGCATTATCCCTTCTCACCCCACACCCCACACCCAGAAACTCTACATTAGAACAAGGTCTGATACAACTGAAAGCATTATGGTCACAATAGACCCTGTATTTGACATCCCGCATATCCAAGGGCATGACAGAACCATCTTTGACACACACAAATCCCATATGAGTTGCTGCCCGAGTTCATCTCTTCCTGTAGAAAATCACAGCTTCATTTTTCTTATTAGGACCAGCCTTGGCCAGAAATATAGCTCAGAGGTAGAGTGGGTGCTTCGCATGTGTGAGGCCCTGGGTTTGATCCTGGGCATATACATACACAAAAATTCCACCCTGCCAAATTCATGCTTGATGAAGTCAAATAGGCTCAGTCTAGGGATGTTTTTTTTTTTTCAAAAGGAAGTAGCTTTTAGTTACTTCACATCTTTGAAAGTCTGCTCCAGGGACCTTGTTTCGAAAGCCATGTAGGGTCTGGAAATGACAGTTTTCAAAAGGTCATTTTAGACATATTCAGGTTGAGGAAGAGGTCACCCTGCAAATAATGCTGGAAAGAGTGTCCTTGTTCTATGAGTGATGGGATTGGGATAATGCATTCAACCCATCAATCAACATATTCTTTCTGAATGCCTTCTATGTGCCAAGCAGTATTCTAGGCATTAGGGAGACCTAGAGGAAATAGGGTAGTTCTAGAAAACTGAAGAAAAAGCCCTATCCCTGAGCACAGGAAAGGGAGGTGGGGCCGGGCTGGGCCTTATGCCCCTCTCACCTCAGGCTTTGTGAGTTTCGACAATCCGGCCAGTGCCCAGGCTGCCATCCAGGCCATGAATGGTTTCCAGATCGGCATGAAGCGCCTCAAAGTCCAGCTAAAGCGGCCTAAGGATGCCAACCGGCCCTACTGAGAGCCCCAGGTGGGTGCTGCTTCTGTCTTTTGCCCTCCCTTTCCAACCCCCACACATCGCAGCCAGGGCCCTCATGTGTACCACCCATCCCTTCCTCTACCATCCTCAGGGGTGCCCACTCCCATCCCTACTCCTGACTCTGGGCACGAGAAGCTGGAATCTGGGAAACTCCCTCAGCTATTGTTCAGTCATCTATCTCTCATGTTCTCTCTTTCACTCCCTCACACGCACACATACACACACACATATGCACACTCCACGTGAGCCCAGAAGGAACCAAGTCTGTATCTATCTGTGTCCACCCCACATCTTCCACGATATCTGTTCTCGTTTGTCTGATCAGTGTCCACGTGTCTGTGTGTCTCTTGCTTTCTGGTTTTCCTTTGGGTTGGATGGAATTAGGAGAGCAGGTGTGGGGGAGCAGGGGTTTGTTTTAGAGTACTGGAGGGTCCTAGAATTGCTGGTTTCTGGAATCTCTGTTCTCCTGATGGCGGAAACACCAGGACCCCATTGCCCTGATGTCCAGGTGATTTCCATACATAGCAGTGGACCCTGCACCCGTGGGGCCAGGAGAAAGCACAGGACAGACCGGGGGAGCTCAAACTGCAGGCCTCTTGGGAGTCACTTTGGTTTAGGTGGAGGTGGTTGGAATGTTGCATTACCTGTAAATTTCACTTATCAGACCCCTTCCACCCTACTGTCGGCCAGCATCCCAACCTCAGGGCCACAGATCTGTGTGCCTTGGTTATTTTTGTGTTGTTTAATCTCCTTTGGACTAAACCCTGAAAAAAAAAAAACACAACCCAAGAACAATACCCACGTTTTCTGTTTCTCCCCTTTCCCCCCCAATCCTGGCTGCTTAACTCCCCCCACCCTGGGGGGCCCCCCAGCCCAGGGCCCGTGTCCATTGTCGGCTGAAGCCCCCATCCCCGGACCCCTGCTCCGGGCCCCTGTAAGTTGCATGGAACGAGCGTGTTGTCTTTGGAGCCAAATGTTTGTTATTTGGGGAGGGGCCGTGGAGGGAAGCGCCCCCCAGCCCAGGGACAGGGCCGGGGGCAGCTCGCGGGATGTGCTTGGTCAACAGTGGTTGGTGACTGTGGTCTGTGTTCTGTGCATTTCTCTCTTGCTTTTTTGTTCCTTTCCAAAAGGAATGAGAACACTGCTTAGAGGCTGGGGGCAGTCTCACCCCATGAGACTCCATCCCTAAGTCCAATCCTGGGTCCACTCTGGCCTTCTTGCGGATGCTCCCTCTCTCTTTCCAGGTGTCTGTCTGTCTCATACATGCACCTCCTTCTCCCTTCTCTTAGTTCTCTATGCCTGCCTGTTTGTTGTCTCATTTCTTTACCTTTCTCCCTTCTAGGTCTCTGCCTCTCTTCCAGTCCTTATTTTTCTCTTGGGCTGTTTGACTATTTCCTTCCTGATAGCCTTTGGTTTCTATATTGTTCAACTCCCTTCCTCCCCAACTCCTCTGTTCCTGGCCTTTGCTCTCATGGCTGGGGAGGCCAGATGGTTCCATTTGGAATGAGGCCTTTCTGATGACCTGCCTTCCTCAGGCAGCCCCATCTTAGATGCCACCCACCCCAGCCACCTCCCTTTCCCCAGAGCCTGTGACCAGCACTGCTGGTCATCTTCCCCATGCTTCACATGTTTCCTTCCTCCACAGGTCTGGAGATACCAGAGGAAGGGGCGCCTCACACCCTCTTCCCACAACTGGCTCCGGCCCTATCTGCACATCTGCCCTGGGCCTTGATTGGGCTCTGGGGCAAAAGCTGCTTCATGGCCCTGGGGGCACAGGACACTGGCCCACTCCTACTACCCCGCCTCTCTGAAGGGCCGTGGCTTTGCTTCCCTGGCTCCAAGGGCCTATTTCCTCCCAGGTGCCCTTTTGGCCTTTGCGAGGGAGCAAGGAATAGGATGGAAGGTTCCAGGGTATCTGCCTTCTGCTAGGACTCCTGTGATGGGCCTTCTGTGCCCAGTGTTCATACTTGCCTCCCCACCCAGTGGGCCTGTTCTAGCTGTGAAGGCCCAGGGTGGGCAGCGGGCCTCCCATACACTCCCCAAGCCCACCCTCACCCCAGCCTCTTCCCCGCAATAGGGGCTTCTCAGAAGCTGGTCTCACACTCCCCTCCACCCTCAGCTAGAGGTAGGATATCCCTGAATCCCGGGCTCCCAGCCCTAAAACTCACTGCCTCCCCCAAGGGCCCCCTCCAAGGAGGGTGTGGGGGAGCCCTGAGGGCTGCCTCTCCGCCAGTCAGCCACAGAGACCCTCCTCCTTTCACGAGGAAAAGACCTCCCCCTGAACCCCTAAAAATGTTTACAGTCTCTGCTGGCCCCCTCCATGTAAATACCACGACCACCCGTGCGTTATCCAGCCCGCCCGGCCCAGCCCGGTCGCTGCCATCTCTCTTTCTGGGAGTTTAGACAATTTTGCCCTTGGATTTTTTTCTCACTCTCTTGATTTCTCCCTTTGCTTTTGGGGGGTAACTGGGTATTTGGGAGGAGGGGTGTGGGGAGGGCTAAAGGGGTTTATTACCTGATCATTTTCTTTAGGAAGAGGTTTTAGGGAAAAGAAAATGGGGTGGGGGTGGGAGTGGTAAGGGGAGACTGGGGAGTCAGTTTCAGACAGTTCTCTATGCTTAACTTATTTATTTATTGCATTTTACTTTTAAAGAGTTGGTCTTTTCTGTCTAAATAAAGAAAAAAGTTTAAAAGCATCAAATAAGAGTCTTGGAAGGTTGAGGGTAGGGGATTGGATGGGGAGGGAGGGAGGTAAAGAGAATGAAGTTCGGGAGAAGAACCTGTCCAGGAGCGCGACCCTGCTTGAGCAGTGTCCAGGCCTTGTTTGTGGCTTCATGCTTCTGTTCTTCCACCCTGCTGTGGGGCTTAATTCTGTAATGTTCTGTGGAATTGGACACAGGGAGAAGGCATCTTGGGAACCCTGTACCCAGCCACATCGCTCTGAAGGCTGGGGAATTGGAGTCTTACATTCTGAACCTCTATTTCTGCATCGCCGTGTGTTAACCACCATCGTGTGTGATTCTGTTCTAGGTCCTTAATGTGCATTTCTTCATTTAGCCTCCCAAGAACCCCATGAGGCAGGATATAATTTTACAGACAGGGAAAGGGAGGTTTTGAAGGTTAACTATCTTACCCAGAGCCACAAAGCCAATAAGGAAAGGCTATAGGTAGACTACAGGTACCATGATGCTGTCTCCTCACCTGTTCTCTGGACTGAGGCAAAGATTCCAAGAAGTGTGGAGCAGGCTGTTGCAGTGACCTCCATCCAGTAGAGGGTAGACTCTATAAGCTCTAAGTTCCTTCCAATTCAGATCTTTCTCTGTGCATCTCTTTAGGGCTGGGCTCAGGAGGATTACACAGGTGTAGCCTTTGACTTCATGGCACATGGGTCACTTGGCTAGTAGGCAGCAACCTGCTCACCTTCCAGCTCTGCTCTGGCCTTAGGCCAGAGTTGTTTGGTGAAAATACCACAGGATTAAATCCCCACAACTCACCTCACTTCTGCCTCCTCTTTACAGTGCTTCAGACGAAGTATATTTAAAAAGAGAAGCAGAAGGTAAAGTACTATGGAGACAGATCTGTGGATGTGGTTTCAGGGGGAAAAAACCCAGTACTTGGGTTGGTAGAGATCAATGATGGGATCTTTCAGTAGAATCTTAGCCTAGTTCATGACATCTAAAAATCTCAAACAGTAGTGTGTGTGTGTGTGTGTGTGTGTGTGTGTGTGTGTGTTGTCAGAGATGGGAAGAAGCCTAAGAAGAGGACCAGCAGGAGTTGGTATTTAGTATTTATGAATTTATCCTTGAGCTGTCTCAGTTTCAGCAGCTTGTGAGTCAGAACAGAAAGATGAAAGGTAGGTTTTAGACCAAGAGCCTCTCCCAGAGAAACTGTCTGGTGGGCTTTCTCCTGGGATACAGGTGTGTAGGTGGGGTGTTACACTAGGGAGTCCTCTCCTTCCGCCTGTCTTTCCCAAGCTCAGGCAGTGCTGAGGTGTGGCAGCCCCTCACACAAACACAGTGACTACCTTTATTGTCTGTTTGTTCTTTTATGACAATCAAGCTATGTTCAAATATTAATAACATAAAAAGCAGGAAAATAACTTCTCGAGGCAGAAGAGTAGAACTGGCATGTTAATAACAGGGATAGGGGAAAGTTTCAGTTGTAGAAATGAAAACACATTTAGGCAGACTGAGGTTAGGCAGACTAAGGTGATAAAACCATGGAGGGGGTGCGCAAGGGAAAGCCCTGAACAATTTCTTCAATGTGTTCTCATTCCCCTTTCTATATTTTTAGGGCTTTGAAATGTATACACAGAACAGAGGTGTCTCCATTTCCTTTGGGGTTGGACCCTGCTGGCTTGAGAGCCATGGCCTCTTTTCAGAGTTTCCTTTGTCTTTTAATTCTCTTGCTAAAATTTCAAAGTCTTTCTCAGGTTTGGCTTACAGTATTTGAGACTGAAGGAACTCCCTTTCATAGCCAAGCCTCCTTCTCTTCTCCAAATCTGAGAACTTCCACTGCAGAGACCCAAACTCCCGTTTCTAATAAAACCCTGTCTTCTGACCCCTTTCTGTTTTCCTAAGGACTCAGCTTCCTCATAATTGGAGTTTCTCTCCAATATACTGCAATCTTTCACCCGCCTTATAAAAAGGTGTTATGTGTTCAGCTATATGTTCCTAAACTGAATTTCCTCCTGAACTAAATTTTGTTATTACCTTTTCTCAATGTACCCACTAGAGCCTAAATTTGGGTTCCCCTTTCACTCACATTTCATATCCAATCCAGCTGCAAAGCCTCAGCTAGGTCCATGTCCAAATCACTGCTTGTTCACCACTGTATCCCTATCACCCTGGACAGTGTCCAGAACACTACTATTATAGGTATGTGCCACTGCAAGGTGCTTAGGAAATAATTAAATGATGGCTAACATCTGTACTGGATTTCCCACCCATGCCTAAATAGTCCAAGGCTAAAACAGTTTCTCCCCAAAAGTCTCGACTCTTAAATATTTCTATATTTAGTCATACAGACATAAAACCTTTGGAGTCTTTTGCTTCTCTCATTATAAATAAATTCCATGTTATTAAATCATGAAAGGTTTTACTTTCCCATTTTTTCTTATTTATTTCCTTCCAATTATCCACTCCTTCTACTTATTAGCTGCAACTGATAAAAAAACAAAACTTTGTCTCTCTTCTTTTCCTCTTCCCCCACCCCCTCTCCCTCCTCATACCTCCCTGGCACCAAGGTTCTCCTAAGTTCTTACTTTTCACTTCATTCCTACACATGGTCTAAGCTCTGTTCAAATAGGACTGCTTGGAGTTCTCCAGACAAACCTGATTCTTTTTCACCCTCTTTTCTTTCTTTCTTTCTTTTGGGGGGGACTGAACCCAAGGGCTGATTTAACCACTGAGCCACATTCTCAGCCCTTTTTTGAGACAGGGTCTCGCTAAATTGCTGAGGGCCTCACTAGGTTGCTGAGACTGCCCTCAAACTTGCAATCAATCCTCCTGCTTTGGCCTCCCTAGTTGCTGGGATTACAGGTGTGTGGCACACACCTGGACCCTCTTCTGTTTTCATTCCGTCACTACAGTGTCAGACACATAACCATTCAACAAATGTTTGCTGGATGGCTCCTTGATGAAATGCTGCTCATGTTAAATGATTCACCTAAACACTACTTTGGTCACGAAGACTTCCTTTATGCCCTCTTCCACACATCTCTTGACCTCCTTTTCTAGTCCTTACATCAATCTGAAACCTGCCCCTGTGCATTATGGTCATTCGTGAATGTTTCATTCCTCTGAGGCTTCAAGTGAGCAGAATGTTTTTCTTTGCTTTTGTATCTGTTGTTGTTTCTTAATATAATGCCCAGTACATGGTAGATATTTAATAAAGGTTTGTTGACCTTAACCTCTATAATTCTAATTCTGTAATCCCACTTTCTACTTCTTTCCTTGTTAAATTTTTTTCCCATTTACATAGTAATATTTATCAGATTCCAAATATTCAATGCCTGGGTACATAAGACCCTGAAAGTCAAAGAAAATGTCAAACTGAAAGCCAGGTACAGTGACACAGGCCTGTAATCCCAGTGATTTGGAAGGCTGAGGCAGGAGTATCACAAGTTGGAAGCCAGTCTCAGCAACTTATGATGCCCTAAGCAACTTTGACCTTGTCTCAAAATTTAAAAAAACAAAACAAAATGAAACTCAGTGGTAAAGCACCAGGTTCAATTCCCAGTAATCCCCACCCCCAAAATAGGTAATATCAAACTGCTCCTTACTCTTATGGTAAGTATCAAAAGTACATGGTCAGGGATTATAAAAATAATATTAAATGAAGATTATAGAAACAATAAAAATGTCTGATCCACTACAAATGCTTTTCAGAGCAGGTTCAGTTCATAAACTAATACACAGAGAGGAGCAGGAGCCAACACCCAAAACATCTCGGTAAAAGCAAAAGGCATCAGGACTACCCTCATTATCAGGAAGGTGGGCAGAAAGGGGGATACAACCACCCCAAGTGCCTAGTATTTTACAAGCATTCATTAAGGGTGATGTGTACTTTTCAGTTCAGATCCCCAGGAGAAAAATCTTCCTGAGCTCCTTGAAAAATGAAAAAGTCTTTAAGGGTTGCTGGGGTGGAATAGGATGGGGTGGGGCGGCCAGTGCTAAAATCTATCCCAAGGGCTCTGCCAGGTCTTATCTGTATTCAGTTGGGAAGGGAGTCCTGTGAATCACAGGATTTTGTGTAGACTGGCAGACAGGAGGGGCAAGCTCAATCAACTCTGAGAACTGAAAGAAAAAAGGAATTTTCAAAGGATCTACTGGGAACAGAACTGCAAATCAGGGACCTCCTTGGCTTCTCTTTGTCCCACTCTCCTTCATGCCCTGCCTTCCAAAGACTGCCCCACTAGTTATCGGGTTAGATAAAAACTGGTTAGACGTTCCTTCTCATTTTCAAATTGACCACGCTAAACTCAAATCTCAAAGGTCCTTCTTCCCTCTTCCCACACAACCCAAAGGATTTGTAGTCTAGGAAACCAAAGAATTGTTTCATCAATAAATCAATTTATTTAAAAGAATATGTTACAATTAATTACACTAAGTGACATTACCAAACAATTTTAGAGTGGTTAGCTCTAGAACAAGGAATGAAAGAAACACTGTTAGCCATTATGTGTCTGTGTATTTTCTCTTCACATTTCTTAAATCACAAATAAAAAATACAAGATACTGCAGTGAAAATACAATTAGAGTTTCTCTCAAATAAATTAAAAGTGTGCATGGCCTGGGAAAAACCGAAGCCCAGCTCACCAGCTTAAAATGGGCATAAAATAAAATTGGTGTCCAAGTTTAGCAGTTGGCCAAGTACCCCCCACCCCATGTCACTCCCCTGTTTGGTTCTGTTCCTCCCCACAGCCCTAAGCTCCCACACACCCTGGATTATTGCTGAGGAGTGAGTTGCTGCTGTCTTGCTATGAAAGAGGACTGGCATGATGTGCTCAGGTTTAGGGGAAAAGGAAGACAGCAGTTAAAACTAGAAGATGGAGGGCTACAGAAGCACTCCCCTGCCTGTGTTCTCCTCACTTCCTTCTCTGAGTGTTCAGTCACATCAACCCCCATCAAAGGAAGCCAGTGTGATCCAGTGAGGCTGGTAAAGGAGCAGTAGTGTGCTCAGGTCTACTGCTGAGCCAGTCCAGCCAGACAGCGTGATGTAGAGGGAGGGAGAGCACAGTGGTCCTCCACGTCTGGAGACTTCAGGTCAGCTAGCACACAGTTCCTTTCAAGAAAACTGCCTCTAAGGAGCTAGGCCTACAAGTTGGCAAATTCTGAGATGAGAGAGAAAGTGTCACCTCCTGTCAGTGCCCTATTTTGCTGTTCCAAGCACTGGGTCTGGAGCTTCAAAAGGGGATAACCCAAAGCTACTGGCCTGGGTAACTAAAGAACTAAATGGGCCAGGCATGAGGATGTTGGAATATTTAGCTAATTCCTCCCTGAGAGCTCTGTCCAGGCTTAGGAGCTGCCCTGAGCACACACGTATCTGTACCTGTGCTGAGCTTAGGCCTAGGGCAAGGGGAGGGCAGAAAAATGGAGAATAGAATAAAAATATAAAGAGCAGAAGCTCAAAGCATGGCCCAAGGGAACTTTTCTACAGGGACAGGTTTCTCAGGGCCTACAATTTCTGCTGTT
Source organism: Sciurus carolinensis (assembly GCF_902686445.1). Lineage (NCBI taxonomy): Eukaryota > Metazoa > Chordata > Mammalia > Rodentia > Sciuridae > Sciurus > Sciurus carolinensis. The sequence goes on from NC_062213.1 coordinate 97,884,754, forward strand.
CCATAAAAAGCTCTGAGTTTTTGCCCCAGAGGAGCAACCCAGTAAGGAGGGAAACCAGGAAGATCCTGTGGTTCGGCTGGGGTGAAGCTGGGGGAGGGGGAATCCCATTTCCCAGAGACAAATTGCAAAAAAAGACTGGGTAGACACCTCCCTGGGCAGAAGCCAGGGCTAAGAGAAATAGCAGGGATTAGAGAAAGGAAGTGCAGGGGAAGGGGGAAGTAGAGTCACACCTAACACTGCTTCATGCAAAGAAGGGTTCAATCCTATGGACCTCCACAGCCACAGTGACCTCTGCCTCCATCACTGGAGGCCTGATGTGCGTGAAAGATAAAGTGCCATCCAAAGGCCTCCCTCCTTCCCACCTGCTTGCTGCAGCTGGGTGCTTTGTTTTTAGACAGCCCTAAGTATAGGCCAACAGATTTTGCCAACAGGCTAACTATCTGTGAGGCCCTCCACCCAACCTCCACAGAACCAAGTGAATGCTAGTCAGAAAGGGAACATGGCACTATCTGCCCACTCTGAGGGACCTCCAAATCCCTGTCTCAATGGGAGGTCAGCATTCAGGCTGACAAACAGACTCTCGGTTTGTTCATTCCTTTCCCACTATGAGGAAGTAGGGGTGCATTGCTGCTATTTTTACAGTTTAAACAAAGCTGGTGTCAAAAGCCTCTTCAGCATCTTGAAGTGGAAATAAACATATCTTCTTTTAGGGTCCGTTGGCTCTTTATTAAATTCATTTAAGCCAAAAGGAATCAATTCTATATTAAAGCCTTCAGATCATTGAGTACCCTCTGCAACTTAAAACATTCAGCATTCTTATGTTTTGTACCCTGATTCCACCTGGGTTTGGAGAAGGGGAGGAAGACATGATATCCTGTATACATCCACACCTCCCTGGGGCAAGTGGCTGCCAGGATAACAGGGTGAGAGGGAAGGAAAAGTGACCTCACAATGATCAGTAAAAACAAGTTACAAAAGAGAAACTTCAAATCGCCCCATACTGCTCAGTGCAGCTGACTACAACCAATTCTGACTACTTCCCTGGCAGACAAAGCAGAGGATGTCATCCTGTGGAGGTTTTTATTTGGAAGGTAAAGAAGAGGGGGAAACGAAGAAGACTCAAAGATGTGTTTCAGTTGCATCTGAACCTGACTTAGTGTTTCTCACTCAATAGTATAGAGCTCAGGATAGAGTATAGAGCTGAGACTGTTACCCTGCTTATCAGCCCTGGCTTCCAATCCTGGGATCTAGCTCTTAAGTCTCAAAAGGTCTAACTGCAAAATCAGATGAGGAACCTAGAGGGACAAAAAGGTTTTCCTTCCAAGGTGGAAGTAAAAGGTGGTGATCCAACCCAAAGCTACCATAATACCATGCCTTCCTGGGTTCTTAGCTGGCTTAGAGAGGCCATGGTATTGGCACAGACCACAGACCCATTCCAACTTTCCCTTAAGGCCTTGAAGATATTGTCAGATCCCTCCCCAACACTGCTGCTTAAGGAAGTTACAAAGAATGTAACAGTTATGGGTCATTTTCAGAAGGAATGGAGCAGGTAAAACCTTTGTACATGTGGCATCACTTCCTTCCTTTTCCCTCTGTAAGTCCAACCTTCATGCCTAAGGTATCTGCTTCACCTCTGGTCACTGATACCCTCCCTGCTGCAGAGAAGGTTGGATTTCAGGTTCCTGTGGCATCAACTTCCTGAGTCCATGCTCAACTCTGCTCTGGGCTAGTTAAGGGAAAGCATATGAATTGCCCTAGGGAAGCAGAAAAGAGATGCAGAATGGGCTTAAAAGCCATGAATGGGAGAGACATGGACCAGGAAAACTGCCCTGGAATGAAGAGATCACATCAAGTTTTTAGACTCTCCCTGCAGATCTGTAGCCTTGCTGTCGTAGAAAAACACACCTCTTTCTCCTCCCCAGCACCTTCTTAGAAGATAAAGACACTATGCTCCTTGCTCCTCAGACTCTATGGCAACCCATGAGCCAGAAACTGTACTCGATACAAAAAAGGGGGGGAAAAAACCCAAGCAGGTTGTAAACTTTTCGAGTCCTTCACGAGGAGAGGTATTTTCCCTGTAATTTTTTTTTTCCTTTTTAAAGTTTGTTTCAAAATAAAGAGAGCAAGAGAGAGGTCATGAATTCTAGTGAAAGGTGTGTAAAAACACAAGCTAAAAAAGGTACTGCCATCAATATGAAATTTTAAAAGAAATATATATATATGTATATACGTGCAGCTAATTTGTGTATATATAATTTTTTTACATACATACATATATATGTCTGAACAGTGCAAATGGATGAAGTTCATAGTTCCAGTTTTAAAAATATAGTACAAGGAGAGTCTGTTGATATGAGGCCCAGGTGAAAGGATAAAGATACCTTTGGCGAGTTGGTTGGGCTTATTTCTTTTCCTGTCTTAACTCAGTGGATTTCTGGTACTGACCAATCTATTATTGTTCTCTACCAGCTCAATTCCAGATACATTAAATTCAGAGGGAGTTATTAATAACATTTAGTTTAGGGCTTTTGAATATAATGACTTTTTTCCTTTTTCTCTTCTTTTGTGTTAATGGTTACTCTGTCTGACATGGGAGACGAAAAGGATAAGAGGAAGGGGACGAGAAGGGAAGGGGATAAGGGAAGGCTAGGTGGCTACATCCCTCTGCTGTGACCTTGCCATCTGGAAAATGTTCTGAAAGGAAAAAGAGAAAAGAGTTATTGGGGAAGCTACATCTCCTCCAATCTTGAGACAATCTTCAACAGAAACTAAAATGATATATGACTGGATGACTCCATCTGCTTGGCCTCTTCCCCTAATACATCTTCCCATCTAGAATCACAGACTTTTAGAACCAGAAGGCCCTTGATTATTAATCATCTGGCTCAATTTTCCTGTTTTACAGAAGAGAAAACTCAGATCTAAGGTTCAATTTTCCTATTTTATAGAAAAGAAAACTCAGATCTAAGGAGATTACTCAAAATTATAGAAAAAAGAGCTAGGAGAAAACCTAGATATGAGTCCCAGAATCCAATGTTCATTTTGCTATATGAAGAATATAAACTTTCAGATTCTGATTTAACCTCCTGATTGTGTTTTTCTTTGAGAACAGTAGCTAATTTTTAGGTTTGTTTTTGTATTTTTTTTTTTCTTTTTGGTGGTGGTGGTGGGGATCGAACCCATAGCCTTGCATATGTAAGGCAAGTGCTCTACCACTGAGCTGAATCTCCAGTCCCTACCTACTTATAATATTTTAAATTCTGCTATAGTACTGACACCTACAGACAGTAGTAGCAAAAACTTTCCCCCTGCATACACATTCTTTGTTCATGTAGAAAGACTCTATCATGACTCATCCAGTCAATGAAATCTGAGGACAGCTGCCCTTCTGGGTCAGGAACAACATGGAAGGTGATTTGATTAAAAGCAAAATGAAACAAAACAGGAAGAAGAGAGTCCATGAAGTCATGAGAGATGGAAGAGCCTGTAGCCAACATCCACCCTCTAGACAAGGGAAGAAGGAGGGCTTTTTTGCATAGCCCATTCACCATCCAGAAGCCAGCCTTGCTGGAAGAATGTTCTGGCTCACATGAGATAACCAGTCTCTAACTAATATTCCTAGAAAGACAGAAATGGAGGTGAGGGTCCTGCATATTTGCCCATGGGCCTATAAATTTTAAATAAACAAACAAGAAAAAAGAAGTTAATTCAAGGATTTTTTAGAATTACCTCTTTTCTCCACTTGAGCTCGCAGAACACCCTCTCGAAGCATTCATGCATGTAATTGAACTAGGGGAAAAAAAAAACCAGCAATACTTACTACTTCTCAGAGCCAGTCACCCCATCTTCCAAACCCACTCAGTCTAGAGAAAACCCTGACAATACCACAAACCCCCAGGCCTGGTCATCTTCTGTTCTCCAGCTCCTCCTAGTGGTAACTCTGTGAGTCAAGTGGGATGTGAAACTGCTGATTCTGATAGGGCCTCAAGGAAATATGGGCTGAACCTGGGGCTCTAGAATTCAAAAAGGTTTCCATCTCAAGAAAACTCTGTGTCTTTCTGTCTGTCTCTCTGTCTCTCTCTTCATTTATATATTTACCAGCCTACTTTCCCTGAGTATGCTTCCCCATCTCCCACTCACATATGGTGTGAAGATTTTAACCCATCGGGGCTTCTTCTCTGCTCGTGCATATTCAAAACAGAATGCCATGCCTTCTTCATCCGTATCCCATCGCTGCATCTCATCCCATTCAAACGCTATTACTTGGTTCTGGACAATCAAGAACAAGAGAGTAAGGACTACAGTTTGAGTTTGAGAATGCTGGGAGCTGAGGTTAGGCGGGGGGCAGGGGGTCTGAGCTAGGTAGCAGAAGAGAAATAAATGGAGATGGCTGCAGCATTTGGAGGATCAGACAGTGACAAAAGAATAATGTCAGTGCAGAGGTAGCCAATGAAGTTAAGGAACAGTGTGGATCCAGTGCCTATTTATTGACCCCAATCAAAACACCATTTGGATTTCATTTTCCTCACAAAGAGGAACTAAAACATAGCAAGCGAGTGAATCCATCTGCAGTGCTCCAAGCCCCAGTTCATGCTAAACTCACTTCTGGCTGTCCTTCTTCAGTGCAGGCATGCAGCTTAAAGTGCGTGATGCTGATGGCTGTGATAACGTGCCCCTTCCTCCTGGAGTCACAGGCACAGTGGGGGAAAATAATTTCATTGTAGCCCTCACAAGTTCTTAGCATGTTGAGGTACTAGGCAAAAAGGAAGGGGAAACAGTATTATTATGAAACTGAAGCACAGAACAGAGCTGCTGAGAAAAGCAAGAGAAGGAACAAATCTCACCCAACAACCCAAAGACCTGCCCTCTCGTCTTATATTTCTCCCTCAGTCGGGAAAGGACTCCACCACAATCCTTTACTCACTCCCAGTTTCTGCCTCCATACTTCCAATTCTTTTCTCTCTACTTAAAGACATGTAAGTAAAAGACAAAAAGAGACACTGTCATCAAGACCCCCAAAGCTAGAAAGTACTTCACAACACCATTTAGTCTGGTTCTCTATTTTCCTAAGGGATGGGAATCTAATCTGACCCCCACTATTTCCTAACAGGCTACACTTAGGCAAGTTACTTGAACTCAGGCAAATTAATCCCAGGAACCTTAGTTTCCTCTTCTATAATGTGGGAAATAGTAACAGCACCTATAATATTATCGTGAGTATTAAATATAAAGTATTTAGCATAGTACTTGGTACATAATTAGGTATTTAATAAATGATAACTTAAAAAATTTTAAAGCTCCATTATTAGGCAGAGGGTTCAACCATTTTTTCTCTCAAGAAAACCCTATAAATTAATATATTTGGAAATTTTATTTGTGGTGCTGGGGACTTAATCCAGGGCCTCATGCATGCTGGGCAAGCACTCTATCACCAAGCCACATCCCTTGTCCTGGAAATTACTTTTAAAAACTCCAGAAGGGATGGAAGTGTAGCTCAGTGGTAGAGCACTTCCCTAGTATGTCTGAGGCTCTGGGTTCAATCCCTAGCACGGAAAACAAAGAAAAAACACTCCAGGGGAAATTAAGCCTGTGACTAAAATAGATCAAACATGAATGGCAGAAAGGTGACGGTTACTGAAGCTAGAAATGGGTGCATAAGTACTATTTATTAAACATAAATCCAAAATCAGGAAACACGAACTTTTGCCAGGTATGGTGGTGCATACCTGTAATCCTGGCTACTAGGGAGGTGAAGGTAGTAATAGCTTACTGTACTACTGTATTTGAAAAATTTTTACAATAAAATGTTAATGGGAAAGTGAGTTCTCTGCAACCAGGCCTTCAGCATCCAATCCAAGTCATGACCTCCTCAGAAGTCATCTGAAATCCTGACATGCTTTAATAAGCAGCATTTCTACTCAATAATATTAACATTTCTGCAAATGCCAGTGGAGATCATGGAGCCCTAGCTCCACTCATCATTAAATTCATTTGGAAAAATAAGAGACCCAGAATAGCCAAAGCAAGAAAAATGAAGCAGGAGGTATCACAATACCAGATCTTAAATTATACTACAGAGCTATGGTAACAAAAACCATATGGTATTAGCACAAAAACAGACAAGAAGACCAATGGAACAGAATAGAAGACACAGAGACATACTAGACAAAGGTGCCATAAACATACAATGAAGAAAAGATAGCTCCTTCAACAAATGGTGCTGGGAAAAAGGAAATCCATATGTTTCAAAATGAAATCAAACCCCTATCTCTCACCCTGCACAAAACTCAACTCAAAGTGGATCAAGGACCTAGAAATTAGATCAGAGACCCGGCACCTAACAGAAGAAAATGTAGGCCCAAATCTATATCATGTCAGCTTAGGAACTGACTTCCTTATCAAGATTCCTAAAATGCAAGAGGTAAAATCAAGAATCAACAAATGGGATGGTATCAAACTAAAAAGCTTCTTCACAGCAAAGGAAACAATCAAGAATGTGAAGAGAGAGCCTACAGAATGGAAGAAAATCTTGGCCACCTGCACCTCAGATAGAGCATTAATCTTCAGGATATATAAGAACTCAAAACACTTAACACCAAAAAAAAAAAAAAATCAATAAATGGGCAAAGGAACTGAACAGGCACTTCACAGAAGAAATACAGTCAGTCAACAAATATAAAAAAGTGTTCAACATTTCTAGCAATTAGAGAAAAGGAAATTAAAATTACACTGAGATTTCATCTCACTCAAGCCAGAATGGCAATTACTGAGAATACAAGTAACAATAAATGTTGGTGAGGATGTGGGGGAAAGGCACACTCATACATTGCTGTGGGACTGCAAATTAATGTAACCACTCTGATAAGCAGTATGGAGATTCCTCAGAAAACTTGGAATGAAACCACCATTTGACCCAGTTATCCCACCCCTTGGTATATATCCAAAGGACTTAAAATCAGCATACTATAGTGACTCTGCCACATCAATGTTTATAGCAGCTCAATTCACAATAGCTAAACTATGGAACCAGCCTAGGTGTCCTTTGCAGATGAAAAATATGGTATAAAGAAAATATGGGGTTTTCAAGATGGCGGACTAGAGGGCGGCTGCATTTCATGTTGCTCCAGGATGCAGGATTCAAAAGAGGAGATAGTGAGAGACTTGGGACCAACTCAAAGCCTCCGGGTGAATCTCTCCCGTTGGGGAGGTGTCCCGGATGGGGCGGTAGCCCCGGAACGCAGGGAACTTTGTGAAGTAGAGTTGATCGGCGAGACGCCCCTCCCCCCGCTGGAGCGGTAAACACGGACAACTGGGATCATTGTAGAGGAGGCGGCTCAGCACAGTGCTTGGACTCGGAGCAACCACTGGGGCTCCGGGCGGCTGCCTGAGGAGGAGCTGCATGGTGAGCTGTTTAGACCAGGAACGACCGCTTCTGAACACCGGGGGGTTGCCTGGAGGAAGAGGAGAAGCGCGGCGGGTTGCTTGGTCTAGGAGTGACTACATCAGAGCCACAGGCGGTTGCCAGAGGAGGAGGCGAGTGGTGAGTTGTTTGGACTCAAAGCCACCGCTCCTGAACACCGGTGGCCTGCCTGGAGGAGGAGCGCGGTGGGTCGCTTGAGCGACCGCGCCTGAACACCTGGGGGGCTACCCTGAGGAGGAGGAGGAACAGGGCGGGTCACTTGGACTCGGAGTGACTGCCTAGGGCTATGGGCGGTTAGCGGGAGGAGGAGACACGAAGTGAGTTGCTTGGACTCCTAGTGACTGTGTCGGAACACCGGGCGGCTGTCTGGAGGAAGTGGTGTGTGGCGGGTCTCTGGGTCTCGGAGCTATTGTACGGGGCTCCAGGTGGCGGCTCAGAGGAGGGGCCGCATAGCCAGGTGATTAGGTGCAGAGCAGGGTTCCAGGACCGGCTTCTTGGTGGAAGAGCCGCACAGAGACACGCCTAGGGGCGGAGCGAAGGTTCTAGGACTTCGGGCAGATCCTCTGAGGAGAGGAAGCCTAAGGAGACTCGCCTGCGAAGGGTGAGGCTCCCAGGCCCAGGAGGTAGGTCCGGGCCTCTGGGAACGTTGCAGAGGAATACAGTCCAGCCCAGGCGGTAGTTGTAGATTGAGGGGAACCTCTTGGAGGGGAACTGACCAGCGAGACATCCCCACCAGGTGAGTCTTCCCCACCGGGTGAGGTTTTCCCACAAGGATGGTAAAACCAGAGACACAGGCACAAACAGGCCTTGCCTCACCCCGCAGCCTAGTTCCCCTTTGGATGACCATTGGTCAACAAGTGGAGGCACCTCTGCCCACTAGCAGGGAATATACGCCACCTGAGGGTCACCACCCCTAGAGAGGCAGCTTCCTTGTGGAGCACCGCATTATCAACTTCCTCCAAGACTGCAGGCTACTGAAGGATAAGAGGGGATATACTAGCAATCTTCAGGGACATTATAAGTCGATAGAGGAAATCTGCAATATCTTAATGACCCACTGATTAATGAACAATATGAGAAAACAAGGGAAGAAAATGCCCCAAACAAATCTAGATGTTGTTACATTAATAGAATCCAACGACAGCATGGCAGAAGAAATGACAGAAAGGGAGTTCAGAATGTACATAATTAAAATGATTAGGGAAGCAAATGATGAGATGAAAGAGCAAATGCAGGCATTGAATGATGAGATGAAAGAGCAAATGCAGGCATTGAATGATCGCACCAATCGACAGTTAACAGAGCAAATTCAGGAAGCAAAAGATCATTTCAATAAAGAGTTAGAGATATTGAAAAAAAACCAAACAGAAATCCTTGAAATGAAGGAAACAATAAACCAAATTAAGAACTCCATAGAAAGCATAACCAATAGGATAGAACACCTGGAAGACAGAACTTCAGATATTGAAGACAAAATATTTAACCTCGAAAACAAAGTTGAACAAACAGAGAAGATGGTAAGAAATCATGAACAGAATCTGCAAGAACTATGGGATATCATGAAAAGGCCAAATTTGAGAATTATTGGGATTGAGGAAGGCTTAGAGAAACAAACCAAAGGAATGAACAATCTATTCGATGAAATAATATCAGAAAATTTCCCAAATCTGAAGAATGAAATGGAAAATCAAGTTCAAGAGGCTTATAGGACTCCAAATACACAAAATTACAACAGACCCACACCAAGGTACATTATAATGAAAATACCGAACATACAAAATAAAGACAGAATTTTAAAGGCTGTGAGAGAAAAGAACCAAATTACATTCAGGGGGAAACCAATACGGATATCAGCAGATTTTTCAATCCAGACCCTAAAAGCTAGAAGGGCCTGGAACAACATTTTTCAAGCTCTGAAAGAAAATGGATGCCAACCAAGAATCTTATACCCAGCAAAACTTACCTTCAAATTTGACGATGAAATAAAATCTTTCCATGATAAACAAAAACTAAAAGAATTTACAAAAAGAAAGCCAGCATTACAGAACATTCTCAGCAAAATATTTCATGAGGAAGAAATAAAAAACAAAGAAGCAAATCAGCAAAGGGAGGAATTACCCTAAAGGAACTGTCAAATAAAGGAGGAACCAAGTTGTGTCCAAAAAATAAATAAATAAATAAAATTTAAAAAATGAACCAAATGACTGGGAATACAAATCATATCTCAATAATAACCCTGAATGTTAATGGCCTGAATTCATCAATCAAAAGACATAGACTGGCAGATTGGATTAAAGAGAAAGATCCAACAATATGTTGCCTGCAAGAGACTCACCTCATAGAAAGAGATACCCATAGACTAAAGGTGAAAGGATGGGGAAAAACATACCACGCACATGGACTCAGCAAAAAAGCTGGAGTATCCATCCTCATTTCAGATAATGTGGACTCCAAGCCAAAGTTAGTCAGAAGGGATAAAGAAGGACATTTCATACTGCTTAAGGGAAGCATAAATCAGCAAGATATAACAATCATAAACATCTATGCCCCAAACAGTGGCTCATCCATGTATGTCAAACAAATCCTTCTCAATTTTAAAAACCAAATAGACCATAACACAATAATACTAGGTGATTTTAACACGCCTCTCTCACCACTGGACAGATCTTCCAAACAAAAATTGAACAAAGAAACCACAGATCTCAATAACACAATCAATAATTTAGACTTAACAGACATTTACAGAATATACCATCCAACCAAGAGCGAATACACTTTCTTCTCAGCAGCACGTGGATCCTTCTCTAAAATAGACCATATATTATGCCACAAAGCTAATGTCAGCAAATACAAGAAGATAGAGACACTACCTTGTATTCTATCAGATCATAATGGATTGAAGTTAGAAATAAATGAAAGAGTAAAAAACAGAAACTACTCCAACACCTGGAGATTAAACAATATGCTATTATATGTTGAATGGATAACAGAAGATATTAGGAAGGAAATTAAAAAATTCCTAGAGGTAAATGAGAACAAAGAAACATCATATCAAAATCTCTGGGACACTATGAAAGCAGTACTTAGAGGAAAATTTATTTCATGGAGCGCATTTAATAAAAGAAGTAAAACTCAACAAATAAATGATCTAACACTACAGCTCAAAGTCCTAGAAAAAGAAGAACAGACCAACACCAAAAGTAGTAGAAGACAGGAAATAGTTAAACTCAGAGCTGAAATCAATGAAATTGAAACAAAAGAAACAATAAAAAAATTGACAAAATAAATAGTTGGTTCTTCGAAAAAATAAACAAAATTGATAAACCTTTAGCTACACTAACAAAGAGAAGACGAGTGAAAACCCAAATCACTAAAATTCGGAATGAACAAGGAAATATCACAACAGACACGACTGAAATACAAAACATAATTAGAAGCTATTTTGAAAATCTATACTCCAACAAAATAGAAAATTTCGAAGACATCAACAGGTTTCTAGAGACATATGAATTGCCTAAACTGAACGAGGAGGACATACACAATTTAAATAGACCAATCTCAAGTAATGAAATAGAAGAAGTCATCAAAGGCGTACCAACAAAGAAAAGTCCAGGACCAGATGGGTTCTCAGCTGAGTTCTACAAAACCTTTAAAGAAGAGCTCATTCCAATACTTCTCAAAGTATTCCATAAAATAGAAGAGGAGGGAACCCTCCCAAACTCATTCTATGAAGTCAATATTACCCTGATACCTAAATCAGATAGAGACACATCGAGGAAAGAAAATTTCAGACCAATATCATTAATGAACATCGACGCAAAAATTCTCAACAAAATTTTAGCAAATCGCATACAAAAACATATTAAAGAGATAGTGCACCATGATCAAGTGGGTTTCATCCCAGGGATGCAAGGTTGGTTCAACATCAGGAAATCAATAAATGTAATTCACCATATCAATAGACTTAAAGTCAAGAATCACATGATTATTTCAATAGATGCAGAAAAAGCATTTGATAAAATACAGCACCCCTTCATGCTCAAAACACTAGAAAAAACAGGGATAGTGGGAACATTCCTTAACATTGTAAAGGCCATCTATGCTAAGCCCATGGCTAATATTATTCTAAATGGTGAAAAACTGAAAGCATTCCCCCTAAAAACTGGAACAAGGCAGGGATACCCTCTTTCACCACTTCTTTTCAATATTGTCCTTGAAACTCTAGCCAGAGCAATTAGACAGACCAAAAAAATTAAAGGGATACGAATAGGAAAAGAAGAACTCAAACTATCCCTATTTGCTGATGATATGATTATATACTTAGAGGAACCAGGAAATTCCACCAGAAAACTTTTAGATCTCATAAGTGAATTCAGTAAAGTAGCGGGATATAAGATCAATGCACATAAATCTAAGGCATTTTTATACATAAGTGATGAATCTTCAGAAAGAGAAATCAGGAAAACTACCCCATTCACAATAGCATCGAAAAAAATAAAATACTTGGGAATCAATCTCACAAAAGAGGTGAAAGACCTCTACAATGAGAACTACAGAACACTAAAGAAAGAAATTCAAGAAAACCTTAGAAGATGGAAAGATCTCCCATGTTCTTGGATAGGAAGAATTAATATTGTCAAAATGGCCATACGACCAAAAGTGCTATACAGATTCAATGCAATTCCAATTAAAATCCCAATCATGTACCTTACAGAAATAGAGCAAGAAATTATGAAATTCATCTGGAAGAATAAAAAACCCAGAATAGCTAAAGCAATCCTTGGCAGAAAGAGTGAAGCAGGGGGTATCGCAATACCAGATCTTCAACTCTACTACAAAGCAATAGTAACAAAAACGGCATGGTATTGGTACCAAAATAGAAAGGTGGATCAATGGTACAGAATAGAGGACACGGACACAAACCCAAATAAATACAATTTTCTCATACTAGACAAAGGGGCCAAAAATATGCAATGGAGAAAAGATAGCCTCTTCAACAAATGGTGCTGGGAGAATTGGAAATCCATATGCAACAAAATGAAACTAAACCCATATCTCTCACCATGCACGAAACTAAACTCAAAATGGATTAAGGACCTCGGAATCAGACCAGAGACCGTGCATCTTATAGAAGAAAAAATAGGTCCAGAGCTTCAACATGTCGGTTTAGGACCAGACTTCCTCAACAGGACTCCCGTAGCACAAGAAATAAAAGCAAGAATCAATAACTGGGATAGATTCAAACTAAAAAGCTTTCTCTCAGCAAAGGAAACTATCAGCAATGCGAAGAAAGAGCCTACAGAGTGGGAGAAAATCTTTGCCAATCATACTTCAGATAGAGCACTAATCTCCAGAATCTATAAAGAACTCAAAAAACTCTACACCAAGAATGCAAATAATCCAATCGACAAATGGGCTAAGGAAATGAATAGACACTTCACAGAAGAAGATCTACAAGCAATCAACAAACATATGGAAAAATGTTCAACATCTCTAGTAATAAGAGAAATGCAAATCAAAACCACCCTAAGATTCCATCTCACTCCAATTAGAATGGGGATTATCAAGAATACAAGCAACAACAGGTGTTGGCGAGGATGTGGGGAGAAAGGTACACTCATACATTGCTGGTGGGGCTGCAAATTAGTGCAGCCACTCTGGAAAGCAGTGTGGAGACTCCTTAGAAAACTTGGAATGGAACCACCATTTGACCCAGCTATCCCACTCCTTGGCCTATACCCAAAGGACTTAAAATCAGCATATTACAGAGATACAGCCACATCAAAGTTCACAGCTGCTCAGTTCACAATAGCCAGATTGTGGAACCAACCTAGATGTCCTTCAATTGATGAATGGATAAAGAAAGTGTGGTATATATATACAATGGAATATTACTCAGCCATAAAGAATGACAAATTTATGGTATTTGCAGGCAAATGGATGAAATTGGAGAATATCATGCTAAGTGAGATAAGCCAATCTTAAAAAACCAAAGGACGAATGATATCGCTAATAAGTGGATGATGACACATAATGGGGGGTGGGAGGGGTTAGTGTTAGGGTTAGAGTTAGGGTTAGGGAGGGGGGCAAGAATGGAGGAAGGAAGGACTGTATAGAGGGAAAAGAGGGGTGGGAGGGGTGGGGGGAAAGGGAAAAAATGACAGAATGAATCAAACAACATTACCCTATGTAATGATTACACAAATGGTATGCTTTTACACCCTGTACAAACAGAGAAACAACATGTATCCCATTTGTTTACAATCAAAAAAATAAATAAATAAATAAAAAAGAAAAAAAAGAAAATATGGTATATATACACAATGGAATATTACTCAGCCATAAAGAGAAATGAAATCATGGCATTTGCCAATAAAATGAATGGAACTGGAGACTATTATGCTAAGCGAATTAAGCTGATCTCAAAAAACCAGAGGCCAAATGTTTTCTCTGATATGTCGATGCTAACTCACCATAAGGGAGGAGGGTAGGAAAAAAAATAAAAGTACTTTGAATTAAACAAAAGGGAATGGAGAAAAGGGAGGGAGAATGGGAACAGAAAAGACAGTAGAATGAATTGGACATTACTTTCCTATGTTCATCAATGAATACATGACCAATGTAATTCCACATCATGTACAACCACAAGAATAGGAAGTTGTATTCCATGTATGTACAATATTTCAAAATACACTCTACTGTCATGTTTAACTAAAAAGAACAAAAACAAAACAAAAAGATTAGCTCTGCTCACATCCTTAGAAAAAAAAACAAACAAAAAAAGGGTGAGTGGATTTACATAGACATGTTTGTCGAGAGATCTCTTCTATGAGAGGCTACTACTATGTGTGTGTGTGTATGTGTGTGTGTGTGTGTGTGTGTGTGTGTGTGTGTGTGTGTGTGTGTGTGTTTGGAGGGAGGTACCAGGGATTGAATATTGAATTCAGGAGCACTCAGTCATGTGCCACATCCCCAGCCCTATTTTGTATTTTATTTAGAGACAGAGTCTCACTAAGTTGCTTAGAGCTGTTGCTGAGACTGGCTTTGAACTCCTGATCCTCCTGCTTCAGTCTCCTGAGTCGCTAGGATTACAGGCATGTGCCACTGTGCCCAGTTACCACTACTGTTTTGACAAACATTTCTGTTATATTCTTAACTGGGAACTGTACTATACAAGTTTTTCAGAAAGAAAGATGCAAGCAAGGGCTGGGGAGATAGCTCAGTTGGTAGAGTGCTTGCCTTGCAAGCATAAGGCCCTGGGTTCAAGCTCCAGCACCACAAAAAAAAAAAAAAAAAAAAAAAAAAAAAAAAAAAAAGATGCAAGCAAAGGGATTAGGAAAAGAGATCAGAAAAAAATGTGGAGCCCTCCGTACCTTGAATACCTTTGTGACTTTAAAAAAGTTATTCTACCAGGGGGGCTTCCCCTCTGTCTCTGGAAATAAAGGACAGTGTTACTGCCCTCTCTGCTCTGATACAGGGGTACACAAACATCGGAGCCTGACAGATAGGGACTCAAATTCATTTTTTTTTTTTTCTTTTTTTCATTCTGGTAATCAGACACAGTACATGCTAGGCCAAGCACTCGACCACTGAGCTACACAGTCCCAGCCCCTAGATCTTCTGACAAGCTACATGATCTTGGGAAAAAATATTAATCTCTCAGACCCCACTTCTCTGTAAAGTGGGGATAACACTTTCAAGATTATTACAAAGAGGAAAAGAGAATGTTTATTAAGGGCTTAGCACAGTAAGTACCAGCACAAAATTCATGTGCCTCTGCCTCCCTTCTGAATCCAAAGGCTGCTCTGTCCCTCTACATTCAAATATGTAGTTCTTGAAAGCAAAATACCTTTGGGAGGGACTGGGGATATAGCTCAGTGGTAGAGTGCTTGCCTTGCATGTGTGAGGCACTGGGTTCGATTCTCAGCACCACATATAAATAAGTGAATAAAATAAAGGCATGCTGCCCATCTTCAACTACAAAAAATTTTTTTTAAATTAAAAAAAAGAAGAAGAAGAAACATTTAAATATAGATCCAAAATTCAGGAAAGATGAATTTTTGCCAAGTGTGGTAGTACATGCCTATAATCCGAGCTACTAGCTACTAGGATGGCTAAGGCAGGAAGATTAAGTTTAAGGTTGGGTTGGGCAACTCAGGTCAACCCTGTCTCAAAATAAAAAAATAAAAAGAGCTGGGGATTATGGCTCAGTGGTAGAGTACCCCTGGGTTTAATTCCTAGTCTTTGTCTCTCTCTCTCTCTCTCTCTCTCTCTCTCACACACATACACACACAGATTTTTGCTTTCAGACACATTTATAACACATTTAAAACACAAAATTATCTTGTCAATTCTTCTTTCACTGTTAAGTATTGAATAGTTAAATATTCACATACCATTTAGTGGCCCATTTAGGCCAGAGAAGAAGAAAGGGACATTTTATAAATGTTTGATATTCAGCAAGACAGGTAAATACAGAAATAGTCAGTTATTAATACAGAGACTCAGTATTTTAATAGAACACTTTCAGGGAATGAGTCAAGGTCCATTCTGAACTCTCTGTGCTCCTCAACCTGCCAAGGGTCAAACTAGGTCTAAAATTGAAACAAAGGCTTGAGAGAACTCTTGGAAACCAACTTTCCCAGAGGCTTTGGGTTAATAATGTGAGGTAGGGTTAAAATCTGCATTTTAAGGGACTTTCAAAGTGATTTCCACAGAAATGGGCTGGGGATCACACTTTGAGAAACACTGACTTTCATACATACTGCCTTGTATGAAATCATTACAGACTGTGTTGAGAAACAGTAATATAAAAACTCTTCCAGTTCAATAATGGCAAAATCAGGCCACTTCAACATAAGCAAAGCATAATTTATACATGTCTATTGTTTGTATAAGAGTTGAAAAAGAAAGAAGAGCAGAAGTAAGAGTAAGGAAGAAGCAGGGAAGGAAAAGAGATGTGTACATTATAAGTGAATAAAATAAAGGCATGCTGCCCATCTTCAACTACAAAAAAAATTTTAAAAATTAAAAAAAAAAGAAGAAACATTTAAATATAGATCCAAAATTCAGGAAAGATGAATTTTTGCCAAGTGTGGTGGTACATGCCTATAATCTACATTTGAGATTCCATTTAACTTGGTAAATAAGAAAATAACAAAAAATGTTTTTGATGACACTGGGTATTACAAACTATAGCAAGGATATGAGCTGTCCTCTATATTGAAGGACATGGGGAATGTACACAAAACTTATTAATTGACTAAGAATCCTGAAGTATTTTGTCAAAATTCTACTGAATATTGGTATTTTATGGGAAAGAAACTAAAACTGAGAATCTTGTTAGTTGCTGCAGGTCTTATGGTGATTTGGCAACTAAATGTAGAGATATGGCCTAAATGTAGTCCTATCAAACCACACTAAGTTGTTGTAGTTAGTGGCACCAGGACCTATGGGCTCTGAAGTTGTATGTCTAAGCTGATATTAGCTAGGCTATCTTTGAACACAGATACTTCAATACATAAAATTCAAACTTTGGTGAGATTCCCTTCAAAATCTAACTGCAATAATATGTGATTAATATATACTTATATGTTGGCTAAGTTTCCAACACAACAGAATTCCATAAATGTTTAAGCATATTTTATACTCCATGCCTAAAATGACTCATGGGAAAACATCTGTGTATCAACTGAACTCTAGTTCTTAACTGGGTGGTTATGAAATTACAAAACCGAGTCTAAAAATGATTTCATAATAGATTTCTGTGCTTTAATTAAATTCAGATTTTCTATATTTTGCCAAAGAACAATCCAAACCTATTTATTTCTCTAGTACCTTGCACTGTGCCTGGTACATACCTGGAGATCAAGAAGTATTTTTTGTTGAACACATAAATAGAAGGATAGTGTTTGGAGTACTGTTTATACAAAGAAACAATATATATCGAGAAACTACTTTGATTTCTATTATCTTTTCAGGAACAGGGAGACTGTTGGTTTTGGCAAAATCGAAGAACTACTGTAAAGGTTTAGGCCCTTTAGTATTTAGCCCTCTTCACCAAAAAGATGTAAAAGTATTGGTTAGAATGATCTATTAATATATAGAAGAAAATGTCATTATCTTAAAAAACAGGTGGAAGTTGAATTTTAAAATCCTGTCTCAAACATAGAAAAATTCCCTTCCCCAAAATTCTGCCAAGATTTAATTATATTTAAAAGATTTCTGCATTTTCTATTTCAGCGTCTTGATATGTAGAACACTGGTAAGACAGCTCCCTGATCTTTGGAAATTTTCTGAGCCAAAAAGACTTATTGCTTTTCATCAGATATGTGATATCCTATCTAGATATGAGATTATGAGTTAAGGTCAATGGCTGACTCATTTGCACTCTTCAGTCTTACTCCAACTCAAATAATTTAAGTAGATGAACATCCCCTCATAAAAAGTATATAAAGGTACAAAATAATTCAAGCGAGCTATCAGAATCATTACAAATGGAAGTACTACCCTGTGTGAAATCATGAAAAATAACTGGAAAAATTTCAACTACATGTGAATCTGCCAAGAGAGAAATTTTAAGATGATATGAGTGGAAATTTTTATGTTTTCTTTACTAATTTTTGACAATTTCCATTCCTATATTTACAGCAGATGCAAATTAAAAACAAACTTTAAAACTTTAAGGAACACCTTAAGTAGCCCTGTCCAACAGAACTTTCTGTAGTGATGAAAATGTTCTATACCTGTGTTTCTAATATGGCAGGTACTAGTCACATATGACTACTTAGCCCTTGAAATGTGGCTAGCACAATCAAAGAACTGAATTTTAAATTTTACTTTATTTAAATGAATTTAAATATAGATTTAAAAAGCTACATGAGACTAGCAGCTGCCAAATCAAACACCATAACTCTAGGATATCAGACAAAACAAAGCACTACTAAGCATAAATGTCTAAGCAACTGCAAAATGCAAATTGTTACAGTTGTAAAAACAAATTGTTTTCTATTGCTAAATCACAATTAAAATAATTTGTAATGTGAAAAATCTAGCTGGGTAGTTGCTGAGACTGGCTTTGAACTCTAGATCCTCTTGCCTCAGCCTCCCAAAATACTGGGATTACAGCAACTACAAGGTACTAAGCAACTCAGTGAGACCTGTCTCTAAATAAAATACAAAACAGGGCTGGGGGATGTGGCTCAGTGTCTGAGTGCCCATGAGTTCAATCCCTGGTACTCAAAAAAAAAAAAAATCTAGTGGGGCTCAGTGGCACACGCCTGTAATCCCAGCAGTTTGGGAGACAGTAGCAAGAAGATTGCAAGTTCAAAACCAGCCTCAGCAAATTAGTGATGACCTAAAGCAACTTAGCAATAAATAAAATATTAAATATTTAAATATTTGATATTAAAAAGGGCTGGGGATGTGGCTAGGTGGTTAAGCACTCCCGGGTTCAATCCTAAGTAACAAAAAAAAAAAAAATTCTAAATGTCAGTTCTTACACAATTTTATCTTTAGCATATTGTAATGTTTTGTACTTCTTTTGTTTTAGTGCTTCTTTATCAAAAATAACGTTTAGTTATTATTAATAAAAATTATATCCCTATGTATGCTAGTCCAAGCTTTTTGTGTGCTAAATGGAGGACTACAACTGACTGCATCAATATCAACATGTCCCTCCTTTTTCTTTCTTTCTTTTTTTTTTTTTGTTAGTTAAGTCACATATCAGGCTGTAGTACCTTTCAAAAATGACTGGAACAATAGGTTTAAGAGGTAAAAGGGGCATTTTATAAAAGCATTATGGAGACATTAACTTACCATGACCATTTTCCTTTGTTCGTATAGTTTCTGTAATTGGTAAGACTTTTCCTCTGCTTTGATGTAACCTTTCTTCACATCATCGACAGCCTGCCACCAAGACAAAGGCAAGGAAGAAGGGAATATGCAAATCATTATCAAGTATATTTTTGACAAAAGTAAAGAGACAGATGCATTCCCAGAAAAACTTATATCCATTTGGATCATCACCATCACAGTGAACTGCCACATGGGTATATTTATTGGAATAACTAGTATTTAAAGAGTACTAAAGGCATGTGAAGAATTTTGTTTCTCTTATCAAGAGACTTAAATTCTGGCAAATTTATCCATGTGAAAACAATTAGCACTGAAATACATAATACTGTATTAAAGGTAATAATGATATGGCAAAAATGTACAGTCCAGATAGTAAGTGATATGTGTAGTCAGAACACCTTTAGGGTGTGGCTGGAGGAGACTGGAACTGGGGCATGGCTTTGGTGTATATATTTTGTATCTGGAGAGTGGAGATTCTGTGTCTCTCTCTCTGCTTCCTGATGATGTGAGCTGCTTTTCTTTGCCACACTCTTCCTCCCTGATGTTCAGCCTCATCTCAAGCCCTGAGGAATGGAGTCAGCCTTCTAATAAGTCTTTTCTCCTCTATAATTGTGCTGGTCAGATCATTTAGTCACAGCAGTGAAAAAAGCTACAAAAGTCACCTACTATAATGCACTTGGGAAAGTCACTGAAACTCTCACAGTCTGTAGAACATAAATAATAATCATCTCTCTCTCTCTCTCTCTCTTTTTTTCTTTTTTTAGCAGTGCTGGGGTTTGAACCTAGGACTTTGTGCATGCTAGGCAAGCTCTCTATCAACTGAGCTATATCCCCAACCCCACTCATCTCTTAAATGATAACAAAATGAAATAACAGATGTTAAGAATTTTTTAAAGTATATATAGTCACTATTAGTATCATTGGTATTAGTATCTTTAGCTGTAAGTTCTAAGAACCACACAAGGATATCAATATCCTGCCATGGCCTGTTCAGTGGAAAGATTATGCCAGTCTCTCCCTAAAATTAGCCATACAAGTGGGGCTAACTTGAGCACAGAAGACCGGAAGTACAGAGAGAATGCTCAATAAGAAATGCTATGCAATGCCCTGAAGAACCTGAACACTTGCTATTTATCATCACAAGGTTGTGCTGTTCTGGGCCAAATTTTTAAAAAAGCTGGGGCAGAAGTAAAGAGTGCAAATAACAAACATTGGTTTATCCAGTTTCCCTAGTTTATGGGTTTAGCATCTGCAGATTCAACCAACCACAGACAAAAAAATATTCCAAAAAATTGTGACTGTACTGAACATGTACAGATGATTTTTCTTGTCATTATTCCCTAAAAGATAGAGTATAACACTGTTTACTTAGCATTTAAATTGTATCAGATATCATCTAGAGATGATTTAAACATGCAGAAGGACATGGCAGGCTACATGCAAATACTATGCATTTTATAGAAGGGACGCAAGCATCTCAGATTTTGGAATCCATGAGTGGGGGGGTGAGTCCTGAAACAAATGCCTGAGGATACCAGGGGTGGACTATAACTTAAAGGGTTATTTAGCTAAGGGAAAAGGTTTTCTAATTTTTTCTGATGATCAAGTAAAAATACTTGCATCTATTTTATTCAAATTCCAATACCTAGAATGGTGTCTGTCTCATAATAGTACTTAAATATTTGATAAATATTTCCTCAGGGCAGAGGTGGGTCAGAGTGATTATCAACTCCAGCAACTCTAAATGAGCTCTTTTCCACATGAGGCAATAAAATGTTCTCTCCTATTTCGTTTCAAATTAAGATTATATTGCTGGACTATCCCTGAGTGGAAAATATAAATATCACCACACTAGACTCCTTTTGTTCTTAATTAAAAAAATTTATTAAAGTAAAAATGCATATAGTTTAAAATAAAACTACTACTAAAAGGCTCCTAATAAAAACAGTAGTTTCCTGGGGCTGGGGTTGTGGCTCAGTGGTAAAGTGCTTGCCTGGCTTTGAGGCACTGGGTTTGATTCTCAGCAACACATATAAATAAAATAAAGGTCCACTGACAACTAAAACAAATATTTTAAAAAATAAAAAATGAATAAAGTAAATAAAAACAGTAGTCTAATCCAGAGCTTCATTCCATAGAGGCAGCTACTTTTAAGCACCTAAAGCAGTTTTTTATGATAATCCTTCAATAATTCTAGATGTCAAGCTTACACTAATAATTTCTGACTTACCAATTTCAGACACTGTTGATTTACTGTTACAAACATTGAGCTTTAGCTCTCATATAACACCCAAATACTCCTACTTCCTCTTCCTTCAATCCTTCAATAAAAATTTAATCAATTCTCTACATTATTATAAGCATGTAAACAGTATTCACAACTAAGGCACTGCTGTACTATGCCTTCCTTTCTTGTATACTGTTTTTTTTTTTTTCCTGTTTCCTCTGAGGTTAACTGCTTCATGTTTTTATTTGTAATTTTCCACTTACAAACAATATCCAGTTCTTGTCAACCACTTTACAAACAATTACCAATTCTGTCACTATTTCTTACACAATACCAAATACCAAAACTTCTCTAGAGTTATTCAAATATTTCCTAAAAATTGCTGACAGTTATCTCCTGCTGTGGTATCCTCTCCTGTTCTCTTTGTCCTTGCAGGTTTATACGTCTTGTAAAATCCCATTACTATTCTTCTAGTAAACTTTAAGGCTGGGCACGGTGGTACACACCTGTAATCCCAGTGGCTCTGGAGGCTGAGTCAGGAGACTCTAGAATACAAAGCCTGCCTCAGCAATAGCAAGGCGCTAAGCAACTCAGAGAGGTGCTGTCTCTAAATAAAATACAAAATAGGACTGGGGATGTGGCTCAGTGGTTGAGTGCCTCTGAGTTCAATCCCTGGTACTCGCCCCCACCCCCCAAAAAAAAAAAAACTTTCAGGGAAGAACAGCTTAAGTGTGTGTATAATCTGCCAGGTTTATTCAGAATTTAAATATAAACTCCCATGAATTTCTTCCTTATTTAACTTAAGAAAAAGGTTCATTATCATCCTTATCTAATATTTAATGTCTCATCAATTTTAAGGTACACATTATTTCACTTTCTTTTTTTTTTTTTTTTTTTTTTTTTTTTTTTTTTTTTGCGGTACTGGGGAATCGAACTCAGGGCCTTGTGCTTGCAAGGCAAGCACTCTACCAGCTGAGCTATCTCCCCAGCCCCATTATTTCACTTTCTAACATCTGAAATTGGGACATATCTTACAATCAATGATGTGTCAGTGTCAGTTTAATTGGCAGCTTTTTTCTTTCCTAGCAATACATAAAATAATGGTGAATCTTATAATCTATAACACTTTAGAACTGAAGAGACACATTAGATATTCCTATCATCAAAATATAATACAAAAATAACTAAAACTAATTAAGGGAAAATGAGTATTACCTTCCAAAAGACACAATCAAAATATCATTTGAGCCCTGTACAATGTTAGTAGGAATATGTAATGATGCAATCACTACAGAAAATAGTATAGCAATTCCTCAAAAATTAAAAATAGAATTACTGCTGTGCACAGTGGCACACACCTGTAATCCCAGTGGCTTGGGAGGCTGAGGCAGAAGGATCATGAGTTCAAAGTCAGCCTCAGCAACTTAGCCAGGCCCTAAGCAACTCAGTGAGACTCTGTGTCTAAATAAAATACAAAATAGGGCTGGAGATGTGGTTCAGTGGTTTGAGTGCCCAGAGTTTAATCCCCAGTACCAAAAAAAAAAAAAAAAAAGTAGGATTACTACATAATTCAGTAATGCCACTTCTAGGTATATTTTAAAAAGGGATCCCAGGGATATCTGCACACCCATGTTCAACAGCAAGCATTACAACAACCAAGAGGTGAAAGTAAACTGAATGTCCATCCACAAATTAATGAAAAAATAATATTATAGTAAAATGAAAAACCATCATTCTACTTACACGATGTATCTAAGGTAGTCTAATTCATAGAAATAGAAGAATGGTAGTTATCAAGGGTAGTGGGGAGAGAGAAATGAGAAATTGTTATCTAATGGGCAAATAGTGTCACTTTTGCAAGATGAAAAAGTTCTGGAGATCTGTTGTACAATAATATTAATAAACTTAACACCACTGAACTACACACTTAAAAATGGTTAAGAGGAGCTGGGAATGTGGCTCAGTGATAGAACACTTGTCTAGCATATGCAAGGTCCTAGGTTTGATCTCTGAGTACTGTGAGCACACACACACACACACACACGCAAATAAATATATATTTACATATCCATATATTTACATATATTTAATAAAGTTAAATAAAATCAAATTGTATATTTTAAATATGTACAGCTTAATGTATATCAATTATACTTCAATAAAGCTGTAAAGTAATTTGAGGCAATAAAAAGAGTTCAAAAAAGCTGCTGGGTATGAGATAATGCTACAACAGCAATAGTTTTTTATATACACCTAAATATATTACTTTTTATCTTACAGGTTTATAATTCAAAAAAGCAATTTCACATGCTCTACCTCATCTAAATTCTAATACTCATTTAATAAAAACAACTGTGAAGTGCTACTATTCCTCTACAATATACCAGAAAACAGATTTCATCAAGGCTCTGCTACGGATTTACTATGTAAAGCTTGTACTTGAAATAAATATTCTGACTCCAAGCTAATGACTTTTTCACTCCAACAATGAAAAAATATTCCACTCATAAGAGCAATAAAAATGTAAAAATTTTGAGAATTAACTTAAGTCATATGTGAAACGAAACTATAGAACTTCATTTGAGGAAAAGAGGAGTTGAGTAAAATAGAAACCTTATGCATTTAGTTGGGAATAATGCATTTAATAAAAACTAATTCTTTTGTGAAACGATAAATTTAACAAAATTCCAATTGAAATAGTAACAGGGTATTTTATAAGGTGTTACAAAATGGATTAAAAATCATTTGGACACGTAAAATGGGCAAGACTATTGTGTGTTTTAAAAGAGAAAGGTGCTATATGTAGATGGATGTTGAACGTTCCCCAAAGGTTTGGTCCCCTGGGTGACACTATTAGGAGATGAAGAAACCTTTGGGAGGTGGGGCCTTAGGTCACTGAGGTCGTGCTTTCAAAGGGTACTTTAGGACCACAGTCTGTCCTTTTTTCTAAATGCTTCCTGGTTCATGACATAAGCAGTTTGCTCCATCATGCACTCCTGCCAGAGGCCCAAAGCAATCAGGATATCCAATCTTGGAATTGTAATCCAAAATAAATCTGCTCTTTAATCACCTCAGGTATTCTTTTATAGTAACATAAAGTTGACTAATACAGAGAGCTGAGCTTTGTGAAATATGAAAATGTATTATATAAATAAACAATAACCAAAATGGGGAGTTTTTGGTGCTGAGAGTGCTCCTGCAAACACAGTGGACATTCCTAAAACCCCTCCAGACTTTCTTTCAGAAGTACAGCAAGCACCAACCTCAAAAAGTGACTAAGGCTGGGCGCAGTGGCACATGCCTGTAATCCTCATGGCTTAGGATGCTGAGGCAAGAGAATCACAAGTTCAAAGCCAGTCTCAGTGACTTAATGAGGCCCTCAGCAACTTAGCAAGATAATCTCTCAAAATTAAAAAAAAATTATAAAAGGTCTAGGGATATGGTTCAGTGATTAAGTGCCCCTGGGTTCAATCCTTGGTACAAAAAAAAAAAAAAAAAAAAAAAAAAAAAAAAAGAAAGAAAAAAGAAAAAGAAAAAGTGATCTAGTACATAAAGGGCAAAGATCCAGGTATGGTTGCACATGACTCTAATCCCAGTGATTTCAAAGACTGAGGCAGAAGGATTGAAAGTTGGGAGTCCAGTCTGGGCAACTCAGCAAGAATCTATCCAAAATAAAAAAATATATATATAAAAGGCTGGGGATGTAGCTCAATGTCCCTGGGTTCAATGCACAGTACCAAAGAAAGAAAGAAAAAAAAAAAAAAAAAAAAGGCACAGATTCTTTGTATGCCCAAGGAAGCAGCATTTATGACAGGAAATAGAGGCACTATAGTGGGTACACTCTGCCAATTTCCCAGAAAAAGGCTACAACTCAAAGAAGGTTATGCTGAGGTTTTAGTATATTCAGCCCAAGAGCAGCCCTAAGAGAATTCTGCCTTTTAAGAGATATACACATTTTTTAAAAAATATTTTTAGTTGTAGATGAACACAATATCTTTATTTCATTTCTTTATTTTTATGTGGTGCTGAGGATCGAACCCAGGGCCTCACACATGCTAGGCAAGAGCTCAACAACTGAGCACAACTCCAGTCCCAAGATACACAAATTTTGAATGATGAAGAGATAAGAGAAAGGGTTAAATGATCCTGTTTTAAGTTTCATCTTTTGTTTTATTAGGGGTATGATATAATCTTGAGGTTATGGTCAGTTCACTTGGGAAAAAATGGGGGGATGTTGAGACAAAAATAGAAGCAGAAATCAACAGAAGATCCAAAATACAGACAATCTAAGCATGCAGTATCTTTTAATATTCCACTACTGAAGATAGTGGGTATTGAATATTCTACTATTGAAGATGAGACACTAGCTTTCTTCCTTCTTCATTTCTGCCACATACCCATACCTTTTTCATCTTTCTCATCCTCATAATAAAGTAAAATTATAAATCTGTTAGGTCAATAGTGTTTATATGATTACTGCTCTATAAATAATGAAATTTACAGCAAAGTCACATGAGATATTTTTATTTTTCATCCCTTTTAACATTTTGCTTTTCCTCAGCTAATTTTATCCTCTTTCATTTTTTTACTTAATTTTCTGTGTACTTATAATTAATTTGGAGCCAGGGTATATAGCTCAGTGGTAGAGTGCATGCCTAGCATGTGTGAAGTCCAGCACTGCAGCAGGGGCAGATTCTCATTTCTATATCATTTTGTGTGGCTTTTTTTTTTTTCCCTAGTCCTGGGGACTGAACCCAGGGCTTTGTAGAAGGCAATCACTCTGCCACTGTGCTACTACACCCCTGGTCATAGTAACTTTTTTTTTCCCCATAAGCTCATAAGATTTTTTTTGTCTCCATTCATCTTAAATTTCACAAACACATGCCTTGCTGTGGATTTATTTTCATTTATTACGTTGAGCCCTGTATGGAAAATCTGTGTCTTTTTTGATATGGTAAATTTTTTGAATTGTTACACTGATAATACCTAATCTTTTATTTTTTTTTTTTCTTTCCTTTTGGAACTCTCATTATTCTAATAAGGGACTTCTTCGTCTGTCCCATTGTTTCATTATCTTCTCACATTTTTAATATGTCTTCTTGCTCTATTTTCTAGAAAACTTTCTCCAATTTATCTTCTAGTCTTCCTATTGAGTTTTTTTTTTCCTATTGAGTTTTTCATGTGAGCTATTATAGTTTTAATTTCAAAAGGCTTTCTTTTGTTCTCAGAATAGTCTTTTTTTATATGTAGTATTCAATTATTTTGATTGTAATTTTTAAAAATTTCCTGAGAAAATTAAAAATATAATTTTTTTGATTTTGAAGTGTTCTTCTATTTTATTACTCATTTTTATTGCTTGCTTAGTTTATTTGATCTCTGTTGTTCATATGAGAGGCCTTTCGCTAACACAACTATCTGCTCGTAATTAGAAGATTAGAAGATTAGAAGACAACATAGCTTCAGGCAGGGTGGTGCATGCCTGTAATCTCAGCAGCTTGGGAGGCTGAGGCAGGAGGATCTAGAGTTCAAAGCCAGCCTCAGCAAAAGTGAGATGCTAAGCAACTCAGTGAGACCCTGACTCTACATAAAATACAAAATAGGGCTGGGGATGTGGCTCAGTTGTAGAGTACTCCTGAGTTTAATCCCCAGTACCAAAAAAAAAAAAATTAAATTAAAAATAGTATCTGTTATGTGGTTCTGCTGTAAATTTCATTATTAATAGAACAATAATATAAACACTGAATACTGACCTAACAGATATTATAATTTGACTCTATTATGGGGATGAAAGATGAAAAAGGGACAGGTACAGTGTGCCCACCTTGTAATCTCTGCAGCTTGGGAAGCTGAGGCAGGAGGATTATAGGCTCAAAACTAGCCTCAGCAAATTAGCAAGACTGTTTTCAAAATAAAAAAATTTTTTTTTTAAACGGGCTCAGTGGTTAAGCACCCCTGGGTTTAATCCCTGGTACCTTTAAAATATATATATATATATATATTTATATGTGTATATATATGAATACACACACACATACATATACACACACAGATGGATGAAAAGGGTATGGGTATGTGATGGGAATGGGGGAGGAAGAAACTCAGTGTCTCATCTTTGATGGTAGAAAAGGTATACTGCATGACCTGAAAAATAAAGTAGAAACAATATAATTCCTTGGTTTTTCTGTGTTGGAGCTGGTCATAAAGAAATTCTTGAGCCAGGTGCAGTAATACATTCCTACAATCCCATTATCTCACCAGCTTAGGATGGTGAAGCAAGAGGATTGCAAGTTCAAGGCCAACCTCAGCAACTTAGTGAGACACTGTCTCAAAATTTAAAAAATTCCCACTCCTTGGCCTATACCCAAAGGACTTAAAATCAGCATACTACAGAGATACAGCCACATCAATGTTCATTGCTGCTCAATTCACCATAGCCAGATTGTGGAACCAACCTAGATGCCCTTCAGTTGATGAATGGATAAAGAAACTGTGGCATATATATACAATGGAATATTACTCCGCCCATGAAGAATGATAAAATTATGGCATTTGCAGGCAAATGGATGAAATTGGAGAATATCATGCTAAGTGAGATAAGCCAATCTCAAAAAACTAAAGGACGAATGATCTCACTGATAAGCAGATGAGGACATATAATGGGGGGGTGGGAGGGGTTAGCGTTAGGGTTAGGGTTAGGTTTAGGGTTAGGGATAAGGAGGAAGGAAGGACTGTATAGAGGGAAAAAAGGGGTGGGAGGGGTGGGGGGAAGGGGAAAAAAAATAACAATGAATCAAACAACATTACCCTATGTAAATTTATGATTACACAAACGGTATGCCTTGACTCCATGTACAAATAGAGAAACAACATGTATCCCATTTGTTTACAATAAAAAAAATTTTTTTTAATTTAAAAATTCTCTAATAACAAGACCTCCATTTCAGACAGGGTCCTGACCCATGTCTATCAGAAAGGAATGCTGCACAGAGATGCCAAGAAGCATTTGAACAGACAAGCCTTGCTGGGTATTCCCTCTCAGTCTATTAGCATTAGATTATAGTATTTTTGTCCAATTGCATTTTGACATGGTTGTCTATACTTCAATCATGCCCATGCAATGAAGTCACCACAAAAGCCCAAAGGAGAGGGTTCTGGGAGCTTCTGGCTAATGAATACATGGAGATTTCATAGGGAGGTAAACAGAAACTTATCTACATGCCAGAAGTGGGGAACACTCCAACTCAGGAGGATGGAAGCACCTGCATTCCAGACCTTTCCAGACCTTGCCCTATATGACTCTCCATTTCATGCTTATTGGTAACCTTTAAAATTTCTTTTTAATAAGTCAGTAAACATTAAGTAAAGTGTTTCCCTGAGTTCTGTGAGCTGCTCTAGGTGGTCATGGGACCTCCCACCTGTAGCTGGTTGGTCAGAAGTTTCAGAGGCCAGGATTTGTAACTGGGTCTAAAGAGGGGGGCACACCTGGGGACTGAGGCCATGACCTGTGGGATCCTGATGTTATCTCCAGGTAGAAAGCCTTGGAACTGAATTAAATTTAACAATGTGCAGCTGGTATCCACTGCAGAATTATTTGCTTGCTAGTGAGGAGAAACTGATTGTGGTGTGAAAGCAGAGGAAAAATGAGAAGTTTGTTTTTCCCACACAGTATATATAATATTGATGAAAAAACTTTTTGAACAGGTACCTAACCATAATGTTCAATTTCTGTTGTTTAAAATAATATTTTAGGGCTGGGGAGAAAGCTCAGCTGGTAGAGTGCTTGTCTTGCAAGCACAAGGCCCTGAGTTCAATCCCCAGTACTGCAAAAAAAAAAAAAAAAAAAAAAAAAAAAAAGAGCTTAAAATAATATTTTACTTATAAAACTTATTACATCTTTTGTGAAATAGGATAGAACATTTTATAACTATAACTCAGACCAAGGAACAAAGTGGCTTACCCAAGGATTCAAAATAAATTGGCAAATTACCAACTATAACAGAGAAAAAGAAACCAGGCTTTTCAGGAAGATCAATTCACCCACCTGATGAAAGAAATAGGTAACAGCAAGGTCATTATCATTTAAGAGGATTTCTTCTTCTGTAGTAAAAAGCCACTTTCGAATGGTCAGGCAGGTTCCTGGCACAGCTGATGTATAATTCTGGACGTAGAGTTTATGAGGAAATTCATTAGGAGCCAGCTTACGTACTAAAGAAAAGACAAAACAAAGAAAGCTGATATATAAGGAATTTCCTTAGTATAAACTATGCCAGGTCAAGAATGGTATGTTATAGGGCTAGGGATATAGCTCAGTTGGTAGTGTGCTTGCCTAGCAAGCACAAGGCCCTGTGTTCGATCCCCAGCACTATAAAAAAAAAAAGATTGGTATGTTATAATTGACCAGAGCATCAGCTTAACCTCATCAAGGAGCTCTGCCATGGCAGCACAAAATAACCATTTACCTAGCTAAATATATCCCTGCTAACTATAACTATGGCCAATCAAGTCTCAAATTGACTGAAATTTATCACTTGAATGGAGGGTCCTTCAGTTAACATGATGACTCTGCAAACAGCATGAACTCCAAACTCAGTTAAAATACTTGATTCATTATCTGAACATCTTCAGAGAAAGCCTCTCCTCTTACCCAACTATGGGCAATTTACAATCTCTCCTGTGGCCATTCTCAATGAACTTTTTATTAAGAACTGAAAAGTTCTTCCCATCCCACCCCACCCCTGAAACTCTAAGGCTTTTATCACAGAAAAAAAGTGTTCTGAATAACATTACTTCTCCCTAACAGTGTACAGCAGGATAAAACACCACCACTTTTAATTTCTATATTGCCTTTCCCCAGTTTTATTCTCTTGATGTCTATTTGGCTTTAAAACATTATGAAAGACAGATTTAATATTTCTCATTTTATACAAAGTGAAACTCCAAGCTTAAAAAGGGATGAGATTAGAACCCAAGTATATTAGTACCCTAGTATCCTAGGTATTCTAGTATCCTTTGTAACATAATTTACATCTGCCTGGTTAGGCTGTTGAGAGTTGGGAAGAAAATAATAATAGGGACATGACGGCTTTGGAGGAATCAAAGTTGTTCTACTTGACCTGGGATGGCAAGGCTACCCAAGTCTACTACCCCTTCTCCTGGGATGAGGAAGGTCTGATCAATCAATATTATTGATGACATTTTCTAGTCTTAACCCTGTGTTTGTAGGATGTGGAAGAGACCCATGAACTGTACGAAATCCATGTCCTTCAGAGCAAGCACTCAGACACCCTCCCCTGTGTAGTCTCAATGCAACCCAGGTAACCACCATACCTAACTTTTATAAAATAAAAAATTCCTGTCATCATGCAACATAATTTTCTAGGAAGAGGAAATTTATTCACACAGAAATTTAAACATAAGCATTAAAACAAAGGCTTTTAAGAAATATTATCTCTAACTTCTGAAAACAAAAAACTATTCTTAAAAGTCTTGACAAAAAGCATAAATTATATTGAAACCACATGTGGCCAAATAGAACTTCCCCTTTTTAAGGCTGTTTCATTACAATATATGAATTTTGAACCTCTGATTTAGAAGAACTTCATGAAAGTACCTAATTCAGTGCTGTGTGAAAACCTTCATGTACTGACAAAAGAGGAAGAAAGATCAACAGCAATCATGCATCTTTATTACCAGGCCTAACAGAATTGGCCTGGTCAGTTTATTGGAGATAGTCCAGATGAGTGGCATCTTGCTTTGTTTTCAAACTATTTTCTATTCAACAGTATTAGAATAAAACACACAAATAAAACAATATTAGCCACTAGCACTTACCAAAGGAATGATTGATCACTTCAAATAAGGCAAAGTAATTCACTGTCGTACTGTCCATGCCAACCTTTGCTGCAATAGCCTAAAGTTTAAGCAGGAGAGAATGAATGGTTTCAGGAAAACTAAATCAGACAATGCTACAGGGAAAGGCAGGTATATGCACACACATGGAGAGAGGAAAGGGGAGAGGTCTGGTTATTTTGGTTTCATAAAAACTACCATGGTTCACAGCTATCCTTTTGTTTTGTACTGGGGATTGAACCCAGGAGCACTTTACCATGAGCTATATCCCCAGCATTTTTTTTTTTCTAAGTAGCCGAGTCTCACTAAATTACGGAGGCTGATTTCAAACTTGTGATCCTCCTGCCTCAGCCTCCTGAGTTGCTGGGAGTGTAATACACACCTGTGCCACCATGCCCAGCCAGAGCTATCCTTTGCAAGCATACATGCACATATGCATACAAATATATCAAGAAAAGGAAAATAATTTCTTTATATAACCTAGCTGTGATCTGAGTTTCTCCTTTCCAATACAAGCTAGTAACAGTTCTTTTTAATATTAGTTTTCCTCTTTGAAATTTCACACAAAGATCTTTTTCAATACCTTATAAGAAATGTACTTGGTAAATACACGAAAATAGAAAATGTTGGACAAGAGGCATTTTAAACAAGGATCAGTTCTTCTCTCTAGGAACTAAATAAGGTCTTAACGTGACAGAAAAAAAAAAAACTGAAGGCTCCATGTGCAATTTTCAGAATGAAAATTGAAATTACATACAAACAACAAAGCAAAAAACAAACAGTAGTAACAAAATCCCTTTTCAGTATCAATCCCAATATAAATAATGTATTAACTGAATAAAACTTTTGACTATGAGTACCCTGGTAAAGCAAACATATATCCCTTCTTCTCCTGTTTCTCACATATCAAGCCTAAGTTCATCACCGATATGATAAAAGAACTATGAATTAAAAGTGCTGTAAATTACCATTTTGTACTGAACTGACAAGAAACTGAAATGCACTCAAGGTTTAGAAAATGATTTCTAGCTAGAAGTCTTAGTAACAGCACAAGAGGAAAAGTGCGGGAAAAAAATCTAGGCCTAAAAAAACACTTAGAAAAGCAAAGACACAAAACAAAAAACATTAACAATCCATTCTATAGAAACAAGCATTTTTCTTGCCATTACTCCACTGTTGTATAATTTTCAAAAATGCCTGGTTTTTTTTAATATTTTCAGATATTCTACATATGTTCTTTGCCATGATATACAGTATATGAATACATGTATGAGAGAAAGATTTTTTTGTTTGCTACAAAGAAGAAGTAAGCACGGATATCCAAATACCTGCTTATCTCCCTGAAAACTGTGATTGAATTAGGATTAAAGGCAAACAAAAAGGACTAGAAGTAAGGATTATACCCAGCACATGATCTTTAAATACCATTTCTCACTAAAAAGAACCAAGATTCCTTAGGGAAATGACTTTTCATAGATGTAGGGTAAGAAATGTACAAAAATGAGCATAGGACATCTTGTTATACAAAAAAGGAAGGATGCCATCATAAATTAATGGATTGCATCCAGAGTATACGGTTGCAGACATGAAGGAATTTCAAGGTCAAAAATGGAATCATCTGACAGGCATGGTGGCATAACCCTGTAATCCCAGCAGCTTAGGAGGCTGAGGCAGAGTTCAAAGTCAGCCTCAACAACTTAGCGAGACCCTGTCTCCATACAAAAAAGGGCTGGGGTTGTGACTCAGTGGTTAAGCACCCCTAGGTTCAACCCTGGTACCAAAAAAAGTAATCATTTGAGCCTCAAAGAAATAATATATGATTAAATCACATCTGATTTACAAAACCTATAAGATATTAAAAAATAAAATGTAATGTGAGTGCTAATTCACAATAAGGGGGGGCTAGGAAAGAATAGAGTTATTCTGAATTAGGTAGAGGGGAGTGAAGGGAGGTGAGGGGTCTGGGAGTAGGAAGGAGAGTAGAGTGAATCAGACATTATTACCCTATGTATATATATGACTGGTAGAATTCTACATCATGTACAACCAGAAGAATGAGAAATTATACTCCATCTATGTATGATGAATCAAAGTGCATTCTATTGTCATGTATTAGACATAATTTTAAATTAGAATAAATTTAAAAATAATAATAATAAAAACAAATAAATAAATAAATAAATAAATGTAACAATATCTCATTGGACATCATTGGAATCAACTAGGGCCCCAATTCTTTACACTGAAAATTGGCAATAAAAGGAAAGAATTAAATATTTATCCTCTCCCACAAACTGCATTTTAGGATAAGTAAACAACCTTAGTTGATAATAAAAAATTATATACAAAAGAACTTTAGCTATTAAAGTATAAAGAAATGAGATAATTAGAAAACCAGAACTATGCAACCTTTATGAAATCACTGGTTAAGGTAATAGTTCTGGATACACTCATTTGATAAAAGATCAATGGGCAACTTTACAATGGAAAAATCAGGTTATTACCACTAAACCTACTGATTTTTCTTGTTACCACTAAAAGGGGAATAACCATGTATTGTGTACTGCCTGTTGTGAAGCAATACGATATACATAACACCAATTATGGTATTTGTACCAAAAAAGCAGAGCCTGAAACTAATTAAGCCACTAGAAGAAAACTCATTTATAAAAAATATAGGTAGTGGGCTGGGGATGAAGCTCAGTGATAGAGCACTTGCCTACCACATATGAGGCACTGGGTTTGATCCCCAGCACCACATACAAAAAAAAAAAAGAAAAGAAAGAAACAAAATAAAGGCACTGTGTTAAGAAAAAGACATATGGGCAGAAAGAAGGACATATTAAATGGCACTACAAGGAAACAACAGAGAAATTCAGAATGTGGGACGTTCCACAGTACACTGACCCAATTTCTGCAACAAAACAATGGTGTGGAAAAAGTTGAGGTGGGCAAGAGGGACTGCTCTATATTTAAAAAAAATAAATATATATATATGTGTGTGTGTGTGTGTGTGTGTGTGTGTGTGTGTGTGAAATGTGATGTAAGAACTTTGTTTAGATCCAGATTTTTAACAAACCAACTATAAAAATTCACTTTCAGATAAACAGAAAAATCTGACTATGGAAAGAAAATGGTGCTAATTTTTTAGGTTTGATAATGTTATTGTGCTTATGGAAGAAGAATGTTCATATTTTTTAGATGTATACTGAAGCACACATAGGTAATAACATAGGTTTTGCTTGAAACCCTTAAATGTAAAGGAAAAAAGGACAGACGGTACAAATGTGGCAAAATCTTGATAAAATTATTAAATATAAGTGGTGAGGACTGGGAATGTAGTTCAGTGGTTGAGTACTTGCTTAGTACACACAAGGCCTTGTGTTCAAACCATAGGACTAGAAGAAAAGAAAGAGAGAGGGGAGGGATGGAGGGAGGAAGGAAGAAAGACTGGTTTTAAAAAAGAGTATATGGATGCCAAGTATAGTGGCACATGCCTATAATCCCACAGACAGGGGAAGCTGAGGCAGAAAGATCACAAGTCCAAGGCCAGCTTCAGTAACTTAGCAAGACCTTGTCTCCAAACTTCAAAAACAATTCTTAAAAAGAAGGGGATGTAACACAGTGATAAAGCACTCTTGGGTTCAATTCCCAGCACCTAAATAAATAAATAAATAAATAAATAAATAAATAAAATGGTATATGGAGATTTGTTTACAATTCTGTTTTCATGTAACTAAAAAGAATAGTACAATCAACAAAAGGAAGGGCATTAGCTCCTATACCTTGGGATATTTACTGTACTATCCTTTCAAGGAGGGCAAAGTTCTTTCATATTAATAACAATAATTTAATAAACTTTATATTAATTCATTTAATCTATGTTTCTTAGTTTCACACTATCCAATGTCAAATCGATGTGTTCAAGTTTAACTTACCTGATATACTTGGTCTGTAGTACTGTTCTTTTTAACTCTGACTGTAACTGTTGTTCCATCTGGTAATGCTACTCTCAGCTCTACATCAGACACACCATTATAGTTCTGGGGAAAAAGACACAGAGAAAGAATTTATGACCCAGTATATCCTAATTCTCCATGTAACATGCTAGCTAAACAATAATCTAAACATGTGACAGAGAGGAAGTGAGTTCCAATAAAAAGGGGAAAACAACATCTTAAAAGTCAATATACAAGTCATAAAGCTGACTTCAGGCTGCAGCAGAAGTTAACCTTTAAGATGAAAAGGGAAAAAAGGAAGCATATTGAAGCTAATGTGTTCACATTTCAAAACAGAAAACCATGTGAAGCAGTCTAGGTCAAACACTGATGAGATTTTTGGTTCACTCACATCACCCATTCAGAATTCACAAATGAGAAAGAAAACAACCGAAAGCAGTTAATTTCAGCAAATATTCTCTGGTTTTAAGGGTTAGGCATATAGACTGGCTCAAGGGGTATCCTAAGTTCCATTCTGAACTCTGAAATAATCAGGACATTTTGTAAAGGAAAAATGGACTTGGTTTTGAACTAGTCTAATGCCTAATTTTCTTCTAGCAAAGAGTAAACAATTTTTATTCTCTTTAATTCAACAGAAATACTTAGGGTGGGTGTGCACAGCTCAGTGGTAGAGTGCTTGCCTAGTATGTGTGAAGCCCTGGGTTTGATCCCCAGCACCAAAAAACAAACAAACAAAAAAATCACCTTTTAACTGCTTTTGATGACTAATCCATTTCTCTTAACAAATTTTTGTCTTGTAATTTTTATTAGAGAGAAATAACTATTTAGCAATAAGTCCATCTTCATTCATCACTTTTTAAAAAATTATTATTCATTGCCTAAAACCATCCTAAGCATTACATCAGTCTCCCCTTACTCCCACTGGATTACAGAAGGATAGTTCTAAATCCTATAATGCCTTTTTCTTCTTCATTAATCACTTATCGCACATTGTGGTCACACCTTTTGCAGTATGAGGTGCTACTGCAAAACTAGCATGAATTTTCTTTTTCTTCCTTTCTTTTTTTTTTTTCCTGGTACCAGGGATTGAATCCAGGGGTGCTTAACCACTGAGCTACATCCCCAGCCCTTTTCATTTTTTATTTTGAGACAAGGTCTCCCTAAGTTGCTAGGCTGGCCTAGAACTTGTGATCCTCCTGCCTCCGCCTCCCAAGTTGCTGGGATTATAAGCATGCACCACCATGCCCATGAGCATAAACTTCTTTTTCTTTCTTCATAATTTCACAGATAGAAGATTCATTCTTACCATAGATCTTAGCAACCTTAACACATGATTTTTTTTAAAGGATTTTCTTATTGTGAAGAACTTTTACCTTTTGTTTTTTTGTTTTTTTATGGTGCTGGGGTTTGAACCCAGGGCCTTGTGCATACAAGGTAAGCACTCTACCAACTGAGCTATATCCCCAGCCCGAACTTTTACCTTTTGAACTTAAAGGAAGCACTCTGACTCCTTTTGGATATATCTGAATTGCCAGCATCACTACTCTTGTGCTTTGATGACTTTATTAAGTAAAATAAGAATTACTTGAATATAAGCATTGTGATATCAGGGTACTCAATCTGATAACTGACCCAGCTACTAAGTGGCTAACAGGCAGGTGGCATATAACAGAGTGCATATGCTAGACAAAGGATGATTCAGATCCCGGTGGCACAGGCTTCATCATGCTACTCAGAATGGCACACAATTTAAAACATATGAAATGTTTGTTTCTGGAATTTTATATTTAATATTTTCAGACCATGGGTGACCACAGGTAACTGAAACTATAAAAAGCGAAACCATGGATAAGGGGGGACCATTGTATTTAATTATAAGCCCTTGTCTGGAAGAAACTTATAATCTAGTTAGGAAAACAAGGCACATACATATAAAATAACTAGTGAATAATACATTGGTATTACATGTTCATTCTTCTATTCAATTAATATTTATTAAGCACCTACAACATGCTTGATGCTGTGGTAAGGCACTGTAATATAAAGATGATCAAGATGTAGCTCTTACCTACAGGTAGCTCACACTCTTGTAAGCTAAAAATATAAAGTGACAAACTGATTATATGTATAAAAATTAGAGACTGAGACTGCAATAAAGTAATAACTGAGTGGTACTAACTGCAGAAATTCTTGATGAAAGGAAAAATTGAAAACCTGAGTCATTAGGGAAGGCTTCAAAGAGAAAGTGGACCTGAAATGAGGTCTTAAAGGATAAATAAGCAGGATATGTATGAAAAGGAGGTAAAAGAAACACAGTCATTTGGAGTTTATTGCAATTCAATCCATAATTGATATCTTTAATTTATTTTCCCCCATAAGGCATTAAGAGGAAAATGATTATTAAAGGGGGTATGCACCTACCTCATCTGATTCTGACAGGAATTCCTGCATGATATCACTCTCACCAATGACTCGTATTGAACACACTGGGAAAACAAAGAATCTAGCTTAAGGCCTCAAAATCAAGAACATAAAATCAAGAACATAGCAAGGTTTAAATTCAAATCATTAGTAACAAGGAATGAGAAAGCAGCATGTACCACTGGTGTATGAGATTTTTAAGGCATAACATACATTCATCTAATTATGATCTAAAACAGGAATAATAGAAAATACAAAGATATAGGCTGCTAAAAATATTAAACCTATCCAGGAAAAAAAAATGAAAGTACAGTAAATCTACTGTGCATTCTTGTGTGACCTATTAATATCCTAAAACAATAGAACATGAGGGAAGAGAGACAGTGGAAGAGAAAGGTCAATTAGGAATAAACCAAATATAAAACTAAAACACAAAAGGAAAACTATCTATTTGGCCTAGGAACAGGTCAGAGAAACTTTTAACTGAGTATTAAGCTGAGTATATCATTTTACTTCACTGACTAGCTTCAAAACAATAATCAAAAAGGGGGGGCAGAGAGCAAGGGAGGGAAGGAATAAAGAAGGGTGGGAGAGCAAAGGAGGGAAGGAGGATAGAAAGCAGGCATATAGATAACTAATCGTCTAAGTCTATGAAAGTTAATTTCCTGACACTCTCATGAGGATGGTAAATTACACTGATGATTTTACTTCATTTGATTAAAAAAAAAATGCACCCTTTCTCATTTCCCTAGGGCTGTGTTACAGAGGCCAGTTCATGTAAGGAAAAGCTAAAAACAGATGAGGAAGTTCCATTACCTTCTGTTGGGGAAATTATTTTTCTTCAGGGATAAGGCTCCCTACCAAAGTTTTAAAAAAATTCAACTAGGTCAATTAGTTCTTACACAAGGACATAAGGATACAGAATTACTAACCATCACATAAGGCCATTATTCTATTCAACTAATATTTTAAAGCAAGACATATTGCACAGCTACAAAGTAATATAACTCTATAATGTAGCAATGTCTCTTCTCTGAGCCACAAGTTGAACTATCTCATTGAGGAGATCTGTGTCATTGCTCTGCCTTTCTAGAGAAACAAATGTTTCGGCATTCATATCCATAGACTCCTAATGTATCATTTGGAAGTTCTGAAATAAAAAGTTTCAATAGTTCTGCCTACTTAGAAGGGGACTTTATGTGGAACCAACCTAGATGTCCTTCAATTGATGAATGGATAAAGAAACTGGTATATATATATACAATGGAATATTACTCAGCCATAAAGAATGATAAAATTATGGCATTTGCAGGCAAATGGAAGAAATTGGAGAATATCATGCTAAGTGAGATAAGTCAATCTCAAAAAACCAAAGGATGAATGATATCGCTAATAAGTGGATGATGACACATAATGGGGGGTGGGAGGGGTTAGTGTTAGGGTTAGAGTTAGGGTTAGGGAGGGGGGCAAGAATGGAGGAAGGAAGGACTGTATAGAGGGAAAAGAGGGGTGGGAGGGGTGGGAGGGGTGGGGGGATGGGAAAAAAATAACAGAATGAATCAAACAACATTACCCTATGTAAATTTATGATTACACAAATGGTATGCCTTTATGCCATGTACAAACAGAGAAACAACATGTATCCCATTTGTTTACAATAAAAAAAAAAAAAGAAGGGGACTTTAGATTACCTACAACTCAGCAAATGTACCCATGAATACTTGTAAAAGGAATAAAGAATTTTCACGTAGGTTATGCTAGTGAAACAAGAATCATTTCAATGAAAATATCTTAAATAAATACTGCTCACTTAGTTCCCAAATTAATTCAGTATACTAATACATCCATCTTTATGTGTTTGCTGGCAAATAATATAATCCTATAAAGATCCATTAAGGATCATCAAATGCTTCAAAAACAAATTATTTGTTTTTCTGTTGTTAAGTGCTCAATGATCCACTAAAACAAGCTACTAATTACTGTGCTGAACATTTCAGTTTTCAAAGCTCAGATCATTCAACTCTTACATAGTTTGAAACTTGACTTACTTTCACTATTGAGTTTCAGGAAACAGCTATGCAGTTTAAGAGTTGCACTATCTATATTAGAATCTATGTCTATTCAGTATGGTAGTTTAATAGGTTAGCTTACCTTTTTCTAGATATTCTTCCAAACCCCGACGTCGAGCATCTAACTGCTGTTCTGATAATGAGAATGGCCACTTTCCTGGAAGTCGAGGAAATGTAAAGTTGGCAAACTCTCTCTTCAGGTTCTGGTGTAGGATGGCAAACTCCCGGTACCGCTTAGAACACAGTTGCCTCCCTGCCATGTAAACATTGTATACCTGATGAAGGAGAAGAACCAATAAAAGTCTGCTTACTACAAATTAAATCACAGAATCATATAACATCAGGTTCTGATGGATATTGGTTAGGTGTATTTCTATGCACTTAACAGAGACTATGTTAAAGATCATTTTAAAACAAGACTTTTAATAAACATGCCAAAAGCTGTATGCACAAGAGGGCTACTCTCTTCAAAGGGAGCATGATCTTATTTTTGCAGATAAAATTACCTCCATTATACTCTTAATATTTTCAAAGGCAATTATCAATTTTTAAGCATAGACTGCATTTTCAGAAAGCTAGAAGTGTTTCAAAGTCATATAGTCTCTGCTCCCTCAATCCCATCTTCCTGCTTCCCTGATCCCCAAAAGCTATCATATCAACCATGTTCATCAATCCCTTCCTTTTTTCTTTTTAGAATATTTTTTAGTTGTAGATGGATACAATACCTTTATTTATTTATTATTTTTACGTGGTGCTGAGGATCAAACCCAGGGTCTCACATGTGCTAGGTAAGCGCTCTACCACAGAGCTACAAACCCAGCCCCCTTCCTTTTTTCTTTTCCTTCCCTCTTGCCCCACTCCCTATTTATTTATTTTTTCCTTAAGGCAGGGTCTCACTATGTTCCCAGGTTCTGGGCTCAAGTGATCCTCCTGCCTCAGCCACCTGAGTAGCTGAGACCACAGGCATAGCCCACCATGACTGGCTACTTTTCTTTTTATGGTAGTGAAACAAGAATCATTTGTTTTTGCATTTATATATAATTCTTAAATTTTTTCTTTTAACTGTTATTTTAATTCTATAAAA
This sequence comes from Sciurus carolinensis, assembly GCF_902686445.1. Lineage (NCBI taxonomy): Eukaryota > Metazoa > Chordata > Mammalia > Rodentia > Sciuridae > Sciurus > Sciurus carolinensis. Next base: position 97,925,639 of record NC_062213.1, read on the forward strand.
ACAGAGTACCATGTTGAGAGTGTGTTTGGAGATTCTAGCAGGGGAGCACAGTTACTGATGCAATCTTGACCAAAGAACAACCCTCCTCTATCAGGGAAGGTCATCCTCTTCGACTTGAGTGTGCAGCTTCAGGAGAAACAGATATAGAGTGGTAAGGGGAAAAGGGGACAGTCATTTAGTCAGCCAGCTCAGTCAAATCAATCCTGGCAATCAGTTAGACAGTCAGATTGCCCTTACAACCCAGAGTACCACAATGAATGAGATTCTTGGGGATTTACTCTTATCACTTAAACATTAGTCTCATCCACAATGTAAATATCTTTGTCAATTATTCTGTTGTACATGGTATTTTGTTTTATATATATATATAAAACAAATATATATATTAAAAAGAAAGAACTATGATATATATATATATGCATATATATGATATATATATATGTATATGATATATATATGATATATATGATATATATATATCATAGTTCTTTCTTTTTAATCAGTTTTCTCACTGATGACAGCTGGGTTGTTTCTGAGTCTCAGCTATTCATTGTGAATAATGCTGCCATAAGCATTTGTACACATGCTTCCTGCTGTACATACAGAAGAGACTTTTCTAAGTATACTACCTGAAAGTTGAACTGCAGGCTTAAAAAATATGTGCATATTCCACCTCAGGATATTAATGCCAAACTGTAAGCTAGAGTGGTTGTACAAATTTATACCCCATTCAGTAGTGCATAAAAAGATCCTTTCAATTTTTGCTAATGGAATGGATGTGAAAAGTTATTTTTGTGGTCCTCATTTACATTTCCCTAGTTATTAATGATGCTTAACACCTCTTCCTGTATTTATTAGCCACGTGAGTATTCTTTTTTGTAAAATACCAATTCATGTGTTTTACCTACTACCATACTGGATGTTTGTGCTTTTTCATGCATTTGTAGAGTTTTTGTTTTGTGTTTTGTTCTGTTCTGTTCTGTTCTGTTCTGTTCTGTTCTGTTTTGTTTTGTTTTGTTTTGTTTTGTTTTGTTTTGAAACAGGGTCTTTCTATGTTGCCCTGGATGCTCCCAAACTCCTGGGTCCGAGCAATCCTTCTGCTACTATTGGCACACATCACACGTCCAACTCTATATTCTTGATGTAATCTTCTTTACTTGTGTGTATTGTGAATATCTTCTCCCACTTGTCACTGGCACTCTCATTTTATTTAAAGGAATTTTGACTTTTAAAGATCTTTTAACTTTAAAAAAGTCTAATTTATCAATCTTTTTTTTATAAATAATTGTCTTAAAAATATTTTTTCTATCACTAAGATCTAAAAGCTACTCACCAATATTTTCTACTAAGAGCTTTTAATTTTTTATTTTCTCATTTAAGTCCTTAATCCATTTGGAATTGATTTTCCTATAAAATATGAAGTAGAGTTTCATTATTTCTTTTAAAGTCAAGAATATTTAAAATCAGTTTCTAATTGAATTATTCCTCATTTAAAATATTCTGCTATTACAATAAAACCTAATCTGGAAACTTCCACGTGGTCTGTAAATAACCTCTCACCATAAACAACTAGAAAATTGGACACAAAATAGGAAAAAACTATTTTTCAGACACTGGACGACTGGCATCTAAGAACTGTGGTCCCTGAGAAAACGGAAACAAGAAGAGGCCTACTATATATAACTTTAGCTTTCTGGCTAGAGGTAACTTCTAAAGCATGTCTCAAAGAGGGACATCCAAACTGAATCTGGCAATTTCACTGGGTTTAACAGACAGACTGGAATTCAAGGAGGCCAAAGTAGCTAGAATTTGCAAGACTGAGCATACAAGAGAGAACTAAAGAGAGACAGAACTCAAAAAATCCCCACTGGGTCCCCTTGAATTTTGACTGAATTAACAATCTAAGGAAAGAACTATCATGGGGTAAGGGGCTGTAAATGAATGATTCCCAGGGTTCAAACAGGATTCAGCTTTCCTCCAACCAGAATAAAAACACCTCCCTCCCTAAATCAACATGGAATTCAGAAGGGGAACTCAAATAGGTCATGTTTTAGGATCTAGCTAAATTAATTCTGGAGTAAAAACTACTCTAAACCACCCTAAAAGCTTAAAAACAAACATTGAAAGGACTAAAGTAATCTGTAAGTAACTTAACTGCATTTCAGGAGAAAAAAGTCAAATTCTTCAAAGGAATATATAAAATCTAGTATCTAATAACAATAAGGACACAATGTGTGACAGCCAACAAAAATTACCAGACGTATAAAGAAAGAAAATTTGACCCATAACCAGGAAAAAGCAATCAGTAGAAACAGACTCAGAAATGAAAGAAACAAAAAAATTAGTAGGGTTGGAGTTGTAACTCAAGGGTAGGTCATGTGCTTAACATTTATGAGGCTCTGAGTTCAGTCCTCAGAACACCACACCTCACCAAAAAAAAAAAAAAAAAAAAAAGAGCTGATAGATGAGCTGAAAGAAAAGCACTTCCACCACAGGCACAAGAACATATTCCATTTATTTGCAAATCTTTTCTGTGGGCTTCTACTTTGCTCACAAGAAAGACTAAAGACAAAGCATGAGACTAGAAATAGTCTCACTTGGTAGACCAAGCATACTAGAGGTGATGAGTAGTAGCTATAGGACAGACACAGTGCACACCCACTCCCCCAGACCCTTCTCTTCTACTAAGCAAAATACTCAAGCCACTGGGAAAAGGACACCAAACCCTCTCATCCAGAGGGCACAGGCAAAGACTGACTGCTTCTGCAGAAGGAATAAAAGCAAAATACTCTGTACTCCTAGGGAGAGATAGGGAATCACTATTAGGTTCTGGTTCCTATACTGATAAGAAGAGGTCAGCTACAGCTGGGGACATAGTAGCAACTCTTCCCCAAGAGTAACTGTACATACAAAGTTGTGATAGTTTAGCTACAGTAAGGAGAAAGGGCAGAAGAACTAAGAAACTGAGACACAGACTCTACCTGAGACTGGGCCAGATAACATCTACCTCTACCAAGAATCTAGACAAAAATCAAAACCAAGAACATTCTACCAGTGGGACAAGAATGTGGAGAGATGCCAGACATGGTGGTGCACACATGTGATCCCAGCAGCTCAGGAGGCTGAGGCAGGAGGATCATGAGTTCAAGGCCAGCTTCGGCAATTTAGCAAGGTACTGTTTCCAAATAAAATACAAAATAGGGCTGGGGATATGGCTCAGTGGTTGAGTGCCCCTGCGTTCAATCCCTGGTATCAAAAAAAAAAGAATTTGGAGAGATAATTTGTGTGTGATACAGGCAATGCAGGGGTAGCTCAAAGTTTAGGGAAGGGTAGGTTCAGAACACAGAGAAAAACCCTCTAGAACCACCTCATCAACTCTAAATACCAAGTAACAGCAGCCTACAAGAGGAACTTGAAGGCAACAATAGCTATAACAAAATCCAAACTCAGTTCAATTAATTGACTCAATTCCCTAACGGAAAAGACTTGCCCTTTTCCAGACTCAAATACTATTTATTTCGTTCTCTACTATTCTTCTACACATGATGTTTAGCAGCCAATTAAATATTACAGAACAAACAAAGTATGAAAAAACAACACTTACATGAGACAAAGCAGTCTCAAAGAGACAGGTTTTGCAACTATTAGAGACTTTGGATTGTGGTTAATATGTCAAAGGATCTAATGGAAAAGGAAAAGATGAAATGTATGAATGGATGAGGAATTTTAGCAAATATAAAAACTAGAAGCAAACATCAAATGGAAATATAGAAATAAAATGTAGAAGAGATGAAGAATGCCTCCAATGATCTCATCAGTAGACTAGACACAGCTGAGGAATTAGCAAACTTAAAGACAGGTCAATAAAAATGAACTCAACAGAAACAAAAGAAAAATAACATCCAAAAGCTTTCAGACAATATAAAATAGTCTAACACATTTGTAACTGAAGTCTGAGAAAGACAAGAGAAGAACAGAGCTAAAGAAATATTTGAAGACATAATGACTGAAAACCTCCCAAACTAATAAAAGATATTAAACTACAGATTCCCCAACCAGGACAAATATCTGTTTATCCTGTTTACCAAGAAACATCCACTAGACACATTAAAAATCAAACTTATGAAAACCAAAGATAAAAAAGAAAATTCTAAAGGTGTCCAGGAGAGGTCAAAATATTACATAAAAGAAGATCAAAAATTAAAATGTGCAGGCTGGGGAGATAGCTCAGCTGGTAGAGTGCTTGCCTTGCAAGCACAAAGCCCTGGGTTCGATCCCCAGCACCACAAAAAAAAAAAAAAAAAAAAATTAAAATGTGCAAGTTGGGCACTATGGCACACACCTGTAATCCCAGCAGCTCAGGAGGCTGAGGCAGGAGGAGCTCAAGTTCAAAGTCAGTCTCAGCAAAAGCAAAGTGCTAAGCAACTCAGTGAGACCCTTTCTCTAAATAAAATATAAAAAATAGGGTTGGGGATGTGGCTCAGTGGTAGAGTGCCCCTGGGTTCAATCCCCCAGAACCAAAAAAAAAAAAAAAAGTTTCTCATTACAAACTATGCAAACAGTAAGACTAAGTAGCATTTTTTGAGTACAAAAAGAAAACAAACAACAATAACAAAACCTATCAACCCAGAATTCTAAATCCTATTAAAAAAACCTTTCAAATATAAAGGTGAAATAAAAACTTTTTCAGACCAACAAAAGTTAAAAGGATTCATTGCCTGTAATAGACAATATTTACAAGAAATGTTAATGGAAGTAGCAAATGGAATAATGATGCCAGACGGAAACTGGATTTACACAAAGTAATGAAGTATACTAGAAATGGTAAATAGATGGTTAAATATAAAAGTACTCTTTTCTCAATTTTAATCTCTTTAAAAGGTAAATTATTTGACCTGGGGTGGAGCTCAATAGTAAAGCATTTGCATTGCATACACAAGGACCTGGATTCAATCTCCAGTACTACAGTCCCCTGCCCCTACCACCACAAACATACACAGAGTTAACCGTTTAAAGCAAAGAAAATAATGTACCATGGGGTTTAAAAGACATGAAAATAAATGTATGAAAACAACTGCACAAAGGATGAGGGAGAAGAAATACATTCTTTTAAGAGTCTAACACTATATGTGAAGTAAAAATGTTATTTGAGGGTACACATTTATGAAGATGTATACTGTAAACACAGAACAAATACTAAGAAAAGAAAACAACAAATTTTAAAATTAGTAAAACAACAGTGCAGAGAAAATGGAATCATTTTTAAATACTCCATTACTCAAAAAAAAAAAAGAGAGGAAAAAAGAAATAGATGAGCAAGATCATAGATTAACCTAACTATATTAATAATTATACTAATTGTAGATATTCTACACATTTCAATAAATGACTAAGATTGCCAGATTGGATAAAAATGCAAGATCCAACTCTAAGCTATCTATAAGAAACCCACTTTAATTATAAACATATAGCTAGGTTAAAAGTAAAAAGATAGAAAACATGACACTGGGTATGGTGGTGCACATCTGTAATCCCAGAGGCTCCAGAGGCTGAGACAGGTTTGAAGCCAGCCTTAGCAACTCAGCAAGGCTCTAAGCAACTTAGTGAGAACCTGTCTCAAAATAAAAAATAAAAAAGGGGGACTGGGGTTGGAGTTCTGCTCCTGTCTCACACATGTGAGGCACTAGGTTCAATCCTCAGCACCACATAAAAGTAAATTAAATAAAGATATTGTATACATCTACAACTAAAAAATTTTTTTTAAATAAAATAAAATAATAAAAAAGGGCTGGGGATGTGGGTCAATGGTCAGGTACCCTTGGGTTCAATTCCCTCAATCCCCAAAAAAACCAACACCAACAACAAAACATATACAATGAAAACATGAAATCCGAAATAAATGTGGCTATATTTTAATATCAGAGAAAGATCTCAAAACAAAGAATATTACCAAGGATAAATAGAAATATTTCTTAAGGGCTGGGGATATAGCTCAGTTGGTTGAGTGCTTGCCTCGCAAGCATAAGGCCCTGGGTTCAAATCCTCAGTACCACAAAAAAAAAAAAAAAAAAAAGAAATATTTCTCAATAATAAGGGGGTCAATTCAACAAGAAGAAATAACAGTTTCTTTACACATAAAGAAAAACCCAATATAATTGAAGATTTCATGTCAGGTATTATTACATAAACTCCTTGTCGATCAATGCTCCCACAGATAACAAATATGAACTCTGGACGAAATGAAAAAAAAAAAAAAATCCCAATTACTTGAGGATTCTGAATAGTACACTAAAAGAAAGCAGACTGTGGAGGGCAATCAAAACATGGAGCAACAAACTGTACAGGCCTGGGTTTTCTGCTTTTAGGGAGCTTTGCCTTGTGATAGACACTAGTCACAAAGTGGCACAACTTAAACAAACAAAAGTCTGGTAGAAGGTAGGCCTGGTGTGGTATCCAGCTATAGTACCAGGTACTCGGGAGGCTGAGGCAGAAGGGGCACAAGTTTGAGGCTAGCCTTGGCAACTCAGCAAGACCCTGTTTCAAAATAAAAAGGACTGGAGATGTAACCCAGTGGTAGAGTATGTGCCTAATATGTGCTGAACCCTGGGTTCAATCACTAGTTCCACCAAAACAAAAACTAAAAACAAAAAGCTCCAACAGAAATCCTGACATCTTTCTGATTCAAAGAGATAGGGATTTGAAATAGGAAGATAGGAAATTACCTCTGTCACCAGAGTGAACAGACAATCTCAAAGGAGAGAGCCAGAAAAGGGTATCTTACTCTTAACTCTATGAGTGAACACCTCATGTATCTCAGATTAATCTCTCCTTGAATGATGTCTTCAGACTCAAGAAGCACAGCAAAGGCTTAAAGAATTAAACTGAAAGAATGACTAAAAAAAAAAAAATGAATACAACTCACAGGTGACACAGCTTAGACTGACACATAAAACAAAAACATCAGTACTCTTCAGAGGAATACTACAGAACTCAGAGTCTCCACAATGTACATTTACAATCTTCAGAATAAAATCCAAAATTATACAATATACAAAGAACCAGGAGGATATGATCATTTAGGATAAGACACTTAAGAGGCCAACCCCCAAATTATATAAAGGTTGAGATGTTCATATGTAGCCAATGGAACAGATAAGAGCCCAGAAAAAGAACCACACATAACATGGGTCAACTGATTTTCCATGACAATGCCAAGGTATTTCAATGGGGGAAAATATATTCTTTTCAGAACAAGTTGCTGAAACACGGTCTTATAAAGAAGGGAACTAAGCACATAGCATTTACCATCCTGTCTCTTGAGATCAACCCTGAACCATGAGGGAATTTGCTCAGCAAAGAAAAGGTAAGCAGTCCCACTCATGCCACAGACACTTGAAGCATTTGCTACTAGACAACACTGCAGAACCTCACAGGCCCTGAGCCCAGTCTGGGGAGCTGCCAAGTTACCACATCACTGCTCATCAGAGAAAAACCTCAGCCCACATTGTATCCATCCCTACCCAGGTTCCTACTGCACAGTGCCACAGTGAGACTTTACGCATTAGGACCCTATGTAGCAGCCAGCAACTTGATAGATGCAGTCCTGCAAACCATCCTCTCTCACCCTCCCATGGCCCCAGAAGTACCAGGTAGGCTACACTGAGTGGGTAGGCCCACACAGACCCTGGAAAAAACAGTCAGGTAGCTCTGCCCATGCTACTTCTATCCTGGGAAGCAGTTAGGCAACCTACCTTGAACAGGTTGGCCTCTGGAGGCTCTGCAAAGTCAGCCTCACAGTCCTTGGATACTAATAGTCACCCCATCTGCACCTATTGATGTGGCCTGGCCCCCAGATACTGACATGTACCTTGCTCTGCTACCAAACATGCTGCACCTCATCCAGGTGGCCCCACTCCTGTGTGGCCCTTAGAAAGTAATGATGCCATACCTCTGCTGTTACAACAAGTACACCTCACCTGCAGGCCTGTCAGACTGACCCCATCCCCACAAAGCCTGCAGTGCTAGGCCACTGAGGTATCCATATACATCACCAACATAGACTACAGATGAAGAACATCTTTTACTACAAAAGCCACCCTATAAAATTGGTAGAGGCAAATGATCTGCTAAATGCGCAGTACCAATCATATCAGGAATACTAAAAGCATGGAAAAACAAGGTAACATGATACCTCCAAAGGAATACAAATAACTCCCAAGCAATATACCTCAAAGAAAAGGAAATCAACAAACCACCTGAAAAAGGATTCAAAACAATGAATTCTTGGGCCTGGGTTGTGGTTCTGTCGTAGAGCACCTGCCTAGCGTATGTGAGGCACTGGGTTTGATTCTCAGCACCACATATATAAATAAGTGAATAAAATAAAGGTTCATCAACTTCTAAAAAAAAATTTATTAAAAAAATGAGTTTTTCACAAATGGTGTGCCTTTACTTCATGTACAAACAGAGAAACAGTATGTATCCCATTTGTGTACAATAAAAATAAATTTAAAAAAATAATTTAAAAAAGTAAAATTAAATTAAATTAAATTTTAAAAATGAGTTCTGCCTCTACTAATTTTAAGGAGATTTAATGAGATACAAAAGAATACAGATACACAATTCATTAAATAATTGAGAAATTCAACAAAGTGACAGAAAAGAGTCACACAAATCTTAGAGCTTAATACATGGGCTCAGGATACAATAATTGAGAAATTCAACAAAGTGACAGAAAAGAGTCACACAAATCTTAGAGCTCAATACATGGGCTAAGGATATAGCTCAGTTGGTAGAGGGCTTGCCTCACATGCTCAAGGCCCTGAGTTCAATCCCCAGCACCACCAAAAAAAAAAAAAAAAAAAAAAAAAAAAAAGAACTCAATTTTAAAATAAGACATACAGTTAACAACCTCAACAGGGAGTAGAGCAAGCAGAAAGAATTTCCAAGATTGAAGATTGAAGACAGGTCTTTTGAAATAACCCAGTCAGACCAACAAATAAATAAACAGAATAAAGAAAGACTGAGAATTATGGGACATCCTTTAGCAAGCAAACATTCACATTATAGAACTCAAGAAAGAGAAGAAAAGGAAGAAGAAACAGAAAACCTATTCAATAAAGCAACTGCTGAAAACTTTACAAATTTGGAGAAACATACAGACATCCAGGTCTGAATTTAATACATTTGGCCAAAAAAGAATTTCTCTGAGGCATATCATAGTCAAACTGTCATAAGTACAAGACAAAGAGAGGATTCTAAAAATACAAGTGAGAAGTTAAGAGAATTCCTATTACACCAATAGCAGACTTCTCAGCAGAAACCTTCCAGGCTAGGAGAGAATGGGATAATACAGTCAGTTCTCCAAGAAAAAACTGACAATCAAGAATACCTACCCAGGGGGAGAAGGGAAAAAATAACACAATAAGTCAAACAACATTGCCCTATGTAAATTTATGATTACACAAATGGTATGCCTTTACTCCATGTACAAACAGAGAAACAACATGTATCCCATTTGTTTGCAATAAAAAAAATATGGCCAATTAACACATGTTAATCAAAATGAAATAAAATAAAGGAGATTTTTAAGTGAAAAAAAAAAAAAAAAAAAGAATACTACCCAGGGCTGAGATTGTGGCTCAGTGGTAGAGCACTTGCCTCGCATGTGTGAGACACTGGGTTCAATTCTCAGCACCACATACAAATAAATGAATAAAATAAAGGTTCATTGACAACTAAAATAATAATAATAAAAAAAATACCTACCCAGCAAAGCTATCCTTCAGAAATGAAGAAATAAAGCTTTCTAAAAACAGCAAAAAACAGGGAATTCATCACTACCAGACTGGACCTCCAAGAAATGCTTCAGGGAATCCTACACTAGAAGCAAAAGGATAAAAACTACCATTAAGGCCAGGTGCAGAGGCACATGCCTGTAATCCCAGCAGCTCAGGAGACAGGAGGATCATGAGTTCAAAGTCAGACTCAACAACTTAGTGAGGCCCTAAGCAACTCAGTGAGACCCTGTCTGTAAATAAAAGATAAAAAAGGGTTGGGGATGTGGCTCAGTGGTTAAGCACCCCTGGGTTCAATCCCTGGTACCAAAAAAGGAAGAAAAAAAGAAAACTACCATCATGGACTGGGGTTGTGGCTCAGTTGCTAGAATGCTTGCCTAGCACGTGTGAGGCCCTGGGTTTGATCCTTAGCACCACATAAAAATAAGTAAATAAAATAAAGGTATTAAGAAAAAAAAAAGAAAGAAAACTACCATCATGAAAATGTTAGAACAGTTGCATGAAGAGAAAAAGAACCAAACCTTATCAATACAGAAAACTATCAAATCGCAAAAATGAACAAGGAGAAGAAAGGAACAAACGATATACAAAACAATTAGAAAAAAATCAATAAAATGGCAAGAATTTCTCTTTACTTATCGCAAATAACTTTCAAAGTGCATAGATTGTATCCTAATTAAAAGATATAGACTGAATGGATTTTAAAAAACAAGATCCAAAAATATACTGCCTATAAGAAATTCACTTGGCCAGTAAAGACAAAATACAGACTGAAAGTGAACAAATGGAAAAAGATACACCAAGCAAACAGAAACTAAAAGTATGCAGGAGTGATAGCTGTACTTAACACAGAAGTTGTAGCTGTACTTAACACAAAAGTTGTACTTAACACAAAAGGGAACTTAAGTCCAAAAATGTAAAATGTTACAAAGATGGTCATTATATAATGATAAAGGACCAATACAGCAAGAAAAAATAACCATTGTAAATATATATGTACCCAACACCTAATTAGGAGCACTTAATTATATAAAGCAAACATTGTAATACAATAGTTGGAGAATTCAACATCCTTCAACATCCCTCCTTCAATGTACTGATTATCCAGATCAAAAAAAAAAAAAAAAAGAAAGCATCAAACTATACTATATACCAAATGGGCCTAAAAGACATTCATAGAACATTTCATTCAAGAGCTGTAGAATATATCTACATTCTTCTCATTGGCACATGGAATTCTCCAGGACAGACCACAAGTCAGACCACAAAGCCTAAACAAATTAAAAGGAACTGCTTTCATAGTATTTATCTTCTCCGACCACAATGGGATAAGACCAGAAATCCACAAGAACTATTTTAGAAATTATACAAATAAATAAAAAATTACACAAAATTCTCTTGAGCAACCAGTGAGTCAATGAATAAGTCAAAAGGGGAAATTTAAACATTTCTTGAAACAAATGAAAATTAAAATACAGTATAGCAAAATCTATGAGATACAGCAAAACAGTACCCAGAGAGAAGTTAATAGTAATAAGTGCCTATATAAAAAAAAAAAAAAAAAAAGCAAAAAAAAAAAGAGATGGCTTTTGAAAAGATAAACAAAACTGACAAACTTTCAATTAGACTATCTGGGAAGAGAGAAGATACAAGTAAATTAAATCAGAAATGAAAAAGGAGACATTATAGCTGATAACACAGAAATACAAGAATGATTAGAAACAATTATGAATAACTATATACAACCAACTAGAAAAGTCAAGAAGGGGCTGCAGTTGTAGCTCAGTGGTGGAGCACTCGCTTTGCATGCATGAGGCACTCACTGAGTTCAATCCTCAGCACCACATAAAAATAATAAATAAATAAAATAAAGGTATTGTGTCCATCTACAACTAAAAATATTTAAAAAAATAAAAGTCAAGAAGTGGATAAATTTCTGAACACATATAACTTACCAAATTTGAACCATGAGGACATAGAAAAATAGACAAATAACAAGTAATAAGATTGAATCAGTAATAAAAAGTCAACTGACAAAAGAAAAGCCCAGGATTAGATGGATGGTTTCACTGCCAAATTTCACCAAACTTTTAAAGAACAATTAATACCAATTATTCTCAAACTATTCCAAAGTATTAAAAGCATTAAACTCTATAAAAGTCAGCATTACCCTGACACCAAAACTAGACAAAGTACAACAGAAAAGAAAACTACAGACCAATATTCCTGAAGAAAGATGCAAAAACTCTCAATAAAATACAGCTAATGAAAGTTTAACAGCATATACAAAAGATCAAATCATCATCAAGTAGAATTTATCCCAGGGAGGCAAGGATAGTTCAACATGTACAAATCAAAAGTATCAATATAATGAAGAATAAAAAACATATGATCATCTCAATAAATGCATAAGGTATTCACTAAAACTCACCAAGCTTTTAAAGAACAATTAATTATTCCTTTTTTTAAATCATTCCTTCATAAATAGCACACTGATGGGCTGGGGTTGTGGCTCAGTGGTACAGTGCTTGCCTGGCATGTGTGAAGCCCTGGGTTCAATCCTCAGTACCACATGTAAATAAATAAATAAATACATCCATCAACTAAAAAAATTTTTTAAATTAAAAATAATAAAATGGCACACTGAGCTAGGCATGGCAACACCTGCCTGTGATCCATGGGTCTGCGGCAAGAGAAGTGCTAGTTCTAGACCAGCCTGGATAACTTAGCAAGACCCTGTGTCAAAATAAAAGAATTAAAAAGAGCTGAGGCAGGAGAACCCCAAGTTCAAGGCCAGGCTCAATAACTTAAGGAGGTTCTGCCTCAAAATAAAAAATAAAAAGGGCTGAGGATGCAGTTCGATGGTAACGGGACCCTGGGTTCAATCCCCAGTACCAAATTTAAAAAAATTTTTTTTCTAAATTTATACATAAATGCTCATAAGAAACCAGGTACAGTGACACACACCTGCAATCCCAGCAACTCAGGAGGCTGAGGCAGAATGATCACAAGTTCAAGGCCAACCTCAGTAATTTGGTGAAGCCCTCAACCACTTAGCAAGACCCTGTTTCAAAGAAAAAATAAAAAGGACTGGGGACACAGGTCAGTGGTAAAATGTCCCAGGTTCAATCCCCAGTACCAAAAAAAAAAAAAAAAAAAAAAAAATCATTAAGAACATTATTCATGTTTCCTCAAAGTGGAAACAACTCAAATGTCCATCATTTGGATGAATTAAAAGTTGTACATTTGGCAATAAAAATGAAATACTGATACAAGCTACAAAATGGAGAAACTTTGAAAATATGCTAAATGAAAAAGCCAGTCACAAAAAATCATATAGTTCCATTGATACAAAATGTCTAATATGGCCGGGCACGGTAGTACACACCTATAATCCCAGTAGCTCAGGAGGCTGAGACAGGAGGATCACGAGTTCAAAGCCAGCCTCAGCAAAAGTGAGGCACTAAGCAACTCAGTAAGACCTTGTCTCTAAAATAGGGCTGGGGATGTGGCTCAGTGGTCAAGTGCCCCTGAGTTCAATCCCAGTAATCAATAAATAAACAAACAAATAAATAAATAAAAATAAAATACCTAGTAGAGGCCAACTTACAGGACACAAAGTAGGTTAGTGGTTGCCTAGGATTGGAGGAGATAGAAGGTGTGGGGAATAACGGCTACAGTGTTGAGTTTCTTTTTGAGGTGATGACACTATTCTAAAATTGATTGTGATGATGGGCACATAATTCTATAAACACACCAAGTACTACTAAATTGTATAATTTATAAGAATGAATATGTAGCATTTAAATCATACCTCAATAAAGTTATTACAAAGAGAACTAAACTATAAAACTTCTACAGGAACACATAAAAAACAGGTGTCCTTGCCAGGTGCAATGGCACATGCCTATAATCCCAGCAACCTGGGAGGCTGAGGCAGAAGGATTGCAAATTCAAAGCCAGCCTCAGCAACTTAGCCAGACCCTGTCTCAAACCAAAAAACAAAAAGGGCTGGGGATGGATGGTTAAGCACCCCTGGGCTCAATCCATAATTCCAAAAGAAAAAAGAAAAGAGTCAGGCACAGGGACAGAGGCCTGTAATCCCAGTTACTAGAGAGGCTGAGGCAGAAGGATTACAAGTTTGATACCAGCCTTGGCAATTTAGTGAGGCCCTGTATCAAAATTAAAAATAAAAAATAAGGCTGGGGGGGGGCGCTAAGGTTGTGGCTCAGCAGTAGCATAGCACACTGTGAGGCACTGAGTTCAATCCTCAGTACCACATAAAAATAATAAATAAAATAAAGACATCATGTCCATCTAAAAATGTCCATCTAATCATGTCCACAACTAAAAAAATATGTTTAAAAAATAAAGCTGGGAATATAGCTCAGTGGTAGAGCATACTTGGATTAAAAAAAAAAAAAGAAAGAAAGAAAATCCAAGTCAAGCCATAGACTAGGAGAAATATTTATAAAACATGTGATAAAGGACTTATATCCAGAATATATAAAGAATCCTTACAACAAAATAATAAATTCAATTTTTTAAGTGGGCAGAAGGCTGGAACACATACTTCACCAGTGAACACAGATGAATGGCCATTAAGCATAGGAAAATAAGCTCATCATCATGAGTCATTAGGTAACTGTAAACTAAAACCAAAGTCAGTTACCATTATACCCATGAGAATGGCTTGAATTAAAAGACTGAGGGCTGGGGGTGTAGCTCAGTGGTACAGCATGTGCTCAGGTATACAAAAACAAAAAAGACTGAAAAGGGGCTGTGGTTCAGTGGTAGAAGGCACTGGGTTAGATCCTCAGCACCACATATATATGAATGAATGAATGAATGAATGAATTTTTTTAAAGACTGAAAATACCAAGAATTCAAGAAGTTGTGGATCAACTGGAACTCTCTACAGCAAATGAGAATGAAAACAGTAGTACATCCATGTTGGAAAAGAGTTTGGCAGTTTAGTTTCCTGTAAGTTTAAAACTAAACGCTTACCATAAGAACCTGCAATTCCACTTCTAGGTATACACTGAAGAGAAAGGAAAACATATATCTATATAAAGACCTGTACATTAACGTTATTTCACAGCAGCTCAGTCACAAGAGCTGAAAACTCAACTGTATATCAATAACCAATGAATAAACAAATCTTAGTAAATTCATTCAATGAATGAAAAAAGAACAGGGGTGGGAATATAACTATCCAGCATTCATGAGACCTTGGGTTCAATCCCTAGAATCCCCAAAGAGAGAGGGAAAAAAAAGAATGCTGCCCAAAACTATGCAATATGCAAGAGTGTATCAAACTTGTGTCAATATGAAAAGGACTAGACTAACTGAAAAAGCCAGATACAAAAGAATACATTTTGTATAATTCCCATTTTATTTGATATTAAAAAAACAATATATAAAATACAGTGACAGAAAGCAAATCAATGGTAGACAAGGGCTGTAATAGGGAGAGAAGTCTGAAAGGGGCACAGGGGAATTTGTGGGAGATGCTGAAAATGTTCTACGTCTTTTCTTTATTGTGGTGTGCTGGAGGTTATAAGACTATGGACATTTGTAAAAACTTGTAAAACTGGACATTTAACTGGTTGAATAATGTAGGTAAAATGTGTTCAATAAGGTTGATTTTCTTAAAAAGAATAATTAATGATTTCAATCCTTTTCCCAAGTCCACAGAAGTTCTCAAGGTCTTAGGGAATTCCCAAAAGGTCTTAGCAACCAATCTGCTCTACTTTTAGAACCTGACCCTAATTTCAACTTCTTACCTGCCTTATCATTCAAAGTTAGCACTTCTGAAGCATAAAACTCTAAACTTTGTGGACAGTTCTAAGAACGGAGACCATGCTGATATAAAATCTACATGCTATCATCTCAGCTAACTTACAGAAGCAAACAATATTTGATTCCTCTGCAACTTTTCTAGTTTCCTTGCTTTTCTCATCTTCCCACATTAAAAAAAAAAAAAATTACTATAAATGTTTAGGGAACAGATTTTAGTTTCAGAGAACTCTACTTTAATCAGCAGGTCAGGCTTAAACACCTGCAGTCTGTTTGCCAATATCTAACTCATGACATTTTCTACAAAGATTACAAGAATAATGAACACTTTTCATTATATCAACATTCCCAATAGAATCAAAGGCAAATAAAGTGTATGGCAAACAACAGAAAAATATGTAGACTGGGGTATCAGTGGCAACTAGGTTTCGAAGAACAAACAGCAGCATTCAGGAAAGGGGCTAGCACACATTACCAGGAATTCAAAATGGGCTTTCCTGCATATTTCCAAAGCAGCAATTTGGAAATATAAAACAGTTCATGGAAATTGCATTTAGAGTGCTAGGACCTTGGGAAAGACCAGAGTTAATCATACACAAAGACATCTCCAAAGAAATGCAAAAGAACAAGATATGGAGAAAGTATAGGGAGGCACGGGTTCCAAAATGGACAAACTTCTATATTACCCCAATATTTTGGAAGACAGCACCTTTTTAAATTAATCTTGCTCTATGGTTCCACAGTTTCAACAATAACTGAGAGACTATTATTAGCAAAGAAATATGGCAGCCAATAAAAGAACAAACAGGCAAAACAAGCTCACACTTGTTTACTAGAGCAGAAAGCAAATTTGAAACAAAATAAAATGGAATTGTACTTAAGTGGAAGTAGGATTCTTCTTCATTACTGTAGTTCACTCCCTGAGATAAATCAGGATTGTGTTTCTTATTTATGTGTGAACCCATCTTTGTAGTAGACAAACTGACCTAAGTTGCAGTCTTTTAGTCTACTATTCTAATGTATTCATAATAAGACTGCGGGAAATGAAAGCTAGTTATTTGAGAATCATATTGGGCTGACACTCACCACAAATTTCTCACCATTCTGCTCCACATGTTTGTATGTGGGGACCGATATGGGCACTGCTTGCTTTTCTGTGTAATCATAAAATGATTGTCCCAACGAGTCGTCACTGGGATCTAGATTATCCGCCTCATGAGGAGGTACAGATAACACTGTCAAGATCAATTCCTTCTCGCCTGCTCGGATCAGGTCCACCACCTGCTTGTGTGTCGCCCCCTCAACATTCACGCCGTTCCTAAGGGGAAAAAGGGAAAAAGACAATCCCATGAACCAGAAAGGTCCAAACACTTCGTATTTCCACCCTCCTGCCCCAACTCCAGTGTTACACAGTATGAACCATAAAATCAAAAGATTCATTTGGTTCTAGAAAAGATATTTATATCTTCACAGATTCTAAAGTGAAAAGCTGTTTGTGAACTTACAGCAGTGGGAAAAATGGAAACCAGGGAGAGGACCTATCTTTCCTCTGTATTAGAACCCACACACAGCTTCAGGAAAGTACACGGGAAAGATGGGGAAGCCAAGAAGAAAGCAAAGTTTTTAGGTCAAACAGTCCACAACTTCCTCATCTAAGCATGTATACAACACAAAATGGTTTTTGACAATCTTCCTATTTGAACTATCCTCTTCATCCTTTTAAAACTTGGGGGAATTTTGTTAAAAGAAACTTCATAAAATATATTCCCTTAATTTGTAAATAGAGACTCAAAAAAAGTATGACTTGAAATACTTCCTTTTCATTTTATATCCAATTTCTCCTCATCAAATTAGTCAACTTAATTTTCCTTTATACCCATTTTATTACCTTGGGAGTTAAACAGTACTAACGTACATACATGCTTGTTTCTTCTAACACCTGGCTTTTAAAAAGGCAAGGAAATTTTCTCTCTAAATTTTCATTATCTGACCCAACTTCCTTTGTTCTCCCAATCACTTCAATTAATTACTCAGGACTTACTTTTTTCCTACTCTGTGCTATCCCACTTAAAGCACTGTGTAATCTGTCCAAACAAACAAACACATAATGTTATATAGTAAATCAACCTACCCATTCTCCTTCCTATTTCACTGTGTACAAAAGGGCTGAAATAAGGAAAAGTACAAGGTTTGTAAGAAAAGAATTTTGTCAAGAAAGATGCTGACCAGCACCCAAAAAAAAAAAAAGAAAGATGCTGAGTCTCATGAAACTCACTCAACAAACTAATCTACCTCCCTAGAATGCTGACCCAGCCTACCCATCTCAGCAATAACACTGGGCAGCTGGCCTGGAGGTTCCCTACCATGGCTATCCCAACAGAGATAGGAAATACACACCTGGCCTCTAATCAATTTAATATTTAAAACTTATCTACCCTTTTAGAGTTAAATTCTCTTTTGGTTCTGTTCCAAACCATTAGGGTTTTTCCTTCCTGAAGATGACACTAAGTTTAGTAACGAGCCTTCCACACAATTTTCAGTCACTGGAATTGTTTCTGTCAGAGTCTGGTATCCGGTATCCGAAACATCCATTTATATAAACAGAACAGGCAAGAGATCACTCAGCTTGCCTCCTTCCTTATTTTGGGTTTAACAATCTAGCCAGTAATGTCAGTACTCTTGACATTTCACAACCTAGACTTACACAAAAACAAAAAACAAACAAAAATCAGTGGTTTTATTTTTAAATAAATACTGTAGAAGAACAAAAAGAGTCCTTTTTACTGATGGAAACTTGGACTTTTATTCAGATCAGGTCAGACTAATGATCAAAAATACATGATCAACTATGACCATACAGCAGAATGGTAAAATGGAAAGAAAATAGGTTTTAAACCTAGATCTAAGTGAATGAAATTCCGGCCCTGGCTATTAATATCAGAATTGGTCTTGATAGAGTTATTTTATGTTTCTTAGTCTTGCTTTATATATCTGCAAAACAGGGAAAAGAAGTCCCTAACAGAGTTGTGAGGATTAATGTAATAAACCATGTCTTCAATAATGCCTGAACACTCACATCAGAATATCTAAAAAGGAAAGAAATATCATGAGGGCCAGAATATAGCCCAGTTGGTAGAGTGCTTGCCTAGCATACACAAGGCCCTGAGTTCCATCCCCAGTACCACCAACACTACCACAACAAAAAACTATGTATGAAGAGATTTTAGTTAAAGAGAAATAGAAACTAAAAGTTAGGGGTTGGCAAAAGATTTCCATCTAATTTTTTTTTTTTATTGCAGAAGAAATAAATTTTAAAATCCAAGATTAGAAATCATTAGAGAATCTACCTATCCCTAGATATCTTAGCTTACTCACAAATATCCATGTTAATAGTTTTGTTTTTTTTTTTAAACAAAACAGGTGAAACTAACATCTTAGAGATTAAACAAATTATCTTACATACTAAAACAAAATTTTTGGTTAATACAATCAATTCTATTTTATGAGATGAACATTTGTGAAAAAATGTTTAAGAACTGATGCTCAAATCTTACTTTTCAAACCCTAATTTTTTTTCCTTTAATGAAGTTTTAATCTGGGGCATTCTGGTGATAGTTTTGAGATCATAAATCTATAAAATTTGTATATAAAATTATATTCACAGGCATATTATATATTTTCTTACTGGCCAGAGTTTCCATAGTGTTCAACAGTTTCAAAAAGGAATTTGTGATCTCCAAAAAGATGAAGAACTACTGCTTTCAAAACACACCTCTACCCATTCAGTTTTCAAATCAAAATGCACTGCTTCTTGGTTCACTCACAAAAATAAGCCCTGAAAGTGAGACTTACGTGAAGAGGAGCCAGGGAGTAAGGGACCTTGCTTAGGTTTTCCTTATTAGTAAAACGTAAGACTAAACTTCAAAGTGGCTAACATCCCAAAAGCCTCATTTAAAAAAAAAAGGACAGGAAAGAACTTGCAGTGCCATATCCTAAACACACTGATAATATTTACCTGGTTCAACTATAGAAGGAATGCTACACATTCCACAACTTAATAAAAAGAGGGACATTCCTTCATTCTTCAGAGAATGAAATGAGGTCAATAAAAACCCCAGGATGTCTGATTTGAAAAAAATCCCTCCATCTTCAAGAATTAAGAGATCTTCACAGTCATAAAAATGTTTATATAAAATAATCCATTCCATATGAATTCTACTAAGCCTGGCTCAAATTAGGTGTGGCCCCAAAATTTGTACAATTCTGAAGATATAAATAAATGCAAAATATAAATTCTGCAATAAGGGAGAATTTACAGTAACACAGACTTCTAGTTCAAAGCACAGGTTTTAGAGTCTGACACACTTGGGTTTTAAAACCAATTATGCCATTTAAAAGGTGGGACCTTAAATAAATTATTCAATCTCACTAAACCTCAATTTCCTAATCCTCACAAAATGTGCTAGTAATTCCTGTAGCTAATGGAGTTGATGGAAGAACTAAGTTGCTTAGAGCCTCACAAAACTGCTGAAGCTGGCTTTGAACTTGCCATCCTCCTGCCTCAACCTCCTGAGTTGCTGGGATTACAGGCATGCACCACCACACCTGGCTCCCTTCTGTTTTTGAAACAATCTAGTTGGAATTCATTTGAAATTACTTGAGCTCTAAACCAATAATAATAATCAGGATCAAGAGATAGTCCACCACTTTCATGTGACCATTTCATCAGAGAACCACTAAATCCCACGTGCTGCAGAAAAGTACCCCACTGTCCAATAAATCTGTTTATTCCAAAGAAAGGCAATAGCCTAAACACACTATAAAAAAGTTCAACAGATATATGACTAAGCAAAAGCAGCTAAAGGTTAATTACAGAACTGAAGTGGTAAGTATATAGGCACTCACTGTACAATTCTTTCAACTTTTCTGTTTGAAATTTTTCATAATAAAATATTGGTGGGGGAGGCGGCTGCCCAAAATTCCAACAATTCACAAATAAGAACAGAATTTTTCCTTAAACATCTAAACGATACCTAAAGTACTTTGTTTTCAGCAAAGATATACTTGATAGTTCTAACAAAATTCTCATTTTTACATAAGACCAACATTTGGTTACAAAGGAGAGGCTTTTAGCTAGCTAATGGGAGTGACTTCAAATAAGACTTCTATTCAACCAAAGTTAGCCAGTCCAGGAAATTGGAAAGCTAATATAAATACTCCCAGAAGCAAAAGAATAAACTCAAAATAGGAATTTTATACAGCGTGTGAAGGAAGTCAAATATAATGAAAACTAGGTAGGGATGGAAATATAACAAAGCCAATGACTATATTGTATGGGAACAAGGAGCCATTCTACAAGTAAACAGAATACTATTTTGATTCCTTGTGACATGCAAAAAAATAATTAAATGGTAATTAGTCCCTCAGAAGCAGTCCATTAAAATAGACAATAAATCCTTATAACTCCAAGCAGTAAGAAATATTCTTCAAATTTGTAGATAAAATACAATGGCTACATACCTCAAGAATGACTAAAATTAAAAGAGTAACAATACCAAGTTTTGCCAAGGATGTGGAGTAAATGGAATTCTTGTACACTGCTGATGAGAACACAACACAAAAACAATCTAGCTATTTCTTACAATACATTGCTGCTACATGACCCAGTGATTCTAGGTGTTTACCCAAGAGAACTGAAAACATGTTCACACAGACAAATGTAGTTGAACTGTTCATTGCAATTTTATTCATAATATTCCAAAACTGAATTTCTATTAAACTTCTATCAAAAGGTAAAAAGTAAATGGTGGCATATTCATGCAATGGAGTATATTATAGCACTAAAAACATGAATGATTTGCAAAAACACAGAAACAAAAGGGTATGATTGATTTAATTCCACTTCTAAGAAGTTCCAGAATAAACAAAACTATTCTGTTGCAGTAGAAATCAGATCAGTAGTTGTCTGGAAAGGAAGGGATGAGTATTGCACGCAAAGGGGCACAAGGAAACTTTCTGAAGTGAGCAAGGGTGTTCTACGTGAGGTGGTGGTTAAGTGGATGTATACTTTTATCAAAACTCAAACTCTAGGACTAGAGAGGGTAGAGCACTTGCCATGGGCAAGGTCCAGGTTCAATCCCCAGCACCGTCAAAAAGACAAAAACAAAAACACTCGAATTCTACACTTAATCTATAGGAATTTAACTATATGTAAATTAAATCTCAATAAATTGATTTAAAAACAGAAGTTAAGTCAAGCATAGTGGTGCATGCTTATTATCCCAGCTACACAGGAGGCTAGGCAGGAGGATAACCAAGCCAGTTTGAGCAACTTAATGAGACCCTATCTCAAACACAATTTTTTTTTTTAAAAGGGGAGCTGGGAATGTAGCTAAGTGGTGGAGCATTCCTGGGTTCAATCCTCAATACCAGTAAATAAATAAATGCAGAAGTTACATAAATATCTCATCTCTAAATGTGAAATAACAGTCTATCATCTGGGTGAAACATACCTCTATTCTACTTTTACTCGAAATCTTTCCCTGTTATAAACAATGTTGTCATGAAGATCCTAGTAGATGAATCCGTAAATATCAGCAGCACAAACTGTTTAAAGAATAAGTTACATGCTGTTTCCTTCACCTACCATACCTTTGTGGAAAACTAAGCTAAACTTTGGATATTTCCAAGTCTTAGAAGTTTATTTCATGAAAAGTAATGAAGAAAACATTGAGCCAGAGATAGTTCTCCCCCAGTAGACAGGTGATAGTGTGTTGGCACCATGAACCATACTTCTCAAACATTCTTCCGTCACACCAACAGTGATCTCCCAGCAAATTATGAGACACATAAGGAACATGATGTGCTTACGCTACATGGCTCTACTCCCATGATGACCTCTGCAACCAATATCCCCAGCAAGACCTCCATGCCTGCCCAGAGTCTGCTCCCTATTCAACAAGCTCTTCATGAACTGGTGCTGCCTGGGCTTCATAGCACTCACCAACTCCAATGAAGTCCAGGGACAAGGAAGATGGAATCCAGACTGAGCTTCCACCACTAAGAGCCTGAACCTCTGCACCTCATTCATCAGTGTCATTCTGACCACTGATTTTTACTACCAGCTCATGATAATCTTGCAAGCAATTTCAGATGATAAAGAATTTTGAGGGTTAGTACTAATGACCATGTTCATCACCCTTCACTGCTGGCCCTGCCCCTTGACCCTACAATGCCTTTATGCAATAGTTTATACTCACATCTGTTCACAACAGGATTCAATCAGTGCTCAAGTTCATGGGTGAAAAAAATAGGACACATATTTCAACCTTACTAAAGAATCTCAGTAACAGGATATTATAAAGTTGAACCAGAGAGCAGAAGTATCTCTCAAGTTTATCAAAGTCATAATTTGATACGAGTAAAATTCACCAAATATTGCAATATCATATTTCATTATAAATGTAATTCAGATTTCATTTCTTAGGTGATCTAGGGTTCTCTTGTTAAATGTTAAGCTTTCAAGACTGTAAAACATTTTCTTCTGACAGAGTACTTGAAAAAGAATTCAGTCAAGTACCTAACATTATGAAAACCTTTAAGTACATCAAGCATATGGACTACATATCTCTTTAAAAATTCCCCAGAAAAATTCTTAAGTTAAATGCAAAAACCAAGAGACTATGACTTGTTTTTTTGCCCATTTAAAATAAAAATATTGTCCATTGTGATTATAAGCATATAAAATATTTCTGCCCAAAAAAAGGTATAATAAGCAAAATACAACAACAGTTGAGTTAGGGTAATTGGAAATATGGGTAATTTAAAATCTTAACATAGCTGTTATATCATCTTCTCAATTATACAGCGCCCTCCCTACTTTTTCCATATACAACCTCTTGGAAACTGGGTGAAGATCTCCCAAATCGGAGAAAACGGCCCCCCATACACTGGAAGAGAGACATTTCCTTTGACTTCACATTGGTTCACTTAACGCTTATTGAGAACACATATACTAGAAACTAGATTGTTAAAAACAAAAAAACAACTCAACTGAAATGTAAAGATCTGTCCTTTTTCATTTCTGCAGGTAAATCATCTAACTGACTTAGGCTGGCTCCTTTTCATCTAACTTTGCTTCTTGCATTCTTAGGCAAACAAGTCAGAGAATACTTTTATTTACTGTCTTAGCAATCACATGCACTATGCCCTTAAACTCTTGAGAT
This sequence comes from Sciurus carolinensis, assembly GCF_902686445.1. NCBI lineage: Eukaryota > Metazoa > Chordata > Mammalia > Rodentia > Sciuridae > Sciurus > Sciurus carolinensis. The sequence goes on from NC_062213.1 coordinate 97,949,460, forward strand.
CGGGACATGGATAAGCACTTAGCCAAAGAAGGTGAAATTTGAACAGGTCTGAAAAAAATTACCATTCTGGACCATTAAATGTCAAGAAGTTTTTGGAATACTTTTCAGAAATACTGATTGTGCACCTTACATCTGAGAACATCTAATTTATTGATGGGAGGGAGAAGTACAACTAAAGGAAAGAGAGGACCAAATGTTTCTACAATGTTTGAGTTTCTTCTAATAAACAGCAAAATCTGGTCAACAATTTTAAAAGTGTAAAATTATCTCAATTACTTTTAACATCAATTCCTATTATCTGGAATATAAAATGATGACTGTGAACAGGTAAAAATCCTTGTGGGAAGCAATTTCACTGGTAAAATGCATCTAAAGTCATAAAAATATTCATATTATTTCAACTCATGATTGCATTACTGAGAATTTGTCCTAAGGAAATCACCAAAATATAAGTTCAATAAAGGCAAGAACTTTACAGTGAAATGTAGAACACTCTTAGTATATGAGAAAGAATAAATGAAACAATCTTAAAACAAAAGTTCAACAGAAACTCATTCATTATTATTTAGACTGTTTCTAAGTTTCTATACTTATAAAAAGTTAATAGGGGGATGAATGGTCATGATAGTACAATAATTTGATAAACTATAAAGCAATCATTTAAAATTATAAATATGAACAATAAAATAATCTATGTTTGTGCCAATGCTATGTTTAAAATGTACTGCAGAGTTGGGGGTGTGGCTCAGTGTTACAGCACTTGCCTAACATACACTAGGCCCAGGGTTCCATCCTCAACAATGAGATAGGGGGGAGTGTGTATTGTAAAAATGAAGATCTATAAAATTTCTAGAAGATAACACAGGAGAAAATCTACATGATTGTTAACAGTTTAGATATTAGCTGTCCCCCAAAAGCTCATGTGTGAGACAATGCAAGAAATTTTAGAGGTGAGATGATTGGGTTTTGAGAATTCTAACCTAATCAGTGCATTAATACCCTGATAGGGATTAACTGGGTGGTAACTGCAGACAGGTAGGGTTTGGCTGGAGAAAGTGGGTCATTGGAGGTGTGCTTTTTGTCCATAGTGAGGGGAGGCTCTCTCTCTGTCTAGTCCTAGTGCCATATTCCCAGCAGCTTTTCTCCCTCACACTGTCCTGCCATAATGCTTTGCCTTACCTTAGGCCCAGAGCAACAGAGTTGGCCATCTACGGACTGAGACCTCTGAAACCATGAGCCCCAAAATAAACTTTACCTCCTCTAACTGTTTTTGTCAGGTCTTTCAATCACAGCAGTGAAAAAGTTGACTAAAACAGTGTTTTGGGGTTTACCATGAGATTTTAGATACCACACCAAAAGCATAGTCCATGAAAGTAAAACTGCTAATTTGAACTTTACTAAAATTAAAAACTTCAGCTCTGTAAAATATTAAGAAAACCCAAAAACAAGCCACAGAGTAGAAAAATTTGTAAAACATATCTGATAAAGATGATAAAGGACTTGTATCCAAAGCATACAACGAACTCTTAAAACTCAAACAATAAGAAAGCAAACAACCCAATTTAAAAATGGGCAAAATATCTGGAAAGACACCTTAGCAGATACACAGATGGCAAATAAGCACGTGAAAAGATGTTCAACACCATTCATCAACATGAAATTCCAATCAAAACAACCAGATACCATCATACTATTAAAATGGCTTAAAAAAAATTTTTTTTGATCATACCAAATACCAGATGCTGGTGAAGATGTGGAGCAACAGCAACCCTCAATCATTGTTGTGGGAATATAAAATAATAGTCACTTCAGAAAAGAGTTTGACAGATTCTTAGCCATATGATCCACCAGTAACATTTACTCCTAGGTATTTACCTAACTGAACTGAAAGTTTACATACAAACACCTGCACACAAATGTTTAGAACAGTTTTATTTATAACTGCTCAAAAACCTAGAACCAAGATGCCCTTCATTAGGTGACATTAGATGACAAATTGTGGAACATCCATACAATTAAGTATTACTCAGCTTAAAAAAAAAAAAAAAAACTAGTGACAAAAAGTCACAGAGATGGGCATAGTGGCACACAGCTATAATCCCAGCAACCCAAGAGACTGAAGCAGGAGGACCACAAATTCAAGGCCTGCCTGGGCAATTTAGTGAGACCTTGTCTCAAAATAAAATTTAAAAAGGGGCTGAGGATGTAGCTCCTGGTTTTAATTTCCAGTATGACACAAATAAACAAACAAATGTGAAGAAACTTGAAGTGCATTTTTTTTGGAAATCAGTCTAAAAAGGCTATATATTGAATGATTTCAATTATCCACATTGCAGAAAAAGCAAAGATCACATCAGGGGTGTGAAGGAATAGAAGGAACTAACAGGTGAAGTACAAGGGATTTTTCGGATAGTGAAACTATTCCGTATGATACTGTAATGGTGCATACATGATACAATGCATTTGTCAAAACATACAGAACTGAACAGCAGAGTGAACCTTAATTTCTTCCACATATATATGTATATAAATTTATATAAATATATATTTATATATATTTTATATTATATTTAAATATAGTTTTTAAATAGGGAGGTTAGAAGCATCTCAGACTGTGACAAGAGAATCTAATTGTATCTTAAATGTATTTTAAACATCCTCACCAAATGGGGCAAAATAAAAGGTATGGACCTAAGAAACAGGAAATAGAGTCCATAAGACTAAAGTGAAAAGAAATTGCACAAAAGCACTACAGTCAATGAAGTTGTTTTCCAGAAGGTTACAGGTAAACAATTCTGACATTGCTATACATATATACTAGAATTGAACAATTAAAAAAATAGATGGGGCTAGGATGTAGCTCAGAGGTAAAGCACTTGTCTGGCATATGTGAGGCCCTGGGTTCAATCCCTAACATGGCAAAAAAAAAAAAAAAAAAGGAAGAAAATGGATGGCAGATGGGGAAAGTCAAGTTTCTCAGTGTTGGAGGAGAGAAAACCTAGAATGATTCATGTGGAACTGGTGTGGACATAAGAGTATCAGCAAGAACTCCTGTTTAACTTATAAATATAGATGGTTCCATCATCATCATCATCAAATTAATAAGAAAATAATAAGAATTACTTATAGATATGCATACAGGCAGTCCCCAAAATATAATGGCTCCACTTATGAATTTTTTACTTCATGATGCAGAAAAAATGATAACACATTCAGTACAAACTGTACAACAGATTCTATATTTTGATCTTTTCCTGGGCTAACAATACACTCTCTTGTGATGTTAGACAGTAGCAATGAATTCCAAGTAAGCCACAGGATCATGAGGGTATATAAACAAAATTCTACAGAGTACGATATAACTATAATATTCAGTAGGTTAGGTGTATTAAATGTATTTTAAACTTATGATATTTTCAATTTATCATGGGTTTATTGGAACATACCTAACTCCTAGAGGCCAAGGAGCATCTCTATACATAGGGGTTAATATAAATACACATTTCTTTGCTCTGTCTGCAGAGAGGGCTTAAAAGAAACCACACCCTAGTAGCAACAAGCACACCTATTGTTCAGATCCTGGTTTCTAATATCATCCTTCAAGAAAAGAAACAAGGGCCTCTTGGAAAAATTCTAGGACTGGGACAGGAAATATAAAAGATAAGCCTGGAGCATTTTTTAGTGCTGTAAAGTAAGGAACTATTAAAACACACACACACTGAGGGGATGTGGCAAAATAGCACAAAAATCAAGCTGTAGCCAGGTACTGTGGGGCACACCTCTAATACCAGCTATTGGGGAGGCTAAAACAGGAGAATTGCAAGTCTGAGGCCAGACCAGCAACTTAGTAGAGCTCTATCTCAAAAATAAACAGGTCTGGGGATATAGCTAAGTGGCAGAGCACTTGCCTACTATGCTGAAGGCCCAGAGGTCAATTCCTAGTGTGTATGGGACAAGCCGTTATTTTATGAAAATTATGAGAATAAGTTATTGTAATTACATTGTTTCACCTCATGAAAACTAAATGCACCACACTTGGTATTTTAAAAAAATACAAGACTTCCTTTTACTCACCTGTGAGAAGCTAAAGAATTACCAGTAACGTCTTAAAAAAAGTTCTAATACTAACTTCAAAAATATATAACACTTATTTTGTTTTGAAAAGACATTTTGTTTTTTAATTTTCATTTTTAAAAACTTGATCAGCATATAGCAACTCTATGAGTCTATTAAAAAAGATAAAGAACGGGCTGGGGATATAGCTCAGTTGGTAGAGTGCTTGCCTGGCAAGCACAAGGCCCTGGGTTCAATCCCCAGTACCAAAAAAAAACTTTAAAAAAGAGAAGGAGATTAGATATAACCATAGGTTACTTCTTCACATGTAGGAAAATGTTAGAAATGGGAAAGCTGCCAACAGCCATTATGGTTTCCTAACCTAACTCATTTCCCTCCTATGTACATCATTTCTGAACACCTCTCAGTTATTCTCTAGCAAAACAAATACAAGTCCTAAATCATTTCCTAACACCAACTCAGAGTTTGAGATCTGCTACATTTTGAATCATTGCCTATACATGGTCAATTTAAGTGCAATCTCCAAATGTTTTTGATATGGAGACTGATCACAGTAAAAATTAAAAGAATAAAACCTACTAGCTTAATCAACAACCTTGATTTGCAAGTCAGGTAAATTACCAAAAGAGGAATCAAGTTTTTGAAATTCGATTTCATTACAATTTCTGAAATACTATATATTGTAATTAAAAGCATGGTTTCTCATGTGATGTGATAAATTTGTTATGGGGCCACCAACCACCCATTTCCTAAATGATCATTTCAACCCAAGAGGCATTGTACATGGATGTGAATAGTAAAGCTATCACTACTACTACAAAAAAGAAAAAAATTAAAAAGCTCAAACTTGATCTATGAAAGATAACCTTTAAAAATTAATAATAGATTACTTTTAAAGTGATAAACCTTTAGCACTCAAATAGCATCTTTTAATACAAATTAAATTTGGACAATTTATTTTGGAAGTTTAAAATCACAGGCTACAGTTTCTCTAAGTCTGTAATCTAGAAAAAGAAGAAAAGTACAGTAGTAGGGCCTTTCTCAAGTCAGTAATTTAAAAGATAGATGGATAGACAGGGAAATCTAGAATAATCTGTCAGCACATAACTCACAAAAGAAACTTTAGTGTCACATTTCCTTGGATTCAAAATACAAAGGAGAAAGAACAAAACTTGCTATTTTCAAGTGAAGATACACGCAGGTTACTTACCTTAGAAAAGCATATCCAAAATTTTTTAACCCTATCAGACTCAAAATGACTATAATATTGGGTAAAAACTAAGCAATCTCCATAGTATATTCAGTTGACAAACTTTACAAGTGACAGATTTTCTAAATGCTTAAACTGATCAACAAAAGAAGTAGAAAAAGTTTCCAAAATTTCTAAGAGGTCATCGCATTTTCCAAGATATCCAAATACTTAATCCACCTCCCAATTTTTTAAACACACTAAATATAACTAAAACTGAATAGACATAGAATATAAAAGCACTGCAGTATGGGGAGGGGATGGTTCCTAGTTATTTTCATTGAATAGTTCTGTAAGAATAATCAGTCTCTTGAAAGCAGCTGGAGAGTATCCACATAAGCAGCTGACTCTCTGCAGATGTCTCTGTACTTTTCCAAAGGGAAGTAAGCAAATTACTTGTGTATCAAGTCCATAGAATACACAGATCTGTCATTCTTGCTCTGAGGTCTGATTCAAGAATCTAAAAAAATTTCAGATAGGGCTGGGAGCGAACCTCAGTGGTAGAATGAGTGCCCAGCTACATGCAAAGCCCTGGGGTCAATCCCCAACACCAAAAAAGTTTCAGATAGCTTAAGCAAAAATGGATAATTTTTTAAAAGATACATATAAGGGCACTTGAAAAGAGCTCCTTACTTAACAACTCAAATACCTAGCCAATAGGTACATTTCCTCAACTAATATAAGATCCTTATTTAGCTGGCAAGGGACAACAAGTAATGAACAAGAGACTAAATAAAAGATTTAAATTAAAGGAGGCATCATCAAATCAGAGGAACAGATCTGGAAAAAAATAATGCAGAGAACAAGTGGGCCTGTAGCCTATAAGAATGAAAATATTGCCAGGCATGGTGAGGCACATCTATAATCCCAGGGAGTTGAAGGCTGAAGCAAGAGGATCACAAGTTAGAGGCCAGCCTCAACAACTCAGCAAAAACCTCACCTCAGTGAGACCTTATTTCAAATTTTAAAAGGACCGGGGATAGAGTTCAGTGGTACAATCAGTGGTTCAATTTCCAGTATCAGGTACCAAAAGGAAGAAAAGAAAATATTATCAACTGTAAACTGAACACTAATCATTGTTATTTAAAACATAAGACAGAGAAAGATATTTCAGAAATTGGATTGGATTGTAAAACGTGTTCACCAGTTAAAAGCAACCAGCTTCTCATCAGCTGTTTCTTACGCTGGATGTTAGAGCTTAGTTGTTCTCAGTTCCCTTCTTTATATAGCATAAGATAGTTCAAGAGATTGGGTCTCTGAAATTCTTCTAATTCTAAGTGTCTTTCCTCTTAGGCCTTGCAAAAGCTATTCAACCTCTTCTGGTAAATAATAATAAATAAATTCACAGGAAGTCCTGGTTATTAATGCACATACAACTATATTTTAAGCTCATAAATAGAAATACAAACTTTTTAGCATTGCATTCAAAACCCTTTTGGATCTCATTTCAACCTTCCTTTCCAGTTTCTATCACAACTGTCTACAAACAGCAACTTTAGGCCCCTCAATAGCCTAGGAACTTTTCACATCTTCCTCTCTTTGGTCACACAATTTCCTCAGCCTGTGAAATCCTTCCGCTTTCTCTGCTACTGAAATTCTACTTGTTCTTAAATTACAGTTTAAAAGCCTTCTATGACCTATCTCCCCATAGTCCTTTAAATTCCCACTGTGTATTTCATTCACCTCCATTACTTCATTTTGATTTACATTTAAAATATTTGTTATTTGTACCTTCCCCACTGCAGTGTAAGCTTCTCAAAGGCAGGGATGCAGAGACACTGTGACTCACAAGCCTAGTAATACTTTACACATAGTTTGTGCTTAACTGTGGAACCAGATTGAACATGAGCTAGTAGAGGACCAACACCAGGAAAAGTAATGCCTAAATTAATGTTTTTCAGACAATGAATCACAACCTAACAAGTTGTGAAATTATTGTAGTAGGCCACTATACACATTCAAAAAACAAAACAACCAAATATTGAACAGACTAAAAAGTACCAGAATATCTGATACCAGTAAATACAGTTTTGGTGAATCTTGTTTCAGTGGGTTATTTTTGCATATATATTGGGTTGTAATAGAAAAGATATTTCTTGCTGTGAGATGCAATTTTTGAAAAAATATTTTAAAACTGCATAAAGATTTTTTCCAAATATGGGCTAGAATTATACCACCCATAAATAGTCTCTTACTGAATTGCCTGAGTGAAGCACAAAAAGCATCTATATAGCTGACAGCTGAGGAACAGAACAAACCTAACTGGCTCTAACCTAAACCACCACAATATCCTTTGTCAGTAATGCCATCATCTAATGAATGAACTCAGCACAGTTCATGCTCAAAAGTACTTCGCTGTCATCATAAAGTGTTTCCTTGTCAATTAAGTCTCTTTGCTTATCTACAAGATCGTAAGAATTATTCCCAATGAGACTTATCTTTAAAAACAATTATCCTTGAGAGCATAGTAACAAGCTCTCAACTGAAACAAACCAATCAGTGGTGGCTAGAAAGACAACTGTTCACAACAATTTATAAGACCCTGACAAATCTTTATGCTAGTAAAGAAAAATCTCTTCCTGGTTACAGCAATCTGTGGATGTGATTTCTAAGAAAAGTGTAATACTGTTTTCAAATTCAGTATCATTTGTTTGCAATCTTAACTACACATGAAATTAGAAGTATTTTTGAAGTTAAAATTATGATTCTCATGCTCTCTTCATTGATAACCTGTGGAGTAGAGACAGCAATAAGGACAAAGATTGATTTGGCCCCCCATCTCTTATCCAATTTACAAAAGTAGATAAAGGGTAAATAAATATATAAGATGGTTACATTTCACTATGGTAGTACCAAAGTTCAACTGCTATCCAAGTTTACAGGAATGTAACTGAATTTTAACGATTATAAGTTAAGTAATTACAATCAAGAATAGTTAACTATTATCAGTCAACAATAGCTGAAAAATCAAAGAAATGGAAAATACACTACATTTAGAATGCAGAGACATGCCTTTAATTCTTGTTGCCACTCATTAGTGCAATACTCAGTTTTCCTCTCATATAAAGTGGGGTAATTTTACTCATATTCAGTCAGCAAGTATGTACTGAGGAATAACCTTCTATATGCCACCAGACATTTGGTTAAAGAGTCAACAAATAAATACAGTGTTTGATATAATACTTGCCCTCAAAGGAGTTTATAATTTCTCTCACAGGGCTGTTGTGAAATTCAAATGCAAAAACACTGCAAACAGTTAACACACTATACACATTGCAAAGTAGAATAACGATTATGATTGTTTGTTCTACCTCTTAACAATCTACCTTTATTGCAAGAGCTTAGCAAGATCCAATAAGTAAAATACATAAGATCAGATAAAATAGTTAGTACTTAACTGATTTGCCACTTAGACTGGAATTCCAAAGCCTAAAAAAAAATCACTATTTGTTAGCATATTCTTCCCTCATGACTCTCAATATGACCATAACGATAAAATGAATTGAGAATGCAAGTACTGTAACCTATAGTGTTGCTCTGGGCATGTGGCTCTGTATGCGGCTGCATTCTCTACATTTAGCAAAGGAATAAAAAATAGATATTTCTAGGTCTCATGCAAGCTATTTAATCTCAATCCTTACAAGGTAAGCCTGAGAATCTATGCTTTTGACATGAGCACCCAAGTGATTTCTATGTGCATAAAAACTTGAGAACCACTGCCATAAAAATTTCCTCTGATCAATAAAGCATTTCAAACACTATTACCAAAATCAACCTGGAAAATTTGAGGCAAACAGAATTCAGTTACAATTAAGAAGGCAGCTCTTGAGAAGGTACTAAGCAGTCAATGTTACATGACTCACACAACTTATAAAAATTCCTTTTGTGGCACCGTCTTTTCTTTTTATTCAATGCTGTTCAAACTTTCACACAAAATAAAATTTAAAAATTGACTCTCAATAAGCAAATTTATATAGGTAGCCTAATTTACCTTATGGTTTTAACTTTAACAAGGGAAAGCTGATGGGTATATTATCTGGTAGCTATTAAGTGGGAAAACGTTTATTCTTTGACTACCATATCATGATTTTGAATGCCTGCAAGCCAACCATGGGGGTCCATGATTAAAGATCACACTACCCAAATACCAAAGAGACAAAAGAAACGGCCAAAAGACAAACCTACTCCCTTAAAAATCTAGGCAGTCCCAAATTCAAACCCACAGCACACAAAAACCTTCATAAAGGCAACTCTCAAGAAATGAATCAAGAGCCCTTGGAATTACATGAACCTGAAATCAGTTACTTCACATACTATATAATTAGCACAAAGACATATTTATTTGGGGTTCATTTGTTGAAAGCATCCTTCACACATTAGCCTCCAGGTACATACACATCAGTGTATGTTACACTGGGAAAAATTACAAGGTGGAGACTAATGTTGCTAGTCAAGAAAACTTTCCATCTGTAGTAAAATTGAGAGCCCAGAGGGCTTCTTCATATTGCACTACCAAGCCTGGCAACATGACTCTCTAGAATCAGTTATAGTCTAGTACATTTTGAAAGGAAAAAGGACTGAACCGTACTAACTCCAATATAGTTTAATAATTGTTCCAAGATTCAGTGAAGAGAGAACCTTGCTAAGCAGATTCTAAAAGAATCACAAAGAGACTAAACCTCTTACTTGTGTACAAGCTTATATCCCCTTAAATCTCAGTTACTGTTCTTTCATGCCTCTATGAGTGTAATATATGAAAACTGAAATAAAATCAATTTGTACACACAGGGAAAAGGTTTAAAATAGGGAAGTCTTAAACAGCAATTATCAAGGTCCAGAAGTCCACCTGACACCCAATGATATGTCTATACAATGATAATCTACCTATCCCTAACTCAGACCCCACTTGGCACTTCATCAACATGGAAAATGTTCCTGGGACAACAGAGAGGCTGACTTAAAGAACCTGGATAAGTTCTAAAGAGTGTTGTCTAAAGAATGTTTATGGAAAATCAGCCTCAATCAAATCTGATCAAAAAAAGCAGCAGGTACAGGAAGAACAGTGTCTATTTGGTAGTTTATTTCCTCCTCTCATATGAAAACCTAACGAAAAAGGAAGGAAGGAACGAACAAACAAGAAAATATATAAAAGATGGGGTTTCAGAGAATTTACCCTTTAGTTGGTTTTGTGTTCCAACTATCACTACCTTCCACTAGAGTATCAGAGAAGTTTCAAATAATTTGGATATCAAAACACAGTTGGAAGGGTGAGAAATCAAACCCAGGAAGATTTCTGATCATCACAACCTTTTAGAGAAGGTTGTCCTTTTCCCCTGCCTTTTAAAGGAGACAAAGTTCTCCACCCACTAGTAGGGATGTGCTAAAAAGCAATGTCTTTTCTCTAGAAGGAAAAGACTTCCTAGGTTCCTAGTCTGGAACCTGGACCTGAGGCAAGTTCATCTACCTGTCCTATGGCATCATCTGGAGTCTCCTTTAGTACCTAGTTTATATCTGGGTTTTACTGCAGAAAATATAATAAAGGCAAGAAGTCACCAACTATGTTTGTTGGTTGTGTGTTGGTGTGTGTGTGTGTGTGTGTGCGCATATGGGAAATCACCTTAGCTGTAGTTTCCTACAGAATTTTATTTAAGTTTGGTTCCTTTAGATCCTATAAAGAATAAATGATTTAAAATGTTATAGTAGATCTATAATTTTAAACACATTAAGTTTAAAAATAAACAGCTGGATCCAAAGTTATCTTCCAAAGGGAAAGGAAAATGACAATTCCAAGAGCTTCTATCAGAAGAAAACATTAACCACAGATTTTCAGTTATCCAGAAAGACAACAACTAAGTGCTCAGATATGAGAAATCAAAGGTCATTATTATATTCTATATCTGAATGTCATGCCCCCCCCCAAAAGACTAAAAATATATTTCCAGACATTACTAGAAACTGTATGTAGGGCATTAATGAGAAAAGAAAGTTATCTATTTATAGAAAGAACAAGAAAGGCATAATATTTTCAAACACATGTTTGGGTGACCTACTCTTTCTCCAGGTGAAAGGGATGAGAAAAAAAAAAGAGTAGATACTCTAGAGTAAGATCATCAAGGATAAAGGCAGGGGAACGAGATGAATAAGAAAGGATGGACTCCTATATAAGACCAGACTCTTTCAAGATATCATCCTCTTTACAAACCTCGGGTAAACCTGCTGTTTTATAAAAGCAAACACAGTTGTGGAAATTATTATCAAAAATAAAATGTTTTTTTAAAAATAAGACTTACGTGGGCAAATCCCAGGAAGAAACAAGACAGTAAAAGTGAAAAAATAATATATAATATCAAAGCGGTAAGAAGAGAAATTCAGAATTGAAGATTCCTACAGAGAATGGAGACAATGAGAACATAAACTCCACAAGTCAACCAGTAACCACTATAAGAATTTTAACACCAAGTACAAAAATATGAATGTAACACCTAGGTAAGGACAGTGGAGAAAGTCTGCATAGAAACTGCAAGACAGACAGCTTTAAGGGATGCATGCGGTGGGGAACTAGGATGAATGATGGGGGAGGGACTGCAGCAGGGGAAGAGAGTGGGTTGAAAGGGCCTTAAAAAAAGAAGAAAAGGAAAGCAAACTATAGGAGAGAAAGAATAGGATAAAGTCAAGTGTGGGATCCCAAAAGCATAAAAGAGAAAATGGACTGGGCATGCACTAAAAACACGCAGAAGTCAAAGACCTAAACAAGGGTTGTAGTTTGCGGGAAGTGGCAGCTAGGACAGCTCTACCATAAACTGTACTCAAAAGAAGTGTGAGTATAGTATACAAGAGAAGATGAGACCAGAACAGGGATGCACTCAGATGTGGTCAGGATAAAATACCAGAACTACAGCAAAGAGAAACTACTGTCAACCCCCACTTCACTCCCACCAAAAAGAACGCAAGGGTCAGAAAAGAAGGTGTATTTGGGGGGTTATGAACACAAAAAGGAGGGGAAGAAAGGACAAGCGGTAAATGGGAAATACTGGAGGTGCTTAACCATAGGTCAGGGTAACTAGGGAAATAAAAAGAAGCGGAGTAAGAGATGATGTTTCCGGAAGAAAAGTGGGAGCAGACCGAGAGGTCCTGCTTACTTGGTCTAGAGGGCAGAAGTGGCAGTCCACAGGGACTGAGGGGAGTGGCGGAGAACAGGAAACTATGATGCTAATGACAAGAACTTGAGGAAGAGACGATACTGGCAGGGTCAGAAAAAAGGATGCCGTTAGTAAAGAGCAGAAGACATTCGTTATGAAGAAGGCGAAGGGGCAGTGAGGAGCAAAAAATGGCATGCCAAAGGGACAGAAAACAGTCAAAGGCATGGGGGCAGGGGTAAGAGCATTGGGGCAAGGACATAAACTGGAGACCACAGGAAGGAAGGTGGGAGTCGCAGAAACTGGGGGAGGTGGGGTCAACCCACAAGGAGGTACCGGGCGGCTGAGGCCTGAAGGGGGCGGGGGTCCAGAGAGCCCGTATAGGGGTTGGGGGAGGTGCGGCCTGAGGGTGACAGGAGTGGAGAGGAGATGCAGGGACAGGCGGAGGGGACTGGGAAGGGTGGGGCGGCATTCGGCCCGGATACTCACACCTCCAGGATGCGGTCCCCCTTGCGCACCCCGGCCCGGTCGGCCGCCCCCCCGGGCAGCACGGCGCTCACATGCTGCAGCGGCGCGTACAGCTCTCCGTTGATGCTCCGCAGTTGCCCGCCCTCGCTCACTTGGCCCCGCACGTTGAAGCCGTAGCCGGACTCGGACTTGACGATGCGCACGACCCGCGGGCCGCCGCCTCCTCCTCCGCCGTTCCCGGCGCAGTGGAGCCCGGACCCCCCGCCGCCGCCGCCACCTCCGTTCCGATGAGGGGCTGAGGGGTGAATCCCTTCCCCGTCCTCGTCCGCCATCTTGCGAGCAATCGAGCCGTACCCCCGCCCCCCTACGCCTCCACTCCCTCCCAGCGCGTGCTCGTCCTTCTCAGCAGCCGCGCGACCCCCGGCGCGCGCGCCCGTACCACCGGCCGCGGGACCGAGTCGGCCACGGCGCTGCTGGCCGGGTAAAGGGGAGCGGGGGTGTGGGGGGAGGAAAGCGGAAGGTTGGGCACCGCGCGGCCTCATGGGAAATGTAGTTTCTGAGCTGTGGGGGCGGAGAGAGGCTGAGCCCAGACCTGAGCTGAGGATATCTGGCGCATTTTCGGGAGCAAGGCCTGCTGGGAGCTGTGGTTTATCACCTAGGCTCTATTAGGCGTTTCACGTGTTGAGCATCTAATCTAACACCGAGCGTGACAAAATTTTCCTCTGCTGACGTGGGGCAAGATTTTGTTTTTGTTTCGTTTCCTTTCATTTCGTCGCTTCTAAAAACGTTAATATGTCCTAAGGATGTAGCCCAGATGTAGGGAGGTGGAGTACGTGCTTTGCTCGCCGGAGGGACTGGATTCAATTCTCAACACCGCGCGAGGGGGCTGCAGGAGGAGAAAAAATTTTTTAAAAGGAAGAGAGAAAGAAAACCCAATAATGTTAGTATTAGTTGATGTTTGTGATTCAACACAAACTTAACTTGTTTAGTAACTGTATGTTCATTTTATTCCATGGCCCAAACCACCTTGTGAGACAGCTGGTTCAAGAATTAGTTTCCCTGTTTCACATATTAGGAAACTGAAGTTTAAAGTGTCTAAAATCAAACAGATATTAAGTAACAGGAACTAAGGTCTAGTTGTTTTTGCGCAACTTTCCTTTCATGTATTGCAACTAACTATGTAAAAGCTATACCCCAACTATACAAAAAACATAGAGAGAGGAAACTACTGTCTCCGTAATTTAAGAACTAGATGTTAGAGTGGTCAAGTAATAATTACAATTGTGCGATAATTTTGAATTAACTTTATTTTAAATTCATTGTGTTTGCCCCAATAGCACAATAGAATTCTTTACAAATGGCAGAAATTGGTGTTTTTTTGTTTTTTGTTTTTTGGGGGTTTTTTGGCTGCCTACCACAACACAAACTTATAGATGTTGTGCAGAGTGCCTGGTGAAGGTCTGGAGTTGTAGCTGAGTACTAGAGCACTTGCCTAGCACATGTGAGGCACTGGGTTCGACCCTCAGCACCACATAAAAGCAAATAAAATAAAGATATTCTGTCCATCTGCAACTAAAAAAAAATATTTTAGAACAAAGTGCTTGGTGAAGACAAGTAAAAAGAACAAGAGAAAAAATAGTGAATAAGCTTATTTAAGCCATTACTACTCCAGTCTGACAATTGATTTTATCCTACTGATAAGGTAAATCGTTTACTGTTTCATAGATGTTGTGGAAGACACAAGATTCCTGGGTCAGAAACAAAAGACTATTACTCAAGACCCAAAAAGCAAGGAGCTTCAGCATGTTTGTGTCAGTTCCTTTTGCCCTTCTCACCCAGCAAAGTACCACATGCTTGAAACAAAGGGCCCAAATGAATGCTGTGCACTTAGTGTATTTACATCATAGCTAAGGAACACTGAACTTGAGGAAGCTGCCATTTTATACAAAGCAGTAAGCAAACCTGTTCTTTGATCTGGAGGGAGACATTACTTCATCCCTCAAGGTTGTTCATACAAATACATCCCATGACCCTAAGAAAAAAACCTCAGTAAAAAAGTCAGGACCTCGCATTCTTGGCATACCTAGGAAGACAAATAGAAGCATGAGGACTATATTACTACATGCCAAACACTATTCTAAGTACTTTACATCTACATCTCATTAAATCCTTACAGTCTTACAATGTTCCCTATTTTATAGGTGAATAAGATACACAGAGAAGTTGCACAGTTATAAACAGTAAATCCAGAAGAAGCAGAGACTTGTTGACTTATAAAAGCAACAAGCAACCTCCTGAAAGAATTTATGAACTATGTAAGTTTCCCAGGAATTACTTAAGGAAGGGCTAGTAAAAGAATTAAGAGATCTCACCAAGTGTGGGATGAGAACTCAAATTCCTTATAATTAAAACATAAAAATGAATATGTCCTAATTTTAAAACCACGCTAATGAAGAAGGAACTTGATTAGTTATATAATACAAAAATAATAAAGTCGGCATAAGAATTTTGCTCCAAAATAATAATGAAATTTAGTTTGAATGTGAATCATAGGAAGGGACATATCTCCTAAAGGTGTCAAAGAAAGAAAAAGAGAGCCTTTGTTAAAAGAGCTGGTTTTGCATTTGTAAAATATAGTGAATGCCTGCTGTGTTCTCTGCCACTAGCCACAATCCCTAATGGCTTAAGGATGCAAAGATAAATAAGATGATATCTACAAACTCCATGAAGGGCAATAGTACACGGTCAAACTTACAAACCACATATCCCTTGATTTGGCGGTTCCACTTCTAGGAGTTCATGCTAGTGTTACACTTGCACAGGTGTGAAATGACATTTTTTTGTGAAGTTAAGTCATTGCAGTACTGTTTGTATTCACAAAAGATTGGAAATTACCTAAACATATCCACAATGGAAAAATGAATCATTGTAAATAAAGAATAAGGAAGCTCTTTATGCAGAGATAGGGAATGATCTCATGGAGACTGTATACGGTTAAGTGAAAACAAGGTGCAGCACAGACTATAGCACATAATACTGTATAAAAGAGGAAGCATCTATACATTTATATCCTTAGAAATATCACAAGAAATTGATAACATTAATTACTGCTGGGGAGACTAGACAGCTAGAGTGAACAGTGGTAAAAAGGAGACTTTGCACTTTGTTTTGGTTTGGATCTTGAATGTCCCCCCAAAACTCATGTACTAAAGTCTTGATTTCCAATGCAGCAATGTTCAGAGGTAGGGCTTTTAGGAAGTGATTGGATCATTAAAACTTTAACCTCATCAATGAACTGATCCATTGATGAACTCATAGCTAAATGGACTATTGGAAGGTGTGGAAACTATAGGAGGTGGGGCCTAGTTGACAGGCAGGTGTCCCTGGGGTACTATATCTTGTCTACAGCCCTTTCTCTCTCCTTTCTGACTGCCTCTGCTTTCCAGCTGCCATGAGATTTGCTCTGTCCCTCCCTTTCTCCATGATTCTCTGCCTCATCCTAGGCTCAGAAACAATGGAGCCAGCTGACAGTGACTTGAAACCTCTATAACTGTGAGCCAAAATAAATCTTTCCTCCTTTAAATTGTTTTTTCTCCGTATTTTGTCACAGCAATGAAAAACTGACTAACACAATTCCTTTCTGCAATCGTCCTCTAACTTCTGAATTTTCATTCATACGAGTGTGTTGCCTATCTGGAAAATAAATAAAATATTCAGTAAGAATCATATTGGCAGAAAGGGTGATCAGATCATCAAAATTAGATAATACAGCACCATTATTATTTTTAAGAACAGTCTAGCAGGAGAGAGCAAAATACAAAATAATTACAATATAGAAGCATGCACAAGCTGCTGAAAGGGTTCATAAGCAGGGACCTTCAAGCATCCAGAGGTTGAGGAAGATGTTTCATAAAATGGGAGAGCTTAATGAACTAAGTGATTAGAGAAGAGATAGTAAGAGAGATGAATGGTGGTGGAAGGGCATTTTGGGAAAGGGAAACAACATACTCAAGAAATTTAAAAGAACATAGTGCAGTGTGAGAACACTCAGTCCAGTAGTATAGGAGCAACAGGGCAGGAAGTACTCTAGGGAGGTTGGCAAGAGTTAGATTTGGGGAAGGCTTTAGGCATTGAATTCTCTGCCCAGGAGTTTGAATTTCATTCCTAAGAATTCAGGGGCCTTTGCACAGGGTGTGGTGGCTCACACCTATAATCCCAGCAGCTCAGGAGGCTGAGGCAGGAGGATCGTGAGTTCAAAGCCAGCCTCAGCAACTTAGCAAGGCTCTAAGCAACTCAGTGTCTCTAACGAAAATACAAAAAAGGACTGGGCATGTGATTCAGTGATTGAGTACACCTGAGTTCAATTCCCTCCAAATGCATTTCAGCAAAGCAGCAGTATTATCAAATTTGTGCTTCAGAATGTTCACTTCAGGATTTGAGAAGAATAAATTGAGATAGATCAATTAAGAAGCAATTGCAAGGGTTGGGGATATAGTTCAGTGGTAGAGCACTTGCTTAGCATGTGCAAGGCTCTGCATTCAATCCCCAAGGACCACCAAAAAAAAAAAAAAAAAAAAAAAAAAAAAAGCAATTGCAAGCTGGGTGTGGTGGCACATGCCTGTAATCCCAGCAGCTCAGGGGTTTGAAGCAGAAGGACCACAAGTTCAAAGCCAACCTTCTGCAACTTAGCCAGACCCTAAGCAACTCAGTGAAACCCAATCTCAATTTTTTTTAAAAAAAGGAGACTGGGGATGTGGCTTAGTGGTTAAGCAACCCTGGGCTCAATCCCTGGTACCAAAAAGAATAGCAATTGCAATGATTTGGATGAGAAGTAGCAAGATTCCAACTAGGGCAGTGGGAATACAAGGAAGGAGACACATGGGAGAGAAAGGACTTGGTAAGTATCAGGATCTCAGGTGCAAGGTGGGGGTGGGGGGAGAAAAGGTGCATGATTGATTCCCCAAGACAAAGCCTGAAAGAGAAGTTGAGTAGAAAATAATGAGTTTAGTTTGGGGTCTTGCGGATATGAAGATTCTGTAGAGATCCAAGATGAATTGTCCAGCAATTGGATGGATGCATGAGTCTGGAGCAGGGAAAAGGAGTCTGGGCTATGCACAGGTTTGGGGAGTCTTTGACTCTGGGTGGTGGCGGATGAGAGCACCAAGGTAGGGCATGTAATGAGATGAGACGAATGTCATAGCCAGAACCCAGGAAATCTCCCCCAGCCCCCTCCCCCTAAGAGGAAGGAGATCAAGTGAAAGACTAAGAGGAGCCAGAGAGAATGGGGTCTTAGAAGTCAACAAACCTGCCTTCAGGAATAGGACCTAGACCACATGCAGAGCGCTTTCCATCTAAGGGCTTGTTTCACCATGCATTAAAAGATAAACAGAAGTATTCACATGAAACTAGACTCAGATAACCATCAGACCCCAGTCACATTGCTCATAAATAGGGTAACTGAACCTTGAACCCAGATGTTCTGACACCAAGGCCAGGGCACTCTCCCTCCACTATCTAGGTTCCTTTTGGTTAATTATGAAAAAGTTCCACCTGCCCTTTGTGATCTGCAGAATTAGCAGGTTTCTGTTCCCTTTTGTGTGGGAATTTCTTTTTTTTTTTTTTTTAACATATTTTCAATTATAGATGGACATGATACATTTATTTATTTATTTATTTGATGCTGAGTATTGAACCCAGTGCTTCACACGTGCTAGGCAAGCACTGTACCACTGAGCCACAACCCAGCCCCTTGTATGGGAATTTCTTAGGTGAGAATTCCACCTCTGAACTTTTGCACACATGATCCTTTGGTCCTGGATATTCTGCCTCTTCTCTTTCCCTCTTTGCTGGTGTGAACTCTCCTCATCTTTCAGACCCTACAGAAGTTCCTCCATTAAGCCTTCCAGTTCACTCTGACATCTCTTCTAAACTCCCAGGCAAAATGCACCTTCATGTGACCCCCACTGAGTTATGCTCTTGTGTAATTCCCTCCCCTTGAGGGAATGGAACCTGTGACCTACTTCTAGGCAATAAAATATGGCAAAGGTGATGATGTGTCTCTCCCATGATTATGTTATACTATTTAACACTCCTTAAGAGACTAAGTGAGGAGATTCTCCTGCTGGCCTTGAGAAAGTAAGCTGCCCTACTGAGAACTGCCTCTGGGGATACCACATTGTAGGGAACAGCACCAGATGCTGAGGGGACAGCAAGAAAATGGGGCCTTCAGTCCTATACTCTTAGAAAATTCTGCCAACAACCACATGAACTTAGAAGAGGATCCTAAGTGCCACAAAGAAACACAGCCCAGTCACCACTTTGCATCCTTGTGAGACCTGAGCAGAGGATCCAACAAAACTGAGCCCAGACTCCTGACACCAATTGAAACCATGAGACCAGGAATGCCACTTGTTTTGAGCTATTGAATTTGTTGCAATTCGTTACACTGCAATGGATAATTAATGTACCTCCTTTCGCATTTATGGTCAGCACTATTCAGTTTAGACCACAACATAATACCTAGTTTTGCTTTACCTTTCCAATCTGAAAATAAGCTTCTTAAAAACAAAGAACTGGTCACATATGACTTGTCATGCCCTCACAGTACACGAAAGTGAGGGGCACAGAGAAGGAGCTCAACAAGTGTTTATGGAATGTTAGTCCAGGTACTGGGCACATTCCTATAATCCCAGCAGCTCAGGAAACTAAGGCAGGAGGATCACAAGTTCAAAGCCAGCCTCAGCAACGTAGGTCCTAAGAAACTCAGCAAGGCCCTGTTTCTAAAGAAAATATTTTAAAAGGGTTGGGAATATGGTTTAGTGAGTAAGTGTCCCTGGGTTCAATCCCTGGTACCAAAAAAAAAGAATGTTAGTCCAGGAAAAGATTCAAAAGTGGCTGACACCTGCTGCATAGGACCACGGTGGGAATCACATGAGTAATGTGGAAAACACCAAACAGAATGCTTAGGACATAGATATTATTAATAAGACTATAAGTCAGGGATGTGGTACATACCTGTAATCCCAGTGACTCAGGAGGCTGAGTCAAGAGGAGTCCAATTTTGAAGCCAGTCTCAGCAACTGAGCGAGATCCTGTCTCAAAAAGTAAAAAGGGTTGAGGATGTAACTTAGTTATAGAGCACCCCTGATACCCAATACTGAAAAATAATAAGTTGATAACACTGTCACCTTTAACCTCATTCCATCTTTTTTTTTCCCCTAGTGAAGAAAGAGCTCCCTTGATCAACCAACCAAAAAAGAACCAGCAAAGTATAGCAGCTTATCAAAGGTCACAGAGCAGAACAGTGATCAGAATTCAGTCCTGAGAAGATAAATGGCTTAAAAGAGGCAAGGAAGCATTCCATTGTCTGTGGAAACATGGGGTGAAGAAAACAAAGGCCCCTGCCCTAATTCCTTCCTCTTTCTTCTTCACTACTCCTCTATACTTGTTCCCTGAAGACCTCATGGGAAATTATGTCTTTGCTAAATGGAGTAACTGAAAACCTAGAGATGAGAAGGTTTACTAGCCAAGATTCAATTAGTTGCAAGTGACAGAAACTCAACTAACTTCTCTAACAAACTAACTTAAGCAAAAAAAAAAAAAAAAAAAAGAGTATTTATTAGTTCCCATAGCTAAGGAGGACACTGGGTGTCCAGTTAACTGTGGCTGCATAACAAACCATCCCAAAACCTAAGGGCATAGAACGATCATTTTATGATCATGGACTCTGTGGCTCATAAATTCAAATAGAACTCAGTGGGGATGGTTTGTCTCTGTTCTGTGATGTCTGGAGCCTTTCTTAGAAAAACTCAAAGGTTAAAGGTGACTTGATGACTAGATTCTGGTATCATCTGGAAAGGCATATGGTGGCAGAGGCTGGTTGCTGGCTGGAATCTCTTCTAGGGCTGTTATCCTGACTCCCCACACTTGGCTTCTTCACATAACTACTCAGCTTCAAGCTTATAGCTAGGATTCAAGAGAATAAATTAGTAATACATATGGCATTTTTATAACTCAACCTCAGAAGTCATATAGCATAGTGTTTGGGCCCAAGTGGTCTCAAAGTTCTGCCTAGGTGCAAGGGGAGAGGACATAAACACCATTTTTCAATGAGAGGAGTATCAGTGTTGCATTATAATTAGTGCATGTGAAGTGAGATATATCATGGTGGCCACTTTTGGAAAATATGATCATTCATACTGGGATAATTCATAGATTTAAAGCATATGCTAAAAGAACAAAGGCCTTGGGGTTGGACCCAGAGAACTCAGGAATATTTCTCTCTTTTTTGTCTGCCTTTCATTTTTACTCATCTCTGCTTCTCTTATAGGAGAAAACCCCCTTATTTTTCTTAGCCTATGTATAGCTTCCAAAAGGACTTTGGCCCTTACTTGAGTCATATGCCCACCACTTGGATCAATTAAAATTACCTGAATAGCTATGATTATCCACACCTGGATCACATGCTCAGGCTGTGAAGAAAGCTTACTGGGTAGACTGTAAAGAACAGCTAGTGCAGTGGAGAACAGTGGCACACACCTGTAATCCCAGTGACTCAGGAGGTTGAGGCAGGACGATTTCAAGTTCCAGACCAGTCTCAGCAATTTAGCAAGACCCTAAGCAACTTATCAAAACCCTGTCTCAAAATAAAGGGCTGGGACCGGGTGCAGTGGCACATGCCTGTAATCCCAACAGCTCAGGAGGCTGAGGCAGGAGGATCATAAGTTCAAGGCTAGCCTCAGCAAAAGTGAGGTGCTAAGCAACTCAGTGAGACCCTGTTTCTAAATATAAATACAAAATAGTGCTGGGGATGTGGCTCAGTGGTCAAGGGCCCCTGAGTTCAATCCCCAGTACCAAAATACAAAAACAAAACACCCCTGGGTTCAATTCCCAAAAGAGGGCGGGGGGGGGGGGGCAGGGCACTGGGAATGTAGTTCAGTGATAGAGTGCACCTGGGTTCAATCCCCAGGACCAAAACCAATGTTTTTAATAAAAATAAATAAAGTACCTCAGTGGTTGAGCACTCCTTTGTTCAATACCTGTATGAGGGCTGGGGATATAGCTCAGTGTGCTTGCCTTGCAATCACAAGGCCCTGGTTCAATCCCCAGCACCGCAAAAATAAATAAATAAATAAATAAGTAAGTAAAAATACCTGTATGAGAAAGAAAAATAATTAAGAGGGTAAATTTTGTTTTATATTTTTTACCACAATAAAATATTTTTTTAAGTAAAACACTGAGGCTATTAAAGATAGAGAGCAAAGGAATTATGCTAATCTTGAAAAACTAAGTTTGTGGTACTCTCTAATAACCATAATGTTGAACTTTTACCTGTCTTTATTTGTGAGTGATAACCTCACTTGTCATTTGTTTCCCAGTCATGTCCCATCCTTCCCTCCAATTTTCCCTCAGATCCAGTAGTTTTGTTTTGTTTTGAGACAGAGTCTCTCTATATTGTCCAGGCTGGCTTCTAGCTCCTGGTCTTAAAAGATCATCCTGCCTCAGCCTTTCAAACACTGGAATTATAGGTGTGCACCACTGCACCTTGCCACATATCCATGGTCATTTTGACTGAGAAATTTCACTGTCAGAGAAATGCCCTGCAAGGGAGTCTGTTGCACAGAATGGAATCAACTCTGATCCCTACTTACCTCTCCCCTTGAAAGCCATCTGCATCTTTATTCTTTTTTCTTCTAGTCCTCTTTCAACACACTGGCTCTCCCCATATCCATGCAAAGAGCCTTTGGGACAAGGAGGCAGACAGAAGCACAAGCACAAAGCACCAGCAGATGTTGGCAGCTCTCAAAGACTCCTATTTACTGACAACACATATGTACTAATATTTACGGATCCTTCAGATGTTTGCAAATGAATCAAAGCTGTGAGGAGTCATGCAAAGAAGTGGCAACATAATCTGACCCCAACACCCTTTCATGGAGGGCCAGTTCTCTCTACCTGAAGCTACCAGTGTCCCACCCCACTTCCAATGCCCAGAGCTGAGTGTGAGGCCTATCCAATTAAAGTACATAAACTGGGAATCAGATGTCATTTATTCATTTAACCAAATCACTCCAGACAGTTTTTACCCCCCAAACGTCATAGATTATAAAGATCATCAACCCAGAGCACTCACCACCTCCTTATATATGCCCCAGCACTTAATCACATTATCACAAAGTTTCCCCTTACATGTAATCCTTCTTTTGTAATTAATATAGATTCCGAACCAAAGTTTGAATGATGAACATCTTCCAGAGCACAAACATTAATTGTTAGCATTAACTCTTCTGCATTTAGCCCCTGATTCAAGGCAAGTGCCCCCAGGGCTCCCTCCAGGAGTGATTATCTTTCTTCAGTGATCCTGGTTAACCACCTGGCAAAACATCTTGCTGGTGACAGGAAAGAAGACTCACTTCAGTTCTCCCAGCATTGGTGGAGTACATACAACCCTCCAGGCACTGGGCCAGGGCTGAGGACATGGAGATAATCAACCCCTGCCCCTTTAGCAATTCTCAGATCTGGGTGGAGGGGCTGGCATGGAAACAAACATGTACCATGCAGAACGATGGGTTTTGTAACCGTTGCTAGAGGAGCACTGATGAGGAATGATTGACACTGTCTGAGGAGTCTCTAGGGAGCAGAAATAGGCTTCACAAAACAGGTGTCATCCGAGTGGGTTTTTAAAAAATATATATATTTTAGTTGTTGATAGACCTTTTATTTTATTCATTTATTTCTATGTGGTGCTGAGAATTGAACCCAGTGCCTTACACATGCTAGATAAGTGCTCTACCACTGAGCCACAACCCCAGCCCGAGTGGGATTTTGGAGGATGACTAAAATCTTCCCAAAGGATAAGTCAGGGAAAAGAATCCAGGAGAAAGGAAACACATATGGAAAAGCAGAGAGGTAACAAAGGACATGCTATGTCTCAGAAACTGGCAAGGTAGCAGAGATCCAGAAATGAGACTGAGTGAGGCAGGGGCAGCTTAATTTCAATGATCACCCCTCCATGGTCTGACAGGGGGGGACAAAAGCAAATTGAAGCTCTAGCTCTATAGCTGCTAAGTAAACAATAGAGAGATCACATTCTTATGTCTGTTCTGTGGTGTTGTAGGTCTTCTGCAAGGTCATAGTCTACTAATGGAAACTATCTTCTCAAAGGAATCCAACTCTTTCATATTTGAAAAGGCCACTGAATCTTTAGGCAATTGTAATAATGTGAAATGTGATTATTTCTGACTTAATTTTGAAGAACCTGGTATTTCATAGAAGAGGGATCCAGGACTCAGAGAAGTGAAGGAACCACTCAACCCTATCTTGGCAGGATAAGCTGGGCCAGCACTCAGCTTTCCTTAGCACCCACACTGAGCTTCCTCTCCTTTGTTTTTCCCCTTAAGTTGCCCAGGCTGGTGCTCTTCCTTCAATGGACATGGTAATTCTGGTTATTTCATCCTCTTCAGAAGGAAAACTTGCATATGACTTGGTGAAGTTTTCTGGAAACTTCCAGAACTAATTCTTTTCTGAATAAGGGCTTATTAAACATGCAAAATGAACCAAAATTTCTCAAGAGACTGTAGAAAAAGTTGGTCTAGCTTACAAAGCCTTAGGCACTCTAAAAATCATCTTTCAGCCTACCAAAATTTTACCAGTCCAGAAAATGCTCCCAGAACTCTATCTCTGATGATATGAGGTATAGACAATCTAAACTGAATACGTTTCCAACTTTTCATAAAATATTTACTTTCTTAGAATCAATTTATTTTTAGGACTGGTCTTTATCTTTCTAGTGCCAGACCTACTTTACAAAACTACTCCCTCATCTCACCCTAACCTGACTGGCTGCCCATTGATTAAAAACTGAAATTGGGATTCACAGCAAAAACTGAAACTGAGGCCTGAGACAGCCTGCTTGTCTTAGTGTCCACCTGTTCAGGTGCTCTGGGACCTGCTGCCCTCTAGTGGTTGCAACCTGGGGGTGCAGTATAACTTTCACTTGGCAAAAGGGAAAAATTAATGTGCTCAGAAATCATCATCTCCCTCCCCGCAAACTCCGGTGATTTTAGAGCTGACCTTAGTCCAGTCAAGGATCAGAGAGATTATATCTTTCAGCCAAGGACACACTAAAGAAGCCTGGAATGGAACCTCCATTCTCATAAAAGTCAGGGAAGGGAGAATTGGTCATCACCACTTTTTTTTTTTTTTTTGGTACTGGGAATTGAACCCAGGGGCACCTAACCACTGAACCACATGCCCAGTTCCTTTAAAAAAAAAAAAAAAAAAAAAATATATATATATATATATATATATATATACATACATAATATAAAAAATATATATATATATACATACATACATATATATGTATGTATATATATATATACATACATACATATATATTTAAAATATATATATTTTTTTTATATTAAGAGACAGAGTCTTACAAGTTACTTAGGGCCTCGGTAAATTGCCAAGGTTGACTTTGAATTCCAGTCCTCCTGCCTCAGCCTCCCCAGCCACTTGAATTACAGGTGTGCACCACTGTGCCTGCCATCACTTGAAATTTAGAAAAACAGTTATGCTTAAGTGTTGTGGAGTCAGGGGAGCCAGAAGTTACTGAGAAATTACTGGATCTGTCCATCAGTCACTCTGGCTTTTTTGAACATTTTTGTTAAGCCAAGGACATAGCATTTCAGTGTGGATCTAGATTCTTTTTTTTTTTTTTTTTTTTTTTTGGTGCCAGGGATTGAACCCAGGGGCACTTAACCACTGAGTCACATCCCCAGCCCTTTTTGTATTTTGTTTAGAGACAGGGTTTCACTGAGTTGCTTAGGGCTTGCTAAACGGCTGGGCCTGGCTTTGAACTCCTGATCCTTCTGCCTCAGCCTCCTGAGCTGCTGGGATTACAGGCATATAATCTGGTTCTTTTCCTCTTTACTCCTCAATGTCTAACCCTACATGTTTGACATACTAAATGCCCCAAAATACTTATGGGAAATAAATGATAGCACCTGGCACACTGTTAGCACTCAGTAAATGTTCTTATTAAGTAGATGTTATTATCTTGGTTTTACAGATGGAGAATTAAAGCATGGACAGTAAAAGATAGATCTAACATTATAAGCAAGATCCGAAACCCATGCTCTTTTTTGGGGGGTTGGGACAAATTAGGGATCGAACCTAGGGGTGCTCTACCATTCTACCTCCAAATTACATGCCCATCTCTTTTTACTTTTATTACTTTTTGCAGGGAGGTACCAGGGGTTGAACTCAAGGGCACGTGACCACTGAGCCACATCCCCAGCACTATTTTGTATTTTATTTAGAGACAGAGTCTCACTGAGTTCTTAGTGCCTTGTTTTTGCTGAGGCTGGCTTTGAACTTGTGATCCTCCTGCTTCAGTCTCCTGAGCCGCTGGGAGCACCCAGCTCTTTTTACTTTTATTTTGTGACAGGGTCTCACTAAGTTGCCCAAACTGGCCACAAACTTGCAATTCTCCTGCCTCAGCCTCCCAAGTCACTGGGATTACACACATGCACTACTACACCTGGTCTATGCTAACTCTTTAAATTCGATGCTATACTTTTCCCCTACTGTTGAATGGCTATATGCAAGAATGAGGGAATGAATGAGATTCTCTATTGCTGATGGCAATGCTAATAGTTGGCATTTGACTTTTCCATGGGAAGGATATTGGTACTTAGGATCTGGCTCTTCCTTATGCCCTGGGACCAAACAAGAGAGATGAAAACAATTTCAAATTAAATAAATAGAACTAAATGCTATCTTCAGCACAGAGGAGAATCCAGGTTTCTTCTAAATCAATGAAAACTTACTGTGTGGCATCTACTTCACCACAGTACTAGGACTGAGCACTGCGAGGATTAAAGATATCCCTGATTTTGAAAAGCTTGCAATCTAGATTCTTTTTAGTTCATAAACATAATGATTGTGTGTTCCCACCGTTGTGTGATATGTGCCTCCCTCTAAACTTTGTTATGATGTCAGCACATTACCCATCTGCTGTGGAAAAAAAGCTTGCAATCTAGTTGAGGAAACAAATACAATGCAAAGTGGATTACAATCATGAAAATACTTTATTGCATCCTATGACAGAGTGGTACTGATTGTTTATGTTAATTGACTTCAGAAAAGAAACAGCATAGGCTTGAGGATTCTGGGAAAACTTCAAGAAACAGAACTCTTGTAAAGTCTTGAAGAATGAGTAATTTCCTTTGATGTTATCTTTTATTCTTTTCTCTCCTTTATCTCCTGTATCCAGTTGGTTAGTCACAAATGAGCATCAGTTCTTTCCAAGTGATTTGTGTGCCAGTTCCTTACTTTCCAGGTCAGAGCTGTGTTAGCTAGATTTTCATTGCTGAGACCAAAATACCTGACAAGAACAACTTAGAGGAGGAAAAGTTCATTTGGGCTCAGTTTCAGAGGTTCAGTCCATGCCGGCCAACTTCATTATTCTGAACCTGAGGTTAGGTAGAACATCATGGCAAGGAGCCACAGGGAAAATAAACCAGGGCACTTCTTCTCCAGCCACACCCCACCTGCCTATAGTTACTACCTGGTTAATTCATTAAAACTAGGATGAACTAGGTTACAGCTCTTATAATCCAAACATTTCACCTCTGAATATTCCTGCATTAACGCAGGAACTTTGTGGAGGTCACCTCATATCCAAACCATAACAGTTAGTCATGGTCCCAGGTTCAGTCTTCTTATTACTTCATGCTTGGAGGTGCCCTAATATCTGTGACTTGTCTCCTTGCCACCAGTTTTACCTTTTCAATTCCTTCTAATCACCTCTTTGGGATTAGCCTTATTATCACGTCACTTGTGTGATTCATTCCTTCCATTTTCCCTTCAACTGATATTTCTTGAGTATCTACTACGTGCCAGAAACTTATTCTTCAGGTAACAGAGATTCAGTACTGAACAAGATATGCAAGGAAGATTCCTGACTCCCTGTCATTTATATGCTAGTGAAAACACAATGAGACAAAACTCCAGTGGAGCCTATTCCTTGAGGACTACACTCCAGACTTTCCCCAGGGGAGACCCTCCCTACCGCTTTCCCCCACTTCTTCTCCCACCGTTTCCCAAAGGACATCTCAGCTCACCATCCCCCACATATGCCAAGCCTTCTTCCTGCGGTTTCTCCCGGGATCTACCTGCTTCAGTCCTCCAAGGCTTAGTTCTAGCTCTGCATCCTATCTACCATTCTCTTCTATTAGTGTTTCTCATGTTCCATTACTGTTTACCTGTTCCATGGGTATTCTTCAGCTCCCACTCATCTCACAAGATTGTAACCTCCTTGACAGCCACAACCCTGTCCTATATTTTTCCATCCTGACCTCCCCAATAGTACATGACTCAATAATGTGCAAATAATGGGTTCTTTTCTCTTCCTCCTTTTTTTCCTCCTACAATAACAATTAACATCTGTAAAGCACTTTACAAAGTGTTTTCATTAATACAGTATCTATCAAAAGCTACAAAGTATCCTTCTATCAATTACCAATAAATATTTAATGGATTCATAGGTTAAAAGGGGAAGGCATACACCAGCAAGGCGACAAAGATGGGAATGATCCCAGCATGTGCAGAGGGCAGTGAGAATATAGCCCAACTGGAGAGAGGACAGTGAACACCCTAGAAAATTTGGAAAATGAAAACTAAAGGTAACAGATAAAACGTACCTCACTAATATGGTTAGGGTTAGTATTTAGGTGAATTTATTTCTGGACTTTTAAAGAAATTTTTTTTAGTTGTTAATGGACCTTTATTTATTTATATGTGGTGCTGAGACTCAAACCCAGTGCCTCACACATCAGGCAAGTGCTCTACCACTGAACCACAACCCCAGCCCTATTTCTAGCCCTTTTAGAAACTTTTTTTTCTTTTGCAGAGCTGTAATAAGTCTCCATAAAATTTTGTGTCCTACTTTTTTTCACTTAACATTCTGAGCACTGTTCCCTGGTGCTACAGAGTCTTCATAACAGCCATTCGTAGTGAATGCATAATATCCTAGAGTGGCTACATCCTCATTTACTTACCCATTTCTCTATTGTTGGACACGATGTTTTCCCCATTTTATACTATTAAAATGAGCACTGCAACAAACTTGTTGCATAGAGAATGGAAAGAAACTGGGTCTTGGGGGAGACTCCAGCTGCTTGATGAAGGCTCACCTGGGCCTGAAGCGTTTCTGGACTTTTCCATTACATAAGCCAGGAAGATTAAGCCCTTATTGCTTAAGCCAATTGGAGTTACATTTTCTCTGACTTGCTACCCATGTTATCCCATCTAACACAAGATCTCCAAGGGCAGGACCCTATTTGTCTTCCTCACTGCTATAGTCCCACTTGAATCCTCGTCAAAGGCATGGTGGCCTGCAGAAAGGGTAGGAACTTAATAAATATGCAGAAATAAAAGAATATGACCTCTCTTTTGAACTATCCCTTCTGGGCCATTGATTAAGTGGGGTCTTAGTATTTCTATCAATCTGTTTGAACTTCTCCATAAAAATATTGCCTCTTTGTCACATTTGCCACTAGTAATTCTTCATTTTTTTGGCCTTCTTTAGCTATTTGTTTTGTAATACTAGGGACTAAATCCAGGGATGCTCTACCACTGTGCTACATTTCCAGTCCTTCTTATGTTTTACTTTGGGACAGGGTCTCACCAAGTTGCCTAGGCTGGCCTTGAACTTTTTTTTTTTTTAAAGGTGGTGCTGGGGATTGAACTCAGGGCCTTGTGCTTACAAGGCAAGCACTCTACCAACTGAGCTACATCCTCAGCCCCTGGCCTTGAACTTTTGATCCTCCTGCCTCAGTCTCCCAAGTTGCTAGGATTACATGGGTGCATCAGTGTGCCCACCCTTTTTATTTATTTATTTTTTTAGTTGTAGATGGACACCTTTATTTTTATTTATTTATGTTTACGTGGTGCTGAGGATCGATCCCAGTGCCTCACACACACTAGGCGAGTGCTCTATCACTGAGTCTAACTCCAGTGCCCCTTTTTAGTTTTTTAATTCAGAAAGTTGACATGCTTATGAGCCAACATATTTTCCTTCATGGCCATTCATGTTAAAATTCTAAATATATCCTTTTCAGATTTAATATTCAATTGTATTTTCTTCAAGTTTTTCTAAAGTTAATTTTTATTTTATTTTCTTTTGTGGGGGCATATGGGGATTGAACTCAGGGACACTTAGCCACTGAGCCACATCTCCAGCCCTATTTTGTATTTTATTTAGAGGCAGGGTCTTACTGAGTTGCTTAGGTCCTCACTTTTTGCTGAGGCTGTTGCTGGCTTTGAACTCAAGATCCTCCTGCCTCAGCCTTCCGAGCTGCTGGGATTATAGGCATGTGCCATCACACTCAGCTTCTTTTATCCTTTCTAAATGCTTAATTGGGTCTATTTCTGCCTAACCAGTCTGTTAAATTGATGTATAAGCGATGTAATGTTTTACTACTTGCTAAGGCTTAATACTCCTTCCAATTAAGCTCTGCCTTTAAATTTTTCTTTGGCTGTTTTCTCCTGTTTATTCTTCCGGTGGATTTTAAAATAATTATATCAATTCTAAAAAGACTCTATTGAATTATAGTGTCATTTACTGTAATTACACAAAACCCCCCAAAAATTAAGTTCAGTCTCAGTAGTGCATGCCCAGCTCCCAGGGAGATAGGGCAGGAGGTTTACAAATTTTAACTCAACCTAGGCTAAGCAACATCCTGTCTCAAAAATAAAAAATAAAATGGTTCTAGAGATGTAGATCAGTGGGGTAAATCATTTGCCTAACATGTATGAGGCCCTGGGTTCAATTCCCAGTACCACAAAATATAAGGAAATTAAAGAATTGACATCTTTATAATGATAATTTTCCTACCCATAAATATTTTTCTCCTTTGAGTTTTTCTGTTTCTCAAGAACATTTGGTCGATTTTTTCACATAGATCATCAACATCTCAAATAAGAGTTATTCCTAGGCATTTTCTATTTGTACTTATTATATTATGCTGTTTGGTAATTGGAATATTGTTCTACATGGGGAAACTTGATACTTGCCATCTTTAAAGTCCTCTCCACTCTTAATTGTCAATGCATTCTTTCCTTTCTTAGCCGGCCCCCTACAATGACTGCCCACAATTCTGGATTTTGCCCTGCGTAGCTAAGTGGAATAAAATTGTTCCTCCTCCTAAGAGACGGATGTTCATCTCTTGAGACTGCTATCATGTTTCTCATCAGCCTCCTTTTGTCCTCGATAAATTGCCCCAACTGATAGAATGAAAATAGCATTTGGAAAAGATTCAAAAGGCAGTGGTAAGAAGGATGGATTTAGGTAGGAGACTAGAGGTGAGGGACTGGCTTCAGTGGTAATCTAGGCTTAGGGAGATGGCTTATCTAGGCTGTGAACATGGGAAGGGGCCCATGTAAGAGATATTTAGAAGGAGGAAACATTTTAGGGCTTGTTAACAAACTGGATACAGTTGGATCTAGTCATGGAAAGAAATGTAAAGATGACTTGAAAATGTCTAATCTGACTAGGTGCAGTGATACACACCTATAATTTCAGCAATTTGGGAAGCTGAGGCAGGACTGCAGCCTCAGCAATTCAGCAAGACCCTGTCTGGAAAATAAAAAGGGCTGGGGATGTAGTTCTGTGGTAAATTGGCCCTGGGTTCAATTTCTGGTAACAAAGAAAAGAACATGTCTAGTTGGAATCGCTGAAGGTTTATGATTCTTCTAAGAGAAAGAATGAAGAAATTGAAAAGGGGAAAAATTTGGGAGGGAATAAATTTTGGACCTCTTGACCTGAGATGACAATACAGCCTAGGAGAGAGGTCTGTTTTATAGACCAGTGTTCTTCAAATTTTTTTACCAAGAAAAAAATGTTATTTTACATAGCAAGTCAGTTAAAAGACAAACACATACTGAAAGATACAAACAGAAAGATCGCAAACCTTCCACAGACATAGGCGAGTCTGGACCTGGGAACCAGTGAGAGGTAGGAAAGAGCTGGGTTGAGTCATCAGCACTGACTTGATAGATTAAGTCATGAGGATTAATGATTTCCTTTCCCTCAACAGTCTGAGATTCTGTGGTCTCAGACTTGGCCACTAACACTCTCTCAGGAAATTAATTATCCTGCCACCATCTACCCTCAATCCCATATTCCAGAGGGCTCCAGGGAGAAAGATTCCAGCAGAAAGGTCACACACATTTTAGAGGGTAAATAGGTCTCAGTGCCAACACACAGAGCATGCTAATCTAGAAATTACTCGCCTTTAAGAAACATCTCTTATACTTAGCCTTCCCTTTCCTTGGAAGAGAGGGGTTTGAGAATATTTAGGTCTCCAAATTTTGAGTTTCAAGGCCATGGTGCTTAGAACTGGGACAAGATAGATAGGAAACAATTACTCCCTGCAAAACTAGAGTTCTAAATCAAAGCGTGGAAAAGAGGCCAAGAGCCCTAGGCTAGCATCTGCTGTCGGGTCAGAGCCTGAACAAGCTCAGGCCCACGCTCAGCAGCTTGGCTCTGAGGCATGAGGAAGCCCAGAGAATTATTAGAGTTCCCACAGAAAACAGACCCATGTAGTGAAGAATTGGTTAGAGAAGGAAAGCTGCTTTTCTAGCCTGAAAGACATTACCCTCCTTGGTCAAACTGAATTTGCTTTAATCTGTTTCATGTCAGAGCATCTTTCCAAAGTGGGAACACTTCATAATGGGACATTTCCTAGTGAAAGTTACTTTTAAATAGAGCTAAAATTAAGCCAGTCCATTTTTGGCCTTAGAAACAGTTTTTTAAAGTTCCAGTGCTCTATTTGGTTGAAATACCATAACACTGTCCAGCTTTTTCCTGTTTGGGGAAAGGATGCATGATGAAGTAGAAGGCAGGGGTGGTTGCTGGGGAGGCCAGGAGTGCTCCTGCAAGCTTCTTTTCCCATGTTGGGGCCGATGCTCCAGGTTAATAGGAGGCTGTTGATGACGGCTACATGTCTGGGCAGCTCTTAACACCCAGCTCTGAGAAACAGGCCCTCATGGCAAAGGTCCCAAAGAGGAATATTCAGTCCTCCCTCTACAAAATATTGAAGCAGTACAGAGGAATTGGCTTTTAAAAAATGACAAAACACAGGCAATAAACGGGCCATAGAAGCCAGGAGCAGCTTACTCACTACTCTCTCACGCCCTGAGTGCTCTTTCTCCTGAGCACCCCGACCCCCAATTTCCATCCTTAACTGAAAAGATTGCCAACATATCAACTAGCTTCCCCTGACTGCTCTCTCCTCCCATGAGCCCTCCTTATCCCAAGGCAAGCCCTTCTTCCTTTTGACAGTGGTGTCTAAACTCTGGGAAACAAACATCAGAGGTACTTTTTTGTCCAAGAAATCTCTTAAAGCACTAGTTCCAGTCTTCAGACCATTTCATTATCTCTAACTCAAATCTCTGCCCCTCCCGCCAAGCCCAGGAGGCCCAGCTGGAGAGCCTCCCTTTCCTGTATGGCAGCAGACTCACTCCATACGCCCTCAGCCAGGCCAGTCTTCTTGGCACTCTGGCCAACCCCACCCTACTTCCACTCTGTTAATATTCTGAGACAAACAGTCGAGATAGACCCATGCCAAGCAAGACTGCCAGGGAAAAAAGAAAACCACGGCTGTCAGAACACAAATCCAGGTCCAGGGAGGGTTTCCGATGCATTTTGAAATCCGTAGTGTGAATTAGCTAGGAAATAGAAGGGGAAGAAAAGTAATAGGAAAAGTTACACTCTCAACTGAAGAAAAGGGGACTAGAAATGAAACAGGGCCAGGGAATGGGGGAGGGGTTGTGTTTCCGATTTCTGTGGCCCAAAGAGGAATCGTGTAAATTCGGCTATGTCGCCAATTAGCCCTGTAGTCAATTGCCTTTTTGGCAGAAAGAAGAAAAGAAAATCATTGGACTAATTGAATGATGCCCAGAGATAGTCAGAAACTAAGCCCTTGAATAGCTGCAGTCAGCATTTCTGCAGGGTGTTTTTCCTTTCTGCCAAGGATGTAGAGTTGCTCATTTACCTCCAGGGCTGACTGGCATATCTCTATGTTATCTCAGCACCTCTACCTCCAACCAGTCCTTTTCCAAATGAGGAGGACACAGAGTGGCCAAGCTTAGGAATCCCACAAGGCTACTGCCTCAGAAAGGGTCAAAGCTAAAGACAGGGGCCACCTTCTGTGATGAGGACTCAGACCCCACAGATGGTCTGCTTCTAACTCCACTGATGGCCAAAGCATCCTCATATCACAGTGTTTGGGACATTTGGACCACACCTTTCAGATGTGAACAACAGGTGCCCATATTCAAGAGGCCCACCTGATGTTTTGAGTCCCTCCTTCTCCCAATACTGGGTCCATTGAACCCAGGACCTCATGTATGTTAGGAAAGGGTTATAATATTAGCTATATCCCCAGTCCCTAAAATTATGTTTTTTCATCTTCCCCAAAAAGTAAAAAAGGAAACCAGATCAAGTAGTTAAACAGACATATTAACACAATTTATTAAATTCACCATACAAAGAATATGCCACAGAAAAAAAATTACAAGAACTTGAAGGGATATGGAGATCATCTGGCCCAACATTTTCATCTCACAAATGAGGGGACTGCCTGAAGTCCCTGAACACCACTATGAACAAAGCCAGAACATGAGCCCAGTCCTGATACACAGAAACACATAGACATAAGGGTTTTGATTGTTAGCCAAGTAGAGCCTAAGACTTAATCCACATTTGTTTTTAAGTTCTGTTTCCTAAAGTACCACATTCTGATGATTATATACTTCTTGAGGTTGCAGGAAAGTCCTAAAGGAAACATGACAAGCTACAGGGTCATTCAGAACCAGGGCTAAAGACTAATTATAGAGCAGAGGGGTTCAGAGAGGTTAGCGAAGAACCCATCCCTGCCCTGAAAGAGTTTTGATCACCCTGTTCCCCCAAACAATATATACTCAGACCCCAGTGCCTCAGGGAAAGTGTACTTGCTTTCTTGAGGTACAGATCAAGTTTGGAGGAGAAAGGGAAAAGAAGCAGGTGGAGGAAAGGGCAAAAAAGGTTTATCACAATGTCACTCTGAAATCAAAAAGGCCAATGGGAACATTTTTCCAAGTTGCAAGCAAATCCAAAACCTCAAAGAGAAGGCCATAGGACTTTGGTATCAAATCAATGATGAGCTGTAGGCAAATCACCAATAACTTAGCAAAATAAATACAATGAGGGTTTTGCTGGGGCTGACATAATTCAGTGAAAACACAGATGAGGTGCTGGGTCAGAAAGACTTTAGGCGTGCCATGCAGTATACCTTAGGGGAAAACCCTAAGAGAGCCTAGGAGCTTTCACAACAGAGAGAAGTCAAAAATAACTTCCCATGGTCCTACATAGTCTTCTTGCTTTAGCTACTCCCTGATTTTACATTCCCTTGTCTCCAGAAACACAAGGTTGTCCAGTCAAAGTTTAGGTTCCCTGACTAACCAGGCCTCAGCAGGTGGCCCAACTGTCTGTAGAATGCCAAGGTCCACATGGGCTGAGGGTGGAGCAAGTAGAAAAACAAACAGTTAGTTGCTAAGAACTGAGCTGTGTTTGCAGAAGGAACTTCATTCCCCTAGGACACATTCCAGTCACTCTGGACATCTGGGCCTCCAACTTTCAGGGTTGAGACAAATCTTATTACCTCATCCTGACTCAATGAGGGCCTGGCTTCTGGTACTGCTGGACTCCAGGAGACCAGAAGGGAGGTTCTGCTATAGAGAAAAGTAACTACAGGAATAAGGATATTGCCCTAGCTCCTGCTAGCAGGATAAGTCTTCCCAAGGGCTGCAGGGCCCAAAGGAGGTGCTCATGCTCCATCTGCCCAGCAAACAGAGGACAAGAGCTTGGGACCAGCGGAGCACATAAGCCCCAAGTCCTGGGTATAGCCAGGGAACAGTCATGAAGTCAAAGTCAATGTAACAGCCTACAGGGAAGGTGGGCTTCTCCGCAGGTGACAGGTGGAAACAGTGGCAACATCCATCTCCTTGCAGCTCAGGTTTCCACAACCCGGATGAGAGGCATGGGCTTAGGGCTGGGGGGCTTGGATATCCTAACACTGAAAAGAAAGTTGGAAATAATGAGTACTGTGTTGTTGCCCACTCTTCACACAGCATCCCCTCCACATTTGCCTCTGGAATCTTGCACTTCAGTGCTAGCTGATCTCTTGAGTTTCAAGTGCTTTGCAACAGTAAGTTTTAGTAACATCTAAGAGATTTGGGGCATGATACATGTGTCTGGTGGCATGGGTAATGAAAAGACAGGGGCAGCCACATATAGTGGCACATGCCTGTAATCTCAGGGATTCAGAAAGCTGAGGCAGGATGACCCCAAGTTCAAGATCCTGTCTCAAAATAAAAAATATAAAAATAAAAAAGACTGGGGGTATAGCTCAATGGCAGAGCACCTCCGGGTTTAATCCCCACTATCCCCTGTCCCCCCAAAAAGGTAAGGGCAGTTAAACATCTGAGAAGTTTATTCCTGAGAAGGATATACCTGTGATTCTTGATTTTTTCAGTAGTTTGGGCCCTTTTGTGACTCTATATAAAGACCCTTTCTTAAGATAGACTAATAGTAACATACATATTGATAATATGCAAATATTACTAACAAATTTGCATGCAATCTCTGGAGGTTCACACACCTCTAGAATCCTTCTATGGACCTCCTTGGCTTCCTGATATCTGGCTTTATTCTAAATAGGCCAGAAAATGGTTCTGATAGAAAATGGGCCAGATCAGAGACTGAAAGAGCAAAGTTAGATTTAAAAGAGCCTTGTCCTTGCCTTTGTACCAAAGATTTTGCATAGGTCTGTCCCTCCATTCCTTCCTTCTCACCTGGGCCCACTCTATAACAACGCACTCACCCGCCCAGGTTCTCTGTCTTGGTCCAGGTCTGGGTGCTGAAGTTACCGTGACTGATTTGTTTCTCTATTAGGTGTTCCATGCGGTCGTGCATCTCTAAATTCTGCAATACAAGCTTTGAGGTTACAACAGGCCCTTCTCTGGCTTGTCATCTGTCAGTTAGCTAGCTCCTTCTGGTCTCTCTACCTCTGTCTATGCTGCTCCTGCCGCACCCCTAACATGCTCCCCACCTCCCTTCTCCCTTCATTCCTGTCACTATAGATGACACTTCCTCCAACATCTGTTCCCCAGTAACTGTGCAATACTCATTATTTCCCATGTGTCTCTATCAATACGTTATCCTATTAAGTATTCTTGGGTTATTTTTTTAAATGTATTTCTATCTCTTAACTCTACACAACAAACTCACTAAAGATAAACAACCTGTCTCCCATTTGTCTCCCCCACTACAAAAATCATCATGCAGTGGCTGCAAAATGATCTTCAGGTAGTCAATGGTCAGGAAGGGCTCTGTAGCAAAGTGGAAGCTAGACTCGGAAGACAACCCATTAGCTAACTGGCCTCATCACCTTAGCCATGGAGAAGACTTCAACTATGGAATGCCTTCTCCTTCAAAGCCCAGCTCCATTGTCAGTTCCTCCACAAAGTCCACACAGTTAAAATTTTCCATGGCAGGTGGCTTGCACCATGATATTATGTCCCTTGAGGGCAGGGGCAGGTCTTACCATTGCCAGCAATTCCCCAAAGGTTTCAGAAAATGTTTACTCAACTGAAATGACCACCAAGCAACTTTAAAGATATGTGTCACTTCTAAGTAGCAAATAGATAGGACCAGACTCCTTCCATCACTGTTCCCTCCCTCAAGAGCCCTGCTCTCTGCTAGAGCTGCCTAGTACACATACCTCTGCCTCCAGATAGGCAACTTTCTCCTTGAGCTCCTGGATGGTGGCATCCTTTGACTGAATCACAGCTTTTGAATTCTGGAGCTGCAAAGATGTAGGAAACACTGGAGCTCCTTTTGCAATGACTCATTACACACATACCAAACTTCACCCCATCTGCTGCGGAAGCCAGCAGAGATGAAAGGCAGAGCTGTGCAACTATCAAGTGACTTAATTAGCTTTTCCACAAAAGCTTTGTTTTGGTCAATATTACACTCTTGATTATCCTTGGGATGGGGGAGGGGAGGTATGAGGAGAATATCACTCTTATTATCCAAAATATATTAATATATAACCTATTCCACTTGGCTCTTGGAAAATGCAAATTATTTATTCATTTGAGAAATATTTATCAGGCCAGAGGTTGAGGCAGGAAGATTGCAAGTTCAAGGTCAGTCTGGGCAATAGCAAGATCCTGTCTTAAAATAAAAAAATAAAAAGGGTTGGGGATATAGTTCAGTGGTAGGGTACTTGCCTAGCATGTACAAGGCCCTGGATTCAGACCCCAGTATCATAAACAACAACAAAAAATACTGAGTGCTTACTGCATGACGATACCACAATACCTGCTCTAGACAATGGGAAACAGCAGCAAACAAAGTAGATACAAGTGAAGCTGAAATGAAGGAAATAGGCCCTTCTGACTAGGGGTAGGGGTAGGTGCAGGGTGTGTGTGTGTGCGCATGGGTGTGCGCATGGGTGTGTGTGTGTGTGTGTGTGTGTTTAGTACTGGGGATTAAATTCAGGGATGGTTTACCACTGAGCTACATCCCTAGAACCTTTATATTTTTATTTTTTATTTATTTTTAAAATTTTTTTTTGGTGATGCTGGGGATTGAACCCAGGGCCTTGTGCTTAGGTGGCAAGCTATATCCCCGGTCCTATGTTTTTATTTTGAGACAGGATCTCACTGAGTTTCCCAGGCTGGACTTAAATTTGTAATCCTCCTGCTTCAACCTTCCAAGTAGATGGGATTATAGGTGTGTGCCACCAGCACCCAGCTCAATTAAGGGGTCTCAAATTCTCAAAACAATTCTACAAACCAGCATGTCCTGAAGGTGCTACCCTAAAGCTTAGGTACAGTAAGGTACAAAGGTTGATAATTTGCAAACTGATAAATGGATTTATTATGACTCGGTTATTCATTTACCAGCACTCTTCAGAGTATAAGGGAGATGAACCTTTCCTTCCTTTCCCATTGGATAGCAAAATCCAAATGGCCAAAAAAAAAAAGGAAAGTAAATCCCAATAACTCAAACCCTAGTAATTTGTAGATATAAATGTTTCATGAGAAATACATGAATATGAGCCAAGTTACCCAGAGAATAAATAAATAAAAGCACAGACATGGGGGAATAACCCAGGGCAGGTTAAGATCTAACTTTCCTTACCTGCTCAATCATTTGCCTGACTTTCCGCTGCTGGCTCTTGAGCATGTCATCCAAGTGGTGGATCTTCTCCCGCAGCCCAGCCACTTCCTTTTCCAAGGTAGCAGCCCTGGGAATAAAGACCAGAAGTCTGAGGCAAGAGGGAAAAGATGCCAGTCACAGGAAGAGGAGACTGAACTTGAACTTGGGAGGTTCCCACCAAGTTTAATTCCCTCTGATTTCCCCAGCAGTTTGATCTAAAGAATAGATGGTTAGACACCTTAGAACATCACATTAGAAGCATAATCAGAGATCATCTAGTCTAAATAAGGAAAGTATAATTCAGATAAGCTAGAAGGGATAAGTATTCTGGATAGCTCTAGAGAGTAAAACTAGAACCAACAAGTAGGTGGTGGGAGGTGGTTTTTATATTAACACAGGAAAAATTCTCAGTATTAAAGCTGTCAGAAAGTGGGTTGCCTCACGTGTAATGAGTTCCTCATTACTGGGAAGATTCACGTATGAACTTAAATATATTTACATATATATGTATTTTTTTTGTCCTGGGGTTTCAACCCAGGGGGTGCTTTTACACTGAATTACACTCCCAGCCCTTTTTATTTTATTTAGAGACAGGTTCTCATTAAGTTGCTGAGGCTGACCTCAAACTCACGATACTTCTGCCTTAGCCTCCTGAACCACTGGGATCACAGCTGTGTCTATGCCAGGCTAGAACTGGAATTTTTATGTTCAACATCATCAAACTGGCAGGAACTTTGTATCAGGAGGGAGATAAAATTTAAGGATACTTAAAGCCTCTACACACAATTTTAAATCTCCTATTCCTAAACCACTATTGCTTCCTTTGTATTCTAAGCAAATTGAGCCAAGATCCCCAATAAGAAATATATATTTGGTCTTTGTTCCTTGTGCTTGTGAGGCAAGCACTCTACCAACTGAGCTATATCCTCAGTCCACTGTCCCCAGTTCTTGACAGAGAATTTCTAAACTCTTATAATTTCTAACTAGAGGAGTGATAGGGGCATATTTTGTTATAATATTTGGTCTTTGTTTCTAGTTCCTGAAAAGACCCTTAGGGTCTCCAGGAATGATTAGTGTGTCTTTTGTAGGCTAATGAGGTGACTGGTGACTGAGGTTCCTAGAAGCTTCAGGATGGGGGCTAGTCACCAGAAAGCAGGGTATGATTAAAGGATTGGAAATTTCAGTCCCACCCACAACCTTTCAGGAGGAGAGAGGGGATAGGAGTTGGAGATTGAGTTAATCATGAATGGCAAGTGATTTAATTAATCACACACGCATACTGGAATATCTGCTATAAATCCTAAACAAGGGGATTAGAGAACTTCCAGGTTGGTGGATTCATCCATGTGCCAAGAAGGTGGCATACCCCAACACCCTGGAGACAGTAGCTCCTGCACCTTTCTATATCTCTGCCTCTTCATTTGAATCTTTTATAATAAACCAGTAAATGGTTTCCTCAGTCCTCTGAGCTATTACAGCATATTGTCAAAACTTGAAGAGGCAATTACGGGAACCCCTCGATTTGTAGCCAAGTGAGAGAAAAATGTGGATACCTTGGATCCACTAACTGTGACTGGCATCTAAGTGGGGGCAGTCTTGTGGGACTGAGCCCTTAACCTATGGAGTCTACACTAATTCTGGGCAGTTAGTGTCAGGGTGAATTAAGTTGTGGGACACCCGGTTTGTGTCAACAGAGAACTGGAGAATTCCTGATGTGGAAACCTACACATTTGGTGTCAGAAGTGTTATGAGAAGAGCAACAGTTTTCCTTTAGTCAGGTTTGGATTCCTGAAGAGCTGCTCTTACCAACTTCTAGTTCTGCCTGAAGAAACTGACAAACACATGCTGTTAGATGGAGGGCATTACTCAAGATAGAGTGGCATACAGTACAATCTGAGCTATCCCACATTCTTCCTAAACTTCAGATCTCTACCCTCAGTTCTCTAATTCCCTATTTCTTAGTCTCCTTTTATTTAGAAAACCATCATTTACAATGCATAGCTATCACCTGTATTTCTATGACTAAACAGGCTAAAGCAGGAGAACCACAAGTTCAAGGCCAGTCTCAATAACTTAGCAAGACCCTGTCTCAAATAAAAATTAAAAAAAAAAAAAAAAAAAGACTCCTGGGTTCAATTTCCAGTACCAAAAGATGCATAGCTATTTATTGATTACTATTTCCAAATCTACGTTTGGGATTATCTAGTCTGTTTTGTTTCTTACTCCTCCCCTCTTGGTCTATGAACACCTCAAACACAAAGAAAGGAGTACTGAGTACAGTCATTCCCCAGTATCCAAAGGGATTGGTTCCAGGAACCCTATGGAATACTCAAGTCCCTTAAGTCAAATGGGGTATCTGCACACATAAAACACATGCATATTCTTCTGTATACTATAAATTGTCTCTAGATTACTTATAATAACTAATATAATGCAAATGCTATAGTTAGTTATGCTGCATTGTAATAGGTAATGATGACTAGGAAAAAAGTTTGCACATGTTTAGTACAGGTGCAATTTTTTTTCCCATCTGACATTTTCAATCCCCAAATGGTTAAATCTGCAGATGTGGATACAAAGGGCTAATCATAACTTAAAGAAATTCTGACATAAAGTCAAATCAGAAAGGAGCCTACAATAAGATGCCTGCATTTTCCATGCCAGGAAAGACAAATCTAGGTTGTCCAAAAGGAGAGAAATAGCCCCCTTAAGACTGAGTGGTTCTGATTGTGTCTGTTAATCCTGAAATTCCTTGCAAGGCCCTTTAGGTAATGTCTGCTGAACTAAAAAATTGTCCATCTTATACAATGAAGATCAGACCCAATATGCTGATGTTAAATCTTATTTACTATTTGAGATAGCTTCTTTTCTCCTCCGATCAGACGGAATTTGCAAAAACCCTCTAAGCTGGGATCT
The DNA here is from genome assembly GCF_902686445.1 of Sciurus carolinensis. NCBI lineage: Eukaryota > Metazoa > Chordata > Mammalia > Rodentia > Sciuridae > Sciurus > Sciurus carolinensis. The sequence continues at coordinate 97,991,584 of NC_062213.1, forward strand.
AAGTGATCCCCTATATGCCACGGTGGACATGTAGGTCTCAGTTTCTACCTAAATTGCTTCCAGTAACAGGAAGTCCTCATGAAACTGCTCACTGTCTTTCATCAGCATGATTGAGGAGGAAGTTACTTGACTCTCAGCTTGTAGTCAGAATCTGCTTTTGGGGGTCGGAAACCATGGAGTGATACAACCAGTGGAATCACCTTTGGAATGAGTGGCTGTGACAGCAGATGCTTTACCAGTTCTCTCTTGACCTCGGCTATAAAATCATAAAAATTGGGCTGTGGGTATAGCTAAGTGGTAAAACACTTGCCTAGCATGCACAAGGTCCTGGGTTCAATCCCCAGCACTGCAAAAATAGATACTCAGATATCTAGATATTAAAAAAAAACTTTAAAATAAATTTTTTTAAGTTATTGATTGCCCCACGGAAAATGAAATCCCAGTAGACAGCAGCCTTCCAAATAGTGTCTCCCTGGGTGGGGCTCCACCCTGATCAAGCATGTTGTGAGTCAGAACTGGAAGAATGGAGGTCAGCACCAGCTTCCTCCCCAGACCTGGCCACCATGGGAGCTGCAGGCTGCATGGCCCGCCCTCTCCTCCCTGCACTCAACTTCACACTGAATAAGAACTCTTACTTTTCTTGTTCTGCTTGGCAGTCAGTGTTCTTGCTCTGAAGTTCCTCTAGGGCCATCTCCCCTTCTCTGACTTTTGCCAGTAAGGCCTGATGCTCCTGGGTGGGTCAAAGGAAAAAAACATCTAACATGAGCAGATGGCAACCGTTTCTGTGTTTGGGGTAAGACAGGCACTAAGGTTGGGACTCAGCCCCTACTGGTCCTGGGCCAGCTGCCAAAGTGCAGCAGGCCAAGCTGGTTTGATGGGGTGCCCTCCCCAGTCAGGGAGAATCCTTCCCACCATCAGCACACAGAAATTTCCCAGCCTCACCCAGCTGCCCGGAGGAAGAATCTGGTGCTACATTATGCAAGTCCATCTGCCAGCTCTGGTGGCCAGTCTCTGAGGAACCAGGTCAAATTTTCAAAAATAAGCCCCAAAGGAGCATTTAGCTAGATGTGCATCTAGTATGAACCCAACTAAAGTGGAAATGGGTTCAACTCTGTTTAGGGGGAAACTGATGGTAGATGATAGAAAAACCTTCCTGGGCTAGCTACATGGCCCAGTGGTAGAGCACTTGTCTAATATGCATGAGGCACTGGCTTCCATCCCCAACACCACTAAAAAAAAAAAAAAAAAAAAAAAATTTAAATTTAAAAAACCCTTCCAATTCCTTAAGGACTAAAGGTATTCAAAGGGATTTACCAGAGCTGTGAAATGTGCTTTTTTGGAGCTGCTTGGAAAAAGGAGAGCCTCAGCAATCATCTTGATCAATCCTGGGGCCCTTCCAGCCCTACAGTCCAGGTGCTGAAACACAAGCCCCCAACCATTACCGTCTCCATGCCCAGCAAGCGCCTCTGCAGCTCTCCGATTTCTGCTTCTTTCTGCTCCACTCTGTCCTCTTCTCTCTGAAGGGCCACATTGCTCTGTTCTGCTTCTCGCTGGTATCGGCTGAGTGTGACCTATGACACAGGATGAGCATGTGTTCAGTGGTGGGCAAAAAAAGCAAACATGAATAAAATCCTTAGAAAAGAACCCAGGAACCTGGCGGTGGGGGTGGCCCTCTGGAGCAGTGATGGGTGAAAGATAGCAGCTATGGTAAGTGCACTGCCACTTTCCATCCCTGTTCAGGACCACCTTGGAGGACTTGCATGGACTAACTCCATCTCTAAAACTCACTAGCACAGTTCACTGAACTATACTTTAATGTGACACCTGGCTGGGTGTAGTGGTTCATGCCTGCAATCCTAATGACTCGCTCAGGAGGCTGAGGTAGGAGGATCACAAGTTTGAGGCCAGCCTCAGCAACTTATGAAGGCCCTAAGCAACTTTGAGACCCTATCTCAAAATAAAAACTAAAGAGGGATGGGGATGTAGCTTGCGGTAAAGCCTCTGGGTTCAATCCCCAGTACTAAATAAATAAATAAAGAAATAAAGTGAAGCAAGTGACACTTTTCAGATAGCTAATTTCAATTTCCTACCAATCCTCCAATGCCATCACGCTTACCCCAATGTTGTGGCTTTCCTACTAATTCAAAAGTAAATAATCCATGTCCTTCTTTTTCCCCAACTCTTCCTCATTCTCACGTCAAAAAACATTTCAGAGGCTAAGAACTAAGGCATCTGGAGGGGCTAGTAAGTACCAGCAAGAATTTGTAGTTTGTTGGAGATGAGAAGACAACTTGGAAAGGACAGAGCAGAATTTTAGACTGTTAGAATAAGAAAGGAAGCTAAGAACTTTTCTTGCCTCATATCCTCCCACCTGCATCTCACCAATTCCTACTTACCCTTCAAGTCTCACTTAGACTCCCTGTGGCTAGGGAGCCTTTAGGGACTGGGGAAGACACCCACAGAGGACACAGAGCCCTCCCATCTTATTTGCCCAGTCCCTTGTGTGTTCTTCTGAGAGGACTGTCAAGCTTCATGCCGGTATAGGCCTTGAGCATCATTATAGTTCCACATAATACTGTACATGTGGAGACTGCTCCATAAGGTTGGGAGTGGAACTGATGTTCAATTAGTCCAATTCTCTCCTTTTCATAAGTAAAGATCAACCAACCTATTCAAGATTGCACAGCTGGAGACTGACTGGGGCAATTCTAAAACCCAGTTACCTTACCCAGTTACTTTCACACGACTCCTCATCATTTAGTAAAGAAGAATCCAGCTGACCTCTAGAAAGCCTAGCCATACCCTGAGAAAACAGACCAAAAGCAGCCAGTTTGTCTGGCTCCTCCCAGAGTCAGGATTTAGGAGGAGAAAGGAGAGCACAGGAAGGTGTGTGATAGGATGTGTCCATACTACACACCAGTCCTATTCACAACAAATTCATTGTAAATCTGTCCTGACAGTGAGTAGCCAGTAGAACAGGAAACCCATGTTTCATTGTGTTGTTATTGTTTTTTGGTACCAGGGATTGAAACCAGGGGTGCTACACACTGAACCACATCCCCAGCACTTTCTATTTTTTATTTTGAGACAGGGTCTTGCTAAATTGCTTAGGGCCTCACTAAGTGCTGAGGCTGACTTTGAATTCATGATCCTCCTGCCTCAGCCTCCCAAGCTGCTGAGATTATAGGTATACAACACTGTGCCCAGAGCAAGGAATCCCATGTTTAGTGATTGGTTATTTTCATGGTAATCAACAATCTTGCCCTTCCTACACCCAGGTTCAGAAAAGTACACCAGGAGGCCAACTCACTAGGAGAGGTTAAGAAGGGCTCTCAAATAACCCATGTTAGCCTAAAACAGATAAGCTCCATAAGCAGGAACTTAAAAACAAAGGCCTCTCATGTCAGTACATAAAAATTACATATAGCCAGGTACTGGCACAGTGGCACACACCTGTAATCCCAGGAACTCAGGAGACTGAGGCAGGAAGATCACAAGTTTGAGGCAAGCCTGGGCAATTTAGTGAGACCCTGGCTCAAAAAGAAAACAAAAAAACAAAACAAACAAAAAAATAACAAAAGTAAAAAGTCCTCAGAGGATTTAAGTCAGTGGTAGAGTGCCCCTGGGTTTAATCTCCAATGCTGCACAAAAAGATAAAAAGGGCCTCGTACAATGGCACACACCTGTAATCCAGCAGCTCGGGAGGCTGAGGCAGAAGGATCAGGAGTTCAAGGTCAGCCTCAACAATTTAGTGAGGCCCTAGGCAACTTAGCAAAACTCTGTCTCTAAATAAAATGTAAAAAGGGCTGGGGATAACCACTTGTCAATCTGTGAACATCCTAGCTAGCTATTGGTTCATTAGTGAGCTTGCAAGTATCCTTCTCCAATATTGGTCCCCTGTTAGCCCGACAGAATTCAACTGTTTTACTGTAGCTTCCCCGCCATCTTTTTTCCTTTCTTCTGTCTGTCCTCCTCACTTTTCTCTATCCTCCTGGCTTTCCACTCTCTCTAGCACGTGCCCTTTCTTTTCCTTTCTATTTTTCCTCTCATTTTCTCTCTTACCCTGCAGGGAGACACTCTGATTGCTTAATAAATTTCCTTATGTGGGAAAAAAAAAAAAAAAAAAAAAAAAAGGGCTGGGGATGTGGCTCAGTGATTAAGCACCCTTGGGTTCAAAAAAAGAAAAAAGAAAAAAAAAAAAAAAAAAAAAGGAAAACTATACCTGGGTTGATGTATGCCCAGAGTACAGTGTTAACAGGGTCAGGGCCTAAACCTCAAAATCCCCCCCATCACAGACATGAAGGTATTTAAAAAATAAAGACTACAAACTGCCTTTCTGTATTTATCCTAGTAGCTCCAGCGAGCCCTGCCTGCAAAGGAACTCTATAAATTTAAAAGAGTGTTCCAACCAACCCTGATAGTGGGAACAACCCAAGAAGCACCTCCCATTACAAGTGGGTACTGTGCACCATAGGAGTAAAGAACAGTCCTTCCTAGCCAGGTGTGTGTGGTGTGGTACATGCATGTAGCCCAGCAGCTCAGGAGGCTGAGGCAAGAGGGTCACAAGTTTGAGGCCAGCTTTGGCCATTTAAAGAATCCATCTCTAAAACAAATCAGAAGGACTAGGGATGTGACTCCCCTAGGTTCAATCCCTAGTACTACCAAAAAAAAAAAAGTCTCTACTAAATATTAGAGCAGTTGGCTGCAGCTGTCAGGGGCCGTATGGCATTTTTGCTCAGGAGCTGCAGACCCCTGCCTGTGGGGTCAAAACTGATATGTATTTCTGGAATTTCTACAACTTCATCATGCCTCTCAGTGCAGAAGCTTAAAGCAGGTCACAAAACTGATACATAAACAACCAAATTATCCAAATTGTGGAATCTGAAACTCCTTTACCACATGGCTGCTTTTATTTTATTTTGTTTTTCAGTACTGGGGATTGAACCCAGGGCCTCTAGCATACTAGGCAAGAGCTACATCCTAGCCCTTGGCTGCTTTGTTCTGAAACCACAAAATACACTTAGTATTACCTTAAATCAAACTATTTACAATAGCATGTATACATATGTATATACTTGGAATTGAACCCAGCATCTCATGCATGCTAGGCAAATGCTCTGCCACTGAGCTACATCCTCAGTTCTTTTTATATTTTATTTTGATCCTTTCACCATAGCCTTCTAATAGCTGGGATCACAGGTGTATGCCACTGTGCCCACGTTATAATATCTCATATTTCTAAAAACCTTTTAGAATAAAAAAGTGCCCTCATATATATATACTACCTCATACAATCCACATGTGAAGTATATTTCATGACTCTTTTTTTTTTTTTTTACAAATGTTGAGAGCACTTTTGTTTTTTGACTCCTTGACTCTAAGAGATGTTAAATTACTTGCTCAAATAAGACTTCAACTAACCTTGAGCAATTTATTATTCTTAGTGCCTGTTTTCCTCACCCTCAACTCTTTTTTTTTTTTAATTTTTTTAGTTATAGATGGACACAATACCTTTCCTTCCTTCTTTATTTTTATGTGGTGCTGAGGACCAAACCCACTGCTTCGCACATGCTAGGCAACCACTCTACAACTGAACCACAACCCCAGCCCTCTTTTTTTTTTAAATCTATGAAAAAGAAGAGTTCAAGCTGGCCTTCCTCTTTCCACCAGCTCCTAAAATGCCTAGGCAGAATATAATCCTCACATATTTTGAAATAAAACCACTTTATTTGTAAATGAACAATAGCAGACAATGGGTAGTCACATGGAATAGTTAAAAAATTACCCTCTATCTCATTTTGTACTCAAAGAATTTTCTAGAAAGTATGGGACCTCACATACTCTTAATACAAGGGTGCTTTCACTCTCTATTTATAGATATCTGGATTTGCTGTTGTTGTTGTGTGGGATTAAACCCAGGGTACTCTACCACTGAGCTATATCACCAGTTCCTTTTTATTTACTATTTTGAGACTGGGCCTCACCAAGTTGCAGAAGCTGTCCTAGAACTTGTGATCCTCCTGAGCAGCTGTGCCACTGAACCCAGCTAAAATTTGACCTTTGAACTATGGGCCTGACTGGATAGTAAACACTCTAAATGTCCGATAGAAGTAAAAGCACATAGGAAGCATACCAGGCCTCAAAGTACCTCCTTTCCAGTTGGTGGCATGCCAAGAAAGTCACTGTTATATGCATCCAGCAGCCTATTCCTTGGGCACTTTTCCCCCAAATCTCAAATCTTACCTCAAAAGCCACACGATCTGACTGGTGCTGCCGCTCAGCCTCCTGTAGCTTGGCAAGCAAGTCCTGCACAGTTCTCCTCAAGCTCTCCACATCTTCATTTACATAGGTGTCCACCTACCACCAGAGCAGGGAAGGGAAGGTGAAGCCACCATGTCTGAGACTTGGGAAGAGTCCCTCCCTGACATATACTGGTTTAGATCATCCATTGGTTGGTGAGGACCTCTATCATAAAAGAATTATCAGCACACAAGGGGAGAGGTGGTCTTCAACAGCCAAGAGTTCTGAGCTTTTCATGAAAACATTCTCACTTCATACCCTAAAGAATTCAGCTAGCCTCCCTGGGTACAGTGGTGCACACTTGTAATCCCAGCAACTTGGTGGACTAAGCAGAGGATGCTCACAAGTTCAAGATCAGCCTCATTAACTTACTGAGACCTCATCTCAAAATAAAAAATAAAAAGACTGGGGATGTTTCTCAGAGGTAAAATACCCCAGGGTTCAATCCCCAGTTCCAAATTAATTAATTAATTAATTAGATTTAAATTTTTTTTAAAAAGGGCTAGGGATGTAGCTCAGTGGTACAGTGCCTACCTAGCATGTGTGAAGTTCTGGGTTCAATCCCTAGTGTCATGGGAAAAAGAAAGAAAGAAAAAAAAGAAAAAAAGAAAAAAAAAGAAAAAAGAAATAAAGGCCCAAAGGAGCTAGTAATAAGGCAGTGACTGACTGTGAAGCTGTTTCTTTCCTTCAAACCCATAACTCTACACTCTGGGGTGAAAGTACTGGTATCTGAAGTGTCTGGTGCCTTTGCAGCAGAGATGGGGGCGAGACCCTACATGTCAGCTCAGCCCTAACTACCAGCCTACATTTGAGTGTGTCTGGGAGAGACACTGAGCAGTTACTTTGATGAGACACCTTTTTCTGTGTCTAATCAGATTCCAGGGTTCCTTGGGTGCTTTTGCCCTAAATCTGTCCATCCCTGCATGGTGACCTTTTATATGCTGACCTGTGCCAAGGACAGCAAAAGATGTGCCTTTGGGCTGCTTTCCTTTGTGATGAGAGTGGCATAGTTCCTGTCTTTGAGGAAGTTTAGTTCAAAGGAGAACACATCCCTGCTCTTGGAGCTCTAGTGTGATGGAGGGAAGTAGGATCCATGCATAAAGAGAGCATACTCCTACCTGTTAAGAGATTATTCAGTTGATTTGTATATAAAAAATTGCTAATGGGTGCAGTGGCACACACCTATAATCCTAGCAACTCAGGAGGCTGAGGCAGGAAGCTGGAGAATCTTGAGTTCAAAGGCAGCCTCAGCAACTTAACAAGGTCCTAAGAAATTCAATGAGACCTTGTCTCTAAATAAAATATTTCTTAAAAGGGGGCTGGGAGTGTTGCTCAGTGGTTAAGCACCCCTAGGTTCAATTTCTAATACCAAAAAATAAAATAAAATAAATAAATTATTGAATGTGTCCTAAAATAGTTGGATGATTATGGCTAGCAAATTGTTTTTATTTCTCTCCTGGTACTAAGGATCGCACCCAGGAGCACTTTAACACTAAGCTACATCCTCAGTCCTTTTTATTTTTTGAGCTCACTAAATTTCCCAGGCTGACCTCAAACTTGCTACCTTCCTACCTCAGCCTCCCTAGTAGCTGGGATTATAAGCATGTGTGCCACCTTGCCTGGTTGCCTCCATTTCTTTATCTGTGAAACATGGAGAAGACTCCTTAGCATACCCGGCCTTACAGATTGATCAAAAGTAAGCAAGTTAATATTCGGTAACGCTTTGAGCTTGTGAGAAGAAAGAAGTTGAAAAGACATTATCAGGTGCTGTTATAATCTTTCTTTCTTTCTTTTTTTTTTAGTTGTAGATGAACACAATACCTTTATTTTATTTATTTATTTATTTTTGTGAGAATTGAATCCAGTGCCTCACATGTGCTAGGTGAGCACTCTATCACTGAGCAACCACCCCTGCCCTGTTACAATCTTTTGCCAATAATATATACTGGCCAGGGCTGGGGTTGTGGCTCAGTGGTAGAGCACTTGCCTAGCATGCGTGAGGCCCTGGGTTCGATCCTCAGCACCACATAAAAATAAAATAAAGGTATTGTGTTCATCTACAACTAAAACAAAATATTTTAAAATAATAATAATAATAATAATAATATATTGGCCAAATATAGTGATTCAGAGAAAAGAAAAATCCAAACTTCAGATCTAAAACAAGTAACTAGAATCACAACATTTAAAATCTAGACATCGATAAGTTATCTTGTCAATTCCCTATATCCTTACCTTAGCAGCTAGGCAGGTAAAAATTCTTTAAAAGTCTTCTAGAACATATCCATGATGTATTTGTTTCAAACAGTGTCCTCATAAGACTAATGTTATGGAAAATTTTTAAGAAAATACTGTTTTATCATATGATATAATATGAAGGGGGGAAAAAAAACCTGAGTTATAAAACTTTATTTACACATAGGAGAGAGAGCCAGGCACAGTGGCACATGTGTGTAATCCCAGCAACTTGGAGACTGAGGCAGGAGGATCCTGAATTTGAGATCAGCCTCAGTCACTTAGCAAGACCTTGTCTCAACCAAAAAAAATAAAATAAAATGGGCTGGGTTGCTGCTTAGTGTTTAAGTGCCCCAGGTTGAATCTCCAGTGCCAAAAACAAAAACGAAAAACACTTTTTACATGTAGAAGGAAAAAATGACAAACTACATTTTAATATAGTAAAGTAAAATCTTAAAAACATATTGGGTTAAAAAAAAAGAAAAAAAAAAAAAAAAAAAAAAAAAACAGAAAAAAGAAATAACACTAGTCCATAATATAAACTGAAAACATTTTATAGCCACATTTCGAGTCCAACATTGAATGTGGCTCAGTAGTCAAGTGCCCCTGAGTTCAATCCCTGGTACCCCCGCCAAAAAAAAAAGTATGGCCATAGAAAGAAACACAATGCAATTATTCAAAAGAATGAGGTAGATCTATACGTAACTAACATGGAAAAAAGCTTGCAATATACTCCTCATTTGAACAAAATGAAAAGCAAGGAATAATGTATTTACCATGACTGCATCTGTGAAAAGTATGTATATACAACACATATATATTTACATATATATGATGTGCTTAATATACATATACTATTTAAATATGAGTGTCTATGCATAGAAAAATACTCCAGAATACTGAGTTTAGAATCACCTGAAGAGCCTTTAAAAGTCTTGATGCCCAAGCCACATCTCAGAACAACTATGTAACAACATCTCACTTAAGGCTCCCAAGGTCATTCCAATGGGCAGCCAAGGATAAGATGCACTATGCTAGAAGGATTCACCCACTTCAATCTGTCAAGTGAAAATTTCCAAGCAGTAGGTTTAGGGAAGGGGAATTCCCACATTTTTTTCTCTATTTGGTTTTTTTTTTTTTTTAACTTAGAATTGAATCCAGGGGTGCTTTAACCACTGAGGTACATTCCCAGTCCTTTTTTAAATGTTTTTAAATTTTGAGACAGGGTCTTACTAAAGTTGCGGAGGCTGGCTGGCCTGAAACTTGCAATCCTCCTGCCTCAGCCTTCCAAGTCACTGGGATTACAGGCTTGTGCCACTGTGACTGGTCCTCTATTTGAAATTTTACACCAAATATTACTCTTGTATTTAGAGAGAAAGACAGAGACAGACAGATAGAGAAAGCAAAAAAGAAAGGACTCAGAACAGCAGTCACATAGTGAGTCCCCTCTGCTACTTACCTCCGGTGGGCTGCTGTACAGGTTTGTGGGACCCTGACTATAGCCATTTGGCTTTTCTAGCACCATCTGGTTGAAGAAAAATAAAATTGTTAGTTAACATAATTAAAGCAACCAAACAACCAATCAACCAACCAACTTTGAAACATTATATTCCTCAAATCTTAGAAGGAAGAGGAAGGAGGGAAGGAAGTGAAAAGGAAAGAGGGAGAGAAGCAGAAAAGAAAAGGAGGAGACAAGAAGAGAAAAAGAAAAGGAAAAGAGGGAGGGAGAGAAGAAGGAATAGAAAGAAAGAAAGGAAAGCAGAGAAGGATGAGAGTAAAGGAAAGAAGGGAGGAAATGAAATAAAGAAAAAGACTTCCAGTGTTCCACGGGAAAACAGAAACCAGAGATAGGGTGGAAACATGGCCTTGAGAGGGAATACACTCACCTTGTGGGGAGAGAGAGAAAGAAACTTCAGGCTAAAACCTTTCAGACGATTGGAAAATATGTGAGGCCGATTCCTCCTAGGAATACAAGCAGCTGCTTGCCACAGACAAAGCGTTTCCCTAACCTACAGGGACACTGATGAGGTTTGACAAAGCATAAATCAAAAGGGGAAGTAGCTTTTGCTATAATTCTTTCTAAACCAAAGCTTGATCATTCATCATATGACTTCTGGTTTGTACAGACAAGAAGCCTGGGCTTTGGAGTCAGTGTCTAACTACACAAGGTTGTCACCTCCTACCAGGCAGATGTGACATAGGTACTGAAAGTCCTACTTTCAGTCAAATCAAAATAAACTAGGGAACGTCCATTACATAAAGCTAGTACATGCCCAAGACAAAGAGGAACATTCCTAGCACCAGTGACTAGGCTACTGTTCTTTCAAAGGGATGGGGCAGAGGCAGTTGAAGAACGACCATCCTGCCCACACCAAAATGCAAATTCTGAGACACAACTCAGAATCTTAAGGAGGATGAGAGTAAAGTCAAGAAGAGATAGCTCTCCTCTTCTGAAGACATTGCATTCCAGAATTTTGGAAAAGTTGAAAAGTAGGATTCCAGATATCCATCCCAAGACAGGCTTTTCTAATCTTTTTGGTCTAATATTTACTGATGTCTTTTTTTAATCTCACACCTGGGGCCAGCATAAGGATAAAGGGACAGGGTGGTGAACCTCTAACCTCAAGGAGTTTCCCATCCCAGAAGAGAGAGAGCTTTATACACAGATAAACCACAGGTTAAGACCAAGATCTCAGTTTACACAGATAAGTATCACTCAAATTCAGCAAAATAAACTTATGAGAAGTCTGGACTTTTGGGTGATTGCTTTATAATTTTCTGTATTACTAGACGATTGATTATAGAATATGTTGATAAGAGTTTTTGCCAAAAACATGATAATTTAATTTACATATATTCAATTTTATGTAGTATTTAAGGAGTAGTATGTAGGCTGATAAGTGTAAATGCAAGTGCCTACCTGCTGGGATCCCTAACTAGACTGTAAGCTTCAGCATCCTCTACATCTTCTCCCTTATTTGCTGTGGTGCTAGATTTGACACCATTTCCTATTACCTGTATCTCCTGTCGATGGAGAGAGTCTCCTTGATCCCTGTCAAGCTTGCTACTTATATCCTCCCGGAGCTTCTGCAGGCAGTTTCTGGCCTGGGAGGGGAGGGCAAGAAATTTGAGCTTCAGGGTAGGGAAAGAAATCAAACTTTATGTCCCATCCCCAGGCTATACTACTATGAGTCTGGCATGGTTCTAAGTACTGGCTATGTGACAGAAGAGCCTTCATCAAATGGGTGACAGCCCAGTCCTTCCTTCACAAGCAACCAAATAAAGGAAACCCTTGCCTTGGTAAGCTAACATTCTAGTTGGGAAGATACATAATACAAAAGACAAATCAGTAAAATGTATAGTATGATTTATGGTGGTAAACGCCAAGGAGAAACAAGTCAGGGATGCGTTGGGAAATGTTGGGGAAGGTGGCTGAGAATATTAGAGCAGCAGGGGGAGATTGCTAGGCACATGGTACTTAATAAGTATTTGTTGATTAATGAATTGGATCCAAAGGGTCAAAAGTGATATGGGACACATGAGAGTGTGATGGTACTTCAGTGATATAAAGTGAGCAGAAGGGGGAAAAAACAGTCCCCATACAAAAGAGAAGCCCCTCCAAATGTAAGGTTTATCGAAATGGCAAAGGTACTTCCTCAGAAGGAAAGGGTACCCACCTCCTGGATATACTGGACCTCACTTTTCAGCTGGTTAATATTCTTCTCATGGATCATCTTATCTCCAGACCTTCCCTTCAAGTACACCTGAAGTAAGAAAGACAATGCTATTTAGTTAAGAAACCTCAAATTAAGCTGGGTGCAGTGGCACATGCCTGTAATCCCAGGGACTCAGGAAGTTGAGGCAAGAGGATCACAAGTTCAAAGCCAATCTCAGCAATTTAGCTAGGCCCTGTCTCAAAATGAAAACTAAAAGGGTTATGGAAATGGCTCAGTGGTTAAGCACCCCTGGGTTCAATTCCTAATACAAAAAAAAAAAAAAAAAAAAAAAAGAAACCTCAAGTTAAATTAATTCCAGGGGCTGGAGTTGTGGCTCAGTGGTAGAGCACTTGCTTGGCATGTGTGGGGCCCTGGGTTCAATACTCAGCACCACATATAAATAAATAAAATAAAATATCCATTGACAACTAAAAAATATATATAAAACAATAAATAAATAAAATAAATCAATTCCATATAAGAACACATCCTGATATATTGGTAGAAAGATAATTTTTACCACCAATTTACTGGGTAGCAATTTGGTGATTCAAAATAGAAGAGTTGAAAATACTGTAGTTAAAACTACTTCTGAGAATTTATCCTAATGCAAAAAAATTATGTTAAACAGCATATAAGTATATGGGTTTAATATAAATATATTTATAGAAAAGGAACTGGAAGAATGCATAGCCAACCATTCACTGTGGCTCCTTCTGTGAAAGAGGGGCACAAAAGGGGATTTGAATACTTTGCTCTGCATACTATGCTTGAATCTTTAAAAATTGAGACAGTATTTCTGTATTACTTGCATTATAAAATACATACACGATTTAGTAACATGATCTACTATGGGGCGCCATTCATGGCCAGCAAATAAAACCTGTCTTGGTTGAGCCATTAGACACAGAAATCTGGCTTTCAGGAACTGACAATTATGAAATATTGCTCCAGATTACCTGGAGTATGTGGTTTCCCTGCAAACTGGTTCACTGCTGGAGTCTGCAGGCCCTGGATGTGCCAGTGACCTGCTAGAGCAAAATGGCTTGCTTAAAGCCACCCCATTCTGTTTCTCACCAAAGAAGCTCCTACCAGGTCCCCTTTGATCTGTATCCCTAAAAAATAAAGAAAACATGGGCTCCCCCATTTTGTTAGAGCTAGACCCTTATGAATGGCTCAACCTGTCACACCCCCATTCTAAAGATAATTCTGTCTCCTGTTTTTCTTGATGATTAATAAATTTTTTAGCTATTATTTCACAGCCAGCCCATCCCTCTGACAGGAACCCTTTTCCTCACCCACACACGACATGTGGCAAAATTCCACAAATATTATGCATGGTTATAAAAGAATGGAAACAGACAAAATGCCCAACAATAGATGATTAATTATGGAACCCAGGGCCTTGTGCTTGGCACTCTATTAACTGAGCTACGTCCCCAGCCCCTATGGTCAGTCTTTAACAGAATATTATGCAGTCATTAAAATGTCAGATATTTACATTTTAGACACAGATGATATTATATCATTAAAATATGGGCAGGGGAGAGGATAGAACAGTGTAATAATACAATTTCACTGGCTTGAAAAAAACACATATAGGAGAAAATGTTTGGGAGGACACACAATAAGATACATGTTCACAGTGGTTACACTGATTGGATTATGAAGTAGTTTTGCTTTCCTCAAGGGGCATGCAATGACTTTGAGAAAAGAAAGTAATTAAAGATGCTGGGATAGGAAAGGAAAAAAGAAGTAAAATTATCTCCATTTGTAGATGACATAACCTATATAGAAAATCCTAAGTAAGTTCAGCAAGGTTGAAGGATACTAGATCAACATATAAAAATTAGTTGTATTTCTATATACTAATAATCAACAATTAAGAAATATTTCCATTTATAATAGTATTAAAAAGGGGGAAAAAAGCCTTACAAATAAATTTAACGAAAGAAGTTCAAGACTTGTTTTCTGAAAACTATAAAACGTTGAAAGAAATCAAAGACCTAAAAAAAAAAAAAAAAAAGTAAAGAACATCCCATTTTCATGGATTGTAAAACTCAATATTGTTAAAACAGCAATACTCTCCAAATTGACCAACAGATGAGCATAATTCCTATTAAAATTAAGGCTGGCTTCTTTCCAGAAACTAATAAGCTGATCCTCAAATTCATATAGAAACACAAGTAACCCTGAATAGCTAAAACAATCTTGAAAAGGAACAAGGCTGGAGGACTCACACACATTCTCCAATGTCAAAATTTACTATAAAACTACAGAAATCAAAAAAAAAAAAAAAACAGAAATCAAGACAGGGATATTGGCATAAGAATTGACATGTAGATCACTGAAATAAAACTGAACATCCAGAAACAATAATAATACTTAATAATACACTCAAATGACTTTTTCAAGAATGCCAAGACAATTCAATGGAATAGGGAGATTATCTTTTCAATAAATGGTGCTGGGAAAGTGGATACCTACTTGCCAAAAATGAAGCTTGGCTCCTCCTTCATACTGTCCACAAAAATTAACCCAAAATGGATTGCAGATCTATTCATAAAAATTTCATCATCAAAGTTAAAAACTTCTGGGGCTAGGGCTGTAGCTCAGTGGCAGAGCACTTGCCTGGCATATATGAGATTCTGGGTTCGATCCTTAGTACCACATAAAAATAAATAAATTAAGACATGCTATCCACCTACAACAATTTTTTTTTTTTAATTAAAAACTTCTGTGCGTCAAAGGATATTGTCAGGAAAATTAAAAGAATCCACAAAATAGGAGAAAATATTTGCAAATCATATATCTGATAAGGGCCTAGTATCCAGAATAGACAAAGAATTCTCAGAACTCAACAATTAAAAGACAACTGGGTTTAAAAAAATTTTTTTTTTTAGTTGTAGGTGAACACAATATCTTTATTTTATATATTTATACGTGGTACTGAGGATTGAACCCAGTGCCTCACATGTGCTAGGTGAGCGCTCTACTGCTGAGCCACAACCCCACAATCTTTTACTTTTAAATGAGTAAAGGATTTTAGTAAATATTTCTCTAAAAAAGATAATATAAATGGGAAGTAAACATATAAGAAGATGTTCAACATCATTAGTCATGATGAAAATGCAAATTAAAACCATAAGATACCACTTCACACTCACTAGGGTGGCTATAATCTAAAAGACAGATAATAACAAGTGTTGCCCAGCATGTAGAGAAAGTAGGAAATGTAAAATGTGGCAACTTCTTTGGAAAAAGGTTTGGCAGTCCCTCAACAAATTAAATATAGAGTTACCACATGACCTAGCAATTTCACTCCTTGGGACATACCCAGAGACTTGAAAACATAAGTTCACACAAAAATTTGTACATGAGAATTTATACCAGCATTACTCACAAAAGTCAGAAAATGAAAACAACCCAAATATTTACCAATTGATGGTAACTATTTCACAAAATGAGTAAGTACCAATATAAACTACAACATAGATGACCTTGAAAGTATGCTAAGTGAAAGACAAAAGGTAATCTATTGTATGGTTCCTTTTATATGAAATAGCCAGAATAGGTGAATCGAGAGAGGGAGACAGAAAGTAGACTAGTGGTTGCCAGGAGCTGGGAAAAATAACTGAAAGTGTTCTGGAATTAACAATAGTGATGGTTAACTCTGCGAACATACTAAAAATCACTAAATAGTAGGTCAATTGTATGGTGTGAGTTATATTGCAAAAAAATTTTTAAAAAAGAAATAACAGAGCTGGGGATATAGCTCAGTTGGTAGAGTGCTTGCCTTGTAAGCACAAGGCCCTGGGTTCAATCCCCACCACAGGAAAAAAAAAAAAAAAAAAGAAATAACAAAAATTGTTTTAATTTTTTTTTTTTCCTGGTACTAAGAATTGAACCCAGGAGCATCCTACCACTGAGCTACATCCCTAGTCCTTTTTATTTTTTACTGAGGCAGGCTCTCACTAAATTGCTGAGACTAATCTTGAATTTAAGATCCTCCTACCTCAGCCTTCTGAGTAGCTGGGATTACAGATGTGCACCACTGCACCAGGCAAATTGTTTTATTTTATTTAATTTTGTGTGATACAGATATTGAACCCAGGGGCACTCTATCACTGAGGTACATCCCACCCCATTCTATTTTTATTTTGAGACAGGGTCTCCCTACCTTGGTCAAGGTGGCCTTGAACTTGTGATCCTCCTGCCTCAGCCCCCAGAGTTGCTCAGATTATAGACATGTGCCACCATGTCCAGCCAAATTGTTTTAATTTTTAAAAGTAAGTACCAGATAGAGATCCAAGATGGCATACTAGAGGGAGGCTGCGTTCCTTGTTGTTCCATAACTCGGGTTTCAAGCAGAGGATATCTATTTCTTCGTGAGGCAGTTTTTGCTGCTTAGCGATCCCCTGCTGTTTACTCCATTTGTCTACTACAATCAACTGCAGTCTGCCAGCATGTCGACTACTTTTTGAGCGCAGATTGCTCACTGTCTGGAGCCTACCATCCGCCATTTGCCTGCCTCTTGCCTGTCCATTGCCTGCCTTTCACCTACCAATCACCCACAGGCGAGGTTCACCTGCTGACTGTCCAACAGCAGCCAGCAGACTGACCACAGGCTGCCAGTGGAGCCCCAGCTGCCTGCTGTTGCCTGGAAGTTCACTGTCACAGTACCTGCAGGTTTGGTTACACGTGGCTGCCACCCTTTTGGGACAACAACCAGGACCTATAGGACCCCTGGCCAGACTGACTGAGCCCCATCTCCAGGACCCCTCAGCCCAACCAACCATTCCTTACCTACAGGGTCCTCAGATCGACTGATTGCTCCCCGCCGCCAGGACCCCCAGACCGATGACTGCACCTACCACCAGGACCCCTTACCAACTGACTGCCTCCAAGATCCTGCAACCAGACCAACCATACCCCACCTCCAGGACCTCCAGTGGATCATGCCCACAACCTGTGCTGCAGCTCCCCATTTGCCAACACATTTGGAAGGAAGAGCAGTCATCTTAGATAATCCTGGAAGTCGTATCTCCCATCTTTAGGTGGGACAAATCTCATCCTGAGATGCCTGCTGGAGACGGGAAGCTATTGTCAGAAAAGATATTGGAAACCTATAGGGTTACTATAAGTCTATAGGGGGGAAACTGCAATACCCCAGATCTGTACTGCTAGAGGGGAAGATATATGAACAACATGAAAAAACAAGGGAAGAAAAAGATCCAAACAAATCTAGATTCTATGTTAATAGAATCCAGTGACAGTATGGTAGAAGAAATGTCAGAAAAGGAGTTCAGATTACACATAATTAAAATGACTCGTGAAGCAAAGGATGAGATAAGAGAGCAAAAGCAGGCAATTAATGATCACACGAATAAGCAGTTGAAAGAGCAACTGCAGGAAGCAAAAGATCATTTCAACCAAGAGATAGAGATTCTCAAAAAAAATAAAATAAAATAAACAAAAATCCTTGAAATGAAGGAAACAATAAACCAAATAAAAAACTCAATGGAAAGCATCACCAAAAGACTAGACCACTTGAAAGAAAGAACCTCAGATTATGAAGACAAAATATTTAATCTTGAAAATAAAGTTGCCCAAAGAGAGAAGATGGTAAGAAATCATGAACAGAACCTCCAAGAAATATGGGATATCATGAAAAGACCAAATTTAAGAATTATTGGAATTGAGGAAGGCACAGAGATACAAAAAAAAAAAAAAAAAAAAAAAAAAAAAAAGGAATGAACAACCTATTCAATTAAATAATATCAGAATATTTCCCAAACCTGAAGAATGAAATGGAAAATCAAATACAAGAGGCTTACAGAACACCAAATGCACAAAATCACAACAGATCCACACCAAGGTGCATAATAATGAAAATGCCTAACATACAAAATAAAGATAGGATTTTGAAGGCTGCAAGAGAAAAGTATCAGATTACATATAGGAGGAAATCCATACAGATATCAGCAGATTTCTTAGCCCAGACTCTAAAAGCTAGAAGGGCCTGGAACAACATATTTCAAACTCTGAAAGAACATGGTTGCTAACCAAGAATCCTATACCCAGCAAAACTAACGTTCAGATTTGAAGATGAAATAAAATCCTTCCATGATAAGTAAAAGTTAAAAGAATTTACAAATAGAAAGACGGTGATGCAGAATATTCTCAGCAAAATATTCCATGAGGAGGAAATGAAAAATAACAATGTAGGTCAGCAAAGGGAGGAACTATTTTAAAGGAAAAACCAATCGAAGGAGAAATCAACTCAAGTTAAAAACCAAAAATAAGCCCAAATAACTGGGAATACAAATCATATCTCAATAATAACACTGAACGTTAATGGCCTAAATTCATCAATCAAAAGACACAGACTGGCAGATTGGATTAAAAAGAAAGACCCAACAACATGATGCCTGCAAAAGACTCATCTCATAGAAAAAGACATCCACAGACTAAAGGTGAAAGGATGGGGAAAAACCTACCACGCACATGGACTCAGTAGGTGTTTCCATCCTTATTTCAGATAAAGTAGACTTCAAGCCAAAGTTAGTCAGAAGGGATAAAGAAGGACATTTCATACTGCTTAAGGGAACCATAAATCAGGAAGACATAATGATCATAAATATTTATGTCCCAAACAACGGTGCATCCATGTACATCAAACAAATCCTTCTCAATTCCAGGAATCAAATAGACCACAACACAATAATTCCGGGTAACTTTAACACACCTCTGTCAACACTGGATAGATCTTCCAAACAAAAACTAAACAAAGAGACCATAGAACTCAATAACACAATCAACAATTTAGACTTAACAGACATATATAGAACATTCCATCCATCAACAAGTGAATACACTTTCTTCTCAGCAGCACGTGGAGCCTTCTTGAAAATAGACCATATGTTATGCCACAAATCAGCCCTTAGTAAATGCAAAAAAATAGAGATACTACCTTGTGTTCTATCAGATCATAATGGAATGAGAGTAGAAATCAATGACAAAATAAAGAACAGAAATTACTCGAACACCTGGAGACTAAATAATATGCTATTGAATGAAGCATGGATAACAGAAAACATTAGGAGGAGATAAAAAAAATTCTTAAAGGTAAATGAGAACAACAATACAACATATCAAAATCTCTGGGACACTATGAAAGTGGTACTAAGACGAAAATTCATTGCATAGAACGCATTCAAGAAAAGAATGAAAAGTCAACAACTAAATGACCTAACATTACAGCTCAAAGCCTTAGAAAAAGAACAGAACAACACCAAAAGTAGTAAAAGACAGGAAATAATTAAACTCAGAGCTGAAATCAATGAAATTGAAACAAAAAAAAACAATTCAAAAAATTGACAAAAGGAAAAGTTCGTTCTTTGAAAAAGTAAACAAAATAGACAAACCCTTAGCCACACTAAGAGAAGGAGAGAGAAAACTCAAATTACTAAAATTCATGATGAAAAAGGAAATATCACGACAGACACCACTGAGATACAGAACATAATGGAAAGCTACTTTGAAAATCTATATTCCAACAAAATAGAAAATACCGAAGACACCAAAAAATTTCTAGAGACATATGCTCCTCCCAAACCGAACCAGGAGGACATACAAAATTTAAACAGATCAGTTTCAAGCAATGAAATCGAAGAAGTCATCAAAAGTCTATCAACCAAGAAAAGCCCAGGACTAGACAGATTCTCAGTCGAGTTCTACAAGACCTTCAAAGAAGGACTCATTCCAATACTTCTCAAAATATTCCAGGAAATAGAAAAGGAGGGAACCCTTCCAAACTCATTCTATGAAGCTAGTATCACCCTGATACCCAAACCAGAAAAAGACACATCGAGAAAAGAAGATTTTAGACCAATATCTCTGATAAAAATAGACACAAAAATCCTTAACAGAATCCTGGGAAACTGAAAGGAAGTTGCAGAGCAAGATTTTATTTTTATTAAGAAACAATGCATATTTGCTGATGACATGATTCTATATTTAGAGGATCCAAAAACTTCCTCCAGAAAACTTCTAGACCTCATCAATGAATTCAGCAAAATACCAGGCTATAAAATCAACACAAATAAATCTAAAGCATTTTTATATGCAAGCGACGAAATAGTTGAAAGGGAAATGAGGAAAACAACTCCATTTGCAATAGCCTCAAAAAAAATAAAATACTTGGGAATCAATCTAACCAAAGAGGTAAAAGATCTCTACAATGAAAACTATAAAACATTGAAGAAAGAAATTGAGGAAGACCTTAGAAGATGGAAAGATCTCCCATGTTCTTGGATAGACAGAATTAATATTGTCAAAATGGCCATACTACCAAAAGTGCTATACAGATTCAATGCAATTCCAATTAAAATCCCAATGACATACCTTACAGAAATAGAGCAAGCAATCATGAAATTCATCTGAAAGAATAAGAAACCCAGAATAGCTAAAGCAATCCTTAGCAGGAAGAATGAAACAGGGGGTATCACAATACCAGAACTTCAACTATACTACAAAGCAATAGTAACAAAAACGGCATGGTATTGGCACCAAAACAGGTAGATCAATGGTACAGAACAGAGGACACGGACACAAACCCAAGTAAATACAATTTTCTCGTACTAGACAAAGGTGCCAAAAATATGCAATGGAGAAAAGATACCCTCTTCAACAAATGGTGCTGGGAAAACTGGAAATCCATATGCAACAGAATGAAACTAAACCCCTATCTCTCACCCCGCACAAAACTCAATTCACAATGATCAAGGACCTTGAAATCAGACCAGAGACCCTTCATCTTATAGAAGAAAAAGTAGGTCCAAATCTTCAACTTGTTGGCTTAGGATCAGACTTCCTTAACAGGACTCCCATAGCACAAGAAATAAAAACAAGAATCAATAACTGGGATAGAGTCAAACTAAATAGCTTTCTCTCAGCAAAGGAAACTATCAGCAATGTGAAGAGAGAACCTACAGAGTGGGAAAATATCTTTGGCATTCATACTTCAGATAGACCACTAATTTCCAGAATATATAAAGAACTCAAAAAAATCTACACGAAGAATACAAATAACCCAATCAACAAATGGGCTAAGGATATGAACAGACGCTTCACAGAAGATGTACAAGCAATCAACAACCATATGAAAAAATGTTCACCATCTTTAGTAATAAGAGAAATGCAAATCAAAACTACACTAAGATTCCATCTCACCCCAATTAGAATGGTGATTATCAAGAATACAAGCAACAACAGGTGTTGGAGAGGATGTGGGGAAAAAGGTACACTCATACATTGCTGGTAGGGCTGCAAATTAGTGCAGCCACTCTGGAAAGCAGTGTGGAGATTCCTTAGAAAACTTGGAATGGACCCACCATTTGACCCAGCTATCCCACTCCTCAGCCTATACCCAAAGGACTTAAAATCAGCATACTACAGAGATACAGCCACATCAATGTTCATAGCTGCTTAATTCACAATTGCCAGACTGTGGAACCAACCTAGATGTCCTTCAATTGATGAATGGATAAAGAAACTGTGATATATATATATATATATATATATATATATATATATAATGGAATATTACTCAGCTATAAAGAATAATAAAATTATAGCATTTGAAGGCAAATGGATGAAATTGGAGAATATCATGCTAAGTGAGATAAGCCAATCTCAAAAATGCAAAGGGTGAATGATCTCACTGATAAGCAGATGATGACACATAATGAGGATGGGAGGGGGGCAAGAATGGAGGGAGGAGGGACTGTATAGAGGGAAAAGAGGGGTGGGAGGGGTGGGGGGGAAGGAAAAAATAACAGAATGAATCAAACATCATTACCCTATGTAAATGTATAATTACGCAAATGGTATGCTGTTACTCCATGTACAAATAGAAACAACATGTATCCCATTTGTTTACAATAAAAATAAATTTAAAAAAAAACATATTAAGAAGATAGTGCACCACGATATAGTGGGGTTCATCCCAAGAAAGCAAGGCTGGTTCAACATCCGGAAATCAATAAATGTAATTCATCTCATCAATAGGCTTAACGTTAAAAATCATGATTATTTCAATTGACACAGAGAAAGTATTCAACAAAATACAACACCCCTTCATGCTCAAAACACTAGAAAAAATAGGAATAGTAGGAACATACCTCAACATTGTAAAGGCTATTTATGCTAAGCCCATGGCCAACATCATTCTTAATGGAGAAAAACTGAAACCATTCCCTTTAAAAAAGGGAACAAGACAGGGATGTCCTCTTTCACCACTTCTATTCAACATTGTCCTTGAAACTCTAGCCAGAGCAATTAGGCAGACTAAAGAAATTAAAGGGATACGAATAGGAAAAGAGAAACTTAAGCTGTCACTATTTGCTGATGACATGATTCTATATTTAGAGGATCCAAAAAACTCCTCCAGAAAACTTCTAGACCTCATCAATGAATTCAGCAAAATAGCAGGATATAAAATAAACATGCATAAATCTAAAGCATTTTTATACATAAGGATGAAACATCTGAAAGGGAAATGAGGAAAACAACTCCATTCGCAATAACCTCAAAAAAAAAAAAAACACCTCGGGAATCAATCTAACCAAAGAGGTGAACGATCTCTACAATGAAAACTACAAAACATTAAAGAAAGAAATTGAAGAAAACCTTAGAAGATGGAAAGATCTCCCATGTTCTTGGATAGGCAGAATTAATATCATCAAAATGGCCATACTTCCAAAGGTGCTATACAGATTTAACACAATTCCAATTAAAATCCCTATGACAGTTCTCATAGAAACAGAAAAAACAATCATGAAATTTATCTGGAAGAACAAAAGACCCAGAATAGCCAAAGCAATCCTGGGCAGGAAGATTGATGCAGGAGGTATCACAGTACCAGACCTTAAACGCTACTATAGAGCAAAAGTAACAAAAATGTCATGGTATTGGCACCAAAATAGACAGGTAGACCAATGGTACAGGATAGAAGACATGGAGACATACCCACATAAGTACAGTTATCTCATACTAGACAAAGGTGCCAAAAACTTAAAATGGAGAAAAGATAGCCTCTTCAACAAATGGTGCTGGGAAAACTGGAAACCCATATGCAGTAAAATGAAATTAAACCCCTATCTCTCACCCTGTACAAAACTCAACTCAAAATGAATCAAGGATCTAGGAATTAGACCTGAGACCCTGCACCAAATAGAAGAAAAAGTAGGCCTGAATCTCCATCATGTTGGCTTAGGACCAGACTTCCTTAACAAGATCCCCATAGCGTAAGAAATAAAAGCAAGAATCAATGAATGGGATAGATTCAAACTAAAACGTTTTTTCTCAGCACAGGAAACAATCAATAACGTGAAAAGAGAGCCTACAGAGTGGGAGAAAATCTTTTCCTCACATACTTCAGACAGAGTACTCATCTCCAAAGTTTATAAAGAACTTAAAAAACTTTACACCCAAAATACAAAGAACCCAATCAATAAATGGGCTAAGAAAATGGGCAGACACTTCACAGAAGAAGATATACAGGTGATCAACAAATATATGAAATGCACATTAAAACCACCCTAAGATTTCATCTAACTCCAATTAGAATGGCTATTATCAAGAACACAAGCAATAATAAGTGTTGTCATAGATGTGGGGAAAAAGGCACACTCATACATTGCTGGTTGAGCTGCAAATTGGTACAGCCACTCTGGAAAGCAGTATAGAGATTCCTCAGAAAGCTTGGAATGGACCCACCATTTGACCCAGCTATCCCACTCCTCGGTTTATACCCAAAGGACTTAAAATCAGCATAGTACAGTGATGCAGCCACATCAATGTTCATAGCAGCTGAATTCACAATAGCTAGACTGTGGAACCAACCTAGATGTCCTTCAATTGATGAATGGATAAAGAAACTGTGGTATATATACACAATGGAATAATACTCAGCAATAAAGAAGAATAAAATTATGGCATTTGCTGGTAAATGAATGAAGTTGAAAAATAACATGCTAAGTGAAATAGGCCAAGCCCAAAAAACCAAAGGCCAAATGTTTTCTCTGATAAGTACATGACAATATGTAACAAGGGGGGAGGTGAGGGGGAAGAGAAGAATGAAGGAACTTTTGAAGGCATAGAGGAAAATGGGGTAGAAGCGGGTGGAGGACAGAAAGTTGGCAGAATGAAACAGACAGTACTACCCTATGTACATGTATGATTACATGAATGGTGTGAATCTACATTGTGTACAACCATAGAGATGAAAAGTTGTATCCCATTTGTGTACAATGAATCAAAATACAGACTGTAAAAATAAAAAAGATTTTAATTAAAAAAAAAAAAAAAAAAAAGTACCATAAACACATCTCCCACCTGTCTTCCATAATCTCCAGTAGCAAAACATAGGCAAAGGGGATAGGTAACTAGAAAAATCATCCCCCTCATCCCCATGCCCCAGGTCATGCTGTACCAAAGTCATTATAGGCAGACTGGTTTCCTGGTTAATTAAAATCTATCCAGGAGGGGCTGGGGTTGTGGCTCAGTGGTAGAGTGCCTGCCTAGCATGTGTGAGGCAGTGAGTTCAATTCTTAGCACCATAAAGAAATAAATAAATAAAATTAAAATCCATCAACAACTGAAGAAAAAAAAAAAATCCATCCAGGAGATGATCAAGAACTAGCATCTCAGGTCTAGTTCCTTCCAGTCAAACGACAAGCTCCCTTTCACAACATTCTGCTGTTCCCTTGCATGTGCCTATAAGGAGAAAAAGGAGGTGTGTTAAGCTTACCTTAATGATCTCTTCATGTCCATCATTGGACTCCACCAGTTCTGAGGCCAGAGAATGACCAGTTGAATGGCCAGACACCATGGCATAGGTCTTCCTGCCCGCCTGCCAAAAAGAGAGACAGAAAAGTGGCTCAGAAACTATACAAGCCCCTTGACCAATACTGAGAACTGCTCCTCTAAAGACTTGAAGCATTAGTTTGCTTTTCCCATCCAAAAATTCATTTCAGAACGTCCATAAGAAGCCACATAACAGCAAGAACACTGGATGGAGACCATTAGTAGAAATTGCAGGTTAGTTTTACTTTAGTGGGAATCTCCCACCCACCAAAGCAGGGCACAATGCTGAGCGCAGCTGGATGTGTCTGAAAGGAGATGCTCCCAAGCTTACAGCAGCAGAGGTGGCTCCAGGCAGGGTGAGTGGTCAGCAGCAAGGAAGGAGAACTTCCTGAGGGAAACAGGCCTTGACCCACCAGAAACCTCAATACCTTCTGGGCTATGTGCTCTAGCTCCTTTCCCGTCAGTTCACTCTGAAGAGTCAGTCTGAGAATGTCCATGCTGTCCTAATAATGACAATGACAGCAACAATAAATCCTTACCTTTGCAGTCTACAAGTACTACTGGTACAGATGCACATTAGCCAACACTGTGGAGTAAGCTTTAGGATCTATCACTAATTCACAGACAAGAACTGAGGCTCAGAGATATGGCCTTAGTTTGCCTAAGATCAGTCACTCCTGGGTGTTGGCATGTCTCTGAGGCATCTGAAAGTCCTCTTTCTACCACACCAGACACTATATAGCACACTGCTCCAAACAGCTATAGTGGAGCTGTGGTTCTCACATTATAGGAAACACACTGCAGGAACTACTCACCTCCCCTCCTCCCGCTGTCATGGGGAGGTCATCCCTGAACTGACCATCTCCAATCCACAACTTCTGCCCTTGGCAATCAGCCAGGAAATTACTGATGTATTTTACAAGATTAGGAAATGCTTCCTGAACCAACTATAAGAAAATACCTGAATTTATACCCCATTTCTCTGAGCCACAAAGAAATTATCCAAATGAAAGCAGGCAAGATAATAGGTATTATTTAGAGATCAGTCTAATTTCAAAAGTCAAAGAAGGGTAAACAATTAACTTTGCGGGCACAATTTAAAAACCTGAAGGGGGGGGGAAAGGGCAAGAAGGAAAGTAGGGATCATCTTACCCTAGAAAGTTTAAAAAAATCCTCTTAACTTTTCAAATATTTATAGAAGATAACCTTCCAACTTAATGGAGAAGAAATTAGGTCTTTGGTCAGATACTTAAGTCTCAGTGTGGTCAGATAGTTAACTTTTATTTTTCTTATCTGTAAAATGGAATACTACCATCCAAACGAGGGGGTTTTTGAAGATTAACGAAAAATGTCCTAGAGGGAACACTCAAATGTTAGCCTCTTCCCACTTCTTGGAATGAACCCAAAACTTCCCAATCCCAGAAAAGTAGTTGGTTTTATAAAAACACTTAATTCCTACCAATTAAAAGCTAGATCCTCAGTCAGATGCATACAAAGCTCTCCAGTCTGGGTCAGCTCTCCAGCTGTGGTCCCTCATTGCTCCCCACTGCCCAATATATAATGTGCTTTCCAACTTCAGTATCTTTGTTCCCATCATCCCTTCACTTTGTTCCCATTTTCACCTGGGGTATATTCAAGCCCCCATCTTCCCTGACACTACCCTGTATTCCATGGAAAAGGCATACTTCCATCCCAAATTCCCTAAGCACTACAAGGCCTTCTATGGCATCTCTCAGGTACCTATGTTCCATGAAGAAATGCCCCTTCTACTGTTAACTCCTATAGAGCTGCTGTCTGCCACAACCCTTGAGAAAAGTAAAGTATTTTCTGAGTATACAGTGAATGCTCTGTGAAGAAACAATATAAAAGAAAAAAGGAAATAATTTCAAAATAGGCAGAGTAACTGCCAATTCTTTTTTCTCAGGATACCAGCAAACACTTTAATCTCCTCATACCTAGAGGCAGTTGAAAAACGCTAGGGGGTAGGGCATCTTTCAGTCAGAACAAAGGAGCTATTAGCCAATGAAAATTACCAAGTCTGGTTTGTTTCATGAATCCAGGCATTCTAATTGGAAGAGCACAGACCAGTAGGCTGTGTAGAGTCCCTGAGATTACTCATTCATGTCATCAGAGACCCAGATGGAACAAAGAAAGGGATAAGTTGAAAAAGTATTTAAGGAAACAGTAACAGAAAATTTTGCTTCCCAAACCTGGCAAAAGACATAAATCTTCAAATCCAAGAGGCCAAACAAACCTCAAACAGAATAAACCTGAAATTCATGTCATGATACATCATAAATAAGCTTCTGATGAACTAAAGACAAATTTTTAAAAAACTTAAAAGCAGTCAGAAAAAAATAACACCTCATCTAAGGGCAAAACAATTTTAGTAACAGTAGATTTCTCATTAGAAATCTGGCACATGCCTGAGTTGTCATGTGGTGGCACATGACAGAGATTATAAGGAAGTGGAATAATATTTTTCAAGTGTTGAAAGAAAAGAACTGTTAATTCAGAATCCTATTCCAAGGAAAAGTATTCTTCAGGAAGGGGAGGTAAATCAAGACATCCTCACATGAAGGAAAATGTACAAGATTTTCTCACCAGCAGACCTACACTAAAAGAATGGCTTAAAGGTTCTCTAAACAGAAGGAATAATAAACAAAAGAAACCCTGGAACACTGGAAAGAAGCAAGGATAGAAAAAATATGGTTAAATACAATAGCGTTTCCTTCTTAAGTTTTCTAAGTTATATCTGATGATTGAAGCTAAAATTATAATACTATCTAATGTGGTTATACGGAGGAAATATTTAAATTAATATAAGCGCAAGAAGGTAAAGGGATATAAAGAAAGGATGTTTTCTTTTCACTCCAACTGGTAAAATGACACACCAGCAAACTGTGATGTTATGTATATATAAGGCAATACTAGACCAACCACTGAATCAAAATGGAATCCTAAAAAGTGTTCAAATAGCAGGAAGGCAGGAAAAGAAAAGAGAAAAGGAATAAAGAGAGAACAAAATACAAAAAGAAAATGGCAAACTTACCATATCAATAATTGCATTAAATGAAAGTAGTCTAAACACACCAATTAAAAATGACCCATTCTTGCCATAAAAAAGATAACTTTGTGAGGTAATGCACATGCTAATTAGCTAGATTCAGTCATTCCACAATGTATATATACTTCAAACAATATACTGTACATGGTAAAAGCATACAATTTTATCTTCCATTTAAAAGAAATGAAATAAAATAAATGACCCAATAAATGCTATCTATGAAAAACACACTTCAAATACAAAGACATAGGCAGGCTAAAAGTAAAAGGATATGAAAAGATATATCATACAAACACTAACCAAAGTGAAGCAGGGAAGCAGGAGTGGCTTTACTTTGATAACTCAGAACAACAAAGACAGAGATAGACATTATTTATGATAAAAGGGTCATTTCACAGAGAAAACACAGCAATCACGAATGAATATGTGCCAAACAACAAATGTGAAAAAGAAGCAAAAACTGTAGAACTGAGTTGGTGTGATGGCACATGCCTGTATAATAGTTACTTAGAAGGCTGAGGTAGGAGGATGGCAAGTTTAAAGTCAGTCTGGGCCAATTTAGCAAGACCCTGTCTCAAAATAAAAAATAAGAAGGGCTGGAGATGTAGCTCAGTGGTAGAGAGTGCATCCGTGCATTCAATCCCCAGTAACTGGGGGAAAAAATCAAAAGGAAAGGAAGAGAAAAAACCTGAAAACAATTTAGATGCCTTCAATGGGTGAGTTATTAAACCAACTATTATGTATCTATTGCCGTGGAATATTACCCAGCAATAAAAGGGAACAAAACATTGATAAATGCAATGATTTCCAGAAAATTATGATGAGTGAAAAAACAATCATGAAATGTCCCATACTAATGATTCCATTTATGTAACTTTCTTTAAATTGATTAAATTATAAAAATGGATAACAGATTAATGGTTGCCAGGAGTTACGGAAAAGATGGGGGCAGGAAGAAAGTGGATGTGACTCTAAAAGACACAGGAGGAATTCTTATGGTGATGGAAATGTTCTATATCTTGACTGTATTAACAGCAACATCCTTGCTATACTAGTTTGGCAAGATGTTACCACTGAGGGAAACTGAGTAAAGAATGCAGGTACAAGTGAATATAGAATTACGTTTTTGTTTTTTTTTTTTTCTTGCCATGCTGGGGATTGAACCCAAGGCCTTGTACTTGCAAGGCAAGCACTCTACCATCTGAGCTATATCCCCAGCTAGAATTACATTGTTTAAAGAAAAGCAATTTCCTATCACCTAGAAATAGCGCCATTAGTGTATTCTGTGTGTGTGTGTGTGTGTGTGTGTGTGTGTGTGTGTGTGTGTCGGGAATTAAACCCAGAATCTCTATGCATACTGGGCAAGCACTCCGTCACTGCACTACATTCCCAGGGGAGACATCTTTTATTTTGACCCAACAAAATGATACACAACAGTACTTAGATCACCTTTCCTTCTCCTCTCCAGAAAAAGAATAGCTCCTTAGAGAAATCCCACTCAGCATTCAAGGCTCAGCTTGTGTACACCTCTCAGAGGGTCCTGCACAGGTACACAGCCTACTAGCTGTACCTACTACTGCACCCTACAAATCCTATGCTATCACACTGACCCCATTCTTTTTTTTTGGGTGCTGGGGATCGAACCCAGGGCCTTGTGCTTACAAGGCAAGCACTCTACTAACTGAGCTACCTCCCCAGCTCATTCTTTTATAACTAACTACTTATACATTCATCTGCTCCCCTAAATCACAAACTCCTTGAAGACATGGGTAACTTATATAGCACAGTGACTGGCCTGGAGTGGCTACTCAGAAGATATATGCTGAGCTGGGGATATAGCTCAGTAATAGAATGCTTGCCTAGCATGTGTGAGACCGTGGGTTTGAGCCCCAATACTGGCGGGCGGGGGGGAGAGAGAAGTGGTACAGGAATTCCAGGTGATACAAGTCAGGGATTTTTCCCAATCCACCCCCAACCTCCTTTTTTTTTTTTTTTTTTTTTTTTTGGAGAAATTCAGACTTTGCTGTTTAGAGAACTAAAAATGCAATACTGGAACAAGCAGACCCAAGGGTGGGTCAAATAAATAAATAAACAAACAAATAAATAAGTAAATAAGCATTGGCTAAAAAAGGAAATTCCAAGAAGAAACTTAAATGGTCATTTTACATATGAAAGATGTTCTACCTAACTAGTAATTAGGGAAATGCAAATTAAAATATTTATTTATTTATGTATTTATTTAGTTGTAGATGGATATGATATCTTTATTTTATTATACATGTGGTACTGAGGTTCGAACCCAGTGCCTAACTCATGTGAAGCAAGCACTCTACCACTGAGTTACAACCCTAGCCACCAAATTAAAATGTTAATGCTCAAATCCCTGCATTTGATTCCCAGCACCAAAAATTAAAAGAAGAAAAAGGAAAAAGATAATAAGGGGGAATTTTACTAAATTTATAAAGTGTAACAATAACACATATGCAAATATGGTCACAGCAGAATTGCCTGCAATAGAAAAATACAACCAAAAATATTTAAAACAAAAACACTCTGCTGGGCATGGTGGCATATGTCTGTAATCCCAGTGTCTTGGGAAGATGAGGCAGGAGGATCACAAGTTCAAGTCCAGCTTCAGCAACTTAGCAAGGTTCTAAGCAACTTAGCAAGACCTTGTCTCAAAATAAAAATAAAAATGACTGGGGATGTGGCTCAGTGGTAAAGCATCCTGGGGTTCAATTCTTGGTTCCCCTCCAAACATATTAAAATAAAAATACTAGAAAAAACCCAAATGGCCCCTAACAAGAAAATGAATTCATTAACTCTGGTGTATTAGTGCAATAAATTACTATTCAGCTGTGAAAATAAATGAACTACAGCAACATGCATCAACATGAATAAATCTCAAAATTAATGTTAAGTAAAAAAAGCAATCTATAGAATATAATGTCTATACAGAATTCAAAACTTGCCAAACTAGACAATGTATCATTTGAGCATGTCATAAAAGTATAACAGAAAGCAAGGAAACAAATACAAAATTCAAGACAGTGATCACTTCTGTGTTAAAAGGAAAGAGTTGCCAGCCACGGTGGCACACACCTGTAATCCCAGTGACTCAGGAGGCTATGGCAGAATAATTGCAAGTTCAAGGCCAGCCTCATCAATTTAGCAAGACACTGTCTCAAAATAAAAAATGACTGGGGATATAGCTCAGTTGGTAAAGCATCCTCGAGTTCAATTCCCAGTAATGGAAAAATAAAATAAAATATGACTTCTCATTTATTTATATGGTACATGTATACATGTTCATAGTATCAGTAATTGCCAACTCCAATACATAGCAATTACTATGTATTTGGGCCCTGATCAAAGGGCTTCATAGTTATTAACTCATTTAATCCTCACAAAAAATATCACATCGTAGGTATTATTAGCAACATTCCCATTTTAGAGATTAAAAAACTCAGGCATAGAAGTATCTTGTCCAAGGTCACACAACTTGTGAAAGTCAGGGTCAGGGTTCAAATCCAGGTCCTATTGTTTCAGTATGGGCTCCTAACAACCATGTCACATGCTTTCTTTGGGGTCGGGGAACCCACATAGGAAAAGCATAGGATTCATATAAACTAAACTAAAGAAAGGCAGGTGAGTGAAAAAGACCATTTGTTCTACATCCCTCTATGGTATTGTAGACTTCAGAAATAAAAATGTATTTGTGCAATACTCCTATAATAAAACAAAGTGAAGGAAAGAAAAAGTACTAAACTTGGAGTCAGAGGTAGGGTGTACAGTCCCAACTGACATCCATTAATCCTTGAGCAAAATCCTTCATCTCTCTGGGCTTCAGTTTCTATCTGTAAAGTGGAGGTGATCATGCCCATCCTGCTGACATTTTAGGCAGGGTAGGTAGATGTGAAACAATGAGAAAGTGCTTTACAAACCATAAATCACTTCACAAAGGTGAGACAGCAGTACTTTTCAAGTAGTTCTGGAGAGCCTGCCAATGGGGGTGGGGTGTTAGTGGTGGTGAAGCAAATTGTCTAAATGGAGTTGGTGAAAACTCTAGGGCTTTCCCTGGTACTTCATCCTCCAGAACCAGATAATGTTTAGTCTGTAAGACCAGACCTCTTACTCCACAACCCTAACCCAGAGCCAAGGAGGGAAAACCTGGGGCTCCTCTCTGCTTGGTGGGATCAGTTGTGTTCTGGAGCTGAGTGACCTCAGACCCGTAAACAGGTTCCAGAGAGCTTAAGAAATCCCCCAAACTGTCTGGCAGGGTGGACCCTACTGGGGACTCTGTAAGAGGCAAAATGGAAGCGGTGCCTTCTTCTCTAGGGAAAAAGCAGCACTAATCACAAGGTAAGCAGCCTCTAACCTCATAAACATTCTTGGGGAGAAGCCCAGCAACGTCCAAATTACAGGCAGCCTCTCCACTCTGTTCAAACAAATCTCTGAAGGTGACTCACTCCTCAAAGCAGAAGCGGGGTAAACATATGGCTGAGGGCTCAGAGATCAAGACACTCAAGGAGAAAATGAAAAGATAAGAGATAAATAGGGAGGCCCCAGGAAGATCAACAGGCAGGCCCCAGGGGTTCTCATACCAGAGGCTTAAGAGAGTGGGAAAATATCTATAGAGAAAAGCTGTTTCCCTGGGGCCCACTCCCCAGGATTGTGGGGGCCCCTAGCACTGGGTGGTGGGAGCAATGCAAGGAGGGTCAAGGGTTTTTTCTAAGAAGGAAGTAGAGATCCTCTCTGAGTTTGAAACCAGCATTCTAAATTCATCTTTACCCTGTACCCCTTTCTTCCCTTACTCTGTCCCTCAATCCTGCTGCCTCTCCCACCCCAAACATATAAGTTGCTGCAGTAGCAACCACTTAACTTGCCCACTCTGAGAAACAGAAATTATCATCCTCTTGTAACAAGATGCCAGGATGGGGAAAGCCCAAAAAGGAGAGCCAGGTGGGATGGTTGGGTGCCCATCCTATTCTGGAGAAGACTCCCAAACCACTTAGCTTGTAGGTTCGGTGTACTTGGTTTTGCCTTCTACAGTGCTTTCTCAGGGAGATATGGCCCTTTGTTAAGTACAACACAAAGAATCACTCCCTTTCTTTCTCCTCACAGATTAGCCAACAAAACCAGTGTTTGCTTTTTATCTGGCTACCTACCCAGAGGCATGGGCTGGACAAGTTATAGGCTGTGGGTTGACCCCCCTAGCTGGGAAGTGAAATGAGAAAAAGTGATTTGGGATGGCACCCTAAGTGGGACAGTGCTTCTCATTACCTCGAGTCCTACTTTGGGGCCTGGTGTGAGTATATAAATAGAGGGAAGTAGGTTCCTGATCCCCTACTCTGGAGACACTTTGTTGCTGAGCCAGTTTCTCTCCAGGACACCTGCCTAATGCCTCGCCAGCCTGGAATGAACAAGTAAAATCCTAGGGGTTCCCGTCCCTCAAAGGGCTAGCAAAAGTGACTTTGCCTCTGTATTCTTTGACCACTTTACTTTGTGATTTTAGTTTTTGTGCTCCAGACCCTAGGAAATCATTTCCTTTTCCTCCATTCACGTACCCATTCCCAGTCATACCCTATCCTATCTTTTCTTTTCCTGCCTCTGCTAACCAGGCTTAACTCTGGGCTACCAACCTTCCTAGCACATACCTATTCTACCAACTAAACCTGCCCATCTCTAGGAAACAAAGGCATTACACAAGACTCTGTGCTGTGACCCAAAAGGCATGTACCATAATTACCAGTAGGCAAGGAAGCCTGTCCCACCTGCTCCGAGCACACGTGTCTGGAACCGAAACCATCTAGGTGCATACCTCCCTCCACCCCAGTGAAATATGGGTAACGTTGGCACCGAATGCCTAATGATTAGGCAACCATCCTCTCCTGGATCCTCCCCTCCCTCCACAAGCAAAAGCCCAGCATTCCCTAAATTCCTGGCAGGCTTGGAGATATCAGCCACAGCGTTCCTGAAAGTAAGGAATTGCAGGAGCTGGAATGGTATGAGGAGAAATTTATGGGCTGAGTCTGGCAAGTCTCATGACTGGAAGAAACAAAGTCAAAAAACTTGAAAAGTTCCTCTACCCAGGAGTTTTTCCCCATCCAGGTGTTACAGAGCCAGGACCTCATCATTTGAGAATTCATTCATTCCTTTAGAGTACATACCAAGGATTCCAGATCAGCCCTCTTTTAAAATGCAAATACTGTGATCCAGCAATTCCACTTCCAGGTATTTCTTGCCAAGGGAAATGAAAACATCTGTGCACATAAAAATTTGTACAACAAGGGTCACAGCAGTATTATTCAAAATAGCCCAAAAGCAGAAACAACCAAAATGTGATTACAATGTGGATGAACCTCAAAAACAGCACGCTAGCTGAAATAAGCCAGCCACAAAGGACCACATACAGTATGATTATGTTTATATGAAATGTCCAGAACACTAAATTCATAGAGAAAGAAAGTAGACTTGTAGTTGGCTAGGGGAAAATGGGGAATGACTGCTTATGGGTCAGGATTTATGAAGTGGAAAAAAAAATGTTCTCAAATTGACTTACTTTTAAAAAATTGATTTATTGATTATTGCACAATTCTGTGAATATAAGAACCCTAGCCAGGCACCGTGGAGCACACCTATAATCCCAGTGGCTTGGGAGGCTGAGGCTGGAAGACTGCAAGTTCAAAGCCAGCCTCAGCAATTTTTAGTGAGGCCTTAAGCAACTTAGCAAAACCCTGTCTCAAAATAAAAAATAAAAAGAGCTGGGGATGTAACTCAGTGGTTAAGTGCTCCTGGGTTCAATCCCTGATACCAAATAATAAAATAGGAATTATATTTCAATAAAGTTGTTATAAAAAATATGTGATGCTCATGGTAAGCCTTCAATAAATTATAATTCTAGGTTTTAAAAAAATGGGGCTCAGGAAAGATTTGGCATTAAACAATTTTAGCTTCTGAGGTCTTACAGGAATGTCACCTATTCCATAGCAAAGACAGGAGTTCATATTATAGATGAATTCCAAATCTACCATGGTATTGAAAGAACCTCTCTGGTCAAGATAAATTAAACACATCACAACACAAGAGGATGAAAAGAATGCAAATGTTTTAAGGAAGGGTAACACTGATAGGTTACTTAAAGAGAATCGCCTAATCAGAGGACACAGCTGCCTTGGCTATGAGATCAGAAAAAGAGAAGAAAAGGGGCCCAAGAGGAGAGGGATGCCAACATATGAACCCTAACCATTGCCCCATTTAAGACCAGTCCTGACTGAGTAAGGACTTAGTAAAGGTCATCCACATCTTTCCTCTGGTCTATCCATAGGCCCTCTCTTACCCTTGGGATCCTCCACAGGCAGAGGGATCTAAATAATCAAGGTAAGGGAAAGGAACAAATAAGTAAAATAAATGTCAACATAATGAGGAGCAAACCTCGACCAAGCCCAACGGTTTCCAGACTTTTCCTCCATCCTTTGGCCAGGGCGCTCCAAAGATGTTGAAACAGTACAGAAGTAAATAGAAAATAACAGCTGAGCACTTACCCTGTGCCAGGAAGCTGCTTAATGTTTCATTTGTATTATCTTACTTAATCCTCACAACAACCTCATGAGAAGGGTGTTAATTATTATCCCCGTTTTACAGATGAGGAAACTAAGAATGAAGAAATTAATTTACCAAAGTACTTCTGGACAAAGCAAACATCAGAGCCCTGACTACAGCACACCTTAGATTCCAAGAGCCATGCTTTCAACCACAATTATTAATAGAAATCATAGCTAAAAACTGTGGAATCATGGGAAAGGAGAATGTAAGGGGTGAGAGTATAAATCTTCCCATAATTCCTATAACAGGAAGTCAATAGATGTCTAAGACTAATAAATCAAGAAATATCACTATAAGCCTATAAGCATATTATTTAACATGGAGGTGAACACAAGACAAAACAGCTAAAATAGTTGAAAGTGGCTGCTTCCATGGTGCAAAGACTGAAGTTGAGGACTATTATATTATTTTAAAAGTCATTCAGTATTATTCAGATATTTTAAAAATCATGTACATATATCCATTCCATTCAAAAAAAAAAAAAAAGGAAGAATCATAGTTCATCATGCTAAAGTCAAATGTTACGAACATTTTCCTTTTATCACACAGCTTCCATTCTCCTCTGGTAACACTTGGGCTTTACTTTGAAGAGTCACTTCTTCACTGGGTAATCCTATGGGCCTGTCAATCAAGGAATCTGGCACTACCCCTGGTCAAGGAGGGAGAGAGAGGACAATGGCATCCTCTCCCTGGAATCTTGGGCAGAATGGCAAAAAAAAAAACCTAAAACAGTTGGAA
The DNA here is from genome assembly GCF_902686445.1 of Sciurus carolinensis. NCBI lineage: Eukaryota > Metazoa > Chordata > Mammalia > Rodentia > Sciuridae > Sciurus > Sciurus carolinensis. The sequence continues at coordinate 98,028,115 of NC_062213.1, forward strand.
CCAATTCACCCAAAAGTAGAAAAATCTCCCTTAGTTCCTTCCACCTTCTGAGGCCCCAGGACTCCCTCAATTTGGACTTTTTAAGTTTTCCCTTAAATTCTGTGCACTGCCCCATTGCCTTCTAATAATTCCTCTTCTATTTAAGTTAGCTAGAATTACTCCCTGTTGTTTAACCAAAGGAAGTTAACGGAAATGCCTAATAAAAATGAGTTTGAGGGCTGAGGTTGTGGCTCAGTGGCAAAGCACTTGCCTAACTAACATGTGAGGCATTGGGTTCAATTCTCAGCACCACATACAAATAAATAAATAAAATAAATATATGTCCATCTATAACTAAAAAAAAATTTTTTTAAATGTGTTTGAGGGGCTAGTGTCACATGTGGTTCAGTGGTAGAGCACTTGCCTAGCATAAGTGAGCCACTGGGTTCAATTCTCAGCACCACATATAAATAAATAAATAAATAAAACATTTAAAAATTAGTTTGAGGCTTATTTTGCACTTTCATATGTTGATAACCTACCAAATGGCTTGCAAACTTTTTTGACCTAAAAAATAAATTTTACCTCAAGGTCCAGTAAACAAACACATATGTAAAATGTACATAGATAGATATAACTGAAACAAAAATTTTGCCAAAAGTCTACCCTCACTAACACTCAGAGCATTAACGCTACTTCTTTTTTTATTCTGATTCTATCCCACTGTGGTGATTTCAGACCTACTAGTGTTTATGGTCTGCAGTTTTGAAAAACAGTGACTTCTTGTACATGCTGCATCTGCATCCGACAATAAAAACAATCCAGCTGGGTGGAGTGGCACAAACCTGTAATCCCAATAACTCCAGGGGCTGAGGCAGGAGGACTGCAAGTTCCAAGGAGGACTGCAGTTCCAGGACCCCCTCAGCAACTTAGCATGCCCCTGTCTCAAAGTAAAAACTAAAAAAGGTCAAGCGCGGTGGCACACGCCTGTAATGAAACAATCCAGAGAGTTTATCAGCCATATTCCCATCTCAGTGTATGGGATACTAAGGCACATGGCCTGGCTCATGAGCAAACACAAAAATTCAGGATCCTGATTTCCACTAGAACACTCCAATCAACTGCCTACAATTGCCAACTCCAGAAAAAAAGTATTCATTTTATATATTCACTTACTCACTTCTTGTATACACTGAGCACTCATTCAATGGTATGAATATATGACAGTTTCCTAGGGACTGTCCAAAGCCACAAATTCTATCTGCAGGCTGGCTCAGAGAAGAAGAATCCAGGACAATGCCTATCTCCTGACTGATTGTTTACCATCTCCTGTCCCTCCTTAAGAATCCAGGAATGTCTTCAATATCAGACCCAATGGTTATTTCATTCCCAGTTTTGGTGTAAAACAAATCTCAAGTTCAACCTAGAAAGAAGGAATAAAAGGAAATTTCTCTTCCTCTTGCTCTAGAGGTCTCTGGTTAGCTTCAAACTTAATCTATGTCTGAATTCCTTACTCACTATTTTCCTACCTATTTTTCCTGCCACACCAAACAAGCAGCAAAAAAACATCAAGGGACAGCAGAGGGTGACAATTCATTCTCTGTGCTGCCAATGACATAGTTTTAGACCTCTTTCTGGATCTCTTTTCTACAGCAAACAAAAAGAAGCCAAAACAACCCTATCCTTTATTTCATACCCTTTTCCCTGTCTCAACCATTCCAAATCAGCAAGGTCATGTAGTAGGACTTTGGGCTGGACACAAAAGGGGCTGGATTTTTTTTCCCATCTCTTCAGCATCCTATAGCTGGAGGACAAGACTTGGGGGTGGGGGACTTAAGTTGGACAGTAGCAAGATTTGTGAAGTGGCAGAAACATTCATAAGCCTAAGTAGAAATAGTAAGGGAACTGTAAACATAGTTAAATGATCATCTGTACCCTAAAGTTCAAATGAGCATCTATTCTACAAATATTCTTTGAAGAGCCATAATCCAGCGGTAGCTGGGTTAGCTCTACCTCCGGAGCCTGCTGAGACAGGCAGAGTAGGGAGATCAGATACCGGAAGGGGACGCAAACTACCCATCACCTTGACTTCCATTTCACTCTCACCACAATACAATAGCTTAGAAATTGATGAAATATTACACACTTATGCTAGGTTAGGTTCCCCAGCAGAGCCTAGAAATATTCAGCCACAAATTATCCTCCTTTGCCTCTGAAGGGGAAAAACATTATGGCCAGCGGGAAGGGGTCACGGACACAAACGTGCAGGGAATGAGAGCCAGGGAATGAGACAAGCAGGGCACACTGGCTTGCACAAGAGAACGACCTCCATCTCCCCAGCCTTTACCGAGTCCAGAAACCCTCTCGTGGTTCGCTTCCCTTCCCTTCTCAGCCCAGGTCTGCATCCCTTCATCCACTTGCCCTGGGCTTGGCGACTGGAGACGGAAGCAAACAAACAAACCGTCCCAGGAAGTTATCAGCTGGCCGACTGGGGGAGGGGAGCAGGAGAACTGCAAGGGGCAAAAAGGAGAAATTCAAGAAAAAAAGGTGACCACCAGGTGCAAAGTTCCACCCGTCTTAGCGAAAGGTAAAGTCCCTAGCCAATTTCGGAATGATTTAAGTCCTACCGTACCCGTCACTCCATTCCAAACCCTAGGATTTCACCCTCCACCCCTTTTCCTTGTTTCCTGTTACTGATCTTCCAAAGCACCATAAAATTCTCTGAAGGGCCTCTGAGGTCACCAAGACCCACAGAAAAGCCTACTCCGTCTTGGCGGGACACAGTATCCAAAGCAGCGCAGGCATTCGGTTCCTTGTGTTCTTTCTCCTACAATCCAATCTAGCTGGTCCACCGGACGCCTGAGTACTCGTGCTGAGACCCGCGGCCCAAACAAGGGCGCACTCGCGCCGAGTCGCAGGCAAAAGCCGCAGTGTTCTCCCAAAGGAAAGGGGCACCTCCCGTCCTCGAGACTCAAATGTCTTCGTACCGCGCCTCTGCCCAGAGGCAGGTCAAAGGAAAAGAGAGAAATGCTCCGCGAAGGGTTGACCGCACCAAGTCAAGCACCAGGTGATGTCAGCGAACTCGGAGCTCTGCACGGGAGGGGTGGAATTGGAAACCGAGAATACTAAGTGGGAAAAGCGGTTTGGGCGCTTTTTCTTACCGCAGTCTGGCCCTCCGGGTCCACGTCCATCAGGGTGCACCAGTTTCGCGTTCCGTTCATCGTTTTCCCGCCCGGAGACCCGCGGACAGCCCACCCCTCCACTCTTTGGTCTGGCTTTTTCTCCGCGGGCGCGCGCGTAACCACCCCCTTGTATAGACCCGTCAGGGGCGGGCTGAACATAGGCCACGCCTTGAAATGCTGATCGCCAATGAGCGAGCGAAAGAGCGAGGTGGGCGGTTCCAGGACACGCCCTTCAGCGCTCCCTCAGATTTACATAAAGGTGGGACTTGGAAGTGACCTGAGGCAGCTTAACTGAACAGTTTTATCTAGAGTGTGGGGTTTTACTTCAACATTCTTTAGTTTAATTTCCTTTCAACTCTCAAGATCAGTGTTGGTCAGAGGGAATCACCCTATGTGCCCCTCTATAGGGAATGAGGAGTTGGAACCTGTACATAACTCTGCAGGTTCTCCTCTCCCTATATATTCCAGCCTGTAGGTTTGGTAGAGCTGAGTAAACCTTTCCTCTGCGGTAGAAAGGTAGGCACCGCCCAGCAAGGTGGCGCACGCCTGTAATGCCAGCGACTTGGGGAGGCTAAGGCAGGAAGATGTAAAGTTTTAGGCCAGCCTCTGCATTTAGGGAGACCCTGTCAAAATCTAAATAAAAAGAACTAAGGATGTAGCTCAGTGGTAAAGTGTCCCCTGGGTTCAATCCTCAGTACTTAGGAAAAAAAAAAAAAAAGGTAGGCACCAAGGGCCAGCTCATTCAGACTAGCCTAAGCCAGTCTGGCAGGTGCCCTTCCCTGGCAAGTTGCCCAGGCCAAAGTCAAAGCCAGCTAGGCTCTGGGTGGGGCTTGTTTTGCAGAAGCTATTAAACCAAAGCTACCCTTATATGGTGAGGAGAGGCGGGACACATTGCCTTAAAAGGAATTTGTATTCTAGAGAAAGGATGAGTCTCACCTTCTTCAGTGTCATTTGCTACCCAAGCCTAGGCTGGGATCTTGAAGGCTTTAGAAGAGAGAGGGTTGGCAGACCAGGACCCTAGAGTTTCTTCCCAGCCCAGCTGTTCTTAGCAGATGGCTGTTCTATTTGTCTGTGGTCCACATGGGCAGTGGGCAGAATCACTCAGATCTGACCCACTCTTAAGTAAGAAGTATCCTATCTGGCTCTGGTGAATGGCTAGCTCCTTCTTCAAGCCAACACAAAGGCAGGGATGGCAGAAACTTCTCCACCTCCCAGATAAGTTCCCATGCCAGTTAGTAATAGATGGGGATCTTTATGCCTAGGAGGTGAATGCTGGGGATACCCCTGGAAACCAATGGAATAAATCACAGTTCCAATCTATTCCGCTCTAACCCTCAAAGAAGACATTTTCCGGCCTTGCTATTTTGAGAAGGTTGTACAGGAGAGAATAGGGCTGCTGCTAAACACTTCCAGGTTTTCTAGATACATATGACCAATGGTAAAAGACCCATGTCCTCTAAGCTGTAGAGTTAAAACAACTTCTTTGTAAAACTCAGACCTCCAAATAAGCCAGGAAAAAGAAGACAAGGATTTCAATATAGATATATAATTTTAATATTTAATTTAAAAATAAAAACAAGGCTGGATTGGATTAGGAGAAAATGTCTTATTTGCAGAAGAACATAGGTATTTTTTTTTAATCATGAAATTACAAGTCATTGGTGAGAACAGCCTTCTTCCGCAGGTCCCCGCAGGCTCCTTACAAAACCTGCTTTGGAAATAAGAGGTGAATCATCCATCCCCCTTACCTCCTCCCCACCAGGGATTGGTTCTCCCCAAAATCCAAAGGAGGAATAAATAACCCATTGCCTCTTCCCATCTGTACCAAGAGTCAGCTTCTAAACCCAGGGAAACCCTGAATAAGGGCCCAATTCTTGAGAAAATGAGGGTCCCTTGGTTCCCCGTTGAGGATGGACATATCTAGTCAGAGAAACCAGAAGGCAGACCACAGAACTGAGACCTTTGCTTTTGGAACTTGTACACACAGTTGTCAGGGTTCCCAGGTTCAACCACCTTATAACCACCATCGTTGCAGAGGAGGGAAAGAAAGGAACATAGAAACCCTGAGCGGAACCAGGCCCCCACACCTTATTATGGCCCTACCAAAGTCCCTCACCCAGGGCTTATTGGCAGAGCAGCCAGTACCTTTTGACCAGTTACTGGAGAAGCAGGGCAGGCTGAGGATTCCAGTTGGAGAAAGGTTGGTTTTTGGAGAGGTCTAAGTGTACAGGTATAAAAGGCAAGAAAAGCATACTTATCTTCTCACCCTGGCTAAGGCACTGAGAGGAAAGAAACAAGGTAGGAATGGGGAGGAAGATGGAAAGGGGAGAGAGGCTGAAGGTTCCTCTGGACCCACTGGCTTGAAGAAGATAAAAATACAGGAATTAGAAAGGTATAGGACCACACAGGCCCCATGACTGTGCAAAGAGAAGCATTTGAGAAGTGGGTAGACTCACGCCTGCGTGTTCATTACCCATAATGTTCCCCTCACCCTGCTCCAGAGTGGGAGAAAAATAGGTTGCAGGAATCCAGGGAGCAGAATAGCAGAGGGTATTTCCCTGAGCCATAGGGTTAAGGGCTAAAGAAATAAAGCTTTATACATGGCAATTTCTACCCTTTCCTTTCCTTCTCAGTCTCCCTCAGTCTATATGCTGATTGTCCTTCCACTATTAAAGAGATGAAGGAGGAGTCAGCATCTAAGAGAAGGACTTCACAGGCCTAAAATATCCACTCCTCCAATGGAAAGGCCAAGTTCATCCATCAGTTCACTGCTGATGTCTTTTTTTTTTATCACCATCACTTGGCCCCATCCCTGTCTTAGGTTTGAATAATTGGGTCACCCATAGGAAAGATGAATCCAAGGCAGGCAGGGCAGAGCAAGGCAGAGCAGGGCTGGCTGGGGTAGGCCTTCAGCCTGTTTCTGAACCCTTGAAGACCACGAGTTAACAGGAGCTGGTTTGCAGGTTGCTCTCCGTAAGTAGTGATGCAATGGATGAGGGGTCGTAGACACCCTCAAATTCCTCATCTGAGCTCAGTCCGTCATGTTTGAGGGTCGACTCAGCAGCTGAACGGGAAGCTTTGCGCCTGAGTCAGAAAGAATACTGGTAAGGGAAGGGGACTAGATTGAGATAGCCACTCTTTCCAAGCCAAAGAAACATTCTTCTAAGACCTAACACCATTCACAAGATCCCCCACTAATCAGAGATCTGGGCAGACGAGATGCAAGATGGAGCTGAAATACTAAGAAGTAACCACACTAGCTTCCAGTCACAATAAGTGATGGTACAGTCCCATTTTAGAGATTCTCCTTCTTATCCAGCTTACAAGAGACCCTTCTCTTCCTACTGTGCTGCTCCCATGGAGCTGGGAGCAAAAGGGCAGCCCATACCAGGAGTCCTTCTCCAGGGATTTGATCCGGGCCTGGAGCTGTTCATTGATCTCATGCTGCTCTTCTAGCTCACGCTGTGCCTTCTTCCTCAGGCCATCCAGTCGCTCAATTTCTTCTTCTGCTTCATCCACCTGCCGCTTCAGAGCCTTTACCCTCAGGCTTAGCTGGACAGGATATCAAGTCCCACATTAGAAAAGCACCTGCTACCATGGCCTAGACTCTCCCCTGTAACAATCTCGACAAGGGGTAACTGTCCCTGGAAAAATGCAACAATATGCAAATTCCCTAGCCTGAGAAGTTGCCTTGGGGATTGAATGACTTAATGCATGCATAACACTTAGCAAAAGAAACTAGCATTTGGGCTGGGATTGTGGCTCAGTGGCAGAGTGCTTGCCAAGCATGCGTGAGGCACTGGGTTCAATTCTCAGAATCACATATAAATAAATAAATAAATATCCATCAACAACTCAAAAAATATTTTAAAAAAAGAAAGAAACTAGCATTCAACATATATGCTAACTACAACTGTTCTAGTCTCTCCTTTCAATGTAATTTTCTTGTCTCTATACAAGGGAAGATTAGGTTTAAAAGACCTATGGGAGATGGAGACCTCCTTTATCCTTCAAGCAAACACATAATATATACTTGCCCATGGCAGCTTGGCCCCAGGGTACCATGTCCTTACCTGGTCTTTCTGGTCATTGACATGCTGTCGCTCATCATCAATCTGGATAGACAACTCTTTAACTCTCCTTTCCAATTTTCGGTTGGTAGACTGCAGAACAGTCTTCTCCCTAGGAGAGGAAGGTAGAGGGATGACTACAGCTATCACCATTTCTAAGAGAATCCTTACTTGGTCCCTTTCTGCCTCTAAGGACTTCTCTCCATCATAAGCCCCAACAACAGAAAAAGGAGGGTTCAGGGAAGATCCAAAGAATTGAGGAGATAGAGGTCATTTATATCTCGGAATTTCTACAACTCTTTCTGCTCTGTATTAGGAGAAAAGGGGTTCCCTGAAGATCAGGCCTGAGATAGAAGATGAGGGAAGCCCTAGAGGAGAAAAATTCAGACAGAGGGAGGAAGGAAGGGAGCAAGGAAGGACAAGCTCATGTTACCTCTCTTCAGCTTGTAGCCGCTCCTGCAACAACTGATTTTGGGACTCAAGCTGAGAGAAACTGGCACTGGGTTTCTGGAAGCCTTCTAAGTTGGCCAATCGGGTCTTCAAGTCCTTGTTCTGAGAAGGACAGGAAGCCCCCATGGTCAATACTTCACTTAGTCATTCTACCCACCCCCATGGTCTATCCCCCAAACTCCCCTTTCTTTCACCTGTCTCTCCAAGGAGATTTTGTCACACTCTAAGTCCTGCCGAGTAGATCTCTCCTGCATGAGTTCTGTCCTCAACTGATCAACCTAGGGGGATGGGCGAGAGGGTCTAGAATTGGGGAAAGTAAAGAATGAACCAGCAAGCTGAACCAAGTAGGACAGAGCCCTGAAGGGGCAGACCCCTGGTGGGGTAGACCCCTGGAGGATGGTCTCTGAACCCAAAATTTCTCAAGCAACTAAGTAATCACAGTCTATGCAAACAAGAGGAGCCAGAGAATGGAGACAGAGCTTCTTTAGTCCTACCAGGAACTAGCATTCCTTCTGAACTAAAGCAGCCCTGACTCTGGTCACAGTAGCCCAGGCCAGCAGGATTCTTTCCTCCACTAAAATTCTTGGCTTCTTTCCACTTGAGGAAACCTGCCAACTCCTCCTAGAAGAGACCTGAAGTAGACCTAGCCACACACAAATCCTACAGCCAGAATTCTCCAGATTGTGAAAGATGGGAGGGTAGAATTGTTTTTGAGAGGTCCAAGAGGTTACAAAGTCAGGAGTAGACACAATAAGGGGTAAGGAAGGAATCACCTGGTCCCGGCCTCGATTTACACGGTCTGTTAGCAGCTCCACAGTGTTCTTCTCTTCATCTAACTCTGCCTCCAGTCGAGAGACTTTTTCCTAAGGTAGAAGGACAAAAGGTCAATTCTTCCCCAAATGCTGGACACTGGAATGCCAAACTCAGACTAGGGCCCTGTCAAACTTCAGCCTCCATAGCTGTTTTCCTTTTGCATATTCCCAGGAGCTTTAGGTCCTTGCCCAGAGCCATCATGGAGCTAGCGCCCTCTTCTGACCAGATGTGGCATGAGGAGCATGGTGTGGTCCCCAGAATCCATTCCTCATTGGAGACCTCTTTTTTCCTTATGGGAAAACTGAGAGGGAAACCCAAGTACCTGGGCCAAGGCCAACAGAGACTCAGAAACCAAAGCACCAGAGTACATATTGGGGGAGCAAATTTAAGCCAGGCAGTACCATGTTAAGAATATAAACTTGGGACTAGACTACCTGGTTTGAAAATCATATTATTGAGTCTTGATATTCCTCATCTGTAAAATGGAAAAAGCAAGACTATCTAGCTCAAGATTATTCTGAAAATGAAATGGCACAGCATAATATATTTTTGCTGCTGCTGCTGTTACTGCTGTTGTTATAATTCTCAAATATAGCAAATTGAGGACCACTGTTCACTCTAAAGGGGGGATGCCATTGCTTAGCTCCAGTCAACTCAGGTCTAGAAGCTCAGTGTTACATTTTTTAAATATAAAAGAAGCCAGAAATCCAAATTTCAAAACATTGACATTTAGTTTAAAATTGGTTAAAATACTGCAGCCCAACAAAATCCATCACCTGTGGGCTGCCAGTTTCAATCTCTAGTACAAAAAGAGGCTTAGAGTACCCTGGTTCCTTTCCCCACAGAAGGCCCACCTGTGCCAGGACCCAGAACCCCCTCCTCCCCTCTCTCACCCAAGCACAACCACCCAATGTCCTCACCTCAAGGTTCTTCAGTTGCCTGGTTCTGTCATCCTGGGAGCGCTTCTTGTTCTCTGCCTCTTGCTCCAGGCTCTGTAGTCGCTGGACCAGAAGTTCTTTGTCCAGTCGTGCAGTATCCCGCTCAGCCTGGGATGCCTGCAGGGCCTGCCTCAGCCTCTGAATCTGCCAAAAGGGAAAATGCAGTAGTTCAGTGTAATATGAGGTGGGAATTGAGGGGTGAGAGCTGTCTTTCCACAAGGGAAGAAATATTTCATTATCGACATTCTTCAGAATTGCCAGCACATGATGATGATAAAAAGCAGACTGAATTTTAGTCCATTTTCTTTGTGTTTCAAAATTCTGTATAAAAATTGGAATCACTTGAGGTTTTTGAAGGTATGTGTATGTGCGCGCATGTGTGTTTTACAGTCTAGGCTGGTCTCAAACCTCTGGGATTAAGGGATTCTCCTGCCTCAGCCTCCCAAGTAGCTGGGTCTAAAAGTAAATGCCATTGCACCTGGCTACTTGAGGAGTTTTTAAAAATACTGATCCTGGGTCCCACCCCTAGAGATTATGATTTAAGTAGCATGGGATACAGTTTGGGCATTGAGACTTTTTAAAATCTCCCCAGGTGACCAATGTGCAGCACAGTTGAAAAACCACTGCTCTTCAGACAATGCATTCCCTGTTGTCTGTACCAAGGGTAGAAAATGACAGTTTCACATGTCATTTGTTGTACTTATTCACAGTCAAACCTCAGCCTCAGGAACCAAAGACATAGGGTCTTTCAGAGGCAGTGATCTTCAGACCTGGGGACATCAGACCATTGCCATCCTGCCATTTAGGCTCCTACCTCATCCTGAAGCCGGCTCAGCCCCCCAGAGGTCTTCTCAGCTTCACTGGCCCAATCCTTCGCCTGGCGCTGGGCATCTGCCACTTCCCGACGGGCCTTTTCCTTGTAATCCTCCAGCTGGGCCTGGAGCTGCTTCAGGGCTTGCTTAGAGTCATCCCCAATCTGTTCCAGCTAAAATGCAGAAAAGAGTTTTCAGCACTGCACTTCATTAGGAGATACTCTGTCCCTTCTCCAGGCCCAGCTCACAAGACTCTCCATAGAGTCTTTTACCTGCCAAGGCAGCCCTCTCTTGCTCTTTCCCAGACCTAGGTCCCTAGTATGGATAGTAGTTGTATACAGATGTTTGGGGTTTAAATTCCAACTCCACTATTAGTGACCAATAGCATGCTACTTATCCTTTCTGGGTCTGTTTCTTATCTATAAAATGGGATAATAATAGTACCTACATTGCAGAGTTGTTGGGAGAACTATATTAATTACACAAAGTACTTACAACAGTGTCTGATACAAAGTAAACCTTCAGTGACCACATTTCAGCAAACGCAAGGTGACAGTAATTATGAGGTGTAACACTAAGAAAGAATCTGCCAACTGAACTATGACATACCAATTCCAATTATAAGACACAATCCAATTTCAGAAATGATAAAATGTGTACTTTAGAACTGATGTAACATATTAGGTGTTGGTCTTGTTTCATAAAGTAAGAAACTATGAGAAGAACCTTAGCAGCAAAACGCAATTTATTTCCCTGTCTCCTTTTCTCCTCTCCCTCCCTCAATTTGAAACTCTTCATGAAGATTCTTGAGTTTGGATCTTATATACTCTAAAGCAGAATTCCAGGAAATATTCCCCAAGAATGAAGACTATAAAGGTTGTTGGGGGGGCAAGGGAAAACAGAGGGGAAGCCAGGCATGGTAGCACACACCTAGAATCCCAGCTACTCTGGAGGTATAGTTGAAGCAAGCAGATGCCACACATTCTGACTTACCCCCAGCCCATCCCCTAGGCAAGCATCTGTATAAGCTGGGCCTCTTTCTAAGGACCCAGAACACCTAGTGCTCACCTCCTTATTGAGTCGGTCCACAGTCCTGTCCAGCAAACGCTTCTGCTCCTCCAGCTCTGCCTTGCTCCTCCGAAGCACCTCCCGCTGCTTCCCCTCCTCCTCTAGGGCCCGGTTCAGTGCTTGCTGCTCCTGCCCCAGGCGGGCCAGCCCTCTCTGGGCCTCCTCCAGCCGTGCCTCCAATGCCCGCTTGGCTGCTACCAGGCTCCCCTCCTCCTCCTGAGCTTCATTCAGCGCTTCCTGTAGCCGTAATTTCTCTGCCTGAGAGGGGAGAGGTGACCAGTTTGGGCTAGGAAGAGACAAAGCTTGGGTTCAAGTTATTTGGAGGTGGGTAGATGGGAGGGAGGGGAGGTAGGTATTTATGAAAATGGTGGGCAATGAAAATTGGCTTAGAAGAACCAGCAGAGAAATCAAGACACAAGGCTGGGGTTGTGGCTCAGTGGTAGAGCTCTTGCCTAGAATGTGTGAAGCACTGGGTTTGATCCTCAACACCACATAAAAATAAATAAATAAAACAAAGGTCCATCAACAACTAATAGAAATATTTTTAAAAAAAGAAACAAAAAAGATATCAAGAGACAGAGAGCAAGCAAAGGACAGGAGATAAGAGATAAAAATACCAGTACAAAATCTCAAATATTCACACCAAGTATACTCTAGGAAATAAACCCAAGGTAAACAGAGGATTCAGGAAGGCAAAACAGAAGTGCACTATTAGCAAAATAAAACTGACAGCTGAGTGACAAGCAAGTAGTTAGCCAGATCTGAGTGTAGAAAGGGTCAGGAAGAAGCCGATGCTGTGGGGTAAAGCACTAACCTCCAGCCGCTGCACCTTGTCCCTAAGTCGTGCCTCCACCGCTTCCCCACCCTCCGCCAGGCCATGTGCCTCCTTCAGCTGCTGCTCCAGACCCAGGATGCGCCTGCGGAATTCGTCGTTTTCCTCCTGGGTCTCCCGAAGAGTGGTCTCCACTGCTGCCCGACGTTTCTCCAGCACAGCAGCCTCTGCCTCCGCCGCCAGCTTGGCCTGCGGGCAGTTGGGAGCAGTGGCTCAGACCTCAGGGTTCAGGCTACTACGCAAGCACACCCAGGAAAACCGACCCACCAAGAGCCCACTGAAGCCAGAAGTAAAGAGGAGTGGTCCCAGGCAGGGGCTTCCCTGGAAATCCCACCCCTACACAGATGCTTGGGTCATCAGGTCCAGTGGGCTCCCCTGCCACATCCTGCTTTTAATCACATACCTAGGCCCAAGGAGCAGGTCAGTACATACCCAGCATAGGTAACTTTCCAGGCCCTGTGGCTCCTCAGCCCTCCAGACCCCTCAGCCTCCACCTCCTAAGCCCGGTGCCCACTCCCCTTGCCTTGGAAGCCTCTTCACAGTCCTGTTTCAATTGCTGGAGGGTCTTTTGTAGCTGGAGGTTCTGCTGTTCCAGCTCTTGGACTCGATCAGCCTCAACCTTCAGGACTGCCAGCTGCTTCTCCAACTCCTGATCACGGTGTCGCCCAACCACCTCCTGACTCTGCCGCTGTGCTCGCAGCTCCTTAAGCTCCTCCTGTGCCCAGCGAAGCTCCTGGAAGGGAAGGGGATTATTGACAGGACAAAGACCAGACTAAGGTTCTAGAAGGTGGAAAACAGAGAAACTCTCACACATTTTACAGGAGAGAATGTAAAATGATGCAGCTACTTTGGAAAGCAGCTAGGCAGTTTTGCAAAAAGCTGAATATAATCAGATGCAGTAGCACATGCCTATAATCTCAGCTACTCAAGAAACTGAGGCAGCAGGATCACAAATTCCAGGCCAGCCTGGCCAACTTACTGAGACTTTGTTTCAAAATAAAAGAAAAGGAATAGGGATGTAGCTCAGTGGTAGAGCATTTCCCTAGCATGAAAAAGGCCTTGGGTTCAATCCCTAGTACCACACCAAAAAAGTCAAACACGGACTGAATATATGGCCCAGAAATTCCACTCCTTGGTATATACCCAAAAGAACCAAAAAATATACAGTTCACATAAAAACTTGTACATGATGTTCATAGCAGCATTAGTCATTATAGGTGAAACAGAAATGACCCAAGTGTCCATTAATTGATGAATGGACAAAATATGGCACATTTGTAGAGTAGAATCTTATTCATCCATAAAAAAGGGATGAAGATATTTGCTACCACATGGATGAATCTTGAAAACATGCCAGTATAAGAAACAAAAGGTCACATGTTGTAGGATTGTGCTTTTATGAAATAACCAGAATAGACAAAACCAAACAGACAGTAGATTAGTGGTTGCTAAGGTGTGGAGAGAATGACAGCTAATGGACAGGGTAGCTTGTGAGATGACCAAAATGTTCTGTAAGTAGACAGTGGTGATGGTTTCACAACTTTGTGATTACATTAAAAGTCACCCAACAGTACACTTTAAAAGGAGGAATTTTATGGTATGTAAAATATAACGCCATTAAAAAATTATTCAGGGAAGCTGAAGTTGTGGCTCAGTAGTAGAGTGCTTGCCTAGCACATGCAAGGCACTGGGTTTAATTCTCAGCACCACATATAAATAATAAAGGTCCATCAACATCTAAAAAAATATTTTTAAAAAAATTATGCAGGGCTGGATTGTGGCTCAGTGGTACAGCCCTTGCCTAGCATGTGTGAGGCACTGGGTTCAACCTCCAGCACCATATAAAAAAACTAAATAAGGGCTGGGGAGATAGCTTAGTTGGTAGAGCGTTTGCCTCTCAAGCACAAGGCCCTGAGTTCGATCCCGAGCACCGCAAAAAAAAAAAAAAACTAAATAAACAAAATAAAGGTATTGTGTCCATTTACAACTAAAAATATTTTTTAAATTATGCAGAGGGATAGTGGATTAGTTTACAGATAAAACAAGATTGGTTATCTATCTGTAAAATATTGAAAACCAAAACTGTGACACTATAATTACTAGTACATTTCTAATTTCTTTTCAAAGGAAAATTAAACTATGAGTTTTGGTTCTAATTCTTTAGCTATTAGTTACTTGTGAAATTCAGAAATAACCATAATTAGACTTGAAGGGTCATGTAACAGGTAGTGAGTCTTCAAGGTAAAACACTAACAGGACTAATTATGAAGAAAAAGAAAAACAGTAGACTGAAAGTTCTGTTAGACTTGTTTAGTCTGTTTTCCCAATGGATATTTTCTTATTTATTAAATATTTGATAAAATACACATACTATATGAGATAAATTAAACACTCGTTATTGCTGTTTTAGTGTTACCCAAAATAATAAATTGACTAAGATTGTTGAGAAATGGCTGGGCATGGTGGTGCACACCTGTAAGCCCAGCGACTTAGGAGGCTGAGACAGGAGGCTCAAGAGTTCAAGGCCAGTCTCAGCAACTTAGCAAAGCCCTAAGCAACTTAGTGAGACCCTGTCTCAAAATAAAAAATAAAAAGGGCTGGGGATGTGGCTCAGTGGTTAAGCACCCCTGGGGTTCAATCCCTGGTTAAAAGAAAAAAAAAAAATTGTTGAGAGAACTGTCCAAATGGACTTAGACTATCAGTGATAGTTGTTAACTTCAAAATAACATGATACTTAAGAGTATTTTTAACCTCATCATTCTTTTGGAAGTTTTTGTGAAAAAAATTTTTTCTCCTCTTTTTGTGTTACTAAAGATTGAACCCAGGGGCTCTCTACCACTGACTATATCCACAGCCCTTTTTATTTTTTATTTTGAGACAAGGGCTTACTAAATTGCCCAGGCTGGCCTTAAACTTAAATCCTCCTGCCTCAGCCTCCTGAGTACCAAGGAGTACAGGTGTGTGCCACCCATACCCAGCTACCTGAGAAAACAATTTTAAATTACATAACAGAACATAATACTCATCAATGTATTTTGGATTAACATATTTTAGGTTTTTCTTTTTTTGGAGGGGAGAGGAGGGTTGGTACTAGGGATTGGATCAAGGGAAGCATCTTGTCATTGAGCCACAGCTCACATCCCCAGCCTATTTTATCTTTTATTTTAAGACAGGGTCTGGCTAAATTGCTGAGGCTGGCCTCAAACTTGTGATCCTCCTGCCTCAGCTTCCCAAGTCATTGGGTTTACAGGCATGTGCTGCCATGCCCAACTAGCAATTTTTATCTTTTTCTCCACCAAATATTTTGCATAATCTTAAGTTCTTATTTACCTGGGAAATAATAATTTACAGCAACTTATTTCTTCACTTAAAAATATAGTTACTTTAATTACACCTAGGCAGTTTTATAGTAGAGGTGTAATAAACAAGCATGGATTAACTAATACTTGTTGTTGTTTTTTTTTTTTTTTGCAGTGCTGGGGATTGAACCCAGGGTCTTGTGCTTGCGGGGCAAGCACTCTACCAACTGAGCTATATCCCCAGCCCTAACTAATACTTGTTAACTGAACATCTACTACATATCCAGGATTGTGGATCAATGAAGTGTAAGAGCTAAAAGAATCTTTAGGAAGTCATAAATGCTAGTTCCCTATAATTAATGAAAAGACTTTCTAAGTTATCTAAGTCACCCAAAAATAATTATTGCCTCCTTATAAACAAAAACACTAAGAATATGAAATCATTTGTGTTCACTTCAATTACGTGACCTTATTATTTGTAACTCTTCTATGAAATATCATCCATCATGATAAAAAAAAAAAAAAAAGAGTTAACTTTAAAAAAATAAAGGACAAAAGAGGAAATTTTACCATGAACTTTGAGTGTTACCACCCCACCAGCAAGGTTGTGCCTTGGAGACTAAAGAGATGGATGCCTTAAACACCAGTACCCATTAGTTCCCCAGGTCCAGATTGTGTACTATCTGAATAGCCTTCAGATTACAATTTGGCTTCCCATGTAGTTCAGTTGCCCATGCCAATGAAAGCATTCCAGGCCATGTGATGACATTTCTCATTATAAATTAATAAACTGGCATTCTGACTGTAAACATTTGTTTCATCATGTAGTTAATGAATCCCCCCTGAAATACAGCAGCTTTTGCTATGCTGAACAAATTAGGTTTCTGAGCCTGTAAAAAGGACCCTGGAGTTTCCCAAATTCACCTAAATGCTGCTAACCATGAAGTCTCTTGGGAGGCAGCCAGCAGCCTCTGGCTATACCCCAACCTGGCTGCTGAGAGCCCTTTCCATTAGAAATCTCTATACACGATGAAGAGACCTGCTGGCCTGAAAATAAGCACATGGGAGACAGCCACATCTGCATGTTGCACCCATTACCCAGACCAGGAATTCTGCCCCCCAACTCCCAAGTACCTTCTTGAGCTCTTCAAGTTGGAGATTATCTCTACTATTGGTTCGAGCATGCTCTACTTCCCTCTGCAAGACCTCCACCTTCTCCCCAAGCTCCTCTTCCATCTCCTCCTTCTCCATCCGCAGCTGCAGGAGTCTGAACCCAGAAAGGTAAAATAAAGGAGAAAAGGAACAGGGTCAGACCTCACACCTAGGAGAGGTTTGTAAGACAATGGAAACTGCCTCCCTGGAGGGCACTATATCAGGCACCCATTTTCAAGAGAGAGGAAAGTGGATATGGAGAAGAGCAATTTGGGAAATGAGAGAGTCAGAGTACAACACTGGTAGAAAGGCAGTGTAATACAAGAGTCACGGAAATGTATTCCTGGAAGAAGTGTGAGGTCCTTACTCTTGCTTGGTGGCTCTAAGCTCTTCCTTGTTCTTCTGGAACATGCTCTGCCAATGTTCTGTCTCCTCTGAGGTCTCCTCTAGTTCCCTCTGCAGCCCTCTTACCAGGGCTGACATCTTCTGCCTCTCGGCCTCCAATACTGCATGGTCCTAGGTAAGGGGAGAGGTGGGCACCAGAGGCTTTACTTCAGGAAAAATTCTGAGTGTGTAAAGGAGGAAGCTAAGGCCCAGAGGGCACCAAGCCAGCTGCACCCCAGCATCTGGTGGTATCTGGCACAATGCTCTCCAAGTCACTTCCTCTTCTCTGTCATCTACAGGAAGCCTCCCCCAGTTATTTCCCTGTGGCCCTTTGGCCCCACATCCTTATGGTATTGACCTATACTCCCTCCCTCTGTCCTTATATGTTTCCTGGCCAAGGTTCTTACTACACCTCACACATGTCATTTAGGGAGAGTTCCTGTTTAAACCCTGAAGAGTCCAAAAATACAAGATCCCAAAACAGATCCATTCCCCAGCAGAGCCCTCCTCTCCCAGCCCTGCTCTGGTCACATGCCTGGGTTGCATCTTGCATACTCCTGCGAAGTTGCTCTGTATCTCGCTGATACTGTTGCCGGACTTGTTCCACCTCCTGGTCACGGGAGGCCACCTCTTCCTTCAGGGCCCCCTTCAGGGCTGTCAGCTCCCGTTCCCGCAGCCTCAACTGCTCCTCTACCCGCTGTTTCCCCTCTAAGACCTCTTCCAGAAGCTCCCGGGTCTCTAACAGTTCCTGGGGAAAGGGAAGATAAAAGCACAGGGGTGACTATATTAGGATCCTTCTGTTTATTAATTTATTCATTTAGTCAGAAAGCATTTATTGGAAAAAAAAAAAAAAAAGAAAGCATTTATTGAACACCTAGACATGGTACCCAGGTGTTCTCTGCCCACTAAGATGTCTCATTAGGATAAAGGAAACCTACTATTCTGGGCTGTAGGCTACTCCCACCCGAGTCTCATGAACTCACACTAAGGAGTACTTGTAATAAGCAACCTACTCCTCAAACTTTGGGGAAACCATGCAGACTTGAGGCTGTTTCAGGTAAAAGGAAACCATGCTGGGGTACATAATCCCATTCCCTACCTTCAGAAGTACCTCCTTAGCAGATTCAGGACCCTGAACCTGTTTCAGCTTGTTCTGCAGCTCCATCACCTGGGTCTCCAGTCCATGTCGTAACCTGTCACCCTGATCCAGGAGTAGCTTCATATTCTGGAGCCTAATAATAGATAACATCATTGAACACTATGTGTCAGGCAGTTTTTTAAATACTGCACAAACGTTAATTCATTTAGACCCCCTTTAAGTATGTATTCAAATCTTTTGTTTGTTCGGGTTTTATTTTGTTTTTGGTAATGCTGGAGATTAAACCCAGGAGTGCCCTACCACTGAGCTGTAGCCCCAACCCTTTTTTTCCCCACTTTTTAAAAATTGGTGCATTATAGTATACATAATAGGATTTATTGTTACATATTCATACATGCACACAATATAACAATATAATTTGGCCAATATCATCCCCCAGTATTTCCCCATTCCCTCCCTGCCTCCCTCTTCCTGATCCCTTTCTTCTACTGATCTTCCTTGGATTTTCTTAAGATCCCCTTCACTTTTCTTTCCCTCTCTCTAGCTCTCACACATGAGAGAAAACATACAACCCTTGACTTTCTGAGTTTGGCTTATTTTATTTAACATAATGTTCTCAAATTACATTCATTGTTTGAAAATGACATAATTTCATCCTTCTTTATGGCTAAAAAGAACTCCATTGTGTACGGATACCACATTTGCTTCATTCATTTCTCCACTTAAGGACATCTAGGCTGGTTCCATAGTTTGGCTATTGTAAACTGTGCTGCATTAAATATGGGTCTGCATGTTATCACTATAGTATGATGACTTTTAATTCTTCAGGATAAATACCGAGGAGTTTGATAGCATGGTGGTTTCATGCCTGGACTTGAAGAACCTCCATACTGATTTCTATATTGGTTGTGCTAATTTACAGTCCCACCAACGGTGTAAAAGTGTTCCTTTTTCTATACATCCTCTCCAGCATTTATTAATTTATTATTGTTTATTCTTTCTTTTCTTTTCTTTCTTTTTTTTTTTTTTTTGGTATCAGGGAATGAACTCAGGGGCATTTGGCCACTGAGCTACAACCCCAGCCCCATTTTGCGTTTTATTTGGAGACAGGGTCTCGCTGAGTTGTTGAGCACCTCGCTTTTGCTGAGGCTGTCTTTGAACTCTCGATCCTCCTATCTCGGCCTCCAGAGCCACTGGGATTACAGGTGTGTGTCACCGCGCCTGGCTCTTTTTTTTTTTTTTTTTTTTTAAGTAGCAGGGCTTCAGAGGCACTTAACCATGGAGCTACTGAGCTACACATCCTGGCTCTTTCTATTTTTTATTTTGAGATGCAGTCTCGCTAAGTTGCTGAGGGTGGCCTCAAACTTGCAATCCTCCTGCCTCAGCCTCCTATATTGATGGGATTATTGCATGCACCACCCCACCCAGCTATTATTTGTATTCTTGATAGCTGCCATCCTAACTGGAGTGAGATGAAATCTCAGTGAAGTTTTGCTTTTCATTTCCCTAACTACTAACAACATTGAACATTTTTTCATATATTTATTGGCCATTTGCTTTTCTTCCTTTGAGAAGTGTCCATTTAGTTCATTTGCTCATTTATTAACAGGGCTATTTGGTTTTGTTAGTGTTAAGTTTTTTGAGTTCTTTATATATTCTGGATATTAATCCTCTGTCAGAAGAGTAGCTGGCAAAGATTTTCTCCCATTCTGTAGATTCTCTCTTCACATTCTTGTTTCCTTTGCTGCGCAGTTTCCCACCCCTTTTGATTGAGTTTGAGACGAGTTCTCCTAAATCATCCAGGTTGACCTCAAAATTGTAATTCTCTTGCCCCAGTCTCCCAGGTAGCTGGGATTACAGGTGTACGACACATGCCTGGCTCCCTGTTCACTTACCTGACTACCTTATTTAACACTGCAACCTGCTCCCTGACAACCTGACCTTCCCAATCCGCCTGATCCTGCTCTACTTACCACCTCTCACATGTTACAAATTTAGTCACATACTATGTTTGTTTATTGTCTGTTCCCTCTCACTAAGCTTCTGGAGAACAGGGTGCTTCATTTGCATAGCTCACTGATATACCTCAGGAACCCAGATCAGTGTTGGGAAAACATCTGAATCAATCCTGTGAGGCAGGTACTACAATTAAGCTCATTTGACAGATCAAGAAACTTTGGCACAGAGACAAACAGGTGTCCTGACTCCAAGTCATGCACTACCACCATTACTAGAGAAAGTAAAGAGAAAGGTCCTATGTTTAACCATCCCTGCCCCTCTCAGCTTCTGAAGGTTTCCCTCTATCCCCTTCAACCCTGGGAGGGGTGATCTCTAAGTTTGGTTTAGGCAGTCCCAAATGTGCCATCAGCAGCACTCACTCCTTGGTGCTCTGCTGGGCTTCCCCCTTCTTCTTCTCCAGCAGGTCTTGCAGCCGATCACATTCTTCTGCCTTCTCCTCCAATTGCCGCTCTAGTCTAACACGGGATGGCTCTACCTTTTGTCGCTTCTGGAAAAGGGAGAAAGAGTATAGCAGAGGGAGAGTAGGGAAAGACTCTCAGAAAGATCCAGAATAATGAGAATGTCTAACATACATTGGACACTCATTATATGACAGACACAGTACTAGCGACGTTATGTGTATTACCTATATAGAACTCACATAACAAGCCTTAGTACTAGGGATGGTTTAAAACACATACAGAAATTCTGATATTCTGTTCAAAGATGAAGCCTAATTCTGCTCCCTTTGAGGATGGGCTGGATTTAGTGACATGCTTCTTGCAAACAGAAAAATGAGGAAGTGATATATAGATTCTGAGATTGGGTCATAAAAAGGCAATGTGGCTTCCTCCTTACCTTTTCTCTTGGATCACTCGTTCTGAGGAAAGGTAGCTATCATATTGTGAGAACACCCAAGCAATTTTATAAAGTCATATAGCCAAAAATTGAGGTCCCCAACCAATAGCCATTTGAGAAAATCATTTTAGAAGCAGATCCTTCAACCCTACTCAAGTCTTCTAATGACAAAAGTCATAGTTAAAAGCTCAACTGAAATACCCTGAGTGAGAAATACTCAGTTCAGCAGATCCCAGATGCTTGATCATCAGACACTGAAAAATGCTTGTTTTTGAGCTGTTGAGTTTCAGGATAATTTGTTAAACAGCAACAAATAACTAAATAATAAATAATGGTACTATTATTATCTCCACTTTACATTTAAGGAAACAGAAGCTTAGAACACTTAAGGAATTCATCCAAGAGGCTGAGGGTATAGCTCAGTAGTAGAACACATGAAGCCCTGGGTTTAATCCCTAGCACGGTGAAAGAAAAAAGAAAACAGTTCTTGTTCAAGGTTGGTTATAACAAGAAAAAAGTAATGTTATCAAGATTAGAACCCATTTACTTTGAATCCACAGTCCACTGCATTGCTTTCTAGAAAACAAGGGGACTACAATCCAACACTCACTGAGCACCGAGAAAGCAATACTGTGAAAGATGGAAGTGGTATTTTTAAAAGGAACACAAAGGGCAACCTGGATGCAGTGGCACACACATGTAATCCTAGCTACTTGTGAAGCTGAGATAGGAGGATCACAATTTCCAGGCTATCCTGGGCAACTCAGTGAGGTCCTAAGCAACTTAGAGAGACCTTGTCTCAAAAAATAAAAAGAGCTGGGATGTGATTAAGCACCCCTGGGTTAAATTCCCAGTACCACCACAAAAAAATTTTTAAACGGTTAAGGATGTAGCTCAGTGGTAAACCACCTCTGGATTCAATCTTTAGTATTGCAAAATAAAAAAGATAGTTTTTTAGAATAAGACAAATTTTTCATTCCTTCTCTGCAACTTACTATCACAGATAACGTACTTAACCTCTCTAATCTTGAGTTTTCTCAGGTGAGCTGGGAATGTAGCTCAGTAATAAAGTGCTTGCCTTGAAATGAGTCTAGAATAAATACTTTACAGGGTTACTATAATGACTACATATTTCCCCGGGCAGCACCTGCTACAAAATTTATATTCAAAAGCCGGGCATGGTGGTGCATGCCTGTAATCCCAGCAACTCAGGAGGCTGAGGCGGGAGATCTCTAGTTTGAGGCCAGCTTCAGAAACTTAGTGAGGCCCTGACTCAAAATAAGAGACACTGGAGATGTAACTCAGTGGTTAAATGCTACTGGCTTCAATTCTTAGTACCAAAAAAATTATATTCAATAAATAACAGCTACTAGTATAGCCATCTTATGAAGAAGATGCAAAGAATAGAGGAAGGGAATTTTAGTAATTTTTTTTCCAGCTTTCTATAGCCAGTAAATAGCAGAGCCAGGAAGAGAACTCCCAAAGAATATGCAATGGAAAGTAGTTGGATCTTAATGTACTCTGTAAGTTCCAGAGAACCCCAAAAGTCCTTGCTGGTACTAGTGCACACTCTTGTCTCTTGTCTCACAGGACACTAGAGTGCTCATCTCATTGCTTGAAAGAGCCAGCCCAGTCCATCTCAAGGCCAAGGTTTTCTCCCCTTCATCCCTCCCATATATCTAACCTCTCCTCACCTTCACCTCTTCATCCAGCTTTTTCTGTAGCTCCTCCACTTTTCGGGTGAGTTCGCCCTGCCCTGTTAGGGCCTTAGTAGAATCAGGAGAAACCATTTGCTGAAGATAAGCAAGGTGAGAGGGCAGGAGTTGAATCCACATCCAGATCCCTGGAAACGTCACAGCCCTAACCCTAAGCCTTGCTCCCACCTGAGGAAGGTCACTCACCACCAGAGGCTGCACCTGCTCCAGGACCAAACTAACTTTCCTCTTAACAGAGGTTTCACTTTCTGAGCTTCTGGAAGGTAAAAGAATAGAAGCAAAAGTGAGCACAGGAAAAAGGTACTAGATAAAAAAAAGGGAAGAGCAAGGAAGATGGAGGGAAAAGAAGGGACATATATGTCTCCAGTGTTGGCTGGGCCCTCCTTACCCCTCCTTTAGGATGCCATAGATGGTGGCCTTCACATGGTCCACACTGCCTGGTGGGGCTGTCTCTTGCTGGTCTCGGAGAAGGTCTGGAGTTGATTTGAACTGGGAAAAAAAAAAAAAAAAGAGAGAGAGAGAAGGAAGAAAGAAAAATAGATTAGACCAAAAGTGTGAATGGAGTTATAATGAAGTAGAGGTAGCAGCTTCAAGCATGATGAGGCCTAAGCAATAGGGCAGGGAGAAGTCCAAGCAGGATACCTCCTTGTGCTAATGTTGTAAACCAGATTTTCCTCAGTAAGCAGACCTCAACAAGCTATGACTGACTGTTGAGTATTTACATGGACCATGGTGATATCCAGAAGAAAAATGCTTTCATATTTATAGATTTCATTGAACTATATATAAAATGGGTATCAATAAATGTATTTACTCCAAAAAAAAAAAAAAAAAAGCTATGAGCTACGTCACAAGTAATTTGTCACTAATGATGATTGATATACTAGAGTTTATAAATGATTTACTCTTAGAATGAATATAACTTTGTCTCAAAGTAAAGTTGTTCCCCACTTCCTTACATTCTTTTTTTAAAAAAACATGTTCTGCCTGGTCTTTCTTCCCTTGGGCACCTTTTAAAAATTTTTTATTTTAAAGATGTTGATAGACCTTGATTTTATTCATTTATTTACATGTGGTGCTGAGAATTGGGCCCAGTGCCTTATGCACGCTATGCAAGCGCTCTGCCACTGAGTCACAACTCCAGCCCTTCCTTACATTTTTTTTTTTTTTTTTTTTTTTTTTGCTGTGCTGGGGATTGAACCCAGGGCCTTGTGCTCGCGAGGCAGGCACTCTACCAACTACATCCCCAGCCCTTACATTCTTTTTTTTTTTTTTTTGGGTGCTGGGGCCTTACATTCTTGATAGAGAAAAAAGGTGTGGAATTTTGGCAAGAGCACCAGGGAACTGTTCATATTCTCCAAGTCTGTCTTATGAAAGCTGTAGACCTAGTCAACATTTGCAGGTGACTGAAGCATGGTTAATGGCTGGGGCAATGACAAATAACTCTCTAAGCTTGTGAATAGTGATTTTTTTCTTTTTCTTTTTTCTTTTGCAGTACTCAGAATTGAACCCAGGGGTACTCTGCCACTAAGCTACATCCCCAGTCCTTTATTTATTTATTTATTTATTTATTTATTTATTTATTTTATTTTATTTTGAGACAGGCTGTTGCTAAGCTGTTGAAGATCTCACCAACTTGCCCAAGCTGGCCTCACACCTGTGATCCTCCTGCCTCAGCCTCCCCAGTAGCTAGGGTTATAAATGTGCACACCACAACCAGGCACAGTGGTGCATGCCTGTAATCCCAGGGGCTCAGGAGGCTGAGGCAGGAGGATTATGAGTTCAAGGTCAGCCTCAGCAACTTAGTGATGCCCCTAAGCATCTCAACAAGACCCTGTCTCTAAATAAAATTTTAAAATGGGCTGGGGATGTGGCCCAGTGGTTAAGAGCCCCTGGGTTCAATCCCCGGTACAAAAACAAAAAACCAAAAACTATGCACACCATACCTCACTTATGAATAGTGATTTCATAGTTAGTTCTACTTTCTTTAGAATTTTGCCCATGGAAGTACCTTGTGTATGTGAATATCATCCATTTAGTAGATTGAGAGTGTAGAACAAAGGTAGGGACTTTCTGCCCTAGGTTATTTGGATTAGTGGATTAGCAAGGAGTCCTGGGGCTGGTGGGCTAGAGTTTGTGAGAGGGGCTGGGGTTAGAAGTGGTTGAGACTAAATCTGACCTGCAGCATGGTGGGATCCCGTGCTCTCTCCTGTGGCTCCTCAAAACTCTGAATGACCCAGTCCTGAGTCTGATGGGAATGGCTAAGGCCACTCACAGGGCTCTGGCTCTGGGATGGTTTTTTCGAGCTGCTCACATGGTTATCATATGTTGTGCTAGGAGTCCAGTGGTTGGGGGACTGGCGCTCCTGTTCCTCAAGGGTGTCCTGTGGGAGACGGCTATCCAGGCTCTGGCTCCGTTTGCGCTGTTCATGGGGCAGTGTCCGTGTACGACGGCCAGTCCGTCCCCGAGTTTGGCCCCCAACTTGACTGTCAAATTTGTTGATGAGGGAGTCCACTGAAGACAATGGAGCAGTGTCAATGGTGCTATCTGGGGAAGTATCTTTGGGGGCTAATTCCAGCAAGCTGGTGCTCCTGTTGCTGGGATCCATAGGGGTAGGGCCTGCCAGTGAGGCCTGTGACTGGGAACGGAGTAGTCTCCCATTCCAATGGGACCCAGGCTCCTCATCAGAAGTGCTGCCCTGAGAGGAGGCAGGAAATCCCTTCACCTGAGAGTAGGGGTTCTCAGGGAGTTCCGAATCAGAGCTCAGAGTTCCTGGAGTCCCTTGGTTGTCAGCCCCCTTGATCTGGACCCCAAAAGAGTCACTTCCTTTCTCTCCACTGTTAAGCACCACAAAGGGCTGCCCAGCAATGCCCTGCACACGCACGGCAACCCCATAGGTATTGGCTCTTGCATCCTTAGTAGGGCGTCGCCCCCCTCGACGTAAGGTGTCCATCTCTGCACTGCCCTCTGGCTCTGTGATAAAGCGAATCTGGACTCCATGGTCTACAGGGCCCCGGGGTTCAGCCATGGCAGATGCCTGCTCATGGGTAGGAGGGATCCTAGAAGATGAAGAAAAGAGTTTCAGCTGAATAACTTGCAATAGAAACCCAAAAACCCCACCTGCCCACCTTTAGTGAAACTGGTTGCCTTATCAGTTCCTTATATATACCACAGTGGTTCTCATACTTTATCTGAGCAGCAGAAACACAGAATTTGGGTCCCTACCCCCAGTTTCTGATTCATTAGGTCTAGGGTGAGACCTGAGAATGGGTATTTCTAACCAAATTCTCCCTGGTGATGGCTGATACTGCTGGTCCAGATTAGCACACTTTGAAATTCACTGACCTAGAAGAATCTATTTCCTCTGATATAGCCCTGGGGAGCTTGGCTTTGTTAAGAGTTTAAAGATTGTGCTTGATCTTCAAACATACTGTGCACATATAACACCAACTGCCTCCCTCCTCCCCTGGGTAAAGGCAGATCCAAGGCCTGCCTACCAGATAACCTCCACCCCCTGGAGGAAAGAGGGCCTCCTCTCCCAGAGCTCATTTAAAGTACAGATGACCTCAAAACATGGCATCCCATTTCTGAAAAAATATTCACACTGATGGCAGTGATGCCTCTTGGGTGGGGGAACTGAGAATTGGGGACAGGGATGGAAGAGGGGAAGAGTGTCTATTCTCTGGGAGAATAGAAAGGGATGGGCTTTTTACTGTGTATCTTTCTGCCCCTTTTGCATTTGAGATCATATAGATACATTATCTATTCAAGAAAAGATTTATGGCTGCGGATGTAGCTTAGTGGTTGAATGCTTACCCAGCAAGTGTAAGGCCCTGGTTTTGATCCCCAGCAAACAAACACCAAACAAAAAGAAAAGATTTAAATAAGGTTTTAAGTTTGCCAATCCAAACACACACACCCTACCCTTAAACAGGTAGGCTTTTCCAACTTGAGGGCAGAGACAAGGCTATTCACAGGTTAGCTCCCTGGTTCACATTCCAAGCTTAGAGGCAGCAGATGGAATGTGTTTCAGGTATGCTCTGGCTCCAGGAACTTGGGAGAGAGGTTCTATTCCAAGCAAATAAAAAAATAAATAAATAAATAAAAAATCCAGCTTCCCCACCCCTTCTGCTAGTTTGTACCAGAGCCCAGCACCAACCTCCAGGAGGAGCCTCTAATGTGCCAGACAGAAAAATAAACATGCCCAACTCAACCTCCTCGTTGAGTTCTGGGCCAAGGAAACTTGGCAACATCTCTTTTAGGAACTGTAGGAGTGCTAGAAAGCCAGCAAACCAGGGTGAGATAAGGAGGGAGAAAGGAGGCAGAAGCAGAGCTCCAGGTGAGAAAGGGTTTGGTGGGGGTCTCTGAGGAAGAACATTCCTAGCATTACCAGCACCTCTCCTCAGGAGAGAGGAACAGGGAGGGAGGGGTCACCTGGGGGCATGGTTCTTCACTTTCGGGGCGCTGGGACTAGATTTGAGAAAACTGTGAAAGCAATGCGTTCTCCCTCAGGAGATAGCCCACACAAACTTTTGCCACAAAACCTTAAAAGGTTTGAGAAGGCAGAGAGGGAAAGTAGTTCTCCAAATCATTCATCTGGTAGAAAAGACACTGGACTAGAGTCAAGATCTGGCTTGAAAAAATCCTAGTTCTGCTCTTCACTTGATGTATACAACATTTAGCAAATCACAATTTTTCTGAGCCTTGGTTTCCTCATCAATAAAATGGGTATAATGAGACATAACAAGGTAATTGCCTGTGAGAATCAGACAATAAATAATTATACAGTGTATACAATTGTAAGATTATTGTTAGGCTCTTGAAGTTTTTGCATTTTATCATAATTAGATTCCACTATAACAGTGAGGCAATGATAATATATTAAACATGAAAGCCCTGTCTCAAATCTGACAATAAATGTTACTGTTCACATAAGTTACTCCTTTCCATAGGAACTTCCTAGCTTTACGTGGTTCACAGAAGGATGTCACATCCTCAGAGAAGACTTCCCTGACCACTACTTCCCACACACCAGATCAGATCCACATTACATGCTCTCTACAGTTACCATTCTGTAAGTTTATCTCAGTTTATCTTTATATTGGAGTGATTTTTTTCAATCTCCCCCCACTAGACTTTAACCTCCTAGAGGGCAAAGACCATCATCATCTGAGCCCATGGTAGATGTGAACAAATATTTGTTAAAGGTTGTATCCTAAACCAAGGCTGAGTCGCCTAGCAGCAGGAAGATTGCCTAGGGATCTCCCAAGGTCATTTCTCTCTTGCCCTACTAACAAGACCTCTTCCTGGTCTGAACTCCCTGCCCTATGCAGTCATGATCTTACAACCATAAGTGCCTAGACTGCTACTCAGAAGTCACATGATTTATGCATGACACAGCTCTGTCCTGTCAGTACATCTACAGATCTTCCAGATCCAGGTCAAAGAGTTCCCACCTAGGCCTGGCAAAGTGCACGGCCCCTTGGGTGAGAGTGACAAGTTGTGCAAAGGTGGTATCGAGTACTCCCCCAGATCCCAGTGACTCCCTAGCCTCAATCACCTTCAGTCCCAAGGCATGTGGGTCAGGGGCCAGGAGGGCTGAGGGATCTTTGGGGTGGGTCAGACAGCAGGGCTCTAAATGATTCAACACGGAAAACCCGAAACCTACCCTCCTTCAGTTACAGAGGACAGCAGGGCGGGGCCAAGGGAACAGGGCAGCTCCAAGGCCTTTCGTAAGCCCCAGAGGAAGGTAAACAATGATTGGGCACCAGGTGACATGGAGCCCAGGGCCTGTGCTCTCACCAGATGCCTGACCCTGCTTTTCCCTCCCTTGGCATCTGCCCAGGGCTCTTCTCACCAACTGTACTCTGGGAAGAGACTAGGACACAAGTTAATTCAGCCTCATCTGTCTGCCTCTGCCATGCCTGCCTGCAAAGAGGGGGAGGACACTCGGCACCTGTACCAGACAGCCACTTCTCCTTGAGTTACTCATTAGCCTGCCCTGCCCCAATTCCATCACCTCTGGCCCAGCCATATGCATCTGGTTCCCAACTAGGAGTGACAGGGTCCCTGGACTTCTAGCAGGAAGTTGGGGTGGGGTGGTTTCAGGGAGGTGTGTGGGCACGGGAGGGATTGGTACACAAAGGGCCAGGCAATATGCTAGATGCTAAATAACTGGCACATTTAGAAAATTGGAGAAGCAAAAGAATAGAGATTAGAAGCTCCTTGGTGGTAAGTAAATGGTCAAAACAGAAAAAGACAGCTTCCTTTTTCTCATAAAGTTATAGAGATAAGAAGGTTCCCCGTGGGTCCAAATAGAACCCCCTCCCCAAGTGAACTCCTGGCTAGGTCCACCGAAAAAGAAGAAACCTGAGAGCCAGGCTAGAGCTGCTTGGCCAGTGGGGAAAAAAACACAATGAAGAATTGGGCCCCTACAAACTGGCTGGACTGGTTTGAGAGGCAAGGGGAAGGGGAGGACCAGGGAAACTACATGGGCAGCTTGTAAAGGAGACCAGAGAAATTCCATACCAGAGGAGGCAGAAGGGCAAGACCATGGGAAGGACTCTCTCCAGCTTGGATGCCAAAGCCAAGGCTCCCAAGGAGCAGGCAGAAGGTCAGGAGGGAAGAGGCAGGAGGAGCAGATGAACAAAGAACTTGGTGAGTGACAGAACAGTGTGTGACAGGAAGACTTTGTCTCCCTTCACCACTCCCTCTCAAGTTCCCAAAGTTGCATTCCAGATCCCACACTTACCTTGCCACATCCTTAGCCAAGATCTCCCCTCCCTGGCCTGAAGAGAAGCAGCCCTACCCCCTCTGCACCTCCCACAAGGGTAATGGCATGCAGACCAGCCTGGGAACTGCAGGCAGGGATCTAGGAAGCCAGAATCCTCTTAGAGTCAGACAAATCTCTGGATTAGCAGGTCCCCACAGTCAGACCCCTACTCCCAAATATCCTGGATTAAAAAAAAATGGTGGTGGGGCACGTGCATGCAGACCATTTACAAACAGCAGTTGCTAATTATTTCCCAATTACAACTTTCCTCAGGCAGGGCATCAAAGGGGCCAAGCTGAGGTTGGCTCTGGTTCCATTGCTGCCTAAGGCAAGGAAATTTGCCTCAGAAGTCTTGTCTTGGCCCCAATGAGCACCTCTCAACTGGCCTGGGGATTTGGAAGTGTAATTCCCCTAGTCTTTTGGTCTCCTGGGGAGTTCTGCCTATTTCCTGCACCATTAGTGCCTACTGCCAATCTGTCAGCCATCAAGGATCAGGAGTCAGGGATGCCTCAAGGGGTTTCAGGAAGTAATGAGGATTCAAAAAAACATCAAGGAAATTGATGTGGTTCCCAAACCTCACCCAGTGACCCCCATCTAGAACCAGTGAAGAAAATATATGTGCTTGGAGGAAGGATTTGATATCAGCTTGGGGAAGGAAGTCTCATGAGAAATAAGTATTTCTAGATATTTTGTAAACCCATGGATCTATGCTTCTTCATAACCCTCTCTTGGAGAGCACATTCTCTCTTCAGAAGAATAAGGAAAAATTCGCCCTGGCATGAAAGCAAAGGAAGACAGAAACTGAAAGCCTTAAATAGTTTCACACCTAGCAAGAAGAGAGGGGTGCCCTCTTGTTCTGCCCTTCCATATTTCTACTGGCAACTGCCTTCACCTGTAGGTGAATGGTTAAAGAAAGATCCCACACCTCAGAGCCATCTCAAACCCAGAAGAGAGGTGCCTGTGGCCAGTTCAGACTGGCAATCCGGAAAAGGAATCTCAGGAAAAGAGCACCTGCTGTTGCCCTCCCCTTAAGTCTCTGAACCTCAGGCAGCAGTTCCCTTTGCCCAACTGGGACTAATTCTTTCACACACCCCCAATTCACCCCGGTCTCCAAGAGAAATTCTGCCCCTAGGGCTGGCGTCTGACCTCTAGAGATCTCCTAGCCCTGAAACGCTTCGTGCCCTGGGAATAGCCTTGGCTTCGGGTGCTCAACGCTGACACCCTCTCAGGCACCTGCCTCTAGCACCTCAGAGTAGGGGGCCAACTCCTCATCAGTTCTGCCACCCTAACTGACCTCCCCATCTCGCCTTGCTCCAACTCATCACCTGTGCGATGCAAGGAGATATCTCTGATTGCCTCAACTCCCGCCCTTCAGGGGTACACCTAAAGGGTCGTTTGCCTCTCAGTACCCTTGCCAGCTCCCACTTCACTCACCCCAGCCAGGGTCGGCGCTCCCGGGCTCGCGCTCCGGGCTCGGGATCCGGCAGAGCTGCACGCGCGGCTCCCGGCCCTCCCCCTCTGGCCCTCGCGCTCCCTCCTTCTTTCTCCCCCTCCCACCAACCTGTTACTCCAGAACTCCACCCCCATTGGCCGTCACCGCCCGTCCCGCCTTATCCCTCCTCCGGTTGGTTCGCTTCTCCCGAGGGGCGGGGCCGCCGCCGCTGGGACCCAGACCCGGGGTCGCGAGCAGGGTAGGCGGGAGGGGCAGGCCGGGTCACGTGGGCCGGCGGGCTGCGAAGCGCCGGGGCGGGGCGGCGAGGGGCATCGGAGGCCATTTTCGGGGCGTAGTGGCTGGCTGCCAGTGGTCGTCCCCTACCTGGGCCTCGGGAGTCTCCCTCCAGAGCGTCTCCTTAGCTCTACTGGAAAAGAGCCTCCTGCCTCGGGTTTTCTCAACGGGAATCTCGGTCCTAGCCCTCTTTGCCCTTCATCTACCACCGCATAAGCCAAAACACTGTTCTATCATTTTCTGCAGAAAATATCTCCGTTGTTCTCCGACATCAGAGCTCCCTCCACCTCAGTTCGTCTCGCTTTTCCCCAACCCGAACCCAAACCCCAATTTGGTTTCTCTTCTATCTCCGGACCTCCACTGTCATTTTCCAGCCTGACAGCTTTTTTTCTGAAATATTTATCACCTTAGAATTTTACATAATTCTAAAAAATCATTTTTATCATTTTGTTGGGCAAGGATCTCCTCTGTTTTGCTCGCTATTTCATCCGAAACGCCTGAAACAGAAGTATCAGGCGCTTAATAAATAGCTGTCGAATGAATGGGTATCAGAGATGTATATTTACACGTATTGGAATGACCTTTGTTCTAAGCGGAAGGGAACTCAATCCCAGGTTGAAAATCCACCTTTCTTGAAAGCTAGCTTTCAAGAAGTAGGAATATCGATCGCAGCACTTAGAAAAGAGTAGAGGTTAAGTAATATTAAATTTGGCTAGTCCTAGTATTAACTGTGGATATATGCTTTAAAGGATTGACTTCGTTTACGTTGCTGGACTTTAAATTATTTCTCTCGCTTATGTGTTCAACGAATATTTGTTTTATACATGTTTAGGTTTGAAGAGGACTCTTCAATGCAGTCAGCAATCCCGTGCGATCTCTGAAGCTCAATTCCTCCCCCTCCCCCAGCCTTCAGAACCTAGGTGTGGGCCCTGAAGGGGAAAGTCCATCTACCAGCTCCCTACTAAGATAGTAAAGTCTCCGCATTCCAAAGGAAGCTTTTTTATAAGGAATATAGCCATCAGATTGGCCCATGCCCTGGGGAGGAATAGCAAAAAAGGTGCGGTGAGGGGTGGGGATCAGAAAAGGAAGTGTCCTTCCTGGATCAGATCACTTCCATACCACTGCGGTGATTTTTTTTTTGACGATATTTTCATTTTTATTAATGTGGGACTGTGGAATAGACCCAGATGGAAAAGTGAAAACGCTTGAACTTTCCTAGGAAACCCTTAACAATTAGGATACTTAGTGTATTTGTAATAAATACAGAGGTAGTTCCCCAGCACTAGGAATACAAGTTACAAGTAAAACCTGGGAGCCTCTTAGTCATTGTCTCTGTGATCTGTTCCTCAAGGAAGTACTGTCTCAGAGGGACATCATCAGGACCAGGTGACAAAGGTGAAACCATGATCTTTCTCCAAAGTTCAAAAGAGAAGTGATCCCTCTCCTTAAGAAATGGTGCAATTTAGCTAGGCATGGTGGCACATAACCTATAATGACAGACTCAGGAGGCTGAGGCAGGGGTATCACAAGTTTCAGGCCAGTCTCAGCGATTAATAGGAAGAGGTTCAGCAACTTGGTGAGACCCTGTCTCAAAAATTAAAAAAAAAAAAAAAAAAATTCTTTTTTAATTTAATTAAGAAAGGACTGGGGATGTGACTTAGTGGTAAAGTGCACCTGGGTTCTATCAATCCCCTATACTAAAAGAAGAAAGGAAATGGTTTGAGCCCAATGGAGTTGCTCAAACCTGTAACACCATCGACTCCTGAGACGCTGAGGCAGGAGGACGACAAGTTCAAGGACAGCCTCAGCAACTTAACCAAACCTTGTCTCAAAATTAAAGATAAAAAGGGCTGGGGATTTGGGAATGCAACTCAATGTTTAAGCACCCAGGGGTTCAATCTCCAGCACAAAAAAAGAAAAAAGAAAGAAAAGAAATGGTACAATATGACAAAGTTGTCCAGTTTATAAACATTGCAAAAGCAAAATAATAAAACAAATGTAACTTCCAGGAAAAAAAAAATCAATATATTCAAGAGAACAATTTAATTTATGAAAGTGAGGTAGGGATTTAGGGTAAGGAGGGAGAAATTCGGAATCTTAAGGAAAACACCTTCAGCCGTTGAGAGGCAGAAAACATTGAGAGGCAGAAAACGTTGAGAGGTGAATTTCCACAGTTGGTCCATGCTATTGTAAAATGAGGGAAATAGGAGAGCACAGGAAAACTGGCGTGACATTGCACAGCTCCATCCTGGATCTACCTCCAGTTCCATTCCTGATACAGCCCTTCTATAAACATTTGACCCCAACCCAAGGCAGGCCTTCTCACCCTGGAGATAGCCCACATTTCTCTAGAATGTGTATCTACCTTTCTTAATAAACCTCTGTCTATGCCTTTGTCTGACTCATGCTGAAATTCTTTTCCTTCACATGTCAAGAACTCTGCTGGTCCTGAGTTGAGGTCCCCTTCTCCTCTGGGAACTCCTCAGACCTTTTTCTGGAGATATCTCTTCTCCCACAATATAATGGGGTAGAAGAGAAAGTTCTAGGTAAATTGGAGAAGATTCATCAAAGAAGTGCATTTGGAGTCAAATTCCTGTCCTATAATTCTTTTCTGAATTCATTCCTGAGTTCTCCAGGACTCATCACTACCTCTGACAACTCCATTGAAATTGTTCTCTCAAAGATCACTTACTGGACTGGGGTTGTGCCTCAGTGGTAGAGCCCTTGCCTAGCAAGCATGAGGCACTGGGTTTAATCCCCACCACCACGTAAAAAAAATAAATAAATAAATAAACAAAATAAAGGTATTGTATCCACCTACAACTAAAAATACTTTTTTTTAAAAAAAAAAAAGATCACCTATTAGAAAAATGATAACTGAGGATTTATGTAGCTCAGTGGTAGTTTTTTTTTTGCCTAACATGCTTGAGACCCTAGGTTCCATTCCCAGCACCACTAAAAATAACAATAGCTGAAGGACATAGTGCTATTGACTGAAATCCAAAGAATAAAAGACAGGAGGGACTGGGGGAGAACCCAGAAGAGAAAGAATATGATAAATTAGCTTTGAAACTTAACATTGTGGAGAAGTATCTGGGACATCTACAAAAAAGTGCCTAAGCCAGGTGCAGCAATGCACACCTGTAATCCCAGTGGCTCTGGAAGCTGAGGCAGGAGAATTACAGGTTCAATGCCAGCCTCAGCAATTTAGCAAGACCTTGTCTCAAAATAAAAAATAAAAAGGGCTGGGGATGTTGGTCACTGGGAAAGCACCCCTGGGTTCGATTCCTAATTTAAAAAAAAAAAAAAAAAAAGTACCTAGCAAACAACTAGAGCTTAAAAGAAAAGTCAGGGGCTGGGGAGATAGCTCAGTTGGTAGAGTGCCTGTCTCACAAGCACAAGGCCCTGGGTTCAATCCCCAGCACCCCTCCCCCCCCAAAAAAAAAAGTCATTCCTGAAATAGAACTAAGAATCATTCTATAGATTTGAAAGTTTGCAACAAGTACCAAAGAAGAAACCATGAGAAATATAAGTCAGGTGGAAGAAAAATGAGGGAGAAACCAGTGATAGGGAAGTAGGAGGGAAAACCCATTGAAAAGAACTATTAAAGTAGAAGAGACTGCAATTTGGCACTTAGAAGTAATGGATCTTCAGATTCTGTTTCAGCATAGTAATAGGTCTCAATTCAGATGGCAACATGAAAAACATTTCAATAAAAGGGAAGATGGGAGGGTACCTTGATTTAGAGAAAAACTGGAAACAAAAGGGAAGTTTTGTGTTAGTTCTGTTTTTGTTTTTAAGGAGAGATTTAGTTGTGTTTTGAGAAGAAGCTACTGGAAGAATGGGTAAGATTCAAGAAATAAAAAAGAGTGGATAGTCAAAGCCTGGACTTAAGAGGAGAAGGTGAAATCTGTTTTAGAACTTAACTTGGAAGAGTAGGTTTGGAGAAGTAGGGAGTTGAAGTTGAGTCAGATACCTTTAGTTCACAGATTGCTGGACTTGGCAAAGAGCAGAGTAATTCTTTATCTTTGAGGCTAGAGAATTCGTAAACAAGTTTTGGGGGCTGTTGGAATTATCTGTAAACCCAAGGAAATATATGATAAATGCCAATTGAATGGCACGAATGAAATACTTACTAGAAAATCTCCCTTTCAACTAATGAGTCCTTGAAAAAACAGGCAGATTAAGGGGAAGGAAGAAAATGTCCAAAGGCCCAGGGACAGAAAAGGATATTTACTGAGGGAACTGAAAGGAGAAAGAGCTTGTGGACTAAAAAAAAGGGACAGGGCAATAGGAAATAAGATGAAAGATTAATTTTGCAAGGCTTTATTGGTAGGTAATGGAGAGCTATTGAGGGTTTTTGAACAAGAAAATGGCAGCACTTCAGAAGGCTAATCTAGGTCTCTGATAAATGCAATGGCAAGGCTTGATTGAGGCGGTAAGTTTATGCAGTAGTAGAAAAGGTGGGGGCGGGGGATAGTGACCATTGACCCTGATGACATTTCAGCATATTACTCATCATTTTTCTCTTGTGCTTTGTTTACAAATACTTTGTGCTCTCTCTCTCTCTCTCTCTTTTTCATACAAGGGGTTGAACCCAGGGGGATTTTTCCGTTGAGCTACATCCCCAACCTTTTTATTTTTTATTTTGAGACAGGGTCTCCCTAAATTGCTGAGGCTGGTCTGGAATTTATGATGCTCCTGCCTCAGCCTCCTGAGTTGTTGGGATTACAGTTGTGCACCACTGTGGTTGGCTACAAATACTTGCCTTTTTAACAGCAATAGTAACATACATATACTAACACTTGAGGCTTTTCCTGGTTGAGTAAAATTTCTATTATAGGTATGGCTAGGGAAGATAATAAAAAACAGTCATGTCAGGCATGGTGGTGCATGCCTATGATCCCAGCAATTGGAAAGCTGAGGCAGGAAGATGAAAAGTTCAAGGCCAACAGGGGCAATTTAAAGAGACCCTGTGTCACAACAAGAAAAGGTTGAGTGGGGGATAACTCAGAGTAAGAGTACCCCTGGGTTCAGTCCCCAGTTCCACAAAAAAGAAAAGAAAGAGTCACTATAAACTCTCACTTTATATACCCTTCCAACCTTGGGGTACAGGATCTCTAAGAATCCCCAGAAGATATTTCATTCTTGTGACTCTTATCCTCCAATCTTCAGTCTGACCAGTGAAGCAGAGCTGCAGAGATTTTATGACATCATTGAGCAGAGCACTGATTGAGAAAACAAGAGATCTGTATTCTAATTTTATTTCTGGGAAAGCTGTACGCCTAGCCAGTCTTCTAAACTATATGGAATTCAGCTTCCTCAGAGAATTAAGAAGATATAAGAATATGCTCTCGGAATTCATAATTGTATCATATTCTTTGAGCTTCTTCTCCTTTTTTTTTTTTTTTTTGGTACTGGGGATTTAACCCAGGGGCAATTTACCCCTGAGCCACATCCCCAGCCCTTTCCATTTTTTTTGTTTGTTTGTTTGTTTTATTTTAAGACAGTCTCACTAAGTTGCTTAAGGCCTTATTAAATTGCTGAATCTGGCTTTGGACTTGTGATCCTCCTGCCTCAGCCTCCTAAACCACTGGGATTACAGGTGTGCACTACTGCACCTGCCTTTTTTTTTTTTTTTTTTTTTGGCAGTACTAGGGATTGTGCCCAGGAATGCTCTACCACTGAATTACATTCCCAGTCCCTGCCATTTTTTCCCCCAAACTAGCCTCAAACTTGCAATCCTCCTACCTCAGTTTCCCCAGTAGCTGGGAGTATAGGAATGCACCATCACACTCAGATCCCACGGGTTTCTTCCCTCTTCCTGCACCATCTCCACCTCCCCCTCCTTCTTTATCTTTTGAACTGGGGGTGAAATCTAGGGACACTTTGCCACTGGCTACACCCCCCAGCCCTTTTTATTTTTTATTTGATACAGGGTCTCACTAAGTTCCTTAGGACCTCACTAAGTTGCTGAGGTTGGCCTCAAACTTGGGATTCTGCTTCAGTCTCCTGAGTCAACCTCCTGAGTCACTGAGGTTATAGCTGTGCATCACCTCATCAGGCTCCTGTGGGCTTCTTAGGGAACAAAGAAACAAAAAACAATCATATTCTGTCTTCCAGCTCCTCCTTTTTATCACTCCTGGGTACATGAATTAGTGTAACCATATCTGGTAACATAAAAGGGTAACTGTTTAGGACAAAGAATTCCAAGGAACTTTTTTCAGCCTAATCAGAGTCACTCCCTAGGGAAAAACTCTTCTGGAAGTTCCTTGAGTTGACCCACCCTCTAAATCTTTAATGTCCCAGCTAAGCACCTCTAATCCTTTGAGCAACTAAGTTCCAGTGTGTTCCAAGTCTCCAGTATACATTCAAAATAAGAGTATTGTGCCAGGCACAGTGGCTTATGCCTGTAACCCCAGTGACTCTGGAGGCTGAGGCAGGAGGATTGCAAGTTCAAGGCCAGCCTCAGCAATTTAGCAAGATCTTGTCTTAAAATAAAAAATAAAAAGGCTCCTATTTGTGAAGGGGCTGTGAATCTCTCACATTCAGGTGTTAACTGCCGGTAACCATTTGTTTTATTTCTCCTTTGACTGTTTTCTTTTTTACATCCCCAGTAATTTTACATTTAAAGCTAAATACCGTGTTTTGAAAACAGAAAATAAATAAATAAAATAAAAAATAAACAGGGCTGGGAATGTAGCGCAGAGGTAAAGTGTGCCTAGAACCAATCCCAGTACAAAAAAAAGTATAATTTAAGGACTGGAGATGTAACTCAGTGAAAGAGTACTTGCCTAGCATGAATGGTGCCCTAGGTTCACATACCTGGTACCATAAAAAATAAATGAGTAAGAGTATAATTTAAAAGAAAAAGAAAAGAAAAAATGCCACATATTTCCAATTCTAATGAAATTAAAGGATCGGATTCTTTCTGCATAATTTTTTTTTTTTTGAGTTGTTAAAACGCCATCTCTGAGGAGAAAGCCAGCTTTCCTTCACACACCCAAACAACAGCTGATTCCACCACCCATCTTTCTTTCCTTCCCTCATCAGTGAGGGAGACAGAAACTTGGCAGCTTAAACCTATGCACACATTCCTGAAGCCCCAAGATTCCTCCAATTCTTCCACAGTCTACTGTGGCAAAGTTTTAGCAGAATTCCACTAACTGCCTCATTTGTTTAGGTTCCTTATCAGAATCTTTTTCAAAGTTTATGTCTCATAGTACAGAGGCAAGATGATATATAGAAATAGCACTAGACTCAAAGACAAAATACCTGATATGGCAACCATAGCTCCCTTTAAGAAAGAATCTGCCATTCAAGTCCGACGTCGTGGCTAGCATACCTGTAATCTCAGTGACTCAGGAGGTTGAGACAGGAAGATCACAAGTTGGAGGTCAGCCTGGGCAATTTAGTGAGATCCTGTCTCAAATAAATAAATAAATAAATAAGACTAGGGATATAGTATAGTGGTAAAGCCCCTCTGGATTCCATCCTCAGTACCAAAATAAATAAATACAATAGTCTGTCTTCAATTGCCAGAATGCAGTTAGCTACCACCTCCAGCTGCTTTACCTTTGTGATCCACTACAGAGTTAGAATTAGGGGTTCACTCCTCCTGGACAGCCTCTAGTCAATGACGAAGCACAGTGAGGGTATTAGGGTCAGGTCATTTCTGCCCAGTTTCGGACTTCTCAATAGGATACTCTTTGTTCTGGACCTTCTCACTGGGTAGACTGCAGCTTGGAAGGATCTACATCATAGCTTGTTTAATTTTGTTTCCACTTCCTTAACTTTCGAAAGCATCTAATCTGCATCACTATCCAAAGGTTTTTCTCTGCTTACTCCTGCTTCCTTCCCCTTTGTCTTTACCAGGTATTACCACCTTTTGCACTCCTAATTTTTGTCTCCACATCTGCTTTCCAAACCACCTAAAATGACTCAGTTTGTTCCAGCACTGGTCTGAAAAAGCAGGTAATAAAGTGGGATTTGAGAACTGCATAACTCACCCCTGGTGCATACCTGTAGTTCCAGCTACTGGAGAGGATGAGGCAGGATGATCATTTGAGCCTAGGAGTTCAGGGCCAGCCTGGGCAACATAGTGAGACATGAGATTCTCTCTCTCTCTCTCTCTCTTTTTTTTTTTTTTTTTTTTTTTTTTTTTTTTTTTTTTGTAGTACTGGGGATTGAACCCAGGGGCATTCTATGACTGAATTACATCTCCAAGCCTTTTATTTTTATTTTGAGACAAGAGCTCACTAAGATGGCCAGGCTGCCCTCAAACTTGCAATCTTCCTGCCTCAACCTCCAAAGTTGCTGAAATTACAGGCTAGCACCACTGCACACATCTCAACTTCAGAAGAAAGAAAGAAGAAAGGCAGGAGGGAAGGAAGAAGGGAAGGAGAGAGAGAAGAAAGAAAGAAAGAAAGAGAGAGAGAGGGGGGAGAGAGAGAGAGAGAGAGAGAGAGAGAGAGAGAGAAAAGAGAAACAGAAAGAAAGAAAGGACTCCTCCTGGATTGTGTATGGGTAGAGATAGTCTCTGGGAGGAGATGGTGGCCTCAGTTGCTTAAACTTTCACTGATGGTGAAGTGGAAGAATATATAGTTCAACAATTCAGGCATATGGGTTAGGCAGAGGAATGGGTTAGGTGAGGAATACAGGGACAGTGGAATTGAATGCCTGTTATTAAGTTGCATTGAACCCTTCCAGGAGATAATGAAAAGCTGAAAGCTGTTAACAAACATTGAAAATTAACTGTGAAGGCCAGAGGGCCTCTTTGGTGACTTACAAAGAGGCTCTTATCTATAGCAGTAGGAAAGCAAAAAAAAAAAAAAAAAAAAAAAAAATCTTAAACCTCAACTCCTAACTCAATAGAGTTCCCACAGGCAGATCTGCACTCAAGGTCAGGGCCCTGGCTGGGAAAACCTAAGATTGATACATTGAATGGAAATATCTGGGGTCAGAGGGTGGGAGGTGACCTCAAAGATTTTGGTTCCCTTTGCTTTTGTGAATTCTCAGAGCCTTAAGAGGGAGCCCACCTCTGCCTGTTAAGAGTTAGCATTCTCTCCTTATGGTGAGATGTTGCAGAGGCCTCTCCCCCTCAGAATCTCCCAACTTCTAGGGTCTTAATTAGAATTAGGTTGCCTCATAGTCCAGCGAGAACAGGCTGGACCTGATGGAGGAAGAAAGGGAGATACTTGTAGATACTTCAAAGTATCTTCCAGAACTAGCCAACATGTACTGATAAGAGTTGGGGAGTAGCTATGGTATTGGATTCTGATGATGCTTAATCCAAGACATGAAATACTTGAGTAGATAAAGGAGTGTTTCTCGACTTGGGGGTCACTTTCTTGAGATAGAATTTAACTTCTTGATAAGGACATGCCCCAGAGACTTCTAGAAACTTGGAGGAAGTTGATAACTCTTGCTAAGTAAAAGTCAAATGCCTGAATTTCTATAGTAATTGGGGGAAGAAAGGACAAAATGCCCCAGTGACATAGACATGCTAGAGTCAATTTGTAAGAGAGCAGAAGCCCCGTCAAAGAATGTTCCATAGAAGGCACAGAGGAACCCTGATTACCAAAGCCAGTGAGAAAAATACCAACATCACTAAGAAGTTCAGTGGTGACTTTCTGCTGTAAACCACCCCTAACAAGAAAAGACACTGTCCTTAGCTTAGCCCTTTGGTACCAACAGGGATGATGGGGTCCTAAAGCAATAGAAGCTAGTGGCAGCACTTAATTACCAGAAACCCAGGGGTCAGGGTTTTCATACTGACTATAAGG
This sequence comes from Sciurus carolinensis, assembly GCF_902686445.1. Taxonomy (NCBI): domain Eukaryota; kingdom Metazoa; phylum Chordata; class Mammalia; order Rodentia; family Sciuridae; genus Sciurus; species Sciurus carolinensis. The sequence goes on from NC_062213.1 coordinate 98,069,047, forward strand.
TCAAAGTGGTAGCCAAGGGGGCTTGACAAGAAGAGTGGGTATAGATGGTTAATGGAACGTGGTATCCCCAGTGACAAAATAGATGGGAAGTCAGAATAAGGATATTGCTGAATATGTGTAATCAAAAGACATAAGAATGAATGAATGATCAAGAATCTAAGTTGAAGATTCCAGTTTAAAAAAAAATAAAAAGCTGGGTGTGGTGGTATGTGCCTGTAATCTCAGTGTCTGGGGAGGCTGAGTCAGGAGGATTGGGAGTTCAAAGTCAGCCTCAGCAAAGGCGAGGTGCTAAGCAACTCAATGAAACCCTGTCTCTAATTTAAAAATACAAAAAAAAAAAAAATAGGACTGGAGATATGGTTCAGTGGTTGAGTGCCCCTGAGTTCAAGTCCTGGTACCAAACAAACAAACAAACAAACAAACAAAACAAAAAAAACCTTATGTTCCTTTGTCTATTTCCCTGACCTGAGTCTATTTTCAGACCCCAAACTCATTGACTATAGAGAGGTAGACAGGTCCCCAAGACTGGTAACAGCAATAATGTATGGGAGACACTAATGATTTCCCCACTCCTTTCAGAGACTTGTGACTACTCAGGTGACTATACACAGAGAAAAGAAATCAGGCAGTTTGAGGGTTATTGGACACAGAATATGAATTGACATTGATACCTGGAGACGGGTGTCATCTTCACCCCTCTGTTGGGAGTAGGTACTAATAGTCCCAGCCAAAGTCCAGCTTATAGTGAATCCTCCCTATTCAGTCATAAACAATTCTGTGTGGACATATTACAGAACATCATTTTCATCAATGGACATGCTGATCAGTAGGACAATCAAAAACACTAACATTCTAGAAACCTTGGTAAGAAACATATCCTGTGGCGTGCTCACCTGTAGTCCCAGCTACAAGGGAGTTTGAGGAGGAAGGATCACTTGAACCCAGGAGTTCAAGACTAGCTTGGGCAACACAGTGAGACCACCATCTTAAAAAGGAAAGAGCTGGGCATGGTGTTGCATATCTGTAATCTCAGTGACTCAGGAGGGTGAGGTAGGAGAATTGTGAGTTCAAAACCAGCCTCAGCAACTTAGCAAGATCCTATCTCAAAATAAAAAATAAAAAGGGCTGGGGATGTGGCTCAGTGGTTAAGCACCCCTGGGTTCTATCCCTGATACCAAAAAAAGAAAGAAAGAAAAAGAGAGAGAGAGAGAGAGAGAGAGAGAGAGAGAGAGAGAGAGAAGAGAGGAGAGGAGAGGAGAGGAGAGGAGAGGAGAGGAGAGGAGAGGAGAGGAGAGGAGAGGAGAGGGGAAGAGAAGAGAGGAAAAGAAAAAGAAAAGAAAAAAGGAACACTGCTCTGACCCATATACTTGGTGGGACAAAAGACTGACAGCTCTAAGAGGGGCCTAGAGAAGGAAAGGAGCAGCCCCATTTCCATTGCTCCCAGTAATCCACTAGGGAACTTTGTGCATCCTAGTCCTGTGACTCTGGGATCCTCAGGATTAGAAGTTCTGATTCCCCAAAGGGCCATACTTTTTTCCAATAAGTGTCAACAACAGCTATGGTTGCCACTTGGGCACTTCAAACCCCTTTTACAGCAATCACCAGGCAAGAAGAGAAATGACCATGTTGTCAGGGGTAACAGGTCCTGATCAGGGGAAGGGTAGGACTACTTTTATATAGTTGGGGAAAAGAGGAATATGTTTGGTGACCCATTTAGGCACCCCTTTTGTGTGTGTGTGTGTGTGTGTGGCACTGGGGATTGAACCTAGGAGTGCTTTACTACTGAGTCACATTCCCAGTACTTTTTATTTTTTATTTTGAGACAGGGTCTCACTGAATTGCTAAGGCTTGTGATCCTCCTGCCTCAGCCCCCCCAGTTGCTAGGACTACAGTAGTGCACCACCACACCTAGCATTATGTTGCTCTTTTAAAATGTCTTCATAGCATTTATCGATCTCTGAAAATGTTAATTAATTTACCTGAGTGTTATCCATCTCTCCTACCTTAGAACAGAATCTCTGGGAGACCTCAGATCTTTCTTGGGTGTAGTATCACAATAATACAAAATATTGTCCTTCCAAAGATGTCCACATCTTGGATGTCCACATCAAAGGTCTCTGAACATGTTATTTCACATAACAAAAGGAACTTTGCAGATGTGATTAAATTAAGGGTCTTGAGATGGAGAGATTTTTCTGGATTATCCAGGCAGGCCCAATGTCATCACAAGAGTTCTGGTAAGAGGGAGGAAGGAGCATCAGTCAGAGGAGATGTGACTACAGAGGCAATGACTAGAGAATGGGAGAAATATTTAAAGATGCTGATAAAATGTTTAGAAAAATTAGGTGGTGCGTGCCTGTAATCCCAGCTTTTGGGCAGAGGTGGGAGGTGAGGCAAGAAGATCACAAGTCTTAGGCTAACCTGGGCAATTTAGTGAGAACTTGTCTCAAAATAAAATAAAAACACTGGGAATGAGGTTCAGTGGTAGAGTGCCCCTGGGTTCAATACCCAGTAGCACAAAGCAAAAATCAACTTTAGACAAATTAGATTTAGTAAAGTTGGAGCAAAGAAGAATTTGTGAATCAGGAAGTTCTCAGAACCAGAAGAGGTTCAGAGTAGTGTGAGCAGCCAGATTTTATAGGCTGGTCCCAGAAGCAAAGGTATCTACCTTATTTGAGCATGGTGTGATGAGTTAGCTGCCTGTGATTGCTTGAAACTTGGATGTTTGTTATACTCCTAAATTAGATTTAGGTTTGTTTACATATTGTTAGGTTGGAGTTTGTTCCATAGGAACTCAAAGTATGGAGACAGTCTCAGGCTAATGACCTCCTACTTATTTAATTTAACCATGCCATGCGGCTAGCTTTAAAGATAGAAGAAAGGGTCATAAGTCAAAGAATGCAGAAACTTCTAGAAACTAGAAAAGACAAGGAAATAGATTCTCTCCTAGAGCTTCCAGAAGGAACAAAACCTTGCTGAAATTTTGATTTGTGATCTTCCTGAAATTAGGATTTCTGACTTCCAGAACTGTAAGATAATAAACTTGTGTTGCTTTAAGTCACTGAAGTTCTGATAATTTGTTATAGCAGTCATAGAAAATTAATACAAATGGTACCTGACATATAGTAGATGCTCAATAAATATTTTTTGATTGACCATCTTCCTTATATCTGGGATATCAGCCAATAATAAAAATACTTCACAACTTTCAGTCTTTGTACAATAGCAAATTGTGTTCATATTCTTTTTTTTTTTTTTTTTTTTGAGGGTGGGTACTGGGGATTTAACCCAGGAGTTCTTAACCACTGAGAATATCCCCAGACCTTTTTATTTTTTTATTTTAAGATAGGGTCTTGCCAGGTTGCTTAAGGCCTCACTGAATCACTGAGGCTAGCTTTGAAATTGCGATCCTCCTGCCTCAGCCACCTAAACCTCTGGGATCACAGGCATGTGCCACCATGCCCAGATCCAGCTTTTCAAGAGCTCTATAGATTTACATAGTAGTTGGATTAATCCCAACAAACTCATACATGCATGGAATTCAATTTCAGTTCATGATTCTACCCTTTTCTCTCTCCTCTCTTCCCTCCCCTATCCTCTTTCCTCTACTAGAATTCCTTTCACTCATCTGTTATATTTGATTGGTTCTTTTTTAAAATTTATGTATTTATTTATTTTTATGTGGTACTGAGGATCAAACTCAGGGCCTCAATGTGCTAGGCAAGTGCTCTATCATTGAGCTACAACTCCAGTCCTTGATTGATTCTTTCTATTATGCATAAAGGTGAAGTTCCCTGTGGTATATTTATGTAGGCACAGAACATGTTTTTTAAAAAAACTCATTCTGCATTGCCTCTCCTTGCCCCTTCCTCCACTCTGTCTCTCAATCTCCTTCTTCTAATTACTGATCTTCCCTTTATCTTTATGATATCCTATCCTTCCCTCCCCTTTTTATTTTACTCTAGTTTCCACATAGGAGATAAAATATTCAATTTTTGAGTTTCTGAGTTTGGCTAATTGCACTTAGCATGATATTCTCCATTTCCATTCATGTATCTGCAAATGCCATAATTTCAACTTTTAAAAAAATTTTTTAGTTGTAGATGGACACAATACCTTTATTTATTTATTTATTTATTTTTATTTTTATGTGGTGTTGAGGATGGAATCCAGTTCCACACATGTGCTAGGCAGGCGCTTTACCACTGAGCTACAACCTCAGCTTTTCATTCTTTTTATTTGACTGAGTAGAACTCCACTGTATGTACACACCACAATTTCTTAATCCATTCATCTATTGACAGCACCTGGGTTCATTCTATAATTTAGCTATTGTGAATTGTGCTGTGCTGCTATAAACATTGAGGTGGTTCTATTGCTGTAGTATGCTGATTTTAGATCTTAAGGGAAAATACCAAGAAGTGAGATAGCTGGGTCTTTTTTTTTTTTTTTAATCTGTTTTGCATTATTTTATCACCCAGTACATTGGTTTGAGTTCTCTAGGAAGCAGATGTTGAGACAAAGTTAGAAGTTGAACAGGTTTATTAAGGGTAATAATAGCTGGAAAAGATACAGAGAGAAGAAATGGAACTGGGTAGGGAGAACCTCAAGAGGTAACAGATCTGAAAGAGTCTTAGTCATCCCAATGAGGTGATCAGGGCGAAGTTACTGGAAGAGTCCCATGTTGATTAGAAATGACCAGACTTGGGTACACACACTAAGCTCAGTCATTGTCTGGGGTATGCCTGGAAAGAGTATGGTCTTAATTTTAATTTAACAGTGAATTCTGAAGGTACTGCCTTGAAAGAAGTAAGATAGCCTGGCACAGTAGGACATGCCTATTATCCCAGCAACTGGGAAGGTTGAGGTAGGAAGAGCTCAAGTTCAAGGTGCCTTAATGATAGAGCACCCCTAGGTTCAATCCCCATTACCAATATAAATAAATAAAAAAGAGTAACATGATGGTGACCAGATACAGAGAGTGGTCAGGGAAGTCCTTTTGAGGAGTTGACTTTTGAGTCAAATCCTGAATAATGAGAAGATAGTGATAATCACTCATGGCTCCATCCTCCTGGAGTTCTTAGAAGATTTTTGGTAAATTTGAGGACTGTTGCTTCAGGAAGTTCGTTGACTTTTACTCTCTGCACTCATTAATGTGGTCTACTAAGCAGACAAGTTTGAGCTTACAAAGCAAATATTGATTTGTTACTCCATCCCACAGATTTAAATCTCCAACCTTTTTGATTCAAGTCAACATCAAGAGCCAACCCTGTCTGTGCAGGATTAAGAACAGCACCCAGGACTGTTTTATAGTGTCTGCCATAAAAGTCCTTAAATTCTAACAGTGGATACCAAATTGGGAGGAATTTAAATCCTTAGCTGTTTAAGTTTAATTCCTTTGGAAATAATTTCAAAATCCCTTCAGCAAAGTTTTTAATAGTAGATTTTCCTCAGCAAGGGTCTGGTTCCTTGCTGAGTACTAGGAACAGGGAACACAGGTTCTGGATCTTTCTAGGTGGGTTGCATTGGCATCTCTCAAATTCTGTAGCACATCAGGATGACTAAGAAGTGGGATCCTGTGATGAAGAATGGCAGAACAACTGGCTTCCCTAGGAGAAAGCAGTCTTTCTCTGGTCTATGAAAGGGAGGATTTTCTGGAACTTGAGGAGGACAAAGAAAGGCTGGTCTCAAGAAGTTACAGGGGGTAGGGGTATAGCTCAGTGTTAGTGTGCTTACCTAGTGCACTTGCTGCCCTGGGTATGATTCCAGCTCCAAAAAAGAAAAGAAAAGAAAAGAAAAAGAAAGAAAGAAAGTACACAAAGAACACAGCATTCTTACCCAAGGTTATCAAACTAAAGACTGTTTCCTCTTCAATTCTCCCTCCTACTCTCAGGAGAGGGAGTGGCTAGTTTATCCTGGTATGTGGATAGAAATTCTACAATGACACTCTTTGTATCTTGTCTCCCAGGGCTGTCCTTTGTTTTCCCCAAGGTAATTATTTGATTTTAGAGCTAGAGGTCTAGCTCAGTGGTACAGCACTTGCCTGCATAAGCAAGACCCTGGGTTCCATCCATAGCACAGCCAACAACAACAAAAAAAGTATGCATACATATGATTATATATACATATGTATTATATATATATGATTATATATGATTTATTTCAAAATATCTTTCTCTTTGACTATAAAAATGAATTAGATAAATGTACATATGTAAATAAGCACATAGAAATTAAGTACACAAACTCTGATTTTAAATATTTTACACATAAGATTTTTTTTTTTTTTTGGGGGGGGGGGGAATAGCCTTATTGAATATAATTGAACCAGGTGTGGTGTAATCCCAGTGGCTCAGGAGGCTGAGGTAGGAGGAATACAAGTTTAAGGCCAGTTTTAGTGACTTAGTGGAGGCCCTAAGCAACTTACTGAGACCCTGTCTCAAAATAGAAAATAAAAAGGGTTGGGAATGTGACTCACTGGCAAAGCAACCTGGGGTTAAATCCCCAGTATCAAAAAAGAAAAAAAATATATAATTGATATATAGTAAACTGCATAAACTGTATAGTTTTGACATATGTTTATACCCATGAAATCTTTCCCACAATAGAGATAATGACTGTATCCTTACACCAGAAACTGGGAATGGGGTGAGGGGATGGAGACTTCTTATCAGCTCACTGATTTGTACCCTGGGTAATGAGACCAGATGACTCATTTACAATATTTTTTTTCTACAAAAGCGGGCAGGAAAAAAAAACCAACTTTCTACCCACTTGGCAGGTGATCAGTAGCTCATTAACCTAAATCATGTCACTATACTGTCACTTCTCTTTATTCATTGTACACAGGGCTCAGTTGAAATGCAAAAGACTGAAAAAAGCACCCAGCTGGTGTCCCAGGTCAGCTCTTGGCTGCCCTGTGTGGAAGCAGGAGGAATTTTTCTGCCCTCAGTTCCTTAAGATGCCCTCTTGCAGTCCATCTTCACTGGACCTTAAATGTCATTTAGCCCAAGACTATGGGGCATGAGTTTCTCCTCCCAATCTCTAGCTCAATTTTTTCTGGGGTCTGAGATAGTCCTTCTTTATTCTAAAGTCATTCTCTCTTCTTACTCTCCAGACTTAATTCCTGCTTGTCTCTCTAGTCTTCAATATTTATTGAACACCTACTGGATACCGGACACTTTTCTAGGCTCTAGAAAATATAATAGAAGTCAAAATAGAGTGATTCCTGCTTTCGTAAGCTTAACTTGTGAGTTTCCCTTTGTGGGGAAATTAAAAGCTAGAACTTAAACCCCACTTTTAAGAAAGTAACTTATGGGTTACTTTCTTCTGCCCACAAAAATGTATTAGAATATCTTCTAATCCCTTTGCAATGTGCAGATGCTCTCCTATTTTTTTTTCTTTGTACCAGCCATCTCTGAGCAGTTTATACCCAATGGACCCAAGTCCTCTTGTCCTGCGTTAGAGCTCTGAAATCAAGGGCCTTTCTCAACCTTCCTTCTGCCTACGCTTCGTGTGTCTCTGTACCCACTTTTTCACTCTTTCCTCCATGGGTTTTTGTACCACTGCTCTAAGATCTCCTCTAGCTCCAGCCTATCCCTGGTCTCTCCATGGGTTTTTCTTCCCTCTGTCACCTAACTATGGAAAAGATTTTTCCTTTCCTCTGGGTCCTCCACTCTTATCTTTCTATGGTTAATTCACTCTCACGCTTTCCACTTCTGCTTCCATAAGCAGACAACTCTCATATTTCTGAACACTGACTTCTTATCCATATACCAAATCTGTATTTCCAACTTTCTCCAGGACTTCTGTACTTGTCCTATGTTATCTAGCCCAGAGCTATGGGGCATGAGTACTGTGAGTAATGAGACCAGATGAGTCCATCTACCACACACAAAAAAAGCACATTTCACCTTTACTAAGGACACATACTAATCAGGTGCATGAACTTCCCCAATATGCCAGTTCTCCTTCCCAACCTCCCTACCTCTACTTTTTATTTATTTACTTATTTATTTATTTTAGTTGTAGATGGACACAAAACCTTTGGTTTATTTATTTATATGTGGTGCTGACGATCAAAATCCAGTGGCTCTACCGCTGAACCACAACCCCAGACCCGTGCCTTTACTTTTCAATTTCCCCAATATTACACCAAGCAACTCTTTGTTTAGAATTGTACTAGAGAGCTAGGTGTGGTGGCGCACAACTGTAATCCTAGTGACTTAAGGGGACTGAGGCAGGAGGATCACAAATTCAAAGCCAGCCTCAGCCATTTAGAGAGACCCTGAGAAACATAGTCAGACGGTCTCAAAACAAAAAAATAAAAAAGACAAGGAATGTGGTTCAGTGGTTAAGTGCCCCTGGGTTCAATCCCCAGTATAAAAAAAAAAAAAAAAATTGTACTAGAGATTAACTACTAATAAAATCTGTCAGATACTCTGAATGTGGGAAACATTAAAATAAATAAATACATTAAATAATAAAATAATATAAATATAAATAAAACACTAAAATAAATAAATAAATAAATAAATATTGTGCAGGTTAAGGAATATATGAGGGAACCTCAACATTTGGTAAAGAAGGCTAGTAAGTAGTATTTGACTCGAAGAAGACTTGCCGGCTGGGGAGATAGCTCAGTCGGTAGAGTGCTTGCCTTGTAAGCACAAGGCCCTGGGTTCGATCCCCAGCAACCCCCCCAAAAAAAAAAAAAAAAAAAGAAGAAGAAGAAGACTTGCCATTCTTACCAGGAGTCCTAGGCCTGAGACTTGATTCCCCCTGAGGGGAGGGGCAAAAAAACAAGCAGAAAAGGTAATGGTAAAAAGTAGCAAAGAGCCAGCACAGTGGTGCATGCCTGTAATCCCAGCAACTCAAGAGGCTGAGACAGGAGTTCAAAGCCAGCCTCAGCCAGAGTGAGGCACTAAGCAACTCAGTGAGACCCTGTCTCTAAATAAAATACAAAATAGGGCTGGTGATGTGACTTAGCTCAGTGGTTGAGTGCCCCGGAGTTCAATCTCTAGTACCCACCTCCAAAAGGAAAAAAAAAAAAAAAAGCAAAGGAAACTTTAGTTGCTCTGGCCATATTGGGAAGACAAAGTGAGATCCAGCATCTCAGCTCTGTCTTCAGGGTGCTGACAGGAGTTAGGTTTAAACAGAGGAAGTATTGGAGTAAGGTGGGAGAGGTATGCATAATTAAGCAGTTTGGATTGAACTGATCTGGTTGATCAGTCTCTCAGTTCTTGTTCTGAAAAGTGACTCCAGAGAAGCCCTTATAACTTTCAGGGGGCAATTTTCACTTGCTTCTCAGGATGTTTATCCATCAGACCTATAATTCTGCAAGAGGGCAATTCAGTTTCTGTGAGATGATTGATTCTGCGATTCCTGGAAGGCATAGGACAACTACTGAAAGCTTTTTGGCCGAACTCCAGGGGTCTGAAACAGGATGCTGCAAATCTCCCAGCAAATCTGGGTCCCAGTCTTGAAGGAGAAGGAGATAGGTCCTATAAATTTAGGGCTAATAAACCTTTTATTACCAATTTTTAGATGAACACTCCTTAAATGATTAACATGCTAATGTGCAAAACTGAGCAGGGACCTGACTCAAAGTTTAACGTAATTAAGGAGAGAGATGCAAAATGAATACTGAGGGACCAAGTTGCATCCTGCTTTCAGTTACCCATAGGGCATTTGCAGGTCTAGGTGAAGAGTCACAGCTTTTAGCAAAAGCAGCCTCTCTAACTCCTTGTTACATCATTGGTAGGTTGAAGTCAGAGGGCAAAGAAGGAATGCACAGGGCACTTGGTGGATATGGGGAAAGAGGAAGGTACCTGAGAGCTTCAGAGAAAAGGGATTGTGGCAGATGGGAAAATGGGGATAGAGATCTAGACTCATCTGTTTGCTGATTCTGTATTCTGGGCATGGTTAAGTCAGATGGGTTTTTCTCCCATTAGTCAGAATTGATGTCTGAATAGAATTAGTCAGAATAGAATGACAATGATAAAAAGTACAAACTCAACTGTCAGAGCCAAGAGGAGTCTAAGAAGATATGAAAAAAAAATATGATGTGGCAGTCTGGATGGGATCCTAGTAGGGAAAAAGGATATGAGAGTAAAAACTAAGGAAATCTGATAAAATTTGGACCTGGGTTAATAGCTAGTATCAATATTGGTTCAATGGGCTGGGGTTGTGGCTCAGTGGTAGAGCACTCGCCTGACATGTGTGAGGCACTAGGTTCAATTCTCAGCACCACATATAAATAAATAAAGGTCCATCGATAACTAAAATAAAAAAAAAATAAAATAAAACCAGTTAAAAAAGTATTGATTCAATAATTGTGACAGGTAGGCACAAAGTCACACACCTGTAATCCCAGTGGCTTAGGAGGCTGAGACAGAAGGATTGCAAGTTCAAAGACAGCCTCAGCAAAAGTGAAGTGCTAAGCAGCTTAGTGAGACTCTGTCTCTAAATAAAATACAAAATAGGGCTGGGGATGTGGCTCAGTGGTTGAGTAACTCTGAGTTCAATCCCAGGTAGCTGCTCCCCCAAATAATAATAACTGTGACAAATGTACCATACTAGGGCAAAATGTTAATAATAGGGGAAACTGGATATGGGTACATGGGAATCCTCTGGAATATCTTTGTAACTTTTCTGTAAATTAAAAACAATTCTTTCTTTTTCCTCTTGGTTCTGGAGATTAAATCCAGAGCCACTCTACTACTAAACTATATGCTGGGGATAAATAAATAAATAAATAAATATATATATATATATATATATATATATATATATTTTTTTTTTTTTTTTTTTTAAGACAGGATCTTGCTAAGTTGCCCAGGCTGACCTTGAATTTGTGACCTCCTTTCTTGGCCTCTGAGTAACTAAGATGACTGGTGTACAACCACTACCTCTGGTTCAAAGTAATTCCTAAAAGTAAAAAATTCATAAACAAAGGCCCATAACACACTCAATAAGTACATTATGATACATCTATAAGTTGGATGTTAGAAGAAAGTAGATTTATATGTGTCAATAGAAAAAGATCTCCAAAGATAGAATATTGATTTTTTAATTTTTTAAAGGAAAAGAGAAAGAAGCAAAATGCAGTATAATATTTATGATCTCATTTATAAATTAAATAGACACACACACATACATACAGGATCAGTTATATAAGATGTAGCCTAGTGCAAAAATGAAAATGGTAAGGGGCCTCTTGTTCACAAATTAAAAACTTAAAAACAGCAACAAGAGCAGAGCATGAAAGCAATGCCTGAGACCCTTCCAAGTGTGGTTCCTGTGATACTTGCACAGTTATGTGCTTTTATTTTAGTTTCTATTTTTGGTACGGGCGATTGAACCCAGGGATGCTTAACCACTGAGCCACATCCCCAGTCCTTTTTTTAATTTGATTTAGAGAGAGGGTCTCATTGAGTTGCTTAGCACCTCCCTCTGGCTGAGATTGGCTTTGAACTGAGATCCTTCTGTCTCAGCCTCCCAAGCAGCTGGGATCACAGGCATGGTCCACCGCGCCCAGTGAGATTTCATTATTTTAACACTGTACCAAGCCAGGTGCAGTAGAACACAACTGTCATTGCAGCAATGGGGGAGTCTGAGGTAGGAGTATCACAAGTTCAGGGCCAACCTGGGCAATTTAGAGAAATCCAGTCTCAAAATAAAAAATAAAAAGGCCTGGAGGTGAAGCACCCCCAGGTTTGACTCCCGTACTGCAGAAAAACAAAAACAAAATGTCCCCCAAATATGCTCAAGTTCTTCTTAGTGTTCCAGAGCCTTGAAGGCTGCTGTGATATGCCTTACGGAGAAAATACTTGTGCTAGACAAGCTTTGTTCAGCATATGAGTTATAGTGATATTGGCTGTGAATTCAATGTCGGTGATTTGACAATACATATTAAATAAGGCATCTTTAAATGGAAACATGGCTTATGTATTGATCAGCTGAAAATATTGTGACCACAGGCTTGCAAGAACCTAACCCTGAATGTCCGCCAGGAGAAATATTTGCTAATTCAGTGTTTGTGGCAACTATATAGAACACAATTACGTAGAATAAAAAGAGTCAACTTGCTGGACTTAGTGGCATGTGCCTTCATCCCAGCTACTTGGGAGGCTGAGGCAAGAGCATCACAAGTTCAGGACCAACCTTGGCAGTTTAGTGAGACTTTATTTCAAAATAAAAAGTAAAAAAAGGCTGGGAATGTAGTTTAGCAGTAGACTGCCTCCGTTCAATCCCAAGTACACATGTACACACACACACACACACACACACACACAAAATCAACTGTGTGTGTGTGTTAGACTGATTGTTTTCTTTTCTTTTTGGTACCAGAGATTGAACCTAGGGGCATTTAACCACTGAACCACATCTCCGGTCCCTTTTTATATTTTATTTTGAGACAAGGGCTTGCTAAATTGCTTAAGCCTTGCTAAATTATTAAGACTGGCTTTGAACTCACCTTCCTCCTACCTCAGTCTCCTGCTGCGGGGATTACAGGCATGTGCCACCGTGCCCAGCTAGACTGGGGATCTTGAAGAGAAGGGAGACTTGTATTTCATTTTAAATATCTATGTGTTATTTAGTTTTTTACTCTAACTGTAATCTTACCTTGATTTTCTGTTCCGATCTCCATGTCTTAAACAACATTGAATTAGCTTCTAATCACCTCAGGCCAGAAATTATTGTACCTACCTCTTTACTGTCTACCCTTCTGGAAAACTAGTGCCTGATGAATCTTCCCTAAAACACTACTTTCATCAAATAATTTCCATCTGAAAAGTCTCAACACCTCCCTGTTGCCTTTTACAGCAAATCTAGTTTGCAAAGTCTTCCATAATCAGGTCTCAACCTTAGGGCTCCCTGCTCCCCAATCCTAATGCCTCTACCATGTCTTCTCACTCTCCATTTCATCTGCGCCCCAGCCCATGCCATTTTTTTCCTCCTTCTCTTTCTCCTCCTCCTTCTTCTTCTTTTTTCTTTTTGGTACTGGGAATTTAACCCAGGGGACTCCTGAGCTGCTGGGATTACAGGTGTGCCCCCAACATACTTGGCTTTTTTTCTTCCTCCTTCTCCTTCTTTTCTTTCTCTCTCTCTGTCTTTCTGTCTTTCATGCTGGGGACTGAACACAGGGTTTGGCCCACCTACCACTGAAATACATCACCAGCCCCTACTTTCCCTATTTCTGAGTTCTTCCCGAGCTAAACCACACCATGAGTATTTCACTTACGTTATTTTGAAATCTCTAATTGTTCGGTGTATGTTTATTTATTTAAAAACACTTAAGTACTTGCTTAATTACTATTCTAATTACTTTACAAATGTTACCTCATTTAATCTTCATAATGATCTTATGAGGGAAGTGGTAGTATTTCCCTCTTTGTTAGTTATAAAAGTGAAGTACAGAAAAAGTTAAATAACTTGCTCAAGGGCATACGGAAAGCAGCAGGATTCCCAACCAGGGTGCCTCTAGAATCACTCTCTTAACCACATGCAATTCTGTTTGCTGATTATTTGAAAGGGTTAATTATATGATGAGTTCTTTGGGGGCAGGGACGTTATCTCCTGTTTCTTTTATTGAGAGCCCCACATCACGCTTATGAAAAAGTCTTATCAACTGCCTGGGCCTCATTTTTATGGAAGGCTGTCACTCCTGGCCCTGGGAATGGACTTGGGACTCAGAAGCTGGGCACTGAGGTCTAGGGTTATAGCTCAGTGGTACTGTGGGTGCTTAGTATGTGTGAAGCCATGGATTCAATCACTAGCACAAGGAGGAGGAGGAGGAGGAACAGGGAGAGGAGGAGGGAGAGGAGGGAATAGAAGAAGTTGTTGAGCACTGAACTAATCAAGATTCTTTTGAATTCTTTTGAAGTTGCCTTCCTTCTCCTTCTTTCTTTTATTATTAGCACATATTAATTACACAGAATAAAGGGTGTCAAGCCAGGTACAGTGGTACATACCTGTAATCCCAGTAACTGGATGCTGAAGCAGGAAGGTCACAAGTATGAGGCCAGCCTTAGTAATTTAGCAAGGCCCTAAGCAATTTATTGAGACCCTGTCTCAAAATAAAAAATAGAAAAGGCTGGGTACAGTGGCACAGTATTGTAATCCCTGTGGCTCGGGGAGGACCATGAGTTCAAAGCCAGTCTCAGCAATTTACTGAGGCCCTAAGCAACTCAGCGAGACCCTGTCTCTAAATAAAATATAAAAAAGGGCTGGGAATATGGCTCAGGTTAAGCACCCCCGGGGTTCAACCCTCAGTATCAAAAAAAAAAAAAAAAAAAAAAATTGAAAGGACTGGGATTTGGTAAAGTTCTCCTGGGTTCAAATCCCAAAACCAATAATAATAATAATAATAATAATAATAATAATAATAGTGTTTCATTGTGACAGATTTGTACATGCATATAACATATATTGATCATTCACAACCCCCTTTACCTTCCTTTACCCTCTCCTCTCTTTCCCCTGATCCTTATCCTCTTCTCTAATGTTCTTTCTTCTATTTCATATTGTCTTCCCTGACCCATATTCCACATTTGAGAGAAAACATAGAATACCTGTTCTTCTGAGTCTGAATTATTTCACTCAACATAATGTCTTCCAGTTCCATTCATTTTCCTGCCAATGACATGACTTCATTCTTCTTTATGACTGAATAATACTTCATTATGCAAAAATATCACATTTTCTTTGTCCATTCATCTGTTGATGAGTACCTAGGCTGATTGCATACCTTGGTGATTGTGAATTATTCTGTGATAAATATGCGTATGCAAGTATCCTAATAGTATGCTGATTTTAATTCCTTCAGATATATACCAAGGAGTGGTATAGCTGGATCATTTGGTGGTTCTACTTTTAGTGTGTTCTTCCCTACCCAAGTACTGGAGATTGAACCCAGGGACACTCTTCTATTGAGCTACATTCTCAGCATTTTAAAAAATGTTTTATCTTGAGACAGGGTCGCACTAAATGGCCAAGGCTGGCTTTGAATTTGAAATCCTCCTACTTCAGTCTTCTGAATAGCTGGGATTATAGGTATATGTCTCCACACTGGGCTATTTTTAATTTTTTGAGGAACCACCATACTGATTTCCATAGTAGCTATACTAATTTACATTTCCACCAACAATGTATATGAGCCCCACCCAACCTTGCCAGCGTTTATTGTTATAGGTATTCTTGATAACTGCCATTCTGACTGGGATAAGATGGAATCAAATGTAGTTTTTGTTTTGTTTTTAGGAATTGGGGATTGAATCCAGAGGCACTAAACCATTGATCCACACTTCAAAGAAGTTGTTGGGGTTTTTTTGTTTTTTGTTTTTTTTGTTTTTTTTTTTGGTGCCAGGGATTAAACTCAGGGGCACTCAACCACTGAGCCACATCCCCAGGCCTATTTTGTATTTTATTTAGAGACAAGGTCTCACTGAGTTGCTTAGGGCCTTGCTTTTGCTGAGGCTGGCTCTGAATTCCCAATCCTCCTGTCTCAGGCACCAGAGCCGCTGGTATTACAGGCATGTGCCACTTTGCCCTGCTCAAAGTAGTTTTGATTTGCATTTATCTGATGGCTAAAGATGTTGAACATTTTTTCATATAATTGTTGGCCATTTGTACCTCTTCTTTTGAGAAGTACCTGTTCAGTTAATCTGCCTATTTTTAAAAAAATTATTTTGCAATATTAGGGATTAAACCCAGGGACTCCTACATGCTGAGCATATGCTTTACCACTGCACTACATCCCCAGCCTTTTTTATTTTATTTTGAGACAAGGTCTTACTAAGTTTCCCAGCTAGCCTCTAACTTAAGATCCTCCTGCCCCAGCCTCCCAAGTTACTAGTATTACAGACATTTTGCCACTGTGCCCAGTCATCTGCCCATTTATTGATTGGGTTTTTGGTTTCCTTGGTGTTGAATTTTTTTAGTCCTTTATATACTATGTATATCAATTCTCTGTCAGACGAGTAGTTGGCAAACTTTTCTCCCATTCTGTAGGCTCTCACTTCACCCTATTGTTTTGTTTGTTTGTTTGTTTTTGTTGTACTCCCATATAGGGTCCAAAGCCAAGCCTTTTGCTAACTTTATCCCTCCCTTTATGGCCTAACTGCCAAGAGTGCACAGTGAATCCTACAGCCACAAGAGGGCGAGATGGATTCCGCTACTCCATTGGGAAGACTCACCCAGTTATACAAGGGTAAAAGGCAGGATTTCTTTTGTGCATCTGGGCTCCAGCTCAGCTCCCTCCCCATCTCCCACCCTTCTATTAACTTTGGGTCCTTTCTGAATGCAGCTGGGGAAATGCAGTTTTAAAAGTTACACATGCCTGGATTTGAATCTTGGCCCTATCACTTACTGTGCCAACTTAAACAAGTTACTGTAACTTTCTGAGCAACAATCAGGTTTCTGAATTATGATTGTCTCATTGCTAATACAGTATGTCTAACACTGAGTACTTACTGTAAGTGAAGCATAGTTCCAGTACTTCATGTATAGGAATGTGTGCAATCATCATAGCTCTATGAAAAGGTGTTATTATTATTCTCATTTTACAAATGAGGAAGTTGAGGCACATAGAGGTGAAGTAACTTACCCAAGTTCACGTAACTATCAAATGACAATCTGGTCAAATTTTGTAGCATTTTAATGAAAAGAAAAAAAGAAAATGTGAACCAGGTGAAATGATGCATACCAGAGACTTAGGAGGCTGAGGTAGGAGGATCACAGGTTTGAGGCCAGTCTCAGTAACTTAAAAAGACCTTATCTCAAAATAAAAAATAAAAAGGGCTAATGATATAGCTCAGTGGTAGAGCACCCTGGGTTCAATTCCAAGAACTACAATTTTTTTTAAAATAAAATAGGTAACATGTATAAAATACCCGACATAGAAAGGCACTCTATAAGTGTCCCCTTACATTAGCATTAGATTTGACTACATAAAACAGAAAGTCTAAGTAAGTGTGGTTAAAATAAAGTAAAAGTTTATTTCCCTCTTATGTGGAAGAAGGCCAAGGCTGGCAAAGTTCAAGTTTTAAGAATGGTAGAGTCACTCTACTTCCTTAGGGTCTCAGTCTCCCGCTAGCTCTCTGCTCTGCTATCCCTAGCTCCTGACTTGATTCTCAGGGTTGCCTCCTGAAAGGTAGCAATATCCGCAACACTAGATTCCACATCCAAGTTCTGGACATCAGGAATGAGGATGAGGCAAGGTCAAAGGGAAGACCTCTGAGTGTAGTCAGCCTGTTTTAAAGATCTTTCCACCTAAATCTCATTGCTACTCATCTACAGTGAGTCGGAAGATAAAGTTTTTCAGCTGGATATTTTGTCACCCTCATTAATAAGTCAGTTTCCGTTACTGAGGAAGTATGAAAGATTAGATGTTACCTCTCTAGGTACTGAGATGTCACAGCCCATCCTAGATGCCTACATTTCAGTCTTCTCATTTGACAGTCTTTCTGAGGTCTGGTTTTGGATTTATCTGTTATTGTCTCCACTTGTTCTATCTTCTTCAAACCCTTGACTTTTAGGAGACAAACAAGAGAGAGAGTCTCCACCATCTTGATGGTCCAAAAGTTGAAACTCCCCATTCATTCACTTGTCAGCTATTCACTAAGTATCAACTATTAGCCGGAAACCATATGAAGCAGCAGGGCAGTGGTACACATCTGTAAACCCAGCTACTTGAGAGGTTGAGGTAGGGGGATCACAAATTCAAGGCCAACCTGAGCAACTTAGCAAGACCTTGTCTCGAAATTTAATAAAATGAAATTAAAAGGACTGGGGATGTAACCTGGTGGTGGAGTGCCCCTGGGTTCAACCCCCAGTACCCAAAATAAATAAGAAAGAAAAAGAAAAAGGCTACTGAGACACATCAATGAAAAAGTATGTTCTTGCTGGCCATGGTGGGTGGCACATGCCTGTAATCCCAGCCACTCAGGAGGCTGAGGCAGGAGGGCAGCGAGCTCAAAGCCAGCCTCAGCAAAACCAAGGCGCTAAGCAACTTAGTGAGACCCTTTCTCTAAAAAAATACCAAATAGGCCTGGGAATGTGGCTCAGTGGTTGAGTGTCCCTGAGTTCAATTTCCAGTATCTCCCCCGACCCACCACCAAAACAAAAAAGTATGTTCTCAGCCCTGATTTAGATTATAGTCTAAGAAGGAAGAAATACATTCTTTCAGAAGATGGCTAGCTATTCTTTACCAAACAATTATGGTTCTCGTGGAAGAAAGATGCTTCACCAAGTAAAGGAGAATCCAGAAAGGTTTCACAGATGAAGTACTATTAAATTGAGAGCTGAAGGAAGTAAGCCCAGTGAGACTACTCAAGGACAAGAGCAGGACGTATGAGAGTAGCTGCAAGGCTGTGTGAATGGCAAGATCTGTAAGATACAGGACATGGCTGGAAGAGGAGTCGAAGGAGGTAGAAAGGCACTGGATTTGAATGACTTCATAGGCTTTTTATGACAAAAGTTTAACTCAAATATGTTAAGTACTAGGAAATTATTGAAGAGTAACGTGGTGAGATGCACATGATTTGATTTTTAAAAAATAAATTATTAATGGTAAAAAATAAAATTAAGCCCAATTTAAAAGTTTTAGATTCACTAGGTATAAGATTGCCAACATTGCTATGAAACTTTTCAAAGGTTTATTTTTCCATTTCTGTTCTTATCTTGCCAAACACCAGTAATGAACTGTTTACAAACTACACTGTTTCATGGAGCCTATTTGTTGTGGGGGATGCACCCTTCTTCTAGACCTATAAAAACTTCCCATATGTGCTCTTTCATGACTTTTGTACGTCAGGTCTTATTATCCTGGGGTCCTGTATGACTGCATAGAGGCAAGCTGCCTCACCACCCAAGAACCAAGAAATAAATGTCTATTGTATTTGAGCCATTATTCCCACCCCCACACCCCTTCTTTTTCTTTTCTGTTCTTTTTTTCTGGTACTGGGGACTGAACCCAGTTGAACCCACGGGAGCTTTACCCCTGGGTTATATCCCCAGCCCTTTTTATTTTGAGACAGATTCTCCCTAAGTTGCCCAGGCTGGTCTTGAACATGTGAACCTCCTGCATCAGCCTCCTGTACAGTTGGGATTACAAGTGTGTACCACCATACCTGGCCTAGGAGCCATTATTTTTATTTTGGTCTATTTGTTAGAGCAATTACTCTATCCTAATTAATACACACACTGCTATTATTATTATTTTTTCACAATTATGTTCAGAAATAAATTCTCGATAAATCTTTGAAGTGAGAGATTAAAAACAAGCTGTTGGATGGAATATGGTAAACAACAGGCTTTGAATGTTCTCAGAGCAATGGTCAATGGTAGGGAAAATGTTTCAGTGTGTGTTGGTTCCTTAACACTGAAGTATTTCCATATGTAGGCCTCACTTTGCAGAGTCTCATTTCATGGTAAGATTTCACTTGAAAAAGTTTGGAAGGTTTTTCTTGGGCTTGAATAATAAAATTGTATAGTAGAAGGTGTCTAGGACCCTGCCTCATATGTAGTACTCACTTAACAAATGCCAGTTGATTCTGAAGCTGAATGCCCAAACCTTACTGGGGAAGACTCTTCCTCTGGTCAGAACTGGGATGGGGGTGGTCTTCTCTATACAGAAATCCTAGACTAAGAATCTCTCTCATTTGTTTAGTGTTGGTATCTACTTGCCTCTAAAGTAAGAAGTCTTTCTTGAATTATAACTTCCTTTCTTCAATCTCCCTCCCCAGACCCAGTCTGTAATCCCAGGGACTCCAGATTCTAAGGCAGGAGGACCACAAGTTTGAGGCCAGATTCAGCAATTTAGCTGAGGTCCAAAACAATTTAACCTGTCTCAAAATAAAATAAACAAAAAGAGGGACTAGAGTTGTGGCTCAGTGGTAGAGCACTTGCCTGGCATGTGTGAGGCCCTAGGTTCAATACGCCACATACAAACAAATAAAAGATCCATTGACAATTAAAATATATATGTTTTAAATATCTATATCTATATCTATCTATCTATATATTTTTTAAAGGGCTGGAATGTAGCTCAGTGGTAAAGCCTCCTCAAGACCCACCATCCCCATGGTTCCATTCCCAGAATCAAAAAAAAAAAAAAAAAAAAAAAAAATTCTTTCGTCCTTCTATAGTCTTAGTGTTTCTTCTTGCTCTTAAAAGAGGCTGTGAGTAACTGTTCCATTTTCTCCTCTACAAATGGTGAAGGGGATTGTTTTCCTCCCAGGAGAAGATGGTTATGTATTTTTTCCATAGAAACACACTAATCTATAAGAAAAGTTCACTGAAGACCAGGTTAGAGTAAAAAGCATCTTAATTTAATCCTGATAAAAGGTCAAGCTCTTCAGATTTTTAAATGAAAAACATGGAACACAGAAGTAAATAACTAAAGCAAAAATTTAGAAATCTATTTGCATTCAATATTACAAGAGGATAAAGTAGGAAGGAAAGTAAAGAAGGAAGAAAAAACTTTCTGGAAAGCAAGGGGGACAAGAAAAGAGAAATTCAGAAAAGAGACAGATAAGTGAAAAGAGGAAGATGATGTTAAGAGGCAACTTTTTCGGAGGCTGCTGTGGAAGTCTAACAGAGAGATGATCTAGCTTGGGTGAGAACAGTTGCAGGAAAGACACAGGAAAGCAGAGAGAATTACAGGATATTTAGGAAGAAGAACTGAAGAAAGTAGATCACTTCTATATACTTTCAATGTATTTTACACCTCTCTCGTTATAGCCTTTATTATACAAAATATAAATGACCTCTTTCCTCATCTGTACTTCCCTCCATCCATGGACTGTCCAGCATGGTAGCCACTAGTTACCTGTGGTTTTTAAGTACCTGAAATGTGGTTAGTACAATCTGAGATATGCTGTTAGAGAAGCAGAAAAACTTAATTCAAAACCAAGAATGTGGGGTTGGGGCTATAGCTCAGTGGCAGAGCACTTACTTGCCTAGCACATGTAAGGCACTGTTAGGTCCTCAGCAGCACCACATAAAAATAAAGAAAGAAAGAAAAAGTTTTCTGTCCATCTACAAAAACAAAACAAACAAAAAAACCACAAAGAATACAAAATAATTATTTAATAATTTCTATGATTTTAGATATATTTGGTGAAATATGTTATTAAAATAAATTTTGTCAGTTTTCTTTTAATTTAATATAATTTAATTTAATTTGGTACCAGGAATTCAACTCAGGAGTGTTCTATCATTGAACTACATCCCCAATCCTTTTTATTTTTTATTTTAAATTTTTATTATTATTATTATATTAATATATTATGTATACTAAACAAACCCAAGGATATTTAACCACTAAGCCACATCCCCAGCCCATTTTCTATTTCTCATTTTGAGACAGGTATCAGTAGGTTGCTTACAGTCTTACTAAATTGCTGAGACTGGCTTTGAAGTTGCCATCCTCTTGCCTCAGCCTCCAGAGCTGTGGGGATTACAGGCATGTGCCACCGTGCCCAACTTTATTTTTTATTTCGAGACAGGGTCTCACTAAGTTCTCTGGGCTGGACCTGAACTTCTGATTCTTCTGCCTCAGACTCCCAAGTTGCTGGGATTATAGGTTGTTTAATTTTTTAATATGGCTACTAGAAAATTTTACACAAATTTTATACAAATTGTAATTTTACCACAAATTATATATGTGGTTTCCATTACATTCCTGTTGAATGACACTGTTATAAACAATAAGAACTTAGGTATCGCAGATGCCTAGCATTCAGAATAAATTATAATCAGCCAGGAAACATTTCTCTTCCTTCCTTCCTCCCCCATTCCTCCTTTCCTCCCTCCCTTTTTGTTTGTTTGTTTGTTTGTTTTCAAACACCTATGTTGGGCAACTGTATATTACCCAGGCTGGTCTCTACCTCCTAAACTCAGCCTCCCAAGTACTGGAACTACAGTCACATACCACCATGTCCAGCCGGCACATTCAATTTTTGACTATGGTTATATATCAATGGCATTGTTTTTGGCTTCAATATTAACATTTTCATGAAAAAAGGAATGTGCTTTCTGAACCAGTTAGACCCAAACACTGCCTAGAAATGGACCAAAAATTTTAGAATATTTCTGCAATTCTACTTGTCTCTAAAATTACAGGGCTTTGTGTCTTTTTACATGATTCATTTTCAGCTCGGTTAATTGCTCTGGAAACTGAATGTCATGGATATGACCAATAACTGAGGGCTATTTAAAGTCAGGTGTCGTAAAAACAACCAAACCTGAAAGAGTATAAAGGCATCAAAATTTGGTGACTTCATTTTCACCAAATAGTTGAGCATCTTGTCAAAGTATGAGCTTCTACTGAGTTCAGGGTGCTTTAGCAAAAGGAAACAAGTCCAGTGGCTGGTGGACTCAGTTGCCATGGCCACCTGCATGACTTGGAACACATCAGCACTGCTCTTGTGTTACTCCCCTCCAGGTTTACATGAAACTGAACTCAGCTGTCACATCACATCAGTAAGAAAGTACAATCTTATGAGCCAGTAGGAGTCTGGCACATTCTATCTCTCAAAACCTTTTTAATTAATTCACTGGTCTTTAATCTAAGGAAATAGCTTTCAGTAAATTTCTTAAACAAGTTTCCACTGTTTAGCTGTCTGACAGCATTAATATAAACTAAATCTCTGTGTTCTGCTCAGTCTTCTCCAGGCATACTAAAAACTGAATATGGCTAAGGACAGAAACACAAAGAAAATCCAGATTTAATTTCTCTATCAAATCACAAGACTTGCAGCACTCCCAGCACATACTTTCCTAAGGAATGATGTAATGGAAGCTAAGGCCCCCTAATTGCTTTTGACATGAATAACTTGAATAACTTGTAGAAATCTTTTTTTTTCCTCTGATCTGTGTCAAGTGAGCTTAGTTTTTCCATATTTAGACAAACTTCTCAAGTCCCATACTGACAAGAGGTTAAGCCCTACTAGCTAATTAGGCACACTTTTCTTCAGAAAATTTTAAATGATCCACATCCCAAGGTCAAGAGGGCCTGCATCTGGCAAAGGGCTGCAGATGGACACCTCCACACTAAGCTTCATTGATGAAATGAAGTCATTGTGCTAGAGGGTCTCCATCCTGGTGTTTTCTTTGTGTATAGTATGGGACATGACACTTTCATTCATTCAACCAGTACTTATTGTTTGCCACATGCAAAGCACTTTGGAAGATATCAAGAGAAATTACACTAATACCTATCATTAAATGGGTATTATGTACTAGACCCTTTTAAGTTTACAACACTGCCAAGATGAACTTAATTTCATTGAGGAATAAAATGAGGTCCTTACATTTAAAGAATTTGTATTTTACATAGATTTCTGGTACATGACATGGCATAGATTATAAGTATATGAAATTTTAAGTCTTGTTTCTAATGAAGTCAACTAGTATGTCATATTGTTTAATCTATGTAGTACCCATCAGCATCCTGAACTAAGTACTCACCAAATGTCTGTTGACAGTGCCAACCAGGGGAGGAGGCTGTGTCTATCCTAAGAATGACACAGCAAAAAAAAAAAAAAAAAAAAAAAAAAAAAAAACAAAAAACTTTAAAATGTGCGTAGTAATAAATAAAATTTCCTAAAACTGAATGAGAAAATAGGTTAAATTATTTACCACTGATTTTTTTTTTTAAAGATCTGAATTAAACCTGGGCTAAGCTAGGTGTAATGTTACCCACTTGAAGCAGGGATATATATTAAAATAAAGCAATACAGCCAGGCCTGTAGTACACTCTTGTAATCCAGTTACTCAGGAAGCTGGGGCAGGAGGATGGCAAGTTCAAGTCCAGTGTAGGCAACTTAAGGAGACCCTGTCTCAAAAAAAAAAAAAAAAAAAAAAAAGCCTGGGAATTTAGCTCAGAGGTGAAGTGCCTACCTAGCTTGTGTGAGGTCTTGGGTTCAATCCTCAGTGCCATAAACGAGGAGGGGTGGTGGGGTGGAGAGGGGGGAGAGAAGTAAAGCAAAAACTCAAAATCACTTACTTAGCAGGATGATGTTTTCACACCAGAATCTGGTGTCAAATGAGGGCAGAAGACAGAGCCTACTAAACTGTTCTAGGCGCTTATCAACACGTAATTTACAGCTAAATTGATCTGAGAGAAAAAGGATGTAGGAAAATCTACATTTTCAAAACCTCTCAAAACCTCTTTTTTATTTTTTTCAACAGGACATCTCATTTTCTGCATTTCAGTTAGATTTTTTTTGGTCATGTTGACCAACCAACCAACCAACCAACAAAAAAACACGTACACACACACACACACACACACACACACACTAAAAGACGGTTCTTGAAAACACACACACACACACACACACACACAAAAAGACGGTTCTTGAAAAAACACACACACACACACACACACACACACACACACACACACACACACACACACACACACACACACACACACACACACACTCTCTAAAAGACGGTTCTTGAAAACCCAAGCCCACTCCTGGAGACGCTGGATTCCGCCCTCGACTGCCCGGTGATCAGCGCTGCCTCCAGCTGCGGGGCGCAGGGTGGACTGGCCTCGTCAGGACCGAGGGGCGCAGGACGGGCACGCCTTGCAGACCCGGGGCGCCTGCGCCCCCTGCCCGGGCCCTCCTGCCGCCCGGAGGCCTCCGCACACCCGCGCCACCCGCCCGGGCGTTCGCGGGGCCCGCCGCCCACGCCCTGGCCGGCCATCCGCCCGCACGTCAAACGCCCTCTTTTCCTTGAAAACTTTCTAGACGGTAGGGACTACTTTCTTCTAATGTAACCTTCCACCGAACTGGAGGGAAAAGTTACCCGAGGCTGGAGAAGGGCTGGGGCCGGTGGGGGTAACCCGTGAGATCCGGTATTGCAAAAAAGGTCAATGTTCCATGAAAATTGTAATTGAAGTCCCCAAGCCAGAGTTTTGGTTGTTGGGTTGATTGTTCATGTTGATGCTAAATATTTAAGATGGAGATTTTTATGCAAATTGATATAAAATAGATTCCATTAGATAAATGGTTCTTGTCTTTCAGACCTTACAGATTTTTCTATTGAGTCTCATTTTATCTATCCCTCTCTCTTTTGGCTCCCTAGGTCCACCAATAGGGAACCCAGATCCCCAGGGAATGACATCTTGAATCCTAGAGACAAAAGTCAAACCTAGAGACTGCTGTTTCAGGCAGATTTGCTGAATTCTCGCTGTATTTTGGGTAGGTAAACAAACTTGCAAAAATATTTAATGGTTAGGAAAACCCTGAAGACCACAGTTTTTCAAACTGTGTGCGGCCAAAATCATTTTGACAAGGTGTATTGGGAAGAAAAAAAGGGAGGAAAGAAAGAAGGAAAAAGCTGGATAGAAGAGAACATAAAGCTACTATATAGTAAGAATTAATATTCTTTCATCAAATTTGAATCATGAAATTAAATGGAGGGTGTGTTGTGCTTATGGTATCGAGATGTGGAATATACTTCTTACTGTGGGTTGTTGTCAAAAGATGTTTGAAAAACACTGTGCTAGACAGTGGAATTTTTAAAGGATGCTATATTGGAAAGGTTTGAAAAGTTACATAATTTATTCCTCTGTGCTTAGACAGTATTTCATTTTAAGAATAGTACAGACTTTAATTATCTTTCTTGCTTATCATCTTCCCATCTCAACATTTGCTATTAATGATTTGTGAATAATTTGTCTCTTTAAAGCTATTATTTCAGTTAGGAAAGCTATAAATTTAAATAGGAAGGCAGTTCTGCCAAGCTCCTCTCATTTCTATGGCTCCTCTTCTACCCTATTGCCTGGGGGGTGGGGGGACATTTCCAAATGTGCCCAAACCTGGCCTCCAGTGTGGTCCCAGAGAAGCCTGGGCTGCTGGACTATTGCCTAATTAAATACCCTCATAGGTCTATTTTATTTTAATTCATTTTTAGACTTAAACTTTTCTTCATCTCATCCCCCCCTTTTCAAAAATTTATTTATTTATTCATTTTACAGTACTAGGGATTGAACCCAGGATTGCTCTACCACTGAGTTGTATCCCTTTTTATTTTTTATTTTTTTTTGAGACAGGGTCTTGCTAAGTTACCTAGGCTGAACTTGTACTTGTGATCCTTCTGCCTCAGCCTCCTGAGTATCTAAGATTAAAGGTGTGTACCACCATGCTGACTTCATTCCCCCTTTTAATTTATTTCTAAAATTTTATCCTCTGTAAAGGTAACATGAAAGACTTGAAGTGCTTGAATTTGACTTTGTCCTTTCTCATTAGGGAAGCTCTCTTCTGTGCTAACCAGGCTATAGTTTGTGATTGAATTATCTTTATACCCATTCCTTTCCCATCTTATACACAATCACTTGACTCTTGCCCCTTTTATTAGTTCAACATTTAGATTGGAAGGTTGAAGTGCAAGTGTGAGTAGAGGTACAAATAGTAGGGAAACACTGTCAGCAGTGGATCACTGACCCACTAATATTAAATGGTAATGACAATATAATATTTAGAGTTATATTGATAAGCTAATGTTTATTCAACATTGTTCTGTGCTAACATCGTACATGCATTTAGGTCTATGAACTTGCCCTATAACTCTATCTCATAGTTGAAACAGGCTTAGACAAGTTGGAGTAATTGTGCTAGTTAGTAGTTCAGGCAGGGTTCAAACTGGGGTGGTCTGACTCTGGTTACAGACTGGCAGGACCCTTTATCTGCTACCTGGTCTTTCATTTCACTGATTCACTGAACGTGGGGGCTGAGCATTTGTTCTCAGGAATCTCCTGCTTAAAGGGCAGTTGTGATACCAGTGAGACAGTTTATGTGTCCTGAAGTCTCACATTGTTAAATGGCAATGCACCAGGCAAATTCCACAGATCTCCTTGCCTAGCAGGCAGAATGAGATCATTGCTTAAAGTGGATTGAGGAAGGGGAACCATTCTCAGAACACCCTGGGTAAAACATTCAGAGTGCTGTACAAATATGTGCCTTGGGAGAGAGGAAAAGAAAATGTGGTGAACTTATTCAACTGGTTTTGTTTCTTCTACATGTTCATGGATCTGGGCTGCTGTTCAGCTAGTTCAACATCTTGAGAATCAATGCTGACAGTAAATCTTCGAGTTTGATACATGAGTGTTATGGGGCAGTTGTTGATGTATGAAGGGAAAGAACAGGAGATGGGGGAAAATTGAGAGCAATTAGAAATGTATTTTGAAAAACTGTGCTTTCATTTTTTCCTTTCTGAATAAATGACTTTATCCTTAGATGACCCTTTGCATCTATCTGCCTGGAAGAAATGAGGATTCATAACAGAAAAGATGGTGGGGGAGATATTCAACTTATTCAAAATAGGATTTTACAGCCAGGCTTGGTGACCCATGCCTGTAATATGCCATTGGGATGCTGAGGCAGGAGGATAGGTCAGTCACAGCAATTTAGTGAGATCCTGTCAGAAGAAGGAGGAGAAGGAGATGGTTGGGGATATAGCTCAGTGGTAAAGTATCCCTGGGTTCAATACCCAGTACAACAGAATTTTAAAGCAAGAACTTTGCAAGCCAGGTTAGTGGCTTGGAAGATTTACTAATTTTTTTTTAAGGATTTAAAAAAGAAGTTATATAACTCCCTCAACTTGAGGAAGTTGAGCATGGCGGGCTTAACTCAGAGAGTTCTCCCAAAGGGTACAGAAGTTACACTTTCTACATATGCATACTAGGCTGTGATGCCCTGATCAATGTTGGAAGGACATGAAAGGAAGGAAGCCTGTTTTCTGGTTCTGGGGGATCATGGGAAGAGGAAGTGGTTGAGAGAAAAAGAGAAAGGAAAAACTTAAATATGTGCTCGGATTTCTCCTCTCCAGGCTTTGGTGTAGAAATGAAGTGTAGCAGATAACTACAGGTAAAAGACCTGTTCTTGTTTTAGCTTCTGTGAGGAGAACCAGGGTTTCCTGTACCCTTCTGTGGCATAGTGCATCAACTAAAACTGTGAGTAAGCTGTAGTCGGGCAGAGGGGACCCTAAGGTCCCATTTTCCTGAGGTGCTGTCAGTGACAGGCAGTGACTGAGAGTCTGGTTGAGGAACTTGAACCTTAGTGGGTCAAGGTGGCACTGTAGTGAGGACTGTGGAGTGAACCACCTTCTCCCCCCTTAAGGTCAGGGTCAAAGGAGTCTTTTAGACAAACTATAAAGCTCTTAGATAAGCTAGAAAGCTGAGGGTAGGTAGACGAAGAACTATGAGGTCTGAGCAACCTAAGGGAGGCCAATTCACAAGTTATATCCACACCAGTAAGGCAATCAGTGGCCAATGACAGGTGGGACATTGCCCAGAGGCCAAAGGAGCCAAAGAACACTGCATTTGGGATTTCTGGATTCTTCTCCTTTGTCACAGGTTGCATAGTCATGCTTTTACCCTAAGACACTCAGATAACTTCTTAAAGAAAAGGCTGAAAGGCTGAGAATGCTGAGTAAACCAAGTGTATTTTCCTAAAAGAGGATGAGTGTTATCTAAAGAGATTATTTAAATTATTAGATGAGATTTAGCAATTTTTTGCTTTTCTTTAAATAATTTTAAAAAGATGTCTATGAAGTAGTTAAGAACCTCAAGAAAATTTAAAACAGTATAAGGAGC
Organism: Sciurus carolinensis; assembly: GCF_902686445.1. Lineage (NCBI taxonomy): Eukaryota > Metazoa > Chordata > Mammalia > Rodentia > Sciuridae > Sciurus > Sciurus carolinensis. Next base: position 98,097,662 of record NC_062213.1, read on the forward strand.
CAGGCAAGGTGGCACGTGTTTGTAATCTCAGCAACTCAGGAGGCTGAGGCAGGAGGATCACAAGTTTGAGACCAGTCTGGGTACATTGGCAAGAGCTAGTCTCAAACTTAAAAAAAAAAAAAAAAAAAAAAAAAAGGAGGGGGCCAGGGATGTAGCTCAGTGGTAAAGCACTCTTGGATTCAATTCCCAGTACCAAAAAAGAAAAAACAAAAAAAAGAAGTAATATAAGAAATCTTTATATCTACCACTCAGTATAAAAAAAAAATTACCAACACAGTTGAAAGTACCAGTGTATCACTCTACAAATGTCACTTTTTATTGGGTCAAAAATATAGAGTTGCCAATGCTAGATCAATTTTAATCTATTAAAAAAAACTCATCAATTTAAAATTATTCAAGGTCATATTTTATTTAAACTGTGGGTTTTATAGCACCTTTGTCATTCTGTTGCCTATGTAGAAAGCCTTTCCTTCTTTTCCTCTTTTATCCATGTTCTACCCGTTCTCTTTTTCTCCCCACACCCCTCATTCCTGAGGATTGAACCCAGCAATACTCTCCTACTGAGTTACAACCCAAGGCCTTTTTGTTTTTTATTTTGATACAGGATCTCATTAAGCTGTATAGGCTGGCCTTGAACTTGTGATCCTCCTGCCTCCTGAGAGTCATAGGAATTACGGGTAGGTATGTGCCTTACACTCAGCAATCCCACCCATTCTTTTTTTTTTTTTTTATTTTTTTAGTTGTAGATGGACACAATACCTTTATTTTGTTTATTTATATGGTGCTGAGGATCGAACCCAGTGCCTCATGCATGCCAGGCAAGTGACCACCAAGTCACAACCCCAGCCCTCTCCCACCTATTCTTTAAGACAAGGTCTGAGCCAGCTTCTTTTCAGAAGTCTTCACTAGAGACTCAAGCCTGCATAGAACTTTTCTTTCTTCTTCCAGAAGGTACTGTCTATGTCACACATTCAGCATCATTTTATAAGTCATACTATTTAATTGTGTGAACCACGCACAAGCACTTGGCAAAATTATGTTACCTATTATGTTTTTTTGTTAATTAATGTGTGGAAGAAAAAGTAGACTGTTTCTAAATAGTTGATTAAGGATAATAAATTATGCATTTCTTAGAGGTTTTTACTTCAATTCTGTAAAGATGTTTGAGCCCCAAATTTGAACTATTTAGAAGAGATACCCTAAGGTGAGAAAACTGGGAAAGAATCAAAAAAGGGAGACTGTCATTCATGATTATAGTCAAATTTAATTATGTCCCTCCAATTATATATTTGTAATATATTTTATTATATTAAATATTATATATTAATAATTTAATATGGTTAATATATTATAATATATTTTAATAGTTTTTAATAAAAGCTATCATTTATGGAGTAACTACCATAAGCCAGATTCTGGCCTGGGCATTTTATGTATTATACCTATATCTACCCTACAATGTAGATATATAATGTCAAGCACTATCCAGTTAACAATGCCGCCTCCTATTTTTTTGTTTTGTGGTACTGGGGATTAAACCCAGGGCCTCAAGCATGCTAGGCAAGTGCATTAGCACTGAGCTACATCTCCAGTCCTTTTTATTTTTTAGAGATAGGGTCTTATTAAGTGACTCAGGCTGGCATCAAATTTCAAATCCTCCTGCTTCAGTCTTCATGTATCACCATGCCTAGTTTGTAACCCCCCCCCCATTTTTTTAAACTGAGGATTGAACACAGGGGAGCTTTGCCACTGAGCTATGTTCCAAGTTCTATTTATTTATTTATTCTGGTACTAGGAATTGAACCCAGGGACACTCAACCACTGAGCCACATCCCCATTTCTTTTTATTTATTTATTTTTTATTTCAAGAGAGGGTCTTGTTAAGTTTCTTAGGGCTTTGCTAAGTTGCTAAGGTTGGCTTTGAACTTAAGATCTTCCTACCTCAGCCTCCTGTGTCACTGGGATTACATGTGTGTACCACCTCGCCCAGTTTATCTCCCATTATTAAAGTCCTGGGAAGGCTGAGGATATAGCTCAGTGGTAGAGTGCTAGCCTAGCCCTGGGTTCAATTCCCACCTACCCCCCCAAAAAAAGTGTACTAGGCATTTCTTTCTTTCTTTTAAGAATTAAACCTTAGCTGGGTGGTAATTCTAGCTATTTGTGAGGCTGAGGTAGGAGGATTGCAAGTTCAAGACTAGCTTCCACAACTTAGCAAGACCCTGTCTCAAAATAAAAAGGGCTGGGGATGTAACTCAATGGTAGAGTGCCCCTGAGTTCAATACCCAGTACCATAAAAGAAAAAAAAATTCAACCTTTATACCAATGTGTTAGTATAACTAAGGTATGCTGCATTAACAAATTAATTTTGTAATTTTCATGGCCTAGCACAATAAAGGATTTTTGTTGTAGTTATTCTGGTAAAGTCCGTTGTATGCTGAGTAACTCATTAGTTCAGCTTTCCTCCATGAGGTGACTCAGGGATCTAGATTGCTTTCATATTGTGAGTCTGTCATCTCAATGAATGGGAGGCAAATCAATTTTTAAATGCTGTAGGCTGGAAGGAATTCATCACTTGAACTTATATTCCCCTTTATAAGGATTTGGTCTTGAAGCCCTAGTACAGCTGCAAGGGACTCTGGGAAATGCAGAGAACCACAGTCAATGAGTCAGTCAATGAAGTAAAACTAAGCATCCCAGGAGAGCAACTATATTATATTTTCAGAGTTGGAAAATCTCAGAAATAACGTCTTCAGTGCCAATGAATGTCAATTTACCTGACTGAAGTAGCTAGACCCTCTGGTCATCTAGAGGTTCCTGAATTTTTCAGTTAAAGAACATCTTGGATAAAGGGCCAGGGGTTTAGCTCAGTGGCAAAGCACTTGCCTAGTATGTGTGAGGCCTGGGTTTAAACCCTAACACAACACACATGAAAAAAAATGTTTTAATTGTATGCTGGAAAGAGGGAAGGAATACAGAGAATATCTTGGGCAAAGATAAATAAGGAAGTAAAATAGTACTAGTAATAGTAATAAACTACTGGTTAGAGAAGAGTCTCTAGTTTTTTAGTCACAGATGTTCATGATCATTAAGAGATAACATCTCCCTGGGAAGACAGGGAATGAAGTATCTTGTCTGTGGAGCCCAGGGTCTGAGTCTCTTTCCTTGGGGTTCATGATAGGCCCAGATATAGGCATTAAGTTGAAAAATTTGCAAAATTTTGTGTCTATACAAATGTGCATTTTTCTGGGGGAAGATAATAACTTTCCTAGAGATTTTTGAAGGGTTCATAATGTAGAAGAGGTTAAAGGTTAATTTTGCTAGGCTAGAAATAAAATCTCTGTATTGGAGAAACAAAGATCAGAGCCTGCCAGGAAGTAAGGTTGTATAGGAAAGAAGGAACTCATCTTCACACTGAATTCATGTCATTTCTAACACAAACCTAGAAATGAGAATTATTTCTTGGATGAATGAAGGTTAAGTCATTTTCTCCTATAAAATGACTTTAAATTGATGAATCTTGGCTGTTTCACATTTTCAGATTTTATATTTATGTTTCATGAAACAGAAAAGACATTAGAAACGGATCCATGACTGTCATAGGAGATGGTCTCCTTGCCACCTCTGCTCCTTATTCTACATACTTAACAATAAGAAAATGCAAAAGGATCTGGCCACTTATCTCCACCAGAAAACTTTAAAACTTAATTCTGAAGGATACCTCATTCTCTTTTATAGAATAATGATGTTAATCCTCATATCCTTCAAAAGAATGAATTGGTAAATTATTTATTATCCACAGTTGTGTTTATGACTATAATAAAATGAAAACAGTGTTAAAAAAATGTATCCTATAGAAAGAAGCAAATTTGTATTAAATTTTACTCTGCAATTCATTATAATGAATAAAACAGATATTAACTATCTATAAAAATAATGTAGTTTTTTTTTCCATGAAGATTTATAGAATCAATTTAGTTACTAGATAAACATACCTGGTCAATTCAATAGCAGCAACCTAGATGAAACAAGCATTGCTTTGCTTTTGAGTCTCTTAAACAATACTCATTTAATTCAAAGTTAAATTAAATCATTATTCTATGAAATCATGCAGTAACTCAGTGAAATCGTGATGACTGATGAAATTGCTGCTTGTGCACTTCTTACAAAATATGTTTTGAAGACAGAGACAGATTTCTTCTTGCTGAAAGCAAATGAGGAACTTTTCTTCCTTTGGGAATCCAGTCTGAAAACTTCTTAGGTTTTTCCTCATCTCCTGTACCTCAGCTCTTCTACGTATGTATAAGGAGGTAGCAAAAATATTCCTAAATAAAATCCAGCCACAGCCTTTAAGTTCCTCATTCTTTGACACAGGTCAAATGTGGATCTTCACTTGCCTTTTATTTCATGACAATTTCCCTGTCACTTTAGGCATTTCAGTCCTCCTGTACACTGACACATATTGACTTCACTCCCAGATTCAGTGCAATCAGCTGTTGATCTTTTTAATCTGGAGCTGCTCAGATGGTGAAAATTTCTCCACTGTTTTTTCTCTTAAAATTTTCAAAATGAGCTCTCTTTGATTCCAAGCTTTGACCATTCTGAGTGAGTTACAGAGGGTGGGATGCCTTTTTGAAAGAAACTTGGCATTGCCCCCTTGATGCTGCTTTCTGCCTGGAGTGGCCTGACTACCTAATACACCCCACTCCCAACCACACTTCCTACACCAACTCATACTGGTCACTGTCACACTGAACCTGGTGAATGAGTGATTCGGTCTGTATGTTAGCAAAATGACACCAGAGAGGGCATTCATAACGTACTGTTTTTGTAAACACGTTGAAACCATTTGTCTCTCTGCCTTAACACTCTCCAAGCTATAGGTGGTTTCAATTTTCAACTCTTGGCAGAAACCATAAGTCAAGGAAAGCAAATAAATGTTTCCATAAACTGTAGAAAAGGAATACTCTCTTGTTACCTGTGAAAAACCCAACTTGGGACTTCCATTAACTTCTGAATTTCTCAGAAATCCAGATGGAGTGTCGGGCACTGTGGTGCATGTCTGTAATCCCAGAGGCTTGGGAGGCTGAGGTAGGATGATCACAAGTTCAAAGCCAGCCTCAGCAATTATCAAGACCCTGTCTCAGAATAAAAAATAAAAAGTGCTGGGAATGTAGCTTAGTGATTAAGCTCCCCTGGGTTCAATCCCTGGTTGAAAAAAAAAAATCCAGATGGTAAGGATTCAGTTTTTCTAAGTTGGTTACTGAAGACTGGGGTAGCACTATTTTAGGGGTATGTTGTTAGGGTCTATTTATTTATTTATTTATTTATTTATTTATTTATTTATTTATTTATTTTTGGGTGCTGGGGATTGAACCCAGGGCCTTGTGCTTACAAAGCAAGCACTCTGCCAACCGAGCTATCTCCCCAGCCCCTATTTATTTTTAATTTTTAGATAGGATCTTGCTGAGTTGCTTAGTGCCTTGATAAATTGCCGAGGCTGGCCTTGAACCTGTGCTCTTCCTGCCTCAGCTTCTGCAGCCACTGGGATTATAGGTATGCACCACCGCACCCAGTTAGGGTCTAAATTCTTCAATGTATCAAACTGCATTGACTTTCAGACCCCTCTCCAATATGTTCTAGAGACGCTTGTGAATTGATTTTTTTTTTTTTTGGTGGTACCAGGGATCAAACCTAGGACCTTGTGCTTGTAAGCCAAGCACTCTACCAACTGAGCTATCTCCCCAGCCCGTGAATTGATTTTTAAGTTTGTTCTAATTAGTTATACATGACAGACAGTAGACTGCATTTGACATATCATACATAAATGGAGTATAACTTCTCATTCTTCTGGTTGTACATAATGTAGCATCCTACAGGTCATGTAGTCATATATGTATATAGGGTAATAATGTCTGATTCATTCTACTATCCTTGCTATCCCCAGACCCCCTCCCCTCTCTTCACTCCCCTCTACCTAATCCAAAGAAATTCTATTCTTCCCTAGCAACCCCCCTTATTGTATCCGCATATCAGAGAAAACATTTGACCTGTGGTTTTTTGGGATTGACTTATTTTGCCTAGCATGTTATTCTCCAGCTCCACCCATTTACCAGCAAATGCCATAATTTCATTCTTCTTTAAGGCTAAGTAATATTTCATTGTGTATATATACCACATTTTCTTTTCTTTTCTTTTTTTTTTTTGGGTACTGGGGATTGAACCCAGGGTTTTGTGCTTACAAGGCAAGCACTCTACCAACTGAGCTATCTCCCCAGCCCCCACATTTTCTTTATCCATTCATCTGTTGAATGTTGAAGGACACCTTCTTTTTTTTTTTTTTTTTTTTTTTTTTTTTGGTACTGGGGATGGAACCCAGGGGCATTCTTTCACCAAGCCACACAACCTACCCCCTCACACTTTTTTTGAGCTAAGGTCTCCCTAAGTCAGTCAGGCTAACCTCTAATTTACAATCCTCCTGCCTTAGTCTCCTGCATTGCTGGGATTATAGGTGTGTGCCACTGTGCCTGGCTATGTGATTGATTTCCAAGGATTTGATTCAAGTTATTCCAATGCTTTGGTTTTCCATTATTATCAAGATGGTTCATACTTGAACACCACAACTATTGGTTACTTTATTCTAGAAAGCCATGTCTAGAAAGCCAATGACAGCAAAATGTCTCAATGCTACCCAAATGAATACAGGCATTCCCTCTAGCCAAGGGAATTACGTTTCTATGAATAGGATCATGAGCCAGGTGTGGTGGCTCAATGGTTAAGCGCCCCAGGTTTAAGCCCCCAGCATCTTTTTTGAAGTGCTGCACCAGTGCTACAAGACAGCAGATTTTTCTTCAAATTTTATAACTCCTCTGAAGTTACAAAATGCCTTTGGCCCACCATTTCTTCTAGGTATCCATCATTCAACTGTTCATCAATTCTTCCCACTGTGGCATAGTTAGGATACTGTACCAGTTAGGATACTGTCCTACTTCATTCTCTAATTGCCTGTTGATCTTTATCCTTTTCCTCAAAGTGCCTCCAGACCCTGTAGAGCTCTCATTTTTACATTCAGCATGATATTCTCCCTTTATTTGTGGCAGGCATACCATCATCACTCACACATTTTGATAGCTATTATAGGTCAAAAGGGTTTCCCGAGGCACAAACTAAATGACAGGAAAGTAGGCTACACAGAAGTAAACAACACACCACAGAACTCACCACTCCCACCCTACACCAAGCCACCATTATCTCTCACCAGAATTATTGCAATAGCCTCCTAATAGGTCTCCCTACACCACCCAACCAATATTAGTTGACTAAGGTTCAGTTTGTCTTGGAACCTACCAGTTATTCTCCACAAACAGCCAGAGTCATCTTCAAAAACATTAGGTCACTTCACTATTTGGCTCAAAATCCTTCAGTGGCTTTGCTTTGCCTAGGAGTAAAATCTGAACTTGGCTTCATTTCCTTCAGGGTTTTGCCTAAATGTTACCATGATAAAGAGGCCTGCTCCACATAAAACAGCAACTTCTTCACCTTTTTCCTGCACAGAATCCTAACCTTTTCTCCTCTGTACAACCTATCATCACATCACATATTATATATTTACTTACACAACATATTGCAGATTGCATCTTTCAGGATGTCGATGGACTTTCCATTTCACATACTCTTCTCAAAATGATGCGTGCACTACTCCCTTTGAGAGGAACATAGATCTCCACCCCCACACACTCCAATCGAAGTGTAACTGTGGTGGAAGTGATGCTATGTGACCTATGAAGCTAGGTCAGAAAAAGCCATAAATTTCTGTCTGGTCCTCTTGGAGCACTCACTCTTGGAATTCAGCCATTGTGAAAAGAGGAAGCACAGGCCACGTGGAGAGGCCACTTATAAATGTTTTGGCCAACAGCCCCAGTTGTGACCCAAGCCAACAGTCAACATCAACTTCCAAACATGTAAGGAAGCTTTTGAGATGACTTCAGTGCCAGCCACTGCAGAAGAGGATCCAAATGAGAACCATTTAGCTTAGCCTTATCACCTCCCAGAATTAAGAGATAATAAAATTGTTGCTTTAAGCCAATAAGTTTGGAGACTGTTTGCTATTTGACAATAGATAAGAAAACACTTTGTTTGTATGCATGTTTTTTGTCTCTTCCTCACTAGAATATAAGACCCAAAAGTTCAGGCATTTTGTTTGTTTTGTTGCTGTCCCTAGCACAGTGCCTTGTATATGACAAGTACTCAATAAATACTTGAATGAATGAATATATGCATGATGCATTTTCAGTATGACATGCTAATGGTTTTTAAAATTTTTTTTAGTTATAAAGTGAACATAACTTTATTTTTTTAAATGTGGTGCTGAGGATTGAACCCAGTGCCTCACATTTGCTAGGCGAGTGCTCTACCACTGAGCCACAAACCCAGCCCCATGATTTTTGATTAATAGAATATGACACAGTTTGCTGGGCTAGACCTCATTGGCTGAGATTATAATTTTGCACATAGAACATGGAAAAATATTTTGGAATATTTCAGAGGTAAATAACATTTATAACATGTATAATGTATATATATAATAAACTTAATAAATTATAATAATTACTGTAGGACAGCATAAAATAAGATTGGAGTTTTATGTAGAATTCTACATAATCTCATTGTAGGCTTCTCTAGATCTGGTCTGGTAAGTTCTTGGAAGTATTTTCAGAAAGACAAGTGATTCTGCCAATTTAATGAAGATATTTCTAGGAATGACTCATTGGAATCACTTACTTGGTTTTGGGATGAAATTGAATGAAAATGGGTGGTGACAGTGTATGTGTATACATGTGCACATGTGTACATGTGAACCATTGGAATGCCTATTGTTATGGATTGATAGTTTGCATGGACTGTATAAAAAGGAATAAATATGACTTTGGATTTCACCATTCTTGCACCAAGTACCTTGATTTAGAATTTCGTCTGGAACAAATATTTGTGTAATACTAAAGAGAACATTTGAATATTTCAGAATTTTATCATCTCAGGAGGCAGTAAAAGGCAAAATTTCTTAGCTACCTATAGAAAGGATTAGTTTTTATTTGGGGGAGAAATAACAGGTGGATAGTCTTGAATGAACTAATCAATTTCTTTGGACCAATCCATCTTGGCCTTGAATGAAACCAAAGCATATGGATCTATCGTTTCTTGGCTTGGGGATCTCTGCTGAGTCTATTCACTATTGTTTGAAAGCAGTACCCTTCACAAGAATCACCTTGATACAAAATTATGTGTGACTTTTTTCCAGAGTCCAGAAGGGCTTGGGGGTAAAAATGATTTCTAAAAAGTCTTCACTTAAATAAGGCCATTGCCACAAGGCTACTTGGCCAAATGTCTCTTGAGGAAGGAGAGTGCCATCTTGCTCCCTTTGTTCCAATGACAGTTGGTGCCACTGGACTTCATCATCTGACTTGTGTCATGAAGTTCTCTTGATAGGGTATAAGCCTTGAATGGAAGTGGGGAGGCTCCTAAAATTCCTCCTGAAAAGTCTAAGCGAGTAAATTAGTGAATATTTTCATTAGAAGACCCATTTTTCTCACCGAAATTTACATATTACTTCTTAAGTTAATTATTTTTTCTATTAAAAATTTTTTTTCTTTATTTATTTATTTGCAGGCCCAGACAAACTTGACTAGAAAAGAAGCCCAGGCAGGGGTTAGGATGAGCCCATGACGTGCCACGCAACTCAACCAATTGAAAGGCCACGAAAGGGGGAGGGCGGAAGTGACGAGCCGTATCCCTCCGCGGGGCGAGAGGGTCGGTGGGGGGAGTCGGCGTCTCTCTCCCCCGCGCCAGCTCCCGTACACGGAGCCGCATTCCTTGGCCCCCCCACCCCCCTCCCTCGGGGCCCCCCGCCCCCCTCGGGAAAAAATCCACCCCAAATCACTCGAACCCGAGGGAGGCTTCCTTTCACCCTCGGGGAGACGAGCTTTCAACGGTTCCCTCCTCTTCGTCTCCCCCCAAGCCCCCGTCCCCTCCCCTGCTCCCACCCCCTTCTCCCAGCGCCGGGTGCAAGGTCCCTTTAAGGCGACGGCGCCTTCCTCGGGTCAGACTACCGGCGGCGACGACCACGGGAGGTGAGTGAGCGAGCGAGCTTTCGCTATCCCCACCCCCTTCTCCCGGGGGTTCCGTTATCTTTTCGCTTGGCGAGGCGTTCCGAGGCGAGACAATGAGAGGGGGATGGGGCGGGTGCGCGCGGAGGTGGGGGCGGGGGGCTGGTGGCGCGCGCCCCCGCCCACCGCGAGTGGCGGCGCGGCCCGTGGCAGTGGCGGTCGTGGGGTGCGGTGCGCGAGCACGCGTGTGTGAGTGTGTGTGTGTGTGTGTGTGTGTGTATGTGCGTGCGTGCGTTCCGGGCCGTGGGAGCCGCGCGGTGGACCGGCGGCGGAGGCCCCTGCCTGCCGGCTGGCCGACCGCCCCCGCCCCCCGGCGCCCGCCGCGGCGCGCGCGCGCGCACTCGGCGCCCCACGGTCCCGCACACACCCGACGTCCACACGCACGCCCGGCGCGAGGCGTCTCGGAGGAGTGGGCGGCGCGGGCGGTGGCCCGCTGGGGAAGGGGCGGGGGGCGCGGGCGGCGGCGAGACGGCGCGGCGCTGCGGGAGGGGCCGGCGAGGGGCGAGGCTGCGCCGGGAGGAGGGCGGCGGCGTCCCCGGGGTGGGGGTTCCCGCCGCCCCGCCCCCGCTCCCGCTCGGGAAGGTGTGGGACGCCGGTTTGAGCGGGAGGAGGAAAATGAGCGATTGCTTAGCCGATCCCTAGTGTTATGTAATCCCTGTACTGTCTCCAACTGCATCCCAAACCTCAGTGTATTGCAGCTAGTTTACAGTCTCTTGCATTGCCCCCCCCCCCAATTTCTTCAAGGATGGCGCCGTGATTTATAAAATGGGATGGGGCAGAGTGTCGTTATTTTCTGGTGATTATGTCCTGCCGCGGTGGGCGCCATGTTTATCCCTAGGACTATTTTCTCTAGATTCTTAGCACCTACTGAAAAGAAGTAATGTCATTGAACCACCTGCTTTTCGTCCTTTCTTCATGTTCTTTTGCTAGACGTGTGGGATTCCCTCAAACTGTTAATAACACTGCACGTTTCTTGACTCACTTGTTTTAGACCTTAGCTCGGAAAGAGCTGAGAGTGTTTTAAGTCATTTGGCCCAGTCGATCTCAAGAGATGGAAATTGAGATATAATTGCGTTATATCAGAATAGTGTAGACGATAACTGTGTCTCCACACACTTTAAACACCTCCTACTGCAGTTGAAAACTTAACAAAAATGGGATCTTACTTCTAAAGGAATTCCCTCAACTAGATGAAGGGGAAAGGGAGGGATGGTTGCTGCTTGGTGAACAACAATGAATTTCTAGACTGTTGCTCAGGAACTGGGAACATGGACCCAAAATTGGAACCACTTATTTAGCATAATCATTCTTAACTGAAGGGTGCATAAAGAGTACCTTCATCCCTGAATTTGAGTGGGGTGGGGAGGGAATGTTATCTTTGCGTTTTTAATGGGCAGTCCTTTAACCACTTGGTTAAAGGAACCACTACACTGAGAATTATCTCTCATAAAGGTGATCAGAATATAATGTGAAAACAAATGGCAGTCTCTTCACTTGATTTCCTTCCTTGAAGAAACCAGGAGCATGGATTCAAAATGAACAGGATTTTGTTTCCTCTCCCTTCTTGAAGTAGTGGAAAGCACTTCACAAAAGTGTGGCCAGTTGGCCCCTAGAAATCCCTGTCAGAGGCGGCTTGAGGCCATAACATTTTCAAAATAATACTGAGACACTTTATTTTTCACTGGCACTTCCACTGATGACTCAAAAATGATGCTGAGTAAAAACTCCTAGTGTGCCTTAGCACACAGCCAGTCAGTAGCACCAGACTCTACTGTGGCAAGGAGAATGTCCTTGACCAAGCAATTAAAAACTATTAATAATATTAAATCTTAGATTTTTTAAATACATCTTTAAAATTTCTAAGATGAAATGAGAAGCATAAATTATTTATGCTTTGTATGGAGGTATGATTGTTGTCATGAGGAAAAGCATTCGTAAGATTGATTTGTAAGCTGCTTGTTTCATGATATGGCATTTTTTACTTGAGGATGACTGACAAACTAGTTTTCGCACTTGGGTATTTGGCAATGTTTTCTTGAAAATGAAAGAAGTGAGTTTGTCTCCTCTAGAAAAACAATTGTGTTTGTTATCAGTGATAAATTTTAAGTGAAAATAAGTATTTTTAAAAAGTTGACAGCTTGAGGGGATTTTGTTTTTGTTTTTGTTTTGGATACCAGGGATTGAACTGAAGGGCACTTGACCTAAGCCACATCCTCAGTCGTGTTTTTTGTGTTTTATTTAGACAAAGGGTCTCACTGAGTTGCTTAGTGTCTCACTTTTGCTGAGGCTGGCTTTGAACTCAAAATCCTCCTACCTCAGCCTTCCAAGCTGCTGGGATTACAGTGACAGCTTGAGTTCACAACTTCCCAGTACTTAACAAACTTTTCTCATAATAGTAGTTAACAACTGTGATTTTTTTTTTAATTGTGTAATGAAATATATCTCTTAAAGATGGGCATAACTGAGTAAATCTTTATTTTCCAAATGACCAGTGCTTGATGTTATGAAAATACAAGTTACACCAGTGGATTTTAATGTTACAAAGTATGAAAAATTAATTGATATGGTTTCAGGTTCCAAGATGCAAAACTGTTCTTTAAAAAAAACTATCATTTATTGAACTTTAGTATTTATCACTATTCATGGT